>NC_140931.1:27581468-28781468 GCF_014529385.1 Adiantum capillus-veneris | reverse complement strand
TGCACTATGCAAATTTTGTAGAGGATAGTGGATTGTGTGTAAACCTAGGTAAAACCAAGGTTATGGTGTTTAACACCACACCGCAATGGGTCAAGAGATCAGTACCTACTTTCAAATATGGTCAAGAGATTGTGGAGTATACAAATGCATACACTTACCTGGGGGTAGTCTTTACTAAGCCGAGATTTTCCTTGAGAAGAGCACCAGAGACTAGACTAACTAGAGCTGGTGCCGCTCTCGGAGGAATGGAGAGGATGTGTTCGCAGATTCAGTTCCAAGAACCTAGGACAAAGTTATGGCTCTTTGATACTTTGGTTGCCTCTACTATGTTATATGGGGTGCAGATTTGGGGACCTTCAGTAGGCCAAGAGGGTTGGAGGCGTATAGAGAAGCCCCTGGTATCTATGATCTCTCGGCTGATTAGAGCCAAGGCTTCCGTACCACATGATATCATTCGAGCGGAATTAGTTGCGCCCCCTATGGAGATTGAGGCGCTTACTAGATTGGTCTCCTTTGTACACACTCTGTGGGATACTACCAGAGACAGATATGCCAGGGTGGCTCTAGAGTCCTCCAGACAATTAGCTCTTTATGGGGATACATCATGCTGGTATGCACAAATAGCATCATGGTTTCAGACGCATGGTTTCACCATGGACAGGTTGCTCCTTTTCAATACTCTCTACAGGCACCCTTGAGGTCTTTGACGCGGGTAGAGATTAATAGACTCATTCGTCAGGATCTGATCCAGCTAGACACGAGGAGGACATGGATAGAGCCGATACAGGAGTTGGGCACAAAGATGGCTTTCTATAGAGAGCATTTTCTCCACCTCACGGGGGATGGGTTTGTGATTCGACCTAGGTATATGGACAGGCATCTTTCTCATGGTGTGCAATGTGCCATTGGCCAGATGCACACGTCCTCACATCAGCTCGAGATTGAGACTGGCAGATTCAGAGGGACACCAGCAGATAGCGGGATATGCCGCTTATGCCATCTAGAGCCAGAGACAGAGGTACATTACATATGTCATTGCACAGTGTACTATGAGATACGAGGTCGTTTTCATTGTCTATTCAAAGAAGGTTTTGGGCCTCTATCTACGGTCATGAGTTATGAGGATCAGAGATGTCTTGGGCTATATCTACTTGAGCTACACAGGCATAGAGAAACTTTATTGAGAGACAACCCCAGAGACAAATCACAGATTTCTTTACACTAGATATTGTACACCCAGAAGAACAGACAGAGGAGCAACCAACAGTGGAGAGGTCTACCCGCACTACTCGCGTTCTCATAGACCGAGCATTGGAGCTAGGGAGATCTAGACGACCCGATGGAGAAGAGAAGCTACACAGTTTCGAAGGAGGCAACAACAAAGGATTCGAGCCATACTTTTTCGTCGTCCAGAGTGCAGATGAAGATGGATCTCTATGAAGATAGATCTCTACTTCCCTCCCAAATTGTCTACACATTGTATAGCTCAGTTCACACATTTCACGCCTTTCGCCTTTCACACCTATCCGCTTAGTCTAGGATTCCGCAGTATTTATATCTTGTTATCCCTAGTTTAATTTATTTTGTTAATCTGACTTGGTGTCAGATACACCGCATTGTAACTTCCTGGTCTCATAGGTCACTTTGGCCTTTTGAAGACGCTAATATAACATTTCATTTCTCTCTCTCTCTCTCTCTCTCTCTCTCTCTCTCTCTCTCTCTCTCTCTCTCTCTCTCTCTCTCTCTCTCTCTCTCTCTCTCTCTCTCTCTCTCTCTCTTTTTGGACAAAGTCAGGGCTGTATATTAGTGAGTACAAAATAATCCCAGCGGATGCCAAAATAGCCTATCACGTAGGGTGTACAAGCTGAATGAAAGGAGAGCCACTATAGTGACTACTCGACTAGAACAATGTCATGGTGGTCGATGTGAGGAGTGAAGGAGAAACCACTGAGGAGGGGCATAATGCCAAGTAATCTGACCACCTGTCAGTGTGAAGAAGAGTGGGGATCGTGCCCAACGCCGAAGGAAGGCAAATTGACGAGCCTCGGCTGCTCTAGATGTACTGGAGGAGGAATCCCACTGCCAAATCAGGGTGTGAATGGTGTCTAGCCAAATGGCAGTGAGGATATCCTCAAGCAGCTGTGGAGCCGCACTGAGAATGTGAAGACAACGAGCTCTCCAAATATTCCATAGTGTAATACTAGTGATGACTGAGAAAACTGCATCACGTGTCTGCGTATCTCCCTGCCAAGCAATCTGTGGTAGCATAGCCAAAGTCCCTCGTCGATAACCAGTGGAGGTAAGCATGAAGGCTGGATCTGTGGCTGAGCCCTCGTAGAAAAGATGCGGGCAGGGCATCAACATCAACCATGAGACAGATCCCCAAGTAAGAAATCCATGTTGAACACCTGATCTGCTGAGTAGAGAGCAAACTACAAGCCACACTACATGGGAAGCTGAGCATGACCAAAGACAGTGAGCAGGTGACTCAAGTTGGCGCAAACGGCAGCAAGTACATAACGGATCATGACCCATAGTAGCTAGCCAAGTCTCAACTGGTAGTCCCACATGAGCAATCATCCACATGAAAAAGGAAATACGACGAGCAACATGTAAATCCCAGATCGCGAACCAAAACTGCTGCACTTAGGCATGAGAGAGGCCTGAATGTAACCAGCAACGCATTCGAGTGGGCTACTGTGGTTGCTGTCTCATTAATGCTAATCTTCCAATCCGGACAGTGTACTCAAAGAAGGATACAGGTACACCTGTGGGATCTGAGTGAGGCCAATGCCACTCTCCTGGGTCCCAGTAAAGCTGCGATAGGGCACGGCCCTCCCACACCCAAAGCCTCCAAAGTGCAGCATCAACGGAAGCAAAACTGGGGTCAACACAACAACACTTCCCGCGTGAGCCAACTTCTCGTATGGCCTCCCATCGGGCGCCGGAGGAGATAAGTAGTGGAGAAGTGGCAACGCATGTCAATCGAGCGTGAATCCCCGGAGAGTTGTCAGTATCAACTCTAAATAGCATTGTGTCCAAACGAACTAATAAGAGAGTGCTGCGATCAAAGCCCAGCCACAATGAGGAGGCATCTGAAGCGTGCCGCGCATGACTGCATCCCACTGTGAAGGAACGGCAGAATCGATCTCAAGCAGTCTGTCTGGCACCCCGCGACCAATGTCATAATGTTCTGCCACAAAATCTGCATCCAGCATACGTGTCTCATAAAACAACCGCATAGAGGCTGCAGGGCCAGAGTCCCAAGCAGCCCAATCAATGTGAGTCCTCTCTCCAAGCTGACGAGGTGGATTAACCGAAGAATCAAGAACTGTAGCATTCCAAATGAGAGGCTGGCGCTCAATCTCCTCACAACATGAGGGAGGTGAGCATACGATAGTCCGTCTCATGGAAACCCAAATCTAAAGGAGCGAGCGGAGAAAGGGTGAGAGGGTGGAAGTGGACAAGGGAGCATCCGTAAAGAGAAAACGATACCCTGAATGCCAAGTATGACCGTCTCTAGTGCCGAGTCGTGGAGTCACTGTGAAAAGAGCAACCTAAAGAAGCATCTTCCAAGGTTCTTGGCCAAGAAAAAGACCCCGAACAATAAGCTTGGTAAGAAGTGCGCGGCTCTGTAACTCTGGATCAATGATGCCAAGGCCTCCCTCTGACCTAGGCCGAATGATCGTGGACCAGCGAACTCTAGCACGAGTATCAATAGTCCCATCTGTGCCACCCCATAAAAAGTTCCTTACTAGTCGGCGGAGTTGAGCTATCACACCAGAATGTAACATCCAACAAGAAGCCGTATACCATACTGTAGCCAGAATGACTTGGTTGGCGACCAATGCAAGGCCAGCCAACGACAGATGACGTGAAGACCAATGGCATAGCTTTCTGCGAATAGACTGTAGTACGGGTGCAAACTGTTGCTGTGAGGAAACATCAAATCCAACCTGGAAGCCCAGGTATCGGCATGTCTGACCCGGTTGTAGCCATGTGAAACCATTAGCTGCCCCCCAAGTAGGTATGTCATCACTGCCAACCAATAACCCAAAGGATTTATGCCAGTTAATGCGTGCACCACTGGCAATGCAAAAAACCTGTAAGGCCTCCCGCATTGCATCAAGAGCGGGTAGCAAATAGCGCAACATGAGCATAGTGTCATCAGCAAACTCTTGATCGATAAGGTCTGGAGCTGTAGGTATTGGCATGGTCAATCCCCGAAATGCATGACTTTGAGCACGAAGAAAGTCAGACATAGTCTCTCCCACAAAAAGATACAGATAGGTTGCTAAAGGACATCCCTGACGAACAGAGCGAGAAAGCTCAAAACTGCGACTGACACGGCCACCAATGATAATAGCGCTGCTGGTAGTTCTGAAGAGAGCGGAAATACCTGAAATCCATCTCAAAGGGAAACACATCCTGGCTAAAGATCCTTCGAGAAAGTTCCAGTCAACACGATCGTATGCTTTCTCGAAGTCTAGGATGAAAAAAGCCAAAGGTTCAGAAGATGATCTTGCCGACTCTACTGCCTCATAAAAAGTGAAGATATTATCCAGAATGCATCGATCCATAACGAAGCCTGTCTGAGAAGTATGAATAATATCTGGTAGGAACGACCGCAAGCGGTGGCTGATCAGTAACGCTAATATCTTATAGACCGAAGGGAGTAGGGTAATAGGTCTCCACTGTCTGAGCTGAGTAGTGTCACCCCCCTTCGGAATAAGAGATATGAGACCTGAACAAAGAGCCGGATGCATATATCCTGAGTCAAAGATGTCCTGACAACCGCGAAGCAGTGGTGTATGCAATACATCCCAATATGTCAAAAAGAAGGCTCTGGTGAGACCATCCTCGCCTGGACAGGAGGATGGGTCAAGACTGTCTATAGCAGCATGGAGCTCTGTAAGTGTGAAAGGCGCCAACAGGATCTCTGCCATAGTGTCTGTACAACGATGCCTAGTGTGCTGCCAGATTTGCTCACGGGCAAGTAAAACCTCAGGAGTGCATACATCAGCAGTGAACACTGTCTCAAAATAATCTGCAGACATATCAAGAATAACATCAGGATGCATATGTAGTGTCCCCTAAGCATCACACAAAGTCCGCAGAGTGGTGCCAGGAGGGCGTTCTTTATGTGCCGCGAAGAAGTCTTTATTCATTCGATCAGCTTTAGCTATCCAATGAGACACTGAAGCATGATGCGTGAACTCAGACCTAGCCTCCTGTACACGACAAATCTCTTCTGTGAACTCCGTCTGTCTAGCAGCAAGATAAGCATCCTGAGGCCACTCCTCAAGCAAGCGCTGAGTGAAACCAAGAGGGATGTGAAGATCAGACTCACGTACTCTCAACTGACGATGAATGATAGCAGTTTGATCACGGCAGTAAGTACTAGACTGAGAAATGCAATGAGCAAGAAACTCTCCAAGGGGTCCACTATAAGAAGCATCCGTGGACCACAAGTCATGAATCTGCTGCTGTAATACTGAAGTGGTAAGAACACTGTCAGGGATGCGGCAACCTCGTCTCTGAGCAGAGGATCTAGTGAAGGAGAGAAATAATGATGTGGGAAAATGATCTGAGAGGCTGGTTCCTCTTCTTATAGTAGTAAATCCGCCTAGAGTTGCTGCCCAAGGACCAATGTAAAAACGGTCAAGTCGCTCTAATAATCTCCCCTACTGTCGCTGAAACCCCCAAGAGTAATGAAGAGTAGCAGGGTGATGACCAAAAGAGGGTATGTGCCAAGCGTCCACACCTTGAATAGCTAGAAGAAATCGATCCCAAGCTAGCTGCTCATCGGGAGAAATGGATGATAGAACGGGAGGTGTGGTGGCTCGCCAATCAGAGTCGTTCTCAACGTTGTTGAAATCACCTCCAACAACCCAAGAGTCTATAGCAGGTAGAGCAGCAGCCAAGGAGGACCAAAAAGTAGCCCTCTCCCGAGGGGTAGTGGGTGCGTAGACTGACAGAAAACCAATGATAGATTCCCGAATCTGAATAGAAACATAAACTGCTCTGCCAGCGACTAGTGTGCCATGCTGCTGAACTCAGGCCAAGTAACGTGGCCCCACTGAGATGCATACACCACAACTCTGACCATGAAGGCCCAGAGCAGGCTCCCAATAAGTGCGGGCGCTCGATGGCATAAGATTGCCAAAAGGAGTGGCAATCTTATGCTCCTGTACTAGTAGTATATCCACAGTGCCCACTACATGAGTGTGTAAATCTTTGCGAAGTAAAAGCTTACGGGACCCTTTTACCCGAGAAGTCTGTAAACCATTAGCATTCCAAGAAAGTACATGTAAATCCATAGACTGCATGAAAGAGTAGGTATAGTATCTGACTAACTGCGCATCTTCTTGGAGGCAGCTGGACCATCCAAGGGGTGAGCTTCAGGCAGTAGGAAAGCAACCCGCAAGCCCTCTCTAAAATATGGTGTTTCATTGCACCAACTGCGAACCTCAGCTTGTTTACATTGCATTACCGATGCTGCAGCCTTGACACCCCAAATGCGCATAGACATAGGAAGCACCACATCTGAGGATACATGAATGACCATAGACAGTGAATAGCAAGCATAAACATCACTCCACTCCATAGCACCAATACATGAAGGATAGTGAGGAGACAAAACATCAGGGGCAGAAGTAGATAACCATAAATGTAGGTGAGCCATAGTCTGGGCGTGCACAAAATGGAGAACCTGATCCTCGGACCATTCTTGAGCAGCGTGGAATGGAAGGAAAAAGGAATGCGTAGGCTGAGAGCGACTGCCAATCAAAGAAGGAACACAACCTGTCTTGTGATGCATAAGGTAGAGCTGTACCCGCAATGGTCCGTCGGAGTCACTGCACATCTCAGCCCGATGAGTGCCCCAGGAAAGAGGGCAAGAGCTGAGAAAACTACGTGGGACGTAAGTATGAGTTGTTGAGGGAGGGGGGGGGGGGGGGGGGGGGGGGGGGGGGGGGTCCAGAAGGTGGAGGGGGGAGAGCAAGGATAGGAGGAAGAGGAGGAGGAGGGAGAGGTAGTAGCGGTGAATGATCCATCTGCATGGGAATAGGAGCCTCTGGAAGAGGGGAAGGAGCGAATGGAGGAACAGCAGGTGGAGGAGGAGCTGGTAGCAAAGGTAAGCGATCCTGTGCTGAAGAAGAAGAATGGTGAGAAGAAGCAGGTGGTAAGGGGGTGGTGGAAACTTGAGAGAGAGCAGGAGAGGTAACACTAGGGGCTGCATGCATTGGAGGTTGCGGACGAGGACGGAAGGAATGGTTACGACCCACTGTCTGCCATGCTGCCTCAGTAAGAGCCGAAGCAGAGGGAGGAACATGGAGGGCCGAAGCTCTAGGAGCACCTTCAGGCTGAGGAGGTGCTCGAGTAGTAGTAGGAGGAGCCGCTTGTTGGCGCTGACCACGTGGCTGAGCATGAGTGCCACAAGCCGGCTGCTGTTGTTGCCGATGGCGTGGCAGTGTGGGGCATTCTCGCGCCAAGTGTCCCATCTCGTGACAGCGTAAGCACTGCCCTGGACGGCCAGTGACTACCATTGGGCAAGAGTAGTCTCGATCGCGCACAACCACAGTAACTGAATCTGGTAATGAAGTATCCCCAAACACCAAGCCCTGAATGCGAGGTGGACCAGAGAAGAAGATGCAGGATCCCGGAACTACTGTGCCAAAGTGAGCAACAATCATCGGAAGGAGATGCTCATCAATAAAACGAAGAGGCATATCCGGGAAGGAGAGAGTCAGAGGGAATCTGGGAATAAGGTGTCGACTGTCAAACTCCTCAGTAGTAAACTCGGGATACCACCGCGTCAGGTATATCATCCTGCGATCAGAGAGTATCGGAGAGCGAGCCAAGAGAGCTGATGCAGTGGCGGGATCGGAAAGACGTACCATGAATATGCCTCTGCCAAGGAATGTAAGCTCTGAGATCCGTCCCTGAGTAGTGCCCAATGCAGTCTGACACCAATCGCGTATAGAAGATCAAGGTGGAGACTGCCCAATCATCCGGCCAACCAAGGCATGCCGTGCCAAGTGTTGTACTTTGGAGTCAATGCGTGTCAACAGGTCGCCAGTACAGTCCACGCGACAGGCAAGTGGTGATGGAGCGCCGTGTGTAGCACTCGAGACCGGCAAAGCCGCCATGAAGAGTGGACGAAACTGACAAACGGAAAAAGCACGACCCGGATTGAATGCTGGACACTCTCTCTCTCTCTCTCTTTCGCGCTTTCGCTTGCAGGCGATTGAAGGAAGACGCGGTTAGGGTTTGGGACAGTTAGGGTTTTTGGATTTTTAGGGTTTCGTGGAATTAGGGTTTCTGAAACTGTTAGGGTTGCAAGGAATTAGGGTTGCGCTGGTTGCAGAGCACGCACAGGCAGCAAAGGTGTGCAGGCAACAGGGCATGCGTAGGCAGCAAGGACGGGCAAGCAGAGCGTGCAGGCAGCAGAGCGTGCGCAGCCAGCTGTCTGAGCATGCGACGGCAGGGAGCAGGACGCGCAGCAGGGCAGTCCAGGTGCGTGCGGCAGGCTGCAACGTGTGTGAGGCTGCAGAGCGTGGCAGACTACAGGCTCTCTCTCTCTCTCTCTCTCTCTCTCTCTCTCTCTCTCTCTCTCTCTCTCTCTCTCTCTCTCACACACACACACACACACACACACACACTCACACACACACACAAACACAAAAAGTTGGACCTGCAGACGCATGAGGTAAGCGCCAGAAAGGGGGCAAAGGCTGAGGGTTGTGGCATGTGCGTTTGCCGGGTAGAATTGCTCTTTATTTTCTATTGTATGGGTTATATCTGTCTGCAGCGTTGTGTGGCTGCTCCAATGGTTAGGGGAAATCTGGAGAGGTAATCGCAGATCAATTGATGTGGGTTCAAACCTGCTCCTTTTTTGAGAGGGGGGGGGGGGGGGGGGGGGGGAGAGAGAGAGAGAGAGAGAGAGAGAGAGAGAGAGAGGAGTCCTTAGAGGTACGGATGGAATAGGGAGGAATCTAGAAACGAATGAATAAAATAACAAAGCTACCAGTATGTATTGAGTATGAATCATGATTGAGTATGTGCTTGGCAAAGCCAGCCTTGTTGTAGATGCATTGAGTAGAAAAGGCCAGATCCGCTCTCTCTTGAGTGTCATTCTTCTCCCTCTAGAACAAGTGCTAGTTTTGATGATTAACCACATGGATTCAAAATTTAAAAAGCATTGGTTGCAAGCACAAGGTCCATGCAATTATGTGATTTGTGATGAGTGGCTTTTCTTAAGAAACCGTTTATACGTCTTACCTTCTCACGGAGCACCAAACATGACGTCCATGATGCATTAACGGGTGGCCATAGGGACATAAATGCTATATAAGGAAACAATAAACAATTCTTTTATTGGACAAAGATGCGAAGGATGTGTATAATTATGTGATGGAATGTGATGTGTTTCAAAAAATTAAAGTTCCTCATCGTGAGCAACAAGGCCTTCTTAAGCCTTCGCCCATCCTAGAGGGACCGGTTAAGGACATAAGTATGGATTTTGAAACTAATTTACTGCCTCCCAATTCTTCACGCAACACACAATATTTGACTATAGTAGATTGCTTCAATAACTTTTTCATGTTAATTCCTTGCAAGGCCAATGTAACTGCACAAAATGTTGCACGTTTGTTCATAAAACACTGGTATCCATTATGTCGTCTACCCACGTCGGAGGTGCCTGGTCATATACTGAGTTCACATCACATTTTTGGTGTGCACTATTTGGAGATGTTTGACAATGTTGAATTTCTCATCAACATTTCATCCACAGTGTGACAAATAAACTGAATTTTACAATCAATCAACATTTAATATTCTAAAAGCTAATGTTCATGATCAACAATCAAAGTGGGAACATTTTTTGCCTTTAGCTCAAGCTGTCCTAAATAACACATACTCTAGTGCACTTGGTCGTACTTCTTACGAGGCAACATTTGGTCGACCTTTGTTAACTAGGTCGATATCAAACTCTTTTTAGTTAGACGTATGCAGAGATTCTTGAAAGGGTTCAGAGGGTTCAACTTCGGCTTAGCAAGCTCAAGAGTAATACTTTAGGCATGATAACAAGCATCGTCAAGATGTCTCTTTTAAGAAGGGTGAGCATCATGAAGCAATGTCTCAACAAGAGAAGTGTCATGAACTCTCTTTTCATATGTATGGTCCGTTTTCAATCATCAAAAAGATAAATGATGTTTCCATGCAATTACATTTGCCACCGCTTTGGACAATGCATAATGTTTTCCATGTTTCTTTGCTTAAATTGTTTCAGGGTGAACCTCCACGGAGTCCCGAAGAGGAACAACCGAAGATAGATTATGAAGTTTAAGTTATGGAGCACAGACAGATCCTTTTGCATCGATTCAAGCACGGTAAGAAGAAGCAAGCAAAGCAATATTTCTTGCAGTTTAAGGATCGAGAAACACGTGAAGCTACTTGGGTGGATGAGAAAGTTTTCGTTGACTATCCAGATTTGCTAGCCTCATACAAGGAGGCCATACACCTCAGTTCCTATACCCAACCTTAAAGCAACAGGAGATGTCATGTGCACATCGCTCTTTCTGCCACGTGGACATGCTAAATTGACATTCAAAGCCAATCTAATACATGGCAGTGTCTTAGAGCCTAGGAGATTTAGTACCGGCGATATTGTGAGCCTGTTTGCACAACTTGCATGTCCAGACAAGTCCATTAGAGTAGGTTTTCCAATTTTGGAACCCTCTTGCTAAATGGTTTGTACACAGGTTTTGACGGATGTTATTAGACTACATTGGGCATCTAGCATTACAAGCATGTAGATTTAGGATAGAGGAATCCAACCTGCGCCGATGATTGGATTCCTCATTGGGAGCTATACGGCTGTTTTACCCAGAAATTCCCCCTCCAAATAAAATAATCATAAATGAATAGAGGACAAAAAACTCAACATAGAGCAATCTTCATGTCACAAGACGAGCACCACATGCCAATAGAAAAGAACAGACTTGAACAGACGTTTAGCACTTCAATAACAACTGAACTCAAAGAGAGAGACGACACGCGACACGGAGTGGCGAAATTCCACCCCAGAGAGTATTGGCCCCAAACTTTGGCGCCCCTTTCAGTATTTCTTTATATTGCATCAACACAGTACAAGCCGCTACTCCAGACTCTGCACCTCCAAGAAGCATGCTAGAGAATGAGCCCTAACCTCATATTTAAAGGCCCTAGGCCCCAAAAGTAGTTTACAGTAAAAAGCCTTCAAACTCAAAAGCATCTCGTCCAAAAGCAAAGCCAAAAAGCTGTCAGCATAAATCACGGAAATCCGTACAACCTGCCACATCATCAGCCAACGCAAAACAAGGAAATCCGTACAGCCTACCACGTCATCAATTTTTTTGCGTGTAGATCCTGCTTTATTTTAGTTTCTTTATGTCACTGGGGCCCCATCAGACGGGGTCCCCATAAGTTGGTAGGACTTCTTCTTCTGTTGCTTGTTCTCTTAGGCTTTAGGCCCCTCGGCCGGCATCTGCAAGTTGACTCCATTCTTCAGGGCTTTGACACATCAGCAGTTTGTTACATCTCCCCTTCTTGAAAGAGAGTAATCGTCCGCAATTACAACATATCTGCAAAACAACTCAAGTTAGCTCAAAAATTTCCGAGGGTCATTCGGAGGACATTCCGAGGGACAATCAGTTTGCTCTTTTTATTAAGGAGTTAACTTCTCCTTTCTGCTCTTTTGATCAAGGAGTTAGCTTCTCCTTTCGGCTGTTTTGATCAAGGAGTTAGCTTCTCCTTTCGTCCAGATCAGAACTCTTGATATTCCGGCGTAGTAAAATTAGCCATAACACCCAGACCGTACTGATCGTCCACGAGTGTCTTGATGCACTAAAAAATTACATACCTAGGCAATCTCATCCACTTAGGAATATTCAGTAGCTGGCACATCACAATGCAACACAAATGCTTACACATGCATGTTACAAGACATAGAAACATAAAGCCGCCAATGAACACTCCTCTCGCATAACCTAATAAGGTCCGGGCCGGGAGATATTCAACGACTCCCTCATCACTCCTCCCGCATAATCTAAAAAGATCCGGATCGGGAGATATAGAGGCCCCTTACAACCAAACGCCCCCCAAGCCGCAGCCTGCGTCGTTTGGAGGTGCTGAGAGTAACCACTGCTCAGACTTCTCAATACTCCTCCCGCATAACCATCTAGGTCCGGGCCGGGAGTCACAACAACTATTATTTTACAAGCATACAACAAAACGCTCCCCAGGCATCGGCCCGAGGTTCAAACAATACCAAAACAGTATTTCTCACTTCTCCACCCGAGAGTAAAATCACCAATCAATGAAACGAGTATTACAACCAGAGTCAAACAATTCAAATCGGCACCAAGACAGGTTCAAAACAGATACAATCCATTTCAAACAAATTCCAAACAGAATCACCAAACAAGTTCTCAAACAGATTTCAAACTTAAAAAGCAATATCGACATCAGCCGAGCTCGAAAAGTCGACTGACTTTCCATCGTGAAACCTACACCAAAAATTTAGGGTTAGGTTCATTCCATAGGGTCATAGCCGAGCACAGCATGGTCCATCAGCTCTTAGACAAACAGTGTTTCTTTGGCGGAGATGGTAGTCCCAAGATAGCAATCACACCGGACCTCCAAGGTTATCAACTCGAGAAGAGACATCCACTGGAAAATGTCAAGAAATTTCAAGTTATAATCTGCTAGGGTTTCCACGGCAAGCATTTTAGGATATCCCACTCTGCCAGAAGTTGCACTCCGAAGGAAGATGTTAGAAACCATATAACTTCGGGAAAATTTTTCTTGAAAGCTTGCCAAGTACTTGGAGTATGCTGCTTGGTAGCTATCAACATCTGCATAGCACTGCCTCGAAACAAATCTTGGATCCTTTTCTTTTAAGTAATCTTTATGGCTTATGCCCTGTAAGACATGAGCGGTGAAGACAGGAGCGCGTCGGATGCGCAATGAAGTAAGGGTGGGAGTGGCTAATAAGTCCGGGTTGGTGGGCGAAGATACGTCGAATAAAATCTCTAGTTTGTTGTCTGCTCTTTTATGGACCAGTATGCTTTCAAAAAAGCACACGCCTAATGCTCTGATACCACTGTCACTAGACAAGCACTACGTGCCAATAGAAAAGAACAGACTTTTAGCACTTCAATAACAACTGAACTGAAAGAGAGAGACGACACGCGACACGGAGTGGCGAAATTCCACCCCAGAGAGTATTGGCCCCAAACCTTGGCGCCCCTTTCAGTATTTCTTTATATTGCATCAACACAGTACAAGCCGGTACTCCAGACTCTACACCTTCTCCAGGAAGCATGCCAAAGAATGAGCACTAACCTCATATTTAAAGGCCCTAATCCCCAAAAGCAATTTACAGTAAAAAGCCTTCAAACTCAAAAGCATCTGGTCCAAAAGCATCTGAATCGCCTGTAGTACGAACAGAGTCCCAAGAAGCTTCTAACTTCATGGATATTCTTCAAATCGGGCCAAGGTGGAAAGGTACGTAGTGTGCGGCATGGTTAAGGTACGTACGGAACGTATTTCCATACTGAACCATCTTTCAGGTACGTAACAGGTATGTACCGTTTGTAAAAAAACCATATTATATTGATATTAAATTCAAAGAGCTTTCAAAAATTAGACTCAAAAACAACTTAACATTACAATGGACACACATGAGGAATGCGAGAGGAGAACAAATGCTTAGAGAGGGCGGGCGGTCGCAAAGAGTACGTACAACTGTGTGATTGGCTATGAAGGTCTCCGCACAAATCCGCTCTCCAAATCGTAACAACCTACAGGTGCGTCCCAAAGTTTTAAGCCTTGGCACACACTTCAATAAACCTAAGCCACACAAAAGGGCTCGCCAAAACTGTCCGCCAAAATCATTGTGCTAATTTTTCCCAAATTTTTCAGGTTGGCCGTACTAAACCGTACAGTACGTATCGTACCGTATCGTACGGAAAGGTAAGGTACATACATTCGGATGCAACCTTGAATCTGGCCAATCACGGATAGTGTCTATCTTGGCCGGATCCATTTGCACTCTTGCTGCTCAAACAATGTGTCCCAAAAAGTGTATCTCTGGTAGCAAAAATTCAGCATTAATCACTAGCTTGTGCTCTTGTAATGCCTGAAAGACCTCAAGCAGATGATCTCTATCTTCTGCCTCATTCTTGGAGAAAACAATGATATCGTCAAAGAAAGTGCTAACAAATAGCCTGTACTCTCGAAAAATCATGTCCATCATCCGGTTAAATGTCGCAAGAGCATTGGTTAAGCCAAAAGGCAACACCAAAAACTCAAATAGCCCAAAAGTCGTTCGAAAGGCTGTCTTGTAGACATCTCTCGGAGCGATTCTGATCTGATGATATCCACTCTTCAAATCTATCCTGCTAAAACACGAGGATCCCTGTAATCTGTCGAGTATATCATCGATCCTAGGAATCGGAAATCTGTTCTTGATGGTGATTTTGTTGAGAGCTCTATAATCGATGCACATTCTCCAAGATCCGTCTTTCTTCAAAACCAACACTGGAGAGTAATACGGTGAAGTACTAGGCTGGACAAGACCCTTTTCCAAGAAGTCTTTCACTTGGTTCATAATCTCTTCATTCTGTGCTCGGCTCACACGGTCAGGTGGCCGGTTAGGTGGTGTGCTTCTAGGAATCAGATCAATGGTATGATCTTGAGGACAAGTAGGTGGTAACTCGCCTGGCAGGCCCTCTAAGAAGCAATCGGCATGAGAGTGGAGAAAATATTGCCGTTCTTTATCACGTTTAGACATATGTGTCCTATCCTCATCACTCAACTCTTTCATAAAGATCGAGTAAACAAACAGACTAGATTTCATTAATTTAGAAATGGCCGAAGCCGATACAATAGGGACAAGCTCGCCCTTAAGTTTTATATCAAGTACAATGGTTCTGCCCTTCTCTGTAGTCAATGTCGCTTTCCTCGCCCGATAGTCGACCACGGCGTTGTTCTTGTGGTACCAGGGAATTCCCAAGAGAAGATCACAACCTTCCAAAGGCATTATGTAAAAGTCCTCATGCCCCAAATACCCGTGACAATGCAGCCAAAGTTTGCCAATGACGGGTGTAATGGCTACGTCCCTGTTGGGTGCCACTAGAACTGCCTCCGCAAGTGGTCCCATCCGATCGGGAGTGATCTCGAGCCGCGCCGCCAATTCCGGTGAAATGAAGTTGGCCTTGGCTCCTCCAACAAAGAAGATCAAGGCTTCTTGGTCTTTCACTTTGCCCCAAGCTCGGCAAAGTTCTGTACTCTCGTCCAATGCGTTGGGATCAGTACCCACGCAATCTGGAACCAATTCTGTTTTCATCTTGCCTTTTCTTCCACGTTCCTCAGCTACTCTCGAACTCTCAGGTCTTTCGTCGTCCTTGTCGTTCTGCTCTTTCTGTGCCTTTTTAGGGCACTTCGAGGAGATATGTCCAGTTTCCCCGAATCCAAAGCACTTCCCCTCCCTGATGAAGCGAGCCCGCTCCTAAGGAGTAAGCTTGGGTTGGGCATCTTTCTTTTCTGAGTTGCTCTTTCTCTTTCTACTTACATTTGTCGAAGTCTGTTCAGCTCTTTGTGTCATGATCTCATCGGTGGGGTAAGTCAGACTGCCAGAGTGGATGGCAAAACCCCGTTTCGCATGACTCATCAACTCCTGAATAGAAGCTGAGTTCTGTTCCAAGCAGTGATCTCGGATCTCTGTAGGTAGACCCAAGGTAAACTGCACAATCTGTTCTTTGAACGAGATCTTCTTAAATGAAGAGGCGGGTAGAAAAGAGCTCCAGAATCTCTCACAATAAGTGTCCACTGTATCTTTCTTAGTCATCCGAAGATGATTCCAAGGAGTTCGTATATCACGTTCATACTCTCGAGTCAACCATAAAGAAATAAAAAGCCTCTTGAATTTCAGTCATTTAACTCGCGCAGTCTTGCTTAATAGAAGCGTCGACCACCAAGTTCGAGCATTCCCCTTAAAATAAGAGACAACTCTCCGAATCTTAGAGTGCTCTGAGTAACGTCCTCCCGCGAAAGCGATGTCAAACTGCTGTACAAAAGACAAAGCCTTCGAAGCATCTCTATATCCCGAAAACGTGTCAAATTTAATTGACTGTCCACCTTCCTTAAACTCTCCGACTTTCTTGCTTTCGTCTTCCAGAAAGTCATACTGGTTGGCTTTATAAAAATTCTTCTTCTTTGCATAAAAGTTGCTGTCATCAGAGTCTGAACTGTCTGTAGACGAGTCCTCTGTAGAATTGTCACTCACTGGGCGAGATTTAGACTTCTTTGCCTTTTTCTTGCCCTTTCCGAAGCGTTGTTTCTTGCTTCGCTTTTTGCCTTTTCGGTCTTCTTCGCTCGAGTCAGATGAGCTAGAAGAACTATCACAAGAAGAAGAAGAAAAACTGGCTACTCCTTCAAATCAAACACGCTTCTTCTGTTTCTTTGCCTTTTCAAATGTCGACTCACGACCCAAATAACCCGGGAAGTCAGTGCCTTTCTTCTGCTTTTTGACGGGCTTTTTAGCTTTGTTCTGTGCGTCAAAAAGCTGAGCAATTCATGAATCAACCACCGCTTCTAATTCCTTCTCTGTACATTTCTTGTGAGCAGAAGGTTTCTTGAGAGCGGGTTTTGGAGGTGGTGTTGTGGTTTTCTGCCACTGCTCGTGCAGCTCCTAGAAAGAAGTCTCACTCATATATTTTGCAAATTTTGGGTCTTTCGCAAAATTGAGCATCATCTTTGTTGCATCGCCGATCAATTGACGACGCTCTGCCTGAGTAGGTCGAGGCGGGCCATACTCCTTGCCGGAATTTTCATTGCGATCCCTTCCCGCATCTCCGGATGCAAAGGGAGTCGGTTGATCTTTGCCTGAAGCCATAGGTGCCGCAGAAAAAAAACTGGGATAGGATTTCCTGTAGAAGAGAAATCTGTCGTGCTCTGATACCATTGTAACAAACTTGGACACTCCAAGTCAAGAATCTACCGTGACAGCACCAATAACCACTTCAAAACAATTCACAGTTCACAAATTTATTCAACACTGCCCGACGGAGTTCTGTGCCTAGAGATATTGGCCCCAAAGACTGGCGCCCCTTTCGGTATTTCTTTTTGTATTGATCTAAATTCAAAGTACAAGAGTGCGGGCAAGCACTCACACTCAGAATCTGCGTCCAAATGCTTTGAGTTGTGAGAGGCCTGCTCACATATTTAAAGATTCAAGGGATACCAAAAGCAGAGCCCCAAAAGCTGAAAATCAAAAGCCTAAAAGCTTTCTGCTTTTTTTTACACAATTTCTCTCTCTCTTTCTCTCTTGAGAGGGCAATAAAGTAAAACAAAAGAGCTCTCTCCCTCCTTTCAATTGCGTAGCATAAAACAATGCCCAAAAGCTGTCCAAAAGCTTTTTTTTTAAATCTGCCGCAGCTTTTTGTGCCTCCGCAAATTGCGCCGCAAAACGCGGGGATCTGTACAGCTGCCACATGTCAGCCCGCCCATCAGCAATTAGGGTTAGGGTTTCCCAGTTAGGGTTAGGGCAGCCACGTCATCACTTTGTGACAATGCTTCAACTAGAGCAGATTATACATCACCACAAACGCCAACTTAAGCCTGGTAAGATCATTAGGAAGTATCTGGTGAAGTTTAAGAACTATTCCCCAGCCCCTTAGTCGGACAGTTTGGGCAGTTATGTACAAGCACTACAGTCGAAGATATCCGTTTAGAAGCCGAAGGGATGTTGCTAAATTAGCTAGTTCCTTTTTCTTTGCGGAGTTTCAGTTTGATGAAATTAGGTTTATCTAATTTATGTGCACATTAGGACTATTAAGTTAAAGTAGTAGATCTACCAGAAGAGGGTTTTCTGGATGTATCATCAAGAGGATGGCATCAAGAGGATCACTATGTGCAGGCTATCTACTTGGCCACCAAGAAAGGATACTTCTAATGCATCACATTGGATGGATGACAAGACCATCGAGTGGGGGTATTCGACCATCCGGAGCGGACATGTCTAATGCAACATGACATAGAGCATCACTAAGGAGTCATTCCATAAGTTCGATGAGTGATAGACTAAGTGAAGGGAGTTCTCGATGCATCATATGGTGGGTGACAGGAGCACCAAGTAGGGAATTTCGATAGTCCAAGTAGATTCCGAAGTAAGACAGAGTTGCGCACGAGAGATAAGCACTTGAATGAAGATGGGTTCTCAATAGCTTTGAGAAAATACGCTTGCTTTCCGATTCCAATTTCCCAAGACAGCAAGTTGCTTTTTTGTTGCTTTCCAAAACAGCAGGTGCTTTTTTGCGAAAGAATCTAAGTCGGCATTGCATCTATGTATGTGAGTGAATCCCAGGACACCTAGAAAGTGTATACACATGACCATCTGATTTTCTCAAAAAGGTTTTGTTGCTTTTTGCAGGATATTTAAGGATTTCAAAGAGTCCCCTGGCTGCCCACTTTCAATGGGCAGCCCCACAATCAGAGTTGGACCAGGCATGTTGTAAATAGGCAACCGAGATCATACCATTCTTGAGCTTGTGTTCCAGTTCCACGACATGGTAGATCTTCAGGAACAATTTAATTCTCTTTTAAGTTGGCAGGAGGAATGGGCATCTGTTCTACATCATAAGCATCCACAGGAGCATTTCATCAGGCATCTCACTGCAATACATTATCCATCCTCCATCCCCGCTACACCCCGGTCTGCTTGGTGTGGTTTGATGGCGTTGCCTTCTTGTATACGATCATTATAGGTTACACTTCATTTTGCAACACACTGATTTAAATTTGCGTGGGTTGATGGCGTTGCCTTCTTGTATACGATCATTATAGGTTACACTTCATTTTGCAACACACTGATTTAAATTTGCGTGGGTTTTTACTCAATCCTCCTGGCTGAATGGATTGGTGACAGCAGGCTAAAGGTGTCTCTTCACTGTTTTCTCCATTAGTTTGCTTCCAGCTCTCAGACGTTCATTTCCAGCCATTGGCTTTGTGAGTCCATCTATTGGATTCTGACCGCCAATGGACTCCTCATAATGAGTGGCTACTAGCAATTAAGGTATGTCAGCTACTATTGAAAATTATATCCACAGCCAAATTTGAATCAATCACACCTCATGAAGAGGTAACTTTTGGACACCGTGAACCATATACTTCTGACCACATCATCTTCCCTATCATTCTTATCTCTTCACATATGACATCCCTCACCCTTCTCTCCTAGATTTTGTCGTTGCATTCCCTCTCAATCTTTTAAGTGATGGCCCCTTAATGAAACCTCCATTTTTTCCGTTTCTCATGCTCGAGAGCTTAGGAAAAGTTACACCATAGCGATTCAAAGGGTATCCTATTGCAGTCATAAAATGCATGGAGATCAAAACCATTGATCTCAGATGCTTAGAAATCTACTACGATGCTCTTTTTCTCTTAACCAAAATACTCTTGCATAAAGTTTGGTCTCTCTCATGATAATTTCAGCCTTTGGAGGTGCTTAAGGACTACCTTTGGGAAGAAAATTACAGGATGTTCTGAGCTGAATCAAAAGATATTTCATTTTTTTTAGAATGAGAATTGCAAACTTCATGCCTCTACGCAAGCTTGACATGACAATAAGAAATATGCACACAGTTAGCCTCAGTAACAACTTGCTTCATAAAAAGAAGGAACACTGGGAGTCCAAGTATGCTTACTCGAACGGTGGTTCAACTTCCACTCCAAATGTGATATGTAGAGATGGTACCATTTTTGTACAAATAGCCTGCTGAGAATCCTTCAATTTCTTCAAACAGCTGCAATTGCCCGAGAAATATGTAGAGAGTGCACCCCATTCATGCTTCTTCCTGTTCAAACAGCCTTCACTATCTGCATCAACCACAGGCATCAGGTCGTCACCCTGTACACAACTCTCAGAACCTAAGTCATTCCCTTTCTGTGCAAATTTAGGGAACGTACAGCACAACTTATCAGGTGTCAGTGTATTAACTCGCGTATTGGCTGCATGTGGAAATCCCCTGGGAATGTATAAAATATTCCCTTCTTTTAATGAGAGTTTACAGGCATCTTCCTCATCTGCATAACCTCTTTCAAGTTTTGTATCTTGTGAGTATAATCGCGGCAAAAGAGTTTCTGGGTCCCATAGATTCCAAAATTTACTTCCAGCTAGTTGCCAGACAAACACACAATGATCATCATAATGAGGTTTGAATCCTTGTGCATTTAAAGGGGTCATGTAAAGGTTGGCCCCAACTGTTGCCTGCCCAAAGCAAACTGCTAATGCTTCTGCTATGTCTGCGATATGAGAGCACCGGAACTCCAAACCTCTCAGAGCAATGGTATACCCTAGCTCATATGCAGTAACAAAGGTGTTAACATTTGTATCCAAGCAGTTAGATCTTTCACTGCTTTCCATTTTCCTTGCGTCTATCTTGTGATAGTCCTCTTCCAGGAAAGCGCAATTTGAACATGGCTCCCAACAACCAACTGTACATACAGATTTCACAAGCCTAATATCCTGCCCAAAAATCAATAGTTTACCGAGGTCATTCTCGATCTCACTGTAAATTTGTGAGGTTTCAAGTTCATCACAGCTGAAAGGAGGACATGTTAAAGTTGATGACAAAAGTTTCTTCAAGAAAAGTGAATCACCATCACATTGCCAAGCTTTCAATAAATTGCAACGCACTTTACCCCCAATAGCATTTTCATATATCAAGAATGGTGAATGCTCCCAATGCTCATCCCAGAAATGTTCAAATTCAACCTCCGTTCCTCCA
Source organism: Adiantum capillus-veneris (assembly GCF_014529385.1). Taxonomy (NCBI): domain Eukaryota; kingdom Viridiplantae; phylum Streptophyta; class Polypodiopsida; order Polypodiales; family Pteridaceae; genus Adiantum; species Adiantum capillus-veneris. Next base: position 28,760,634 of record NC_140931.1, on the reverse strand, counting down.
AAGAAAATCTCAACTACATCTTCGCAACGACTAATCAAACCTTCATCGAAGTTCTCTAGCGCCATCGCAAGCCATACAATCATCTTAGCAAGCACATAAGCGTGACCATCACGTAAACGTGGATCACAATTGTTGCGGAACCTTTTCCATATGATTTGCAAAGCCTTTAGAATAGAGACTCTGGACCCTTGTGAAACTTTCCGAAGGCTCTCAAAACAGTTGTTAGAAGAAAGCATATCCAGGGCCTCCAAAACATCAGAGAGTAGTGAATCCCTTGTGTAATTTGCCAGGTATAATCCATCACTGCTGTCTAAAGATTTGTGGACCTCTCCTTGATCTACACTTTTTGTCAAAACTCCTGTCAATACAAATAGCAGATGCCTGCCCAAAGACTTAGTACATTACAAAAATAACTTACAGAAAAAGCACCTAGGTAAAATTATGACCCATTTACCTACATAAGCTTTTCAACCGCTCCCAGATCACAAAGCGCTGTTTGTCCCTGTGTCCCCGAAGCAATGCTTGCCACTGTATGGCAAGCTTCCCTCTGAATTTCGGTGTTTGCTGAGTTCAAATGGCTGAGAAGACCTTGTAACACTTGTGTCTCACTTACAATCTGCATCATTGACTGGTAAGAATGTAAAGCCATGTCCCCTAGAAGTGCAATGCTCTTCACCACTGTCAAGTTCTCACTATAAAGAACAATCAATAAGTAAGCTACGACATCTTTATGCATACCTTCATGAGCTCGACAAGATCTGAACTCATGAACTAACACAACACACAACCAAGAACACATAGGAAGCTGTTAAAAATAAAACATTCAAATATGATTAAATTTAAGTACATTATTATTCGAAAAACTCTCTTATTATTTCTCTGTTTTTTTTCAAGCAGCAGCAACAACTTACAAATGATAAAGGATAAGAAAAACATTGACAACTACGGTAGTTAAATGTCAACTATTGAAAAAGTACTACAATAGTTGTCATTGTGTCAATTATTAGAGAAGTACTACAGTAAATGTCAGTGACAACTACCGTACTTACACAAGCCTGACAAACTCCACACAACATAGTACATTCACCTAGAATTTACTCGCCTCATTGCCCACCTTTCCACTTGCTTTGGAGAACCACCCTGAATAAGCATGAAGAAACTGTTGGAGTTTAGGCATCTCTCCGGATTCGTCCAGTTGGCGGTCCCAGTTTCACCCATGGACACATGCTAGGGAGTGAGGGCTGTTTTGTGGCTGCACCCGGCCAGTGTGAGGTAGGTTTCTCATGTCCGGTTGTGTGGATCTATTCATTTCCAACTTCTTCTACAGAGAGAAGTGTTTGGACAACAGTAGGATCTTCTTCATCACTTCTGGAGGAGTCTTCTATGGTTGTGTTTCCTTCAAGAAGATGGATTGGCAGATTTTCTTTGCCTTTTGCAAAAGCACATCTTTCTTGGAATTGTCGACGGAGTTACCTATCCGATGGGTAGTAGGTTGATGATTCGGTTGCACTCTTGTACTAGATGACAAAGGAGGATCACTTCCCTTCTTGAAGAAGTGGATGTTCCAATGTAGATGAACAAAGAGACGGAGTGCTAACCCATTCACCACACACACGCAAACAATGAGATCGAATCTTGTCGTGCTGATCTAAATCAATCAACTGTGGCAATTCACAACGGACATGCCCATGCTTAGTGTTCATTCTGTCATGTGCTCTTTCTACAAATGTGTCGTGCCAAGAAAGAGACGCGGAATGTGATTTCCTTGAATGCATACTTTTCAGAATACATTCGTGCTCATTCATGAGTGAAACGTGCTCAACGTACAAAATGTCATGCCTAGGAAAAGGGATCACATAAAGACGCTGACAAAAATACAAGAAACGATCACGAATGAAACACTCGAACAATGCGTGCGTACTAATCATGCGAACACATAATACTTCGTGTGAGAATTCTTTGGACCTACGCTCGAGAGCCAAGATCGGTTCTTCCTGAATGATTGAATCGCCTTGTGGAGGTTCTTTGGACCTCGACTCGAGAGCCAAGATCGATTCTTCGTGATTGATCGAATCTGCATTGAGGTTAGCTTCACTAGAAAACGCATTCACTAACTCATCCTTCTTGTGAACAATCACATCTTCTTCATGCAATCATCACGCTTGTGAGAAATCACATCTTGATCATCATGCAAATCATCATGCTCATCATTATCATGCAAATCATCATGCTTATCATTGTCATTCAAATTATCATGCTCATCATTATCATTCAAATCATCATGCTTATCATCATGCAAATCCTGTGTATCATACTATGGAGAAGAAGAGACTGAGAGTCTCCTTTTCCCGAATCTCTTGCATCTGTGCCTGATCTAGAGAAAAGAGTCGCAACATCTCTTGCATGTGTCGCGCTTGCTCATGCTCACGCTCTATGGCTGCCTTTCTTTCTGCTTTTCTTTCTGCGTGTCTGAAAATCAAATTCTGTCATTCTTTCTACTCTTCTTGATTCGCGTTCTCACTTCCTGTCCATAAACATCTGCTGAGTGCTCCAACTCCTCCATAGGAGTTAGTGCAATCCTTGGCGTAGATGGGAAAGGGGGAGGGTCGGAAAAACCTCCTAGTGGGGAAAATTCTTCTTCGCCTCTCTCATGCTCATCACCTCTAAGCGAAGTATCCATTCCGCTTCGGGTGATGACCATCCACTGAAGTCGTGGGTTCTTGTCGTCTTTGGTTCTTAAGTTCACGAGAAACATGGATTCTTGGGGGTCTTGGTTCTTGGGGTTCTTGAGGGTCTTGAGGTTCTTGAGGTTCTTGTTTCGCTTGCAATCTGTGTTCGAGAAGGATCTTCTCTTCACCCGAGTTCTGCTCTTTTCCGCAGGCGCACCCCTTTGTGGCCTTGCGATCACACCAAGGTTGCTTTTTCCCACCTCACATCGATTGGCCGGCCGCTAAGTGCACGGTCCCCTCTCAATGAGTAAAAAGAGGCACAAGGGGAGGCTGGACAAGCCCTTCTTTCCTCGAATTCCTGCCACTCTTCAAAAACACAATTAGGAATCGACACACCCAACCGAACTTGGGTTTGTGCGACCGCAACAAGCAAAAATAATTCTTGTGATTCTTGTGGTTCTTTCCTTGAGTGATACAGAACACTACCAAAGCTCTGATACCAATGTAAGGTGCAATGGAATGAATGTTTGAACTTTGCTCAAGATGAGTCTCCGAACTGTGCTCAAGGGTTCCTTTTACTTACGGAAGGGAGAGCTTTCCATTCCTTTAGTGAGAGAGTGCAATGGACACAAACAAAGTGAATGGACACAATGAATAGAAGTGTATGAGACTGAGAGATAGAGAAGAGAATACAACACCAGAGACATTGTAAAACCCTCCTCCAAAGGCCCCACTCTCTATGGCGAGAGCGGTCTACTTATGATTGCACAAATCTCTACAATGCATAGACTTGCCCACAATGTTGATGACAATAAGGACGATGACGAGACGGGCTGAAATTTGAAACTGCTAAGGCCTCAAATCTGCAAATCTTCTATCTGTTGAGTTCTGACTCTATGTCGATGACGACGGTACGACGACGACGCGCTGAAAACGCAGATCCTACAATTTCCGGGCTGTAAACCTTGCGGAAAGTCACCGTGCGGCGAGGATTTGCTGCGGGAAGGTGAGATTTGCGAGGGTCGGGGGTTTTTCTGCGATGTCTAGAGGCTGAAAACTGAAAACGCTGGTGTTGCTTAAGGTTCCGCCGCGGTGATCTGAAAAAACGATGATTTTGTGATGCAAACCAAAAACGCTAGGGCTGAATTCTGCTTTGCTACTGCCGGTTGTCTTGCAAATGCAAAACACTAGGCTGATCTGATGTTCTGTTGTCGCCGGGTTGATGTAGATGCAAAAACACTGGCTAATCCTTGTTCTTGTCCAAAAACGCTAGCTTGTTGCAGTGATGCAAAAACGCTAGGCCTCTTGGGTTCTGCTGAGAAGTTGCCTGTTGAGCGAGTGCTCCTGCTACCTCTTCTGCCAATTAGTGCTAGCCTAGGTTTGCTTATATACAAACTTACTCAATTTGCCCTACCTACTTTCCAACAAAAGTCACTTAAAAATAATAAGTGAAAAATGTCAAAAATAGGGAAAATAGGCTAAATGCACTGGAAAATTCCCCTGGAGGATTCTGATGGGAATGCTTATGATCATGCTATGTGCAACCGGAGGATATGCATCTACACTAAGTGCCTGGGCATGCATAGTCTGCGAACAGACTCACAAAAGTGCCAGATCCTTCCTAATCTAGACTGATTGAACCATCGTCATGAAGTAGCTTGTCCACGTACACATAGGGTTAGATGTGCACATGACAAGCTATCTCTGCAAAATTCCCGATAAACCTTTTGTGTCTTCACCAAACCAACCGAGGCTCACTTCTTGCAGAAAAAGTGATTCTATCCAGGCGACGAAACCATGAAACCGGCTCGTAGGGCGGTAAACTTTGGCTTTCACCCGAAACTTTACTCTAGACTTTCGGACACAGAGAAACTTTGCAAATTAGAACCTGTAACGGGAATGGATACTTCAAACACACACAGCTTGGAAGCTAGAGCGCTACCAAGCAGACGCGACACCTGTTGGCCCCAAAGATTGGCGCCCCTTTCAATATTTGTTTATTCTATTCAAAGAAGGAATAAAACCTGTGATTTCCTACAAGCTGCCCCGCATAATCCGGGCTGAAAATGACCTGTTCTGGCCCGATTTCGGCAACACAACCGTACTAGGACGCTTCACAAACAGTATCCCCACGCAAAAAGCTTCTTTTTCAACACTTTTCAAAACCTGGCGAGAATCTGCAGCACGCTGAATTCTCTGTTTTCTGCCCTGCAATTGCGCCAGATCACTCGCACAACGGTCCCCTCCAACCCGGACCTCCTGGGGGTATTAAGGGCCGTTTAGGGCCGAAACCCTAAGCCTGCAAAAATACACAGCAGGCTGTATTTTCCTCTTTTGGGCTCCGTTTCGCGAGCTAGTTGAAGGTAGGCAACCACACAGTAGCTTTGGAACCTGCAACAATCCACCGTACGGCTGAAAATACAGCCCACGTTTTATTTTTAATGCTTCTCTCTCTCATAAGTTGGAAAATGCCCAAAAATGTGCCAAGTGGCACTCATGCATTAATACCCCGCTTTGGACCTTCTGGTCTAAAAATATCTCAACCGGTTGCTCAATTAACTTAGCCGCAGAATAATGAAATGTTCCTCTCGTCATTCTGGAGCTAATGACGCGAACAGATTTCGTGGCCCAAAATAGCAGTTCCCTAAATTTTAGGAGAAGCTTCCATTGGACTCTCACTGGTCATCTAACCATCTTTCACCATTGGGACCACGTCCAAAAATGCAATGTAGCCCAGTTCTCTAGTGATTTTCTCTGGGTGACCCCACCTTGTCATTGTGCCTCTATGGAGGTAATTTCCTAGTATCCACCAACTTATTAAGTGCGGCGAGGGGATCTAGATGACTTTGAAGTGAGCCTAGACACCCTTTTACTACTGGAATTCCAATGCCGACCAACTTCCCGTCTGCGGGTGAAACTACCGTTTCACACTCGCCATACAATGTCCGGCCATTTGCAACTTCAAAAAGAGGGTCTCAAAAATTAAACGAAAATCATCGAAAAGAAACCAACTAAGGTTAGCAATTGCCACGTCTTCATGACAGTAATTAGCCATTGCCACGTCCTCGTGACAACACACCTACTTCCCCTTAGATTGGCATGTTATCTCTCATACAGGTGAATAGGGGTCCTTCTCGGACTAGGAACCAGTTACACTTAGCTCGAGCATTCTTCATAATGGAGAGACAGTCTTCTTGGTTCTCCTAGATTTGGTTCGAGGTTTCACGAGTATATTATATTTTCCTTTAGGATTAACCTCCCTTTGGTAATCCAGTTACACAGGCAAAAATTGTTGGAGAGTTATGACAGTTAACCATGATTCCGCTGTTTTCCCTTCAAAGGGGGATATGGAGCCAGCTTGGGAGTGAGTTTGTGCACACTACTGCCGTACAGTTCTTGTGGTTCCTTATACAGCAGACAGGATTGACAATCTATTAGGTGGCTTTCTACAACACCTTGTTCTTCTCTGGCAGAGCTTTGGGATGTAAGGTCTCTTGATCTCACCATGTTAGCTGCAATCTCAATATTGATGTGTGTTCCTTTTTTATTGGATGTTTATTCCCGCTTCACCTTGAGAGTGGGGTGATATTCTCTCGGGTGGTGTTCCAGACGATTGAAGATCAGTGACAGTTTCACTCTCAATTCCGATGAAGTTACTTCAGATATAGTTTAGCAGTTCATCATTCTATACGATGGTTGGTCCAGTTCTCTAATTCCTCATCATCGGAGATATAGTTCCTTAGTAGCCTCGGTTGTCCCTTTCCTTGGACTTCCATAGCAGCTTGGAGTTTCTGGCATGTGGTATATAACCGGAGGTGCAGATTTCCAACTCCTTCCTCTCGAGGGTGGAACACTTTAGAGGTGGAAAATGATCCAGATACCCACAGTTTATGCCTTTACCCTCGGTTTTGATCCATACTCTTGGAGCAATCAGCAACAATACTTTCTGCAGATACTGGTTGCGCGACTAGTGAGTCGGTTGGCTTGAGGAGATTCTTGATAGAGTTGGATTTACTTTCAGTAGACAACATGATACTTCCCGGACGTCTTTTGGGGCTACTGTTGGATGGTATGATGGCCACATATTATTCGACCTCGGAGTCCTGTACCAAATATCCTCGTCCACGAAACCCTCTCTTTACAGTTGCAGATTGCTCAATTCAGCTTCTTGGTTCAACTTCCTTTCCAGAAGTTGAGAGGGAGTATTGGAGTTTAGGCATCTCTCCGGATTTGTCCAATCGGTCCCAGTTTCTCCCACGGACAAGTGCTAGGGAGTGAGGTCTGTTTTGTGGTTGTGCCTCGTCAATGTAAGGTAGGTTTCTCATGTCGGGTTGTGTCTAGCCATGTTTAGCTCGAATTTGGGATTTTTCATGGCCATTTGTGCTCCTGCAGGCTGGGAATATTGTTGCCCAACCTTGTGATATTTTTCCCATGTGCCCCATGGGTATCTCGTGCCACTTTCCACCCTAACCCTATTTTTTCCCATTTATCATGGTCGTGGGGGCTGAGAGCAGGGTCGAGCAGCCAGCCTTCTAGCATATATAGGTAGAGGGGGTCACCTCAGTTAGGCAGTGCAGTTGTGCCCAGAGGGGGGTGCCCTCCCTTGGGTGCCCCAAAAGGCTTGGTGCAAAGGCAAAGCAGCCAGCGTTTTTCCTCCAGTTCAGCCAACGTTTTGGCCTATGATCAGCCAATGTTTTCTTGCTCAACAGATCAGCCCCAACGTTTTCATGGGCAACAAATGCAGTGCTCGAAGATCATCTCTACGGTGCAGTACCACCTTAGGGCAACCTTTCACAGGCCTTGTGCCCATGCACTAGTAGGTTTCCTCGACCAAGATCTAGATCCACATCTAGATCTAGCACCACATCTATGCTTTCAGAGCATGTTCGAGGTGATGCACATGCGGAGACCGTGTCAGTGATCTCGTGTGCAGGAGCAATTGGCAGTGTCAGTAGCAATGCAGTTGTGTGTACTTCGGGTCTATCCATTGGACATGTCAATTGTAACAAACTTGGACACCCCGAGTTCGGAATCTGGCACGACACATAAGAAAATATTTTAACAAAACTTAGCACAATTTAGTTAGAGACGACACACAGCCCGCCGGCGTACTTCCGTCCCAAGAATATTGGCCACAAAGAGGTATTTATTTTTATCTTATATCTACAAAAATCCGAGGGTCCTCTCTGCCCATTGCTCTCTGTCCGTAGGGCTAAAGACTTGCACATCAAACTGGATATACTCGTCTAACCCGAAAAAGAAAGCCTCCTTTCTTTCGGCATCCGATTTGCGCAATTGGACGCCAATTTGCAAAATACGGTTAGAAAAAGACATGACAAGAAATCCATTTTTCTTGAGACCACGCCAATCTTCTTTTAACTGATCTAGGTATTGTGGTGGCATGAAGCGAGCCTTGAGTATGTCTTGGAAGTCGCTCCGACTCAAAGAGAGCAGAATGCCTTCCTTGGCATGCTCAAGATACTCAACCAACTGTGACTCCTGCCAAGCTTGATACCAATTAATGGCATCCCCTGCTAGATACATGACAGCCGTCAAAACTTTATTGTTACTTGTTTTCTTGTTAGTCGCAAAGTAAGCATTAAATTGATGCAACCACGAACGAATCACAAAAGCATCCATGTTACCGTCATACTTACTAACGTCAACTTCTCGATGACTAGATTGTTGGAGTCATCACCTCTACCTGTGGTACGAGAAGATTTACATGCTTCTTTGAGTAGCTCGGTCTTGGGGTTGAGGACCTGTAAGATCAACTCTTGCATGCCTTGATCCCTCTGTGCCTCTCGCTCAAAATCTAGAGCCGCTTGTTTTTCTTCGGCCGCTATGCGTTGAGCCTCATGTGCTCTCTCACGCTCGAGCTCCATAGTTGCCCTTGTTCTTCGGCCGCCATGTGTGCTTGCTCACGATCATGCTCAAGCTCAAGCTCCATGGCTACCCTTCTTTCTTCCATGGGGGTGCGTTGCGCATCTTGTTGTAGCATCATGTCCATCATCGACTTGACCAAGCCTACATAGGGTTTGGTGCAATCCGTGGCGTAGATGGGGATGGGGGAGGATCGGGGAACAATCCTCCTGGTGTAGAAACTTCGTCTTCTCCAACTCCACTCTCATCACCTTCACGCAAAGTATCCATTCCACTTCGGGTGATGACAATGCACTGAGTTCTTGGGAACTTGGGTTCTTAAGTTCTTCAGGTTCTTGAGTTCTTGAGGGTCGTGAGGTTCTTGAGTTCTAGTCTTGCAATTTGCATTTAACAAGGCTTTTCTCTTACCCAAGCTCGACTCTTTCCAGCGGGTGCACCCCTTGGCAGCCTTGCGCTCACACCAAGGTTGCACGAGCATGCAAAGCAAAGGCCATGAGCAACAGTCAAGCACTTCTGTGAGATTGGAGTTTTGAATGCAACAAAATTGAGGCCATGTGGAAGCAGACCAAGGGGCAATGCCTTGTGTGCTAAAGCAAGCTTGGAAATTGAGCAAGGAGGATAGAGTTGGGCTAATGCAAAATCAACAATGCTAGTTAATGCAAAGAGGAAAACAAAGCTTTGGGACCTTGAAAACTTGAAGCTTATAACAATAGAGGAAAATTGAAGCTTGAAGGCATGGATTGCATTACATAAGCCATCAAAGCTTGAAGGCAGCACTGTGGGAAAAAAAAAGCAGGGAATTGGTTATAGTGAGCATCCACACACACACACACACACACACTATGTGTGCTTGGCATAGAAGCTTGAGGATGAGGCGAGCTGCAAAAGTCGACACACACACACACAGTCTGCTCGTGTGTGTGTAGTCTGCTCGTCAAATACTGCATATCAGAATTCAGATTTTTTTATAATAAAAGCCTTTTAACACATTGTGTGTGCAAGGGACTTTTCCACCATCGAGTCCTGATTTTGAGTAGAGAGAGAAAGAGACCGCCTTTTGAAAAGACAGAGAGAGAAAAAGAGTGCGAGAAAAAGCGACAACGTGTGAGTCAAGCGAGCACGAGAGAGAAGTAGAGAGCGAGCATTCTTTGGCGTGCGCTCACGCGCACACACACCACCGTGTGCATGTGCAGGCGAGTAAGCCCGCACATCACCCGGCATCGGCCCGACTTCGTTGACCCTCTCGGCGATTTTCTCCTCCTCCTCGGCTTCAGTTTTTTCGCGACTTGGCATCGGTTTTCGACACTGATCCGACTTGGCCTCTACGACTAGACACTGGCTTTGAGCATAGGCGTCTACGGCTATTCGGCTAGCCACTCCTGTCCGGCGGCGAGGACACTTTTCAGCATCGTCTCGCATTACTAGCACATTACGACAGATTTTTCGACATCCGGCCCGACGCCGGTTTCACGCGGACGATATTTTCCCGCAATCGACAGTTGTGCTTGCCACACGCAGAGGTGAGGTACCTCTACCATAGGGGAGTGACACCCGGCATCGGCACCGAGCGCACCGATCGTGCTGTACGGCACGGTTTTCAGCTACGACACCTTTGGCGGCTATTAGACTAGCGCATTTCTGCCCTGCAGAAATCGGCACATAGCGACACTGACACGCAGGTTACAAGTTACAGGGGGGTTTTTCAGCATATTCACACACAGATTCTCCAGATTACCAGACACAACGCTTTCACAAGCGATTTGGCAATCATTTCGACAATAGATTCTCTGCGGACAGATGCTAAGCATACCTAGTGCTACTGAGCTCTTTTGAGAGCAGATATCCCCGCAGGGATCACTTTTACTGCATGCAGCAGTTCTTGGCGCCTGTTTGAGCACGGTTCACTCATGTACGTTGAGTTCCGGACAATGCCCATTGTACTACGAGTGGAGCCATTTTTGGCTATTTTGGCAGTTTTTCCCGGCCGTTCTATGACTCGGACCGGAAGAGCCCTTTTTGAGACTGTGGCTAGTCCATTTGTGTCTACATTAGCCTTTGGAGGGTCGATAGCGTGAGGTTTTCTTTGAGCTGGGGTGTACTCGAATGTTGAGACACATTCAGTGATACAGGTAGCTGGAGTTCCCCTTTACGGTACTCTCGCCATAGGATATGTATCAGGACGGATTTTCGTGCTTTTGACGCCGAGTTGGCGGTCACATAGCAATAGTTTTGTGCAGTAGATGCCCAGTTAGTGCAGTTGGCACATTTATGCGTAATTTGAGTTGAGTTTTGACTCCTCATACAAAGGAGACTCTGCCGGATTTCCTTCCCGCGAGTCGTGACTTTCATTGTTGGCACTTTTGAGCCTATTTCGGTTGAAATTTTACTCCTGATACAAAGGTTACTCTGCCCAAATTTCTACAGTTTCTCGCCATAGTTTGGCACCTCTCAAACCCTCTTGTCAGCGATAGCTTCTTCTTCAGAAAGGGAGGAGTATTTCATTCGCAAGTTCGATGGCAGCAACTTCACCATGTGGAAAGAGCGCATAAAAGATATTTTGACAAACAAAGGCCTATCAAAACCGTTGAAAGAGCGCACAGAGGATGCAAGCTCTGTGGGAGCTTTTGGATGCGAGAGCCATGGCTACGATACGTCTACATCTAGCCGAGTCAGTGTTCTTCACTATCATAGGGAAGACAACAATCGAGGAACATTGGGACAGCTTATGTTCAGCATGGGAGAGCAAAAGTGCATCCAACAAAGTTTTTTCTCATGAAAAAGCTTATGAAGCTCAACATGAAAGAAGGTAGCGCAGTTTTTGGTCACTTAAATGAGTTCGACTACTTGTTCAGTCAGTTGACATCTCAAAGCTTTAAGGAGTTTGACGACGAACTCAAGTCTATATTCTTGCTATGCTCTCTACACAAATCATGGGATATCTTTTGCACAGCCATTAGCAATTCGGCTCCGAATGGCAAGTTAATGTTCAATGATGTCACAGATGTGTTGCTCACCGAAGAGATTGGACGTAAATCTCTCGACGGTGCCAGTCATGGAGAAGCATATATGGCTAGCAGTTCAACAAAGGCAAGAGACCGTGATAGGAACAAATACAAAAGCAAAAGTAGAGAGCGAAATATCCGTAATCCTAGCAGACACAGGAACTCAAGTAGAGACCGGAGTGCCAGAAATGTCGAGTGCCATGAGAAGGGCCATTACAAAAAGGATTATCGCACTTTCCTATACTAATCTTGGCTAGAGAACGACAATCAATGCACAGTCGAAAAGTGTTATCTTTCTTTTGAACAAGCAAAACTGATAAATTGTATGGTAAAGTACTAGGTCGAAGTTCGAACAAAACCCTTTAAACTTTAAGGTTGTTTCAAAACATACATACGGATCTGTTCCGTACCGTACGGCCGTACTGTACATCTGTATAGTGTGGATTGATCCGTACAAGTCAAAAAATTTATTTATTTTTTTGCGGAGATAAGGACGTCGAGTGATTTCATGAGGGTTTCCGAGCCATTCCGTACACTTTTGGGCACATAAAGAGAGAAGCTAACACATGTTATCTTGTTTTTAATTGGAAATGTCCTAGAAAGTTTGAAAATTGAGGTTTTTTTACAAGAGTACGTATTTTCATGTACATAAATGTATTTTATGCACAAACAACGTACGTTACATAAAGATCCGCCACCGTCCACATACAAAGCGTTTGGAACCACCTTAACCCTTTTCCAGAAGCTCATTTTACTTGTTTAAGAATTTCTTCTTGTTGTAATAAACTAACTCCGTAAGCGATCTTTATACTTTTTCACCACTCATATCTCTCTCTATGACAAAAATCAAGTACGCAGAAAGACACGTCTTTATTTCTCTTTTAACAATGATGTGGTTGACCATAGGTATTGACCAATCACTCGCACTAGCATCTACATGATATTGTTGCCCTTTAAAACTAAAGGATGCTTTCTTGCTTACATAGTCTGGGATAGGATGAATTTTGTAATGCCAAGACATTTCATAAATAACATCACATCCTTGGATTGGAGCAACTAGGAAAGACTCTGAGTCGAAGTACTTGCAGATTTTCAAATTCAAATGTCCTTGAACAGGAGTAGAGTTCGTGATTAATCCCTCAAATCTTGAACCGAAGCTGATCGAACTTCCTAGCCTTTTTGGAGTAGAACCAAGAGACTCTGAGGTGTCCAATGAGAAAATTGTATGTCGAGCCTAGATCAAATAGAATCAAGATTCTTTGCTGATTAACACTGCCCAATCCCTTTAAGAGTTGTCATTTACCTTTCTCTTTCATGGTGTTGGCTTGTACATCAAGGATTGAGTTTGAAGCGAAAGGCAGAAAATCTTTCTTGAGATGTGGGCAATCCGGTTTCCTATGGCCTTTTTCACCATAAAAGAAACATTTGTCCTCTTCCATATAAGCCTTTAGCTAAGAGGGAGTAAGGTATTTGCTTTTCTTAGCTCCCTCTGGCTTCTTTTCTTGACCTTTGGACTGACCTAAAGACCACTTGCGAGGAGGTATCTATCTTGGTAGAGAGAGCCTTCTGCTTTGCATGAGAGGTACTAAACTCCTAATTTTGAGAGGACGTATTTGCCCAAGTAGAGAGAGCCTTCTGCTTTGCATAAAAAGTACTAAACTCCGGTTTGCGAAGAGTTCCTTTGGATTGCATCACAATTTGAAGAGTGTTTCGAGGATATAACTTCATACCCTTCTGGGGTGTCGGTTGAAGTCCAGTTTCAAATTTACGAAACTTCTCTTCATCGTAGACTTTCATCATTGGAGTGACCTTAAGAGATATCTCCCAAAACTTGTCAACGTACTCGAAAACTGATTCATGCTCTTTTTAAGAGAGCCAATCCCACTCTTTCTTTACATCCGTTTCGAGATCAGGAGGAAGGAACTAAGCATAGTAATACTTTTTGAAATCTTTCCAATCTTTGGGTTTACGCCCTTCAAGAATCATCGTGAACCACCAATTACTAGCTAATGTCGCGTCGTTTGGATCGTTCTGAGAAGTTGCCTTTTGCAAAGGCAACTTCAAATTGGTGAATAAAAGCAAGAGCTTTATTGACAATCCTTCTTCTGCTGTAATATTCAAAATTGACATCCTTCTCCAGCTTTGAAAGTCTTCTTCTTCTGGTGTCCGAACCGCTTCTTGGAAATAGCTTTGGAATCTTTATGAGCAAGAATTTTGTGGCAACTCTTTCTCCATTGTGGGTTATGTTCCCCTGCCTCTCGTGGTTGATCAACGAGCTCCTATGGTTCTAGCTGTAGATCTTTGTCAAGGATTATGTTGTCCAAGTTCTTCATGAAAGAGTAGTTTGAAGAGTAGCTAGGCGAGGAAGTCAAATCCGACGAGAAGTTCCCACTCTAGGATCCCTCTGAGGCTATGTTGGAGCCCTAATCTAAGGTATATTCTAAATCGGCTCTGAGGAATTCGGTGGTGGCTCTTCCACCATCTTCGCTTTCCCTTCTTCAAGGGTCTTAAGTACCTTCCGTACTTCTTGCTGAGCGAGAGCAGCTTGTAATTCTGCCATGTCTTCTAAGGCATTCAAGCTCTTCTTCTTGTCCTACCATGACAAGTATGTTTATGCCAAGAATCATCTTTCCTTATAGAAAAGGAACAGAGTACCGTGTCCCTCAATTGGGGAGCGATCGCTTCTGTTATATGTCTGCAAGGTCGCCTTTGCTGAAATTTGGCATCGGTAACTCGTTAGAGAGCTAAAAAGCTATCTGGACGGCCGGTAGAGCACTTATCTGAGTGCAACTATCCACAGAGGGACACACACAAACTTTTATTGGCTGCCCTTCACCTCTAAGTGCACTTCATAGCCTCTGCACAGCCTTCCCGAAGGCAAGAACATGAAATCGTGGGAGAGAGAAAGAGACACAAAGAGAGAGAGAGAGAGAGAGAGAGAGAGAGAGAGAGAGCTGAGAATTGAGATCGATCTCCGAGGGCAACTTTGTGTATGTGTGTAATCTGCCAACCCCTTCCCAACAGGTAGCTGTGAAAGTGTGGTTTTCTAACCAATCTGGAGCATGTTTGGCTTTATTGTTTCCACGCCTCTCCAAACTCAATCTATCCGCAGCTATCGAGACGTGTTTATATTGTGTCTGGTCGACCACTTTCTTGGCAAACCAGAGTCAAAATATTAAATCATGACTTTTCTGAACAAACTGGGGACACCATCTATGATGTGTTTATCCTGACACATTCTATGCACTAAATCCACGCACTGTTCTACTTATCATACTATCCGAACACCGATAAACTTTCTAAACGGCACATTGCACCGGAAAACTTATCCGTCTATTAAATTATTTGTAGCAAACTTAGACACCAAGTCTGAAATCTGTCACAACACAAGAGAGAGATTCATTTAAAACATTTCACAAAATTCAATCACAGTTTAATTGAGTCGACACGGCCCTGCGTAGTTCCGTGCCAAGAGAGATTGGCCCCAAAGACTCGCGCCCCTTTGGGTATTTCTTTTTGTATAAACAATTGAGCGAGTACAATTGCCCTGGCTCTCCTCTGCTCATCGGCTCGTCAACTCTGAATGAGCCAAAGGGAGAGCCTAGGGTCTTATTTAAAGACCCTTGGCCTTGGAAAAGCAGTCTACATGAAAAGCTTGTGTTCCAAAAGCATCTGGTGCCATGAGCTAGCGCCCAAAGCAACCAACGCAATTCACAGAATTCTGTACACCTGCCACGTCAGGAGCGCATGTCACGTGCGTCCTTACAGTCAGCCACGCCAACAGCACTTGCGCAAAATTTTAGTGCCTTTGTGTCCCTTTGGCCTCTCGACAGTCGCCCATAAGTTGGAACAACTTATTAGTTAAAGAGTCTTTGATTTTGATGTCCCGGGTCATGCCACATCATCAGCTTGTGACATTGTTCATTGGTACCAATAAACTCATAAATTAGTTCTTTGTGCACAAAAATCATTTTTATTCATTTATAGTCTTAGCTAAAATATTACAGAGACACGCACATGGGATAGACATGGAGAGACTACCCCCTTTTCAATGGTTTGAGCTACATGAGATAGACAAGGAGAGTATACCCCCTTTTCAGCATGATCCAAATTCCCCATTCATCCGGCTCACACATAATGAGCAGAGTAGAGTACTCAAACAAGACTTGTGGCAGTTCTGCATCAGAGAGACTTGGGTCACACCTAGACAGCCTCTTCCTAGGAAGATGCCGTACTATAGAGAGCAGTTCTTGACTATACTAGCAGAAGAGTTCATCTTTGCGGCCGTAGTACATGGACATCTACATGTCAAATAGCTCATGAGTGGTGATTGGCCAGCTCAGAGTCTCATCACACAAGCTTGAGCTAGAGACAGGTAGGGCTGCACACATCCCACGAGAGGAGAGGACATGCAGACTATGCTCAAAGGAGATAGAGAGTGAGGATCACCATGTATGCACATGCACGGCATTTGAGGGGATCAAGACCAAATATGAGCTTTTGTTCTCAAGAGTCAAGACAGCTGACATTGAGAGAGATCATGGAGTCCAAAGATCAGCGCCAGCTGGGACAGTTCTTACTAGAAGCACAGAGACAAAGCACGCTTTCTACTAGAGGCACAGAGACACAAAGAGCGCTTTCTATAGACACCTACCACCACAGCCGCGATCCAAGGGGGAGGGCGGGGGGGATTCACAGCTCAAAAATTTATTCCCCCACACTACCCGCCCCACCACGAGGGGTGACACTTCAGCAGGCAGAGGAGGTGAGGGTGAGACGGAGACCTAGAGCTCCAGGATATAGCGCCCAAAGATGTTACCACCGGAAGATCCAAGAGATCCAGACTCGACACTATCAAGCCATAGCAGCCGCGTAGGAGAGAGCAGTAGCAGATCTTGGAGCCATACTCAAAGGGCTTCTCATCCTTTGAAATCCAATGACCATATACTATAGCCATATTATGGCACTGGATGGAGCCAAATAGAAATGCATCTCATGATTGTACTTCCCTAATATAGATCTCACGGAATTTTTTAACCCTTAGAGATAGAGCTCCATACCTCCCCCATACCTTGCATTGGACACCCATGGATCACTACCCCTTAGCACTTTCCTATCAGTAGCACTGTTACATTTTATTTTGTATCATTGCCCTTCTACCGATACATAGATGATACCCTATCATGTACATTGTTTTGTTTCATAAGCCGATTTCGGCCTCTAATAGACATAAAAAATCTTTCTTTTTTCTTTTTCTTTCTTCTCCTTCTTCTTCTTCTTCTTCTCTCTCTCTCTCTCTCTCTCTCTCTCTCTCTCTCTCTCTCTCTCTCTCTCTCTCTCTCTCTCTCTCTCTCTCTCTCTCTCTCTCTCTCTCTCTCTCTCTCTCTCTCTCTCTCTCTCTCTCTCTCTCTCTCCGTTTCTTCACAAACTTGCTCGTCTTCAAATCATCCTAAGACTAAAGAGCATACAACTAAAACAGCAAAAAATATGCTCCATGCATATATCTCGTGACGCCAATCTCAATGGAACTTTTATCTTTCAAAAAATGACATTGGTGAAAACAATACAAAACAATCAACTACCAAACAGTAGAGATAGTGCTATGAGTTATCTTTGCGGCCTTCTGGACCAATCCCGACCATGAAGAAGGTAAGTAGTGTTTCTTACAAAGAGGATTTGCATGAAGAGTTGCTATTCATCTTGTTTCCACGGTAGACATTTCAAGGAATATTAGGGCCAAGATAAACAACACTAGAGGAGATCCCATGTTAAAGGGTTACACCACTATGATGCCCTGGTTAGATATAGTTGACAACAGTCGACCCTAACCTATCACAAAGGTGAACTAATTTAGTGAAACAAAGAAACAGTGGATGCAAGCATAATGCCAACTTAGAGGCGAAGGTCTAAGGCTGAATCTACACAGGTGCTTCCTTCATGTACAAAAGCTACCAATCCAAAATCTTCATCTCTGACAGAAAAGCGCAAAAGGCTTTAGCAACGCAATACAGATAGATGCTTCTACTGAGTTTCAATCAAAAAATTACAACTATCTTTACACAACTGCACAAACACATGTGGCAGAAATGCTAAAGTATAGAAAAGTTCACTTGATTACAGAAAAAGCACGCACTTGTTGCAAAGTAGAGCAGGCATGGCAGCTAGTGACCCCTGGAAGACAAGGCTCTCCACTGGTGCAGAAGACGAGGAGAAAAAGCGACGAATGGACCTGATGGATGCCATAACTGACTTCTGAAATACAGGGTGGAAAATACGATGCTTTGACAAAAAAACCAGCAAGAGCACCACAGCCAGCACAGTCGAATTCTCTCTATCCTCTTGAGATTTACTATTAATGGAGCCTCTGGCTGGTAGTCCATTGACCTTCTGTACACAATGAGCCAATATTTTCAGGGGCAAGAGCATGCTGTCAAAACATGAAGTCGGTTTTCTACCTCAGAAGATGGCTGTGCTACTTCTTGTCCAAATTTTTCGATCCAGTGCTCAGCTTCCTTATCGTCCTCACATGTTACCAGGAGCTCGCTGTGGTC
The DNA here is from genome assembly GCF_014529385.1 of Adiantum capillus-veneris. Lineage (NCBI taxonomy): Eukaryota > Viridiplantae > Streptophyta > Polypodiopsida > Polypodiales > Pteridaceae > Adiantum > Adiantum capillus-veneris. The sequence continues at coordinate 28,742,529 of NC_140931.1, read as the reverse complement.
CGTCCTCTTCCTCTTGTTCGTAGCCGCGACTGCTGAATCAGACATATCCCCCTCTCTCGCTCGTTCCCTCCACTTTTAAAAGTCCCGAGTCCTCGTCTCTTCAAACGGATATAGGTCTGTATTTACTTGGTGAGCCAAAGGTCCTCTTTTCAAATAAGGCCAAGGTATTGAGCCACTTGGCTCAATCTTGACCATAAAATTATGATCTTAATCCAACGTTGGAGATTGACCCAAAAAAAAGCAAGTAAAAACAGCGCTTCCTCGTTTTCAGTACGTATGTTTGCTTTTTGAGTTTGTTCATTAACATTAAGATGCCTCTGCAAAACCAATGTTCTGCATCATCTCTACAATCGCGTTTTGCACCTCGGCTCTCAACAGCGCTTTACTAGTGTCCAGATTCCAGTAAGACTATTAGATCTCTCTCTCTCTCTCTCTCTCTCTCTCTCTCTCTCTCTCTCTCTCTCTCTCTCTCTCTCTCTCTCTCTCACTCACAATCTGTGCTTTAACGTTGATGGTGAGAGGTTTCTGTGGAATCGAATGGCTTACTACCTTTATCATTGATCAAGACCTGTTCTCCTTGTGAATACTTTGTTGGTCAAGTTAAAGCGATGGCGAGTGATTGAATGGTGAGGAAATGAGTAGCTACGAGGGCAGGGTAGCACAAATGGACCAAGGCTAGTTGGTCGTATATTCCGGTTCATTGCTCAGTTGCGTGTGGAGCAGGACCCTTGAAACGGCAACAGACAGAGGCGATGTCTGCACAGAGGAGGGAGTGGCATGAGATGTTGCGAAGATTGGGTGAGGTGGTAGCATCGAAGACGGGCATGTTGAGCTGTGTACCTCAATTTATTAAGTTGTTGTGCCAGTGGCAGAGCACATCAAGATTGGCCGATTGTGAGGCTAGATATGAGATTCTGGAGATCTTTTTGAATAGGGGTGGATGCATTCATGGAGAAAATTGGACTATTAACTGCTCCCCTCCATATTGTTCCCCCACAGCAATTGAACTGAAGAACTTCGTCTTCACTAACTGGTTCTTGTGAACCGTATTTGAGAGAGAGAGAGAGAGAGAGAGAGAGAGAGAGAGAGAGAGAGAGAGAGAGAGAGAGAGAGAGAGAGAGAGAGGTGGGGGAGATGTTGAGCAGAGCTGCGCGGGGAGATGCTGATCAGTTGCAACTTGACACCAACCTTATAAAGGACCCCAGAGCCCAAGCCAACTACAAATCTACTAATGTTTACGGCCACTCCGGCACCTCCATTGAATACAACTGGCATCTAACCATCAAATTGCTAGAAACATAGAAAAAAGAAAAAAACAACTTCATTGTAACAAGTAATAACTAGATGCTATGGAGCCGCCGAACATGACACGCCCGAACTCCTTTCTTTCTGGACAGGTGAGAGAGTAGGAGTATGTGTTGTCGGATAGATTGAGCCTTTCTTGAATTTGACTCTAGAAAGAATAGGCGGACTTGGGACCCAAGGCCAAACTTAGGATAGGCTAACTTATGAATGTAAAGCTTGACATCCCACCTTTCAAACTCAAGTCGTCGAGATTGGACGGGCAATGAGCAGTGCCTGCTTAGGGAATTCCTTGCTTAGGGTGGGTTCACGTGATCTGCCAATACAAATTCGTGCTTTGGAAGCTTTTTCCCTCTCTAGTTCAGATGAAGGCGGAGGTAAATACCTAACAGAATTGCCTCAGCAAATCAAGTTTGCCTCTGATCTTTGCACTATTGACTGCAGCAACCAAAAATGCACTCTCCGCACTTCACGCTCAAAAGGGGTTGGTAGTAGAAACTATTCCAAGAGGGGGAAGGGGTATCACCCATCCTATGTGGGGTCCTCTAATCAAATTTTAATTAAGTAGAAGTATGGTTTGCAAGATACTCGTAGAAAAGCATCCATAACTCTTTATATAGTGGACCTTTGACATAGAACATAAAGCTAGATATGATTCTCTTTAAGCTCAATCAATATCCTACATCTTTTGTATTTGTCTTAATGCATGTTTTGTGTTTGGCAGGGAAGCATTATTTCACAACACTCGAGGTTTCAATTCCACGAGCGCGACTCAAGCTCGACAGCATTGCAAGGTCCATTATCTGCATCTAATTTCTCATGTCTATGTGTTTGCTTGGCGCAACACATAAACTCTACGGGGTAGGGCACGGCTTCCGTTTCTTATAATTTTTGGAGAGACCACAGTGCCAACTCTCCACTATACTTTTGTATGGCACTTCTGCATGATGTGCACTATATACTTTGCAATTTCAGTGTGTGAAATTTCGTTGCAAGACGTAATGTTTAATTTTTTGTAGCTTGACTCAAATATCGGCCTGTAGTTTCGACAATTGGAAAGCACCAATACAACATTGCAGGTCGGTAAAGCACTTCATTTCTTGTTGCAGTTCATTAACGCTTTATCCATTTTCTTGTTTTAGAATTTTACACATTACTTCGTTTGGTTCAGTTTACTTTGACGTTGTTTTCAAAATTATACATTCGATGTCAACCAAGATCTGCACATGTTAATTACGCACGCAACTCTTAGTAAATACATCTTGTCTGTCTTTACTTTAGGTCTAAATAATTGATACCATACGATATAGGTCCTCGTTCCTCCCATACTAGGTGTCATTATGAAGTTCTCAAGGCCTACAAGGTTATAGTCGAGGCCCACCAAGCAAGACTAGTTAGACAAGGTGTACGGAAGAGATTCTAGTCGTAACTATATCACACGCGCATGGGGTCATGGGATCTAACGTCAGCACCGCAAAAAACTAGTCTTGCTTGGTGGGCCTTGGTATATAACACTTATAGAATACAATATGAAAATTGATGTGAATTTTGCAAATGTGTTATGGGAACAATAATTGAGGAAGCAGAGAATTTTTTTTTAAAAATGTGAAACAATAGAGATTGATATGAGTTTTTTAATAACGAATGAACAGACTACTTGATAGGAATTTTGAGAATGGTTTTTGTGCACAATAATTGAGGAAAAAGAGAGAAAAAAGATGTTGTGTTAGCAGATTGAACGTCAGATTTCAATGAGACGTGTACGACAGTGCAATAATAATTTAGATCTTTCTTTTTTGTTTCAAGAACATGTATTTCTTGCAGTGAGGGGGATGAGCTCGCAAAACATTATATCCAAATGAAATTGTACTACTATGTCTAAGTATACGTGCTACATGTAAATTCTTGGAGACGGAAAGTATGTCAAAAATAAAGTTTTCTTCGAATGGCTGGTAGTGAAGAACGTCAGATCGCATATTTGAAGGTGGTTGTTGAGTGTGCTCTGCCTTTCGTCTTGTGAAATTGTTTGTGACTCCTATGTACTTTCGTCTGTTTTGGCGGCATGTGATGGAGTAGACGGTGTATTCAATGTCCGTTGTTTTTTGCTCGGTTGATTGTCGTGCTCGAGCAGTAGAACTTGAGTCTTGTTATCCTATTCTGCACAGGAAAAGCAAAAAAAAAAAGAAATAGGATTAGTGCAAGATTGCATGCTAGAACTTGAGAATATTAGAATATGTATTCGAGTGAGATATTTGTTGAATTTTTTTCAAGGTGGTGTGACCTATGGGTGGGTTGTCGATGTTGATGAAAGCGTACGGATCAACACTATCATATCGTGCTTTATAACATCCTTGTTGTGTTGCCATGTCAGCTTTTGCTCTGTAATTGATGGTGGCTCGTCATTGCACTGTCTCTTCAAGCTTGCCAAGATCTCACTTGCGTCATTGTTCATTGTATCTAACAGATCCTCGAGCGCGACATCATAGCCATAGTGCAACATCTCAAGAATGTAGGGCTTTATTGGTGTTTTCAATTGAAGCAAACGATTACCGTCTCGACTGTCATGAGATCCTCGGGCACGTCAATTTCTATAGATAGTTTGTAAATGATCTCTTTCATTAGACCTAGAGAAAAAGAGTATTAGAAGGAATAAACAAAAAAAAATCCTTGCAAAAAAGCATGTTTACTGTTTATTATAGATAGCAAAGCAATGAGAAGAAGAAAAAAAGATAAAATTGCAGTCATGTTGATGTGTGTATAGAACTAAGTTGTTGCTCTTTTGATATCCATGCTCTTGTTTTGTTCGAGCTATTTTACGGATATGTCTATTAGCAATCCCAACTCTGCATAGTTTGCAAAACCATTGATGTAAGCGTCCCGGCGACAACCGGCCAGGTTAAGCAGGTGCGTTTGCCTCTCTGTTGGATACTAACGTGGTTCGATTTGGGGGTGGGGGTTTTTCTTCGAGGAAATGTTTTGCTTGAAAAGGGTAACAAGTCTCTGCAAGGTTATACAAATGTGATCAGTATTTTGCGTGCATTGAAGAAACATAATGTGATATGTTTTATAGAGTAGTATACCTTTGAATTGCTCATTTTGTTCTCTTGGTTATCTATGTTACTTGCAATGGTGACATGATTAAAGTTCATACTGAAAAAAACAATAGTAGAATTGTGCAGAACCGTTGAGAATGTGGTCATAAGAATTGAGACAAAATTAGAGCGCAAGACAATGCTACAAAGGGTGGTGTGTAAGTTAATGCCAGTTTCGAAAGATCAACATGGAAGAACCCTTGAGACATCAGTTATTCAAGGCAAGGTTGTTGTAGTGTTTGACGTCTAATCTATGAGTGCAAATTATTGTAGTGGAGTTGTTGATGTAGTCATGCACATGCGTTTCATCTATAATGCATGCACCCAAGGTACATTTGATCTCATCTATGGTTGGTCTTCTTTCACGATTAAAGGTCAAGAATTGAAGAAGTTCAGGGTCCGTTGCATGTCGTATGGAGCATGACATGTTGTAGAAAGTTGCATGCAGCCAGTGCATTGAGCCTGTGATATGGCATGCTTCACAAAACTCCCGTGCGTGATTACAAACCAGGGGCAACTGTGCAAGGTCACCAAGCAAGAGAACACATTTTTTGTTGAAGGGATCTGGCAATGTACTCCTTGTTATGTTGACAATTTGTCTTGTGATAAGGTCAAAAGTGGTCCTTGTTAACATAGACAACTCGTCTATGATTATAATATCTGCCTCTTTTATGTCCAAATATCGCTCATCGGTCTTGTGAATAGAGAGGGAATACTGTTGATTCCTTGTTGGTATCTTGAACTGATAATGGACTGTAGATGCAATAGTCTGAAATGGTTGAGGTGGATAGCTCATGACTTGTAGAGTGTAGACTAGCAGCACTTGACCAAGATATTAGTGGGTTATCTAGCAATGAACTCCACTCTAGTGATCCTCGTGCTATTGCATGTGTAGTTTGTGTCACACTTACCGATACATCTATAATGCTAAGCAGTTGTGTGTGTATTTGTCAAGCAGAGAGAATACGCTCTATGTAGTCAGGTGCATGAATGGCAATATATCTTTGATGGGAATTAGTTGTTTTAAAAGAAGTACAAGTCTTCCACGAGTATTTGACTTCTGCATGTTCCAAAGCGCTCAACAATAATACTGAAGTGAGTGCAGCAGGACTGTCTATTTCATTTGTCTCACGGCCTCGTTTATCGTTGTATGTGAGGTTTGCCGCCGTGCAAGAGGGGCACAGTTCTAGATTGTGAGCAAGAATGTCACATTGCATGATCCAATCTTTATCAAACCATGACCTAGCATATGGACGGTGAGCTGCTTTTAACTTGGTTGCAGTTCGTTTCCTGGATTCGTGACGCTTGGATTGTAACCTTGCAGGCCTTGAGAACTTCATATTAACACCTACTATGGGATAAATGAGGACAAATATAGTATGGTATCAATTGTTTAGGTCATAAGATGCACAAAGTGCATTTACGATTGCAATATACTACATGTGTTTACTACTCAAAGAGTTGTATGTATAATTAACATATATAGATGTTATTCGACATCGATTGTATAGTTCTGAAAGCAGCATGCAAGTAAAAAAAACTGAAGAAAGCAAGGTACAAAATTCTAAAACAAGCAAATCGATAAAGCATCAATGTATTGCAATTTGAAATGAAGTGCTTTACTGACCTGAAATGTTGTACAGATGTTTTCAGATTGTCCAAGCTACACGCTGATCTTTGACTCAAGCTGCAAAAAAGGAATGTGAATAGTTAAACATTTCATCCTACAATGAAGCGCCATAAATTGAAGATGCTAAGTATACAGTGCATGGTATGCATAAGTGCCATACAAAAGTATGGTGGAGAGTTGGCATTATGGTCTCTCCAAAAATGATAAGAAACGAAATCCGTGCCCTGCCCTGTAGCGTTTATGTGTTGCGCCAAGCAAACGCAGTCATGGGGAGTTGGATGGAGAAACCTTGCAGTGTAGTCCAGTTGGAGTTACGCATGTGCAATCCAAATGTCCAGTGTTGTGAGTATGTGTTCTCTTTGCAAGACACAAAATACACATTAGCATAAATACAAGGCAATGATGAAGGACTTTGGGGACTTGTGGTTCAAAACTAGAGATTGGATTGAATTTCTTGAGATTGGGATAGAAATGATGGGCACGAGTTTAGCTCAAATAAACATAACCAGATATGGCATGAATCTCTCTCTCTCTCTCTCTCTCTCTCTCTCTCTCTCTCTCTCTCTCTCTCTCTCTCTCTCTCTCTCTCTCTCTCTCTCTCTCTCTCTCTCTCTCTCTCTCTCTCATGGTAGAGGTCTGTTCTAGTTGTAGTCAACAAACCTATAGCTTTTGGGAACTTGCGAACTGCTGTAGCTTTTGGAAACCTGCAAACTGCTGGGAACTTCGGACGTGGAACTGCTACAGTTCAAACTGCTAGGAACCTGCGAACCTGCGGAATTGCTGCGAACCTGCAAACCGGGCGAAGGTGATGGTTGCGAACCTGCAAACCTGGCGAAGGTCATGGTTGTGAACTGCGCGCGTCCAGCGTTTTTATTACTTATTAGTTGAAGCTTTTTACTTGGTGAGCCAATAAAAAGCATCCAGTGACAAGATGACACGTTGTGTCTTGTGCGTTCAGATAGCGGGAAAAGGACCTTTGGCTCACCAAGTAAATACCCGGGATTATTTTTCAAGACGTCAACTCACATTTGGTATAAGAGTAATCTCGATCCCATACCATCACAAAAAACACGCTCGTGGATAAGGCATGGGAGTCTCAAAGGTGAGGTCAAGGGTGCGAAGTAATCTCGGGTACAAAGTCCAAGATTACTTTTTGTAATCTTGGTAATCTCGGGTACAAAGTCCAAGATTACTTTTTGTAATCTCGTGTACCAGAGATTACTTTGCCACGATCTACGGGTCTCCTTCATCCCATCGTAGATCCCACCCCCTCAACGCCCGTGTCACTTAGTCCCCTGGCTGAACCATGTCAACTATTCAAAACCATCTACAAGCACTAGCTTTAAATAAAGTTGCTTGTGAAATACGTATCAACTACTCACAATAACTATTGCTAAATTCACGTAACAGTGTTTTACTGCTATCCAGCTAGAGCAATCGATTAACTATTCTGTAATAAGGTGGTTGGAGCATAGAGCACATCTGACACTCGCCAATAGCATCTTGAACTTCTGACACTACTATTTAAAGCAAACCACAAACTTAAAATGTTGTCCATCGAAAAGAAGAGCAAGTCTTATGTCCTTAATGCACGCGCGCGCACACACACACACACACACACATACACACAAATCAGACGAGATAGAGAATAGCATAAAAGAAGAGTAGAGACACAACAAGAGAGAAAAAGTGTTACCATATACATGTGGTAGTGATGCGTGTGAACACACCAGGACCGCCGGGGCATTTTTTCCCTCTTTAGGAGGTTTTTTCCCCCGTGCATTGTATATACCCCCATCACTCTAGGGCTATCTATCTTTCCATTGCACACTAAGTAACATACTCTCTATTGTGTGCATTGAGCTTACTTCGTCTTCTCCAAGCTGTGTGTGTTTCTCTGCAACCCTAATTCCAACAATTGGTATCAGAGCAGGTCACGTCCTCTTGGGCTTAGTCGCCAATTGCTCCAGCACACGCCTGCTCACTTTCTCCGATTTTAGTGAGCTTTGGCAAGCATTCACAGGTCGACAAATATTTTGGGTGAGCTCGTAGACCTCGGTCTGCTCAGAATTTTGATTTGGGCTCATTTCGGCCTCCGTTTCCACTACAGACAGTACTGCACAGGCTATTTTGTCATTTTGTGCAGAATTTTTGTCAGTGCCATTTTCTGCATAACATGTGCCTTATAGCCTTCTACGGTTTGTGCTATATAGCACATGTTGTTCCCGCTCCATTTCTCCTATTTTCAGGCAGTTTTCACATCAGGTGCAGCATTTACCATGGCTGACAACAACAACACAGATGTGTTCAAGATGTTTGCTGCTGAGGACAGGTTGGATGGGGACAACTACCCTATGTGGGCTTATATGATGCAACATTTTCCTGTGTCAAAGGGTGTCTGGAACATTGTGCAGGGCATTGATGTACGTCCTGGTTCTGAGGATGTAGGGGATGTTGCAAGTCTTGTTGCAGGTCTTCCTGGTTCTGAGGATGTAGGGGATGTTGTAGGTCTTGCTGGAACATTGTGCAGGGCATTGATGTACGTCCTGGTTCTGAGGATGTAGGGGATGTTGAGGATGTTGCAGGTCTTGCTGCAAGGATTGCAGCTGTTAGTTGTTTTGCCTACGGTAGAACAAGCTCGTTGGGATGTTAAGGATGCGCAGGCTCATGCATTGATTGCGTTGTCTGTGAAGCGCACCATTGTTCAACACATCCGTTCAACAAAATCTGCAAAACAGGCTTGGGATATTCTAGCAGGTCTTTATGCAAGCCGCAATGAGGCTAAAATTGCTTTGCTACGCAAAGAGTTGGAGTCGAAGATTATGCATGAGGAAGATGATATGGACACTTTCCTTGCTAGTGTTAAGGATATCAATGAGCAACTTATTTCTGCAAGTGAAGTTATTTCAGACAGTTCCCTTGTGCAAACTGTTCTTCATGCCTTACGAGATTCTTACCAGACTTTTGCCAGTACTTGGAGACTTATGACCCAAGGAAATCCATAAGTTGTCAAGTTTGATGCATTATGCACATTGCTGTTGGAAGAGTCACTTTCCAGAAAAAACAGGACTAGATAGCGTGCAGTTGAACAGGCTTTTATTGCTTCTCAAAGAAAGGGTGGTAACAGCAATGTAGCCACTTCTTATGGTTCTGCTGCGAGTGGCAAAAATTATGTTCCTAATGCTTTTGCTAGCAGCAATTCGTCTGGAAATTCTGGTGATAAGGGCAAAAAGAAGATGCGTTGCCATTATTGTAAAGACAATGATCACTTGATCAAGTCGTGTCCTAAGTTGAAGGCCAAAGAGGCTAAGAAGAAAGAGGGTGGTTCCACTACAAATGCAGCCATTGTTGAGTCTTCTATGAAAGGAGACTGTGTTGCTGATGTTGATGCAGAATGGGCTTTTAGCGCAGAGTGCACTTACAATCTTGCTGTCCATAATGCATGCTTATCAGTTGCTGCAGATTCACATGTGTGGTATTTAGACAGTGGTGCTACAAAGCACATTACCTCACATCGTGAATTGCTTACCTCTCTGGAGTCTGTCCCTCATGGGAATTCAGTCACTTGTGCCAACAACGCCTCTTATCCAGTTCAGGGAGTTGGAAAGATTCTACTCACTGCTGCTAATGGCAGTTCCTTCACACTTGCTGATTCACTTTATGTACCTGGGATCAAGAAGAATCTCTAGTCTGTATCCGGACTTGCTAGACTTGGACTTGTAGTCAAATTTGTGGATGACAGATGTACAGTTCATGATCTCAGTTTTGGTGATGAAATTGTTGCATCTGGGCTTTTGTGCCGTGGGCTGTATAAGCTCACTTTGTATGACAAGTGTGGATAAAATTTTGCAAATGTTGTTGCATATTCAAGGGCTATTTCAGATGCAAAACTTTGGCATGCATGTTTTGGTCATCTGAATTTTTCAAGTTTGCTGCGTTTGCAAAAATATGATATGGTTGCTTCTTTGCCACCTCTTGAAGCACCTGTCAAACATGTTTGTGAAGGCTGTATTTTGGGTAAGATGCAGCGTTCTAAATTTCCAAAGGATGGTTCTGTTCGGGCCACATGCAGGTTGCAGCTTGTGCATAGTGATGTTTGTGGGCCCATGCAAACTCCGTCCTTGGGCAATTACCTGTACTTCGTGACTTTCATTGATGATTACTCTAGGCATGGATGGGTATTTCCGCTTAAAGTGAAGTCCAAAGTTTTTATGTGCTTCAAACAATTTATGGCTATGCCTGAAAATGTCTCGAAATGTACAATGGGCACCCACCGTTCCGATCGAGGGGGGGAGTATATGTTCATGCAGAATTTTTGTCAACGCCAGTTACTGCATGACAGGTCCCATACAGTCTGCTGCAGGTTGTGTTATATAGCACGTGTTGCTCTCACTCAGTTTCTCCTAATTTCAGGCAGTTTTCACATCAAGTGCAGACATTTTTTATGGCTGACAACAACACAGATGTGTTCAAGATGTTTGCTGCTGAGGACAAATTGGATGGGGACAATCACCCTATGTGGGTTTACATGATGCAACATGTTCTTGTGTCAAAGGGCATGTGGAATATTACGCAGGGCATTGATGTACGTCCTGGTTCTGAGGATGTAGGCGATGTTGAGGATCTATGAAGCGCACCATTCCTCCTCAATTTCGTTCAGCGAAATCTGCAAAACATGCTTGGGATATTCTAGCAGGTCTTTATGCAAGCCGCAATGAGGCTAAAATTGCTTTGCTGCCTAAAGAGCTGGAATCGAAGATTATGCATGAGGAAGATGATATGGACACTTTCCTTGCTGGTGTCAAGGATATTAATGAGCAACTTATTTCTGCAAATGAAGTCATTTCAGATAGTTTCCTTGTGCAAACTGTTCTTGATGCCTTACCAAATTCTTACCAGACTTTTGCTAGTACTTGGAGACTTATGACCCAAGGAAATCCAGAAGTTGTCAAGTTTGATGCATTATGCACATTGTTGTTGCAAGAGTCACTTTCCAAAAAAAACAAGACTAGAAAGCGTCCAGTTGAACAAGCTTTTATTGCTTCTCAAAGAAAGGGTGGTAACAGCAATGCAGCCACTTCTTATGGTTCTGCTGCGAGTGGCAAAAATTTTGGTCCTAATGCTTCTGCTGGCAGCAATTCGTCTGGAAATTCTGGTGATAAGGGCAAAAAGAAGATGTGTTGCCATAATTGTAAAGCCAATGATCACTTGATCAAGTCGTGTCCTAAGTTGAAGGCCAAAGGGGCTAAGAAGAAAGAGGGTGGTTCCACTGCAAATGTTGGTTCCACTACAAATGTGGCCATTGTTGAGTCTTCTATGAAAGGAGACTATGTTGCTGATGTTGATGCAGAATGGGCTTTTAGCGCAGAGTGCACTTACAATCCTGTTGTCCATGATGCATGCTTGTCAGTTGCTGCAGATTCACATGTGTGGTATTTCGACAGTGGTGCTACAAAGCACATTACCTCACATCGTGAATTGTTAACCTCTCTCGAGTCTGTCCCTCATGGGAATTCAGTCACTTGCGCCAACAACGCCTCTTATCCAGTTCAAGGAGTTGGAAAGATTGTGCTCACCGCTGCTAATGGCAGCTCCTTCACACTTGTTGATGCACTTTATGTACCTGGGATCAAGAAGAATCTCTTGTCTGTATCTGCACTTGCTAGACCTGGACTTGTAGTCAAATTTGTGGATGACAGATGTACAGTTCATGATCTTTGTTTTGGTGATGAAATTGTTGCATCTGGGCTTTTGTGCCGTGGGCTGTATAAGCTCACTTTGTATGAAAAGTGTGGACAAAATTTTGCAAATGCTGTTGCAGATTCAAGGGCTATTTCAGATGCAAAACTTTGGCATGCACGTTTTGGTCATCTGAATTTTGCCAGTTTGCTGCGTTTGCAAAAATATGATATGGTTGCTTCTTTGCCACCTCTTGAAGCACCTGTCAAACATGTTTGTGAAGGCTGTATTTTGGGTAAGATGCAGCGTTCTAAATTTCCAAAGGATGGTTCAGTTCGGGCCACATGCAGGTTGCAGCTTGTGCATAGTGATGTTTGTGGGCCCATGCAAACTCCGTCCTTGGGCAATTACCTGTACTTCGTGACTTTCATTGATGATTACTCTAGGCATGGATGGGTATTTCCGCTTAAAGTGAAGTCCAAAGTTTTTATGTGCTTCAAACAATTTATGGCTATGCCTGAAAATGTCTCGAAATGTACAATGGGCACCCTCCGTTCCGATCGAGGGGGGGAGTATATGTCTCATGAATTTAATGCATTTCTGGCTAGTCGTGGGATAAAACATCAATGTACAGTGCCTTATACACCTCAGCAAAATGGTGTTGCTGAGAGGAAAAATAGGTCACTGGCGGAAATGGCACGATGTATGGTCAAAAGTCAAGCTTTGCCGCATTCTTTTTGGCTTGAGGCCATCATGTGTGCCACTTATGTACTTAACAAGTGTCCTACGAAAGCTTTGTAGTCTATTACTCCATATGAAGCATGGTATGATAGAAAGCCTTCTATTGAGCACATTCGTGTTTTTGGTTGTTTGGCATATGCTTTGGTGCCACAAGTGCAGCGCAGAAAATTGGATGATAAGGCTGTCAAATGTATTTTTGTTGGTTATAGTGATGAAAGCAAAGGTTACAGGTTGTATCATCCACAAACAAAACGTATTCTGGTTTCACGGGATGTATTGTTTGTGGAAGATTCTGTTCAGCCCTTGCTGTCATGTACTAGAGACAGTAATGTAAGCTCACAGGACATTTATGACAAGATAACAACATAAACATAGCAACTAGTTAACTTGGCATGAACAATACCTTTGCAAGAGAGAGAATTTAGAGAACATGACAATAGTTGAGGACCGGATTGATGTGAAGCCGGTCCCCCCTCCAATAGGCATTTATATATTGATTTCTCCCATTAAGAGAGACTTGTTACAATACAATCTTTGTGTTCCTTGTGACCTAGGTGATGCAATGAAGATGGAAAGATTCATGCATCACAAGCATAACATAAACTTTGAAGAAAGCTTTAACTATCCCAAGCCTCAGTCGCAAGACCTCAAACACCTTCGAAGGTGAACAGAGCTAGCAGGGAATGAGGGTAGGGAAGAGGAAGAAGAAACATTATTTATGAGAAAGAGTTAGTTCCTCACTTATCATAACTCTTCTTGCTAGCATACATAATAGCACAATAATGAAGATGGAGAAGATGGAAAGCTTAAGCATTGAAGCATGGCTCTTGGTTGAATTTGCACTCCATAGCCAAGAGGGTTGGTTTAGGCTCTCAAGCTCTACTTGCTTGGAGAAGGAGAGGGAGCTCTTGCACTTTGCACAATGCATAATGAGAGAGTGTGTGAGTGTGTGTGGGAGAGTATACCCCCTAAGCAACCCCCTAGCTTGCTTTGGTCGACTTCCCCTTGTAGCTCATGCTTGAAGCTCATTGGATCCCTCCACGCCTAGCCAATCACAAGCATGAGGCATTACAAGCAACAAGGGTAGCCTTGGGACAAGTGTCCCCCTTTTCCCTTTGAGAGAGAGGAATTGATAAATGCAAAGACAATTAATTAAATCTCTTAAATTATCATTGGACCCCTTGGGTGGTCAACCAATAGGCTTCAGGCACACCATGAGGGCAACACCAGAAGGAACTTGACAAGTATCCCTTATGATTTTTTTGTACCAAGTATGCCTTGTGTGAGTGTGTGGGTGTTCTCTCTCATCCCCCCTCGTGTAGGGCTCTCCCCCTCCTTGTAGGATTGGATCTTTGACTTTTGACACCTCAAGCCTCTCAAGCTTAGGCCCAGTTCCCACTACAAGCTTGGCCCTTAAGCACTTTTAAGCTTGGGCTGGGTTCTCACCTCAAGTATAGCCCTAGCATCTCAAGCATCTCAATCATCAAGCATCTCAAGCACCTCAGTCAGTAAGCACCTCAAGCACCTTAAGCTTCGTCCGGGTTTCCACCTCAAGCTTGGGTCAGGTTCCCACCTCAAGCTCAACCCTAGCTTACCTAAGGTCAAACACTACAAGAGGCTATGTGCACTTGTGACGCTTTTCGCGATGGAAATACATTGGGTTTTTTTAATCACCCGCGTCACTAAGATAGTCGCTAAAAGCGTCACTATGAGAACGTCACTATGAGCGTCGTTATATGCGACGCTATAATTGTCGCTATATAGAAACGAGTACAGTCCTTGTAGCGACGCTTATAGCGACGTTGTAGAACCTTATATAGAGAAGCTTATAGTGACGTCCAAGAGTAATTTTTTTTGGGTTCAATGCCCTGCCACCCATCAACCATATTGAATGTTTCCATAATAGAGTAAACCTAAATGAATCCAAGATAAGCCCAGATTCACCTTTGAAAGAAAGTGCAAGGTATAGACCTAAAGTAGTCACCCACAAGACAATATAACCATTAACTCCATCATGCACAGTATTGTTTGCAACATAAAGATACAAAAGTGACAAAAGTAATTGGACGAAAGTGAATTGACAAAAGTAAATCAATGGCAATTATACACATCATAGGCAAAATCACTTGATTGTTAAGCTTTGCAAATGTAATAGTTACAACACAAGTGTCATTATGTAGAAAATACATTGTTTTTCAATAGTTACAAAAATATGTATACATGTCATCTCGTTATACATGCTATGACAAAATAAATAAAATTCCATCTGGCTACAGCTCGTCTAATCAGATGTCTCATCACGTCCAAGCGGCGTATCTCTCGGATTCTGCAGAAAAAAACAATAAGACTTTGTGTAAGTATAAACATATGATTACAAAACAATCTGATTTCTTAGCTTATCATTAAAATACAACAAATGTAAAAGAGTAAAGTGAAATACTAACCATGCCGCCGCGATAACTGAGAATGTCCATCAGGGCATTTAAGCCCTTTCTGCTTGCATACTCGCGCTCGTACTGTGAGAAAGTACTTTGTGAGCATAGCGGGTGAACATAGTTGAAGATAACAACATATACATAGCAACTAGTTAACTTGGCATGAACAATACGTTTGCAAGAGAGAGAATTTAGAGAACATGACAATAGTTGAGGACCGGATTTATGTGGAGCTGGTTCCCCTCCAATAGGCATTTGTATTATGATTCTCCCATTAAGAGAGACTTGTTATAATACAATCTTTGTGTTCCTTGTGACCTATGTGATGCAATGAAGATGGAAAGCTTCATGCATCACAAGCATAACATAAACTTTAAAGAAAGCTTTAACTATCCCAAGCCTCAGTCCCAAGACCTCACACCTTCGAAGCTGGAGAGAGCTAGCAGGGAATGAGGGTAGGGAAGAGTAAGAAGAAACATTTCTTAGGAGAAAGAATTAGTTCCTCACTTATCATAACTCTTCTTGCTAGCATACATAATATCATAGTAATGATGAAGATGGAGAAGATGGCAAGCATTGAAGCATGGATCTTTGGTTGAATTTGCACTCCATAGCCAAGAGGGTTGGTGTAGGCTCTCAACCTCTATTTGCTTGGATAAGGAGAGGAAGCTCTTTCACTTTGCACAATGCACAATGAGAGTGTGTGTGAGTGTCTGTGGGACAGTATACCCCCTAAGAAACCCCCTAGATTTCTTTGGTCGACCCCCCCTTGTAGCTCATGCTTGAAGCTCATTGGACCCCTCCAGGCCTAGCCAATCACAAGCAGGAGGCATTACAAGCAACAAGGGTAGCCTTGGGACAAGTGTCCCCCTTTCCCCTTTGAGAGAGAGGACTTGATAAATGCAAAAACAATTAATTAAATCTTCTAAATTATCATTGGACCCCTTGGGTGGCCAACCAATAGGCTTCAGGCACACCATGAGGGCAACATGAGGAGGAGCTTGACAAGTGTCCCTTTGCTTTCTTTGTACCAAGTATGCCTTGTGTGAGTGTGTGGGTGTTTTCTCTCATCCCCCCTCGTGTAGGGCTCGGCCCCTCCTTGTAGGGATTGGATCTTTGACTTTTGACACCTCAAGCCCCTTAAGCTTAGTCCCAGTTCCCACTACAAGCTTGGCCCTTAAGCACTTTAAGCTTGGGCTGGGTTCTCACCTCAAGTACAGCCCTAGCATGTCAAGCACCTCAAGCGTCTCAATCATCAAGCACCTCAAGCACCTCAATCATCAAGCACCTCAAGCTTGGGCCGGGTTCCCACCTCAAGCTCCAGCCCTAGCTTACCTAAGGTCAAAGGACTTTTACGCTAACTATTGGAGGTCTTCAATGAAGCTAACCCTCAGGTCTTATGCTCCATTGGTTAGCCTTGCTCTTTGATAGACCATCTCTCATTTGGGCCCCTTTACCATTGGCCCTGTGTTGAGATAGATCTATAAGCACATGTCTATATCTTAACCCTTGTTCTCGTTTATTCTCCCACATTAAACGATCAGTTTAATATGAGAAAATCATTTGGGTTGGTTACATATTAGATTTTATGACAGACACAGGGAGAGAGAAAAGATAGAGATAGGGCGCTCACCTCAATTACACTTCTGTTCAATAATCCTTGCAAAACAAAAACTAACCTACTAACTCCTATTCATAGGTTCCCTCTCCAAAAGCTCTCTTTGACTCCCTTTGGCCATTAGGAGAAATATGAACCTTGCATGGGCCTTGTAAGGAATCCTAATTTTTAGGGATTAAGGCTAATGTTGTGTGGGGTTTAGGGGGCACGGGCATTGAAGAAGGTAGTTTTGAGTAGGCTTTTCTAGCCTTTTTTTTAGACAAAAGTAGGATGTGGACCTAAAGGGTTACTTTCTCTCTCTAGCTTTTTTTAAAGTGAAGGAAGCATAGGGGTGTGTCCACATCAGCAAAAACGTGGGTCACAAAGAGACAAAATTTGACTTTTAAAAAAAATAAATCATTTTTACTTGTTTCTAACTTAAAACTCTCTCCCACATATATACATATCCAAAAATTATTTTTTGACCCATTTTTTAACCCACAAGCTTAGAAAGTCCATTTTTTCAAAACTCTTTTCCCCCAAAAAGTAATAAACATTTTGTTCTCCCTTTACCCTACCCTCTTGATGGACCCTCAGTCCTTAACTGATATGTATCAACCCGCACTGAGAACGATTTGTTGTAATGCTGTTTTTTTGGTTCCATAGGTCATATATGACCTCCGTGGACGATAATTCAATCTATCTATCTATCTATCTCTCTCCCTCTCCTCTCCCTCCCTGCCCCTACCTTCCTCCTTCTCCCCAATCTCTCCCTCCCCCCCCTCCCACCTTCTCTCCTCCCATCTTCCTCAACCTCCCTACCCTTCCCCCTCTATCTTTTCATCATTTGCTTCCTCACGCAACAGCTTCCATGGTGCTCACAGACATCACAAATGGTTTGCTTCCACCACCACGTACTCCGCACACCAAAAGCATACATATTCGCTTACCCACGGCATTTGCACTGAAGACCACTAGTGAAGGTGATCAAAGGTCATCACAGGAACGTCGCACCGCTTGTGAGACCAATGTTGACATTTGGGTGGATGGCCATTTGTACCCTTACGATTCTATAAGCCGCTTCCATCCACCGTTTAATAGCCTTTTCACATTTCTTCAATTTCTTGGGAGGGGAGAAGCAGTTTTGTTAGGCTATTGCAAGCGGTTGTGTATGGGTGGTGCAGGTGCTTCTTTGCATATGTGGATGCATGAATGTCAAGCTCTTCACCTCAAGATGACGGCATTACAAGATAGTGTTTCCTCTTCGGAGAGGGTAGTTAAAACTCTTGAACAACAAATGCAAGAAAAGGAGTCCCACATCCAAAAGCTTACCAACACCATCACATACTTGAAAGAAACACCCCTTGGTGCAAGGGAACGCAAACGCACGTATTCATCCATTGAAACTCTTGCACATTCGGGAGGAGCACGCAAACAACGAGTTACAGCCACAAGGTGATTTGGTCTTTACTTGCATGATGCATTCTTACTTCACACTATTTTCTAACACTTATGTTTATTTGTTGCTAGAAACTTCATCCAGGAGGCATGCGGTGGAACAAGCCAAAATGATCGAGTCAACCTTCTCACTAGTTGTCTCAATACCCAGGACGTGATTTCTATCTTACAATCACCTGGAGGTAAGCACATTAAGGATGCACTCACCAAGGACCTTATGCGTAAATTAAGAAATGTGGTTAGTGATGATGACGTTCAACAAGCTTGTGATGAGGCTGGAATCAGCACCAAAGCCTATTAGGCTATTTTCCAACTCCTAAAGGATGCCCTCAAAGAACATGGCATTGTGGAAAACCTATTTCCCGTTCCTCACAAGGTCAAGCTTGCAAAGAAGGCCACAAACGAAGATGTGTTCTCCCGCATTGGGACATACCTACACATTGAGGACACAATGCCAACTTCCCTTTATGCTTCGTGCACAACAAAGACAAAGAGAAAAGGTAAGAAACAATCCATAAGACCTTCGGAGAAGGGCTTTCCTTACACAATGTGGAACAATATTTTCGTGGATCTTAGAAGGCTTCAAGAAGCCATGCTTAGATTTTACGAGTTACCTGAAGAAGGTGACACACTTTACTTTTTTCTTTGGTATTATTCTTATCATAGACTCTGAAGTTTAAGGTTTTAGCACTATTTATTTTGTAGTGCTTGGCACAAAAGTCGCTTTTGTGCTGAAACTCGATGAGTGTCAAATAGTGAAAGGCCGAAGGTTAGAGAGGCTAAGTGTCACTCTAATGAACGAGGCCCTTCTGCAAACCAAGCGAAGGGATTCAGTCGAGCCATCTCCCACCCCATCTTTTAGCGTGCAATCAGAGAAAGACATTTTGTGGTTGGGTGCTATTGAGGTGCCCAAAGAGACCAATGGAGTACTTTCATGGATTTTTGAGAGAACTCCATGGATCACAGAAGTAATACACTCCCAAATTGCAGGTCAGAAGTTGGAGATTGAGGGTTTTGGTAGTTATGATGTGGAGTGGCACTTAGGTGGGGATTTGAAGACCATAAAGTGCTTGCTTGGATGCAAACAAGGGGCTTCTTCTCTCATGCCTTGTCCATTTTGCACTCGAGGGTACAAACCTAATGGAAAAAAATAACATAAGAGCACTGCAAAGGCCGGATCCATGCTTCCATGGCAAGGACATGGAGAACAAGGGTTAGATTGTCGTGATGTCGGAGATGAAGGCAGAGAATGGGAAGCGCCTATTCTGAGATGTCCCATGATCAATGCCCCAGACCGGGATAAAAAAGACCACGCTTGGAATCCAATCTTTCGATTTCCTCTATCGAATGTACATTTTTGTACATTACACGCATTTATGTGCATTTTTGATAGGCTATTGAAGCTCCACATTGACTACGCTTTCACAATGAAACCGTAGGAAAAGTCCCAGGAAGCGATCGAAAGAGTGGAGGTACTCTTGAATTCCATTGGCTGTCACGATGGAAATGTGTCTATCGTTGCTGCAAAGAACACAGGGGAGGCCCATGAAATTGCTCAACAAGTGTTTCAAACGCCCTTTGACACAAGAAGATGTTGCATCATGTAAACCCACATAGGGTAATTGTCCCCATCCAATCTGTCCTCAGCAAAACAAACATCTTGAACACATCTGTGTTGTTATTAGCCATTGAAAATGCCCATACTTGATGTGAAAACTGCCCAAAATAAGGAGAAACTGAGTGAGACTAGCATGCGCTATATAACACAACCTGCAAAAGCAACAAATTGTATGGGACCTGTTATGCAATGATTTGCGTTGACCGAAATTCTACACAAAATGACAAAAATTGCATGTGCAGACCTGGATGTAGTGGAAACGGAGGTCGAAATGGGCCCGAATCAAAAAAAAAAATCGACCTACGAATGCTCGCCAAAGCTCACAAAAATCGAAGAAAGTGAGTAGGCGTATGCTGGACCTACTGGTGACGACTAAGCCCGGGAGAACGCAACCTGCTCTGATACCAATTGTTAGAATTAGGGTTGCAGAGAAAACGCAGATAGCTTGGAGAAGACGAAGGAGGCTCAAGGCACACAAGAGAGAGTATGTTATTTAGTGTGCAATGGAAAGATAGATAGCCCTAGAGTGATGGGAGTATATACAATGCACGGGAAAAAACCTCCTAAAGAGGGAAAAGATGCCCCGACGATCTTAGTGTGTTCACACACATCACTACCACATGTATATGGTAACACAAGGATGTGATCAACGTTTTTCCCTCTTTTACTAATCCTCTTTTCCCTTGTTCTTATATCAAATGTAATTGATTTAAACTTGTTTTTTTAGCAATTCTCTCCAACCACAATAGGTGTTAGATCTTCTTTCTAATATCTTGACATTACACTTATTGAATTATTTTTTTAATAGATTTTAGACTATTTATGAAGGTAATAAAAAGTCGTTTTGATCACTTAAAGATGTTTTAGAATGATCAAAATGAAAATTAAAGATTGGATGGTGTGTGAACAAACTTAAGACCATTGGGTTACTTTTTCCTCACTAGGAGGTTTTTGTTTTCTTGCATTATATATACACCCATCACTCTAGGGCTAACTTATCTTCTTATTTATGCACTAATAAATATAGACTTTGTTGTGTGCCTTAGCTTCTTCATCTTATCCAAGCTGTGTATGCATTCTTAGGATGACCTTGTGCTTGAAAAAAGATATTCTTGTGGTGTATACTGGTCTTCAGATTTTAGTAGAGCTAGATTTACCAAAATATATGGGATTTTTCCCGTTTTAAGTGGGATGAGCCAAAGTTTAAGATTCTTAATTCATTGAGAATTTCCTATTTTATTTAATATGGTGTTGCAAAGAAAAGGACCATGAGAGGTTGATAAAGAGAGAGCAAATTTGTAAGTATAGTTGGTAGCATCCTTAAATTTTTTCTATGGGTGTTTCCCTATTAAGGTTGAGATTATTGTTTAAAGGTGAGAAGTGCAATTGCATAGTGAAGTGCAAGTGAGTTATGTGAGAGGTATGACACACAAGAAAAAGATTGTTGGATTGAGTACAAATGATTGAATAGAAGAAGGTGAATGAAAGGAAGAGGTCCGTGATCAAGGGACCTTGTAGCCTACCTGCGTAGAAGAGAAAGTTTAAAAGGATGTCATTGCAGAGTGCTCAAATGTTTTTTCTTCTCCTCTCTCTCTCTCTCACTCACTCTCTCTCTCTCTCACACACACACACACACACCCCTCTGTGGCCCCACAACTCTCTCCCACTTTTTGTTTTCCCTTAAGAACGTTTGTTTTGTTTTTTTTTAATTTCTCCTAAGAGGCTATTCACAACGGTGAAGGAAAGAGTCGATCAATTCATCCACAATAAGTGGTTCAAAATAAAACTTGCGGGTGACGCTGATGTGTTGAAGCAAAAAGTTCGAAGAATGGGGACTAGACTCTGGAAAATCCAACGGAGAATTGTTTGATGCATAACCTACTATCCACAAACATTTTTTTGTCAAAAAAACCAATTAAAAGAGGCAAGAGGAAGCATATGAATCTTTTTGGAAGTGGAGGTGTATTCAAAGTTGCTACGGACATAAACATAAAAGTAAATCTAAATCTACAATGTTTAAAAAAATTAGATAAATCAATATCTGATCGAACAATTTAGGAGGCCTTTACAAAGCACGGAAGATTGACATCGTGATGGAAAAGTCCTTTCGAATCGTCCGACTCTTTATGCTATCTCAATGTTTCATTGATTGTCTTGAATTTCTACATCAATTAGGTATCATAATCAAATAATGCAGAAGTCAAGAGATTTGTTAATCGAAAGGTGAAGTTTAGTTACAACATAGGTAAGATTTATGGTACTTGTCCTGACTCCTTACAAAGTTCCCTTCCACTCTATCTGCTTGGTTGACACTTCGAATCCTTATTTAGTGGAGGTGAATATCACCAACCTACATTTTGAAGCATTACTGACACTAAGATAGAAGGAAAACCTTGCTTTAAAGCAAGAATGCATCTGTTTTAGATGGAATATGTTAATTCACGCATGCTTTTTATGTGAGAGTCTCCATACGCATGGCGTAGCATGTATGATCTTTTATGAGATTGGTCAAGTGGTTCGATAGCAAGGGCTCCAATTTGTAAAATAAGATTTTAATAAGGTTGTAAAAGTAATCTCCACCAGGGCTAGAAAAATACATTTTTTTCTAAACGAAGAAAATAAGGGCAAACTTGAAATTCTACCGGTTTTTAGGTCAAAATTTGAAGCTTTTGCCGGTATTAACACTAAAACTTGTGTAAATTCACCGGTTTTCTTCAAGGCAAGCTCACGGGATTTTATGATTTCACCCGGTTAAAATACACTGCACCCCAGTTTTTTTCTAACACTAAGATGCTCCACAAGAAGAGCCATCATATTCTTAGTGCAATGAATATAGTTTGACCACTGGTTATGAGAAGAGATTATAATATATTTTTGTTTTGTTATTCAAAATCACTATTTCTCTACCCTACTACTTATTGGCTCTCTTTTTATTATATTCAATTTCTTATCAGATTCCCTTGAATCCAGTACTTTCCTCCTACGGAGAACCTCATCTAAAACGGAGGTGTTGAAGTTTCGAACCTGAGACAATGGGAGCTTTGACTACTCACGAGCTCACCTAGCTAGGATGCCTGTGCACTCGACGCTGCATTTGATGAGGATTGGTTAATTTTATAAAAAAACACATGGGTTCCTTGCCTTGCATCGTCCTCGCCTCCACTCTTGCTTCGTCCCTACTTCGTCGCTGCCTCCTGCTTCGGGGCAACCTCCCTCCCTCTTTCCTACGCAGCATCGTGCCTCTTGCTTCGTCACAGTGTCCCCCCCTCTTTCCTACACAGCATCGCGCCTGCGAGCCCGCCCGGGGATCTTTGATGATTCTTCTCAATAAAATCTTTAACGTGATTGGGTACCCCATACTTCTCTCAAGGTAAATAAAATTGTACACTTGTTCCCACCTTTATGTTGCCGCTACTAGGTATGCTTCCATATATTATTGGCTCTAATTTGCATTTCATTAATTAATTTGTCAAGGATATTCTCCTACACTTTAACCATTAAACCTAGCCCCTCAGTTAAACCCGATGCACATGCTCACTTGCTCTGCTTCGCAAGCCACCCGTGCCCCCCCCCCCCCCCCCCCCCTTTTTCCAGCATCGCCTCTCCTGCTATAGAGAGACTTTTGTGACCCCCTGTTCCCCAAGCGGAGTTGCTGCAAGAACAGTCGAGACTGCAACATGCTCTAATTCTCCCTCCTACGACATACCGAAGCCTCAAGAGTACGCAGACGATTGTTCTCAAGCTCACGAAGCAGATTCCCCTCTCTGCGCAGCGTCGAAGCTGAAGGAGAGAGAGAGAGAGAGAGATGTTGTCGGCGCATCTCGAGCCTTGTCTCTGAGCGGCCTCGCGCCAGAGATTGCCTCCGCACCTGCACCACTGTGAGAAGCCCACCCTCGCCCGCCCGTGTTCCTTCGGCTCCGCGCTGCACCCTCCATCATGACGTCTGTCGTCAAAACACGCCGCCTTTGTCTCCACGTGCCAACCCACCCAGCCAAAATATATTTTTAATGTCCAAAATACCCCTCAAATTTCAAAAATTTGACGGGCATTTTGGGGATTTCCACAAATTACTAGGGGTATTTAAGCAATTTTCCCAAAAAAAAAATAAGAGCACACTTCAGGTTTTCTCGATTTTTAGGTGAAATTTTGAAGCTTTTGTCGGCAATCACACTAAATTTTTTGGAAATATATCGGCTTTCTTCAAGGCAAGCTCAAAATCTAACCGACATATCAAGATTTCAACTGATTTAAATACACTGGAGCTGTCTTCTCCATGTCAAGACGCGTCAAGACCTTCTCCATGTCTTCTCCACGTGCCATGCTCAATGCCCATATGACCCAATCCCCCCCACCCCCATTTCCACTTGGTCTAGCTTTTACCCTGATTTTCACAAAAGTATCTCCAAAGATTCTTACAAAAGGAAATGAAAAGAATGTTTTGGCGACAGCGACCTACTCGACATTTGACCTACTCGACATTTGATTAATAAATTAAGTCGAAAGATTCCCTCTGACTCCTCTTTGCAAAAGCAAAAGTTTGTCCTTCTTGCTTCCCACGCTGTGTCCGCCCTCACCACTGCCATTGTGGAGCCAAAGACCACCCTCCCCTTTCCCTCTTCTTCGCGTCGCATCTTACTGCCTCACAACCTGCGCCTCTCGCACAATCCGCATCGTTGCTTCCTTTGTTGCCTTTATCAGCAATGCTTTGATGCTGTGACGCGGACGAATTCCTGCCCTCCACCCCTTCGCTTCTGCAGGTTCCTATCATGCGCCAGGGCATTGGGCAAGGCTGCGCTTGACTGCACCATTACAAGTTCATTGCGCTGACCACACGCACAGAATATGCATGCCTTCAAAGGCGACCAAAGAAAAACTCTCCTCTCGCTCTGCCTCCGTGCTGAGAGATGGCATCTCTCTCTCTCTCTCTCTCTCTCTCTCTCTCTCTCTCTCTCTCTCTCTCTCTCTCTCTCTCTCTCTCTCTCTCTTTTTCTTCCCAGCGTCGCCGTCTGTCGCCATCCACGACCGGGCCAAAAATCATCCGCAGACAGATGTTCGCCTCTCATAAATTCCCAAAATTGCATTCAAATTACCTGCAATTTCCAAAATACTCCGGTTGCAAGACTAAATCTTCAAAGATAGGAAAATTTTTAGCTATCAATAGAAGATCGTACAACTAGAGTTGGTCATGTTGCCTTTGGAATTTTTGAAATTTTAGGGGTGTTGGCTCTAAATCCATAAGAATCTCTCTCTCTCTCTCTCTCTCTCTCTCTCTCTCTCTCGTTCAACTCTCTTCGTCGGCCAGATCTTTAAGGTCTCTTGACATAGTTTCCTACGAGGTTAAAACTCTCTTCTTCTTCCTCCACGTGCCCTCTTCCCCTTTGGCCTTCATTATTTTTAGACATAATCTCCTTGTTTTGCGATGTAATCTGTGTTAAGCGCTAAAAAATAGATCTCGATTGTCGAAAAGGAATAAAGATTTGAAAACCCCCGCATATATCAAGATTTCATCCAGTTAAAATACACCGAAGCTGGTTTGTCTTCGGCCATACGCGTCAAGACCCTCTCCCTGTCTTCTCCAAGCGCCATGCTTAGCGCACATACGACCCCCCCCAACCCCCTTTTATCCTAATTCTCAAAAAAGCATCTCTGAAGATTCCTGTAAAAAGAAATGAAAAGAGCGTTTTGGCCACCTACCCATGTCTTTTTTGACAAGCTCATCTTTATCTTAAACTAAATTGTAGCCACAATCAGGTTGTTATATACATAGTACAAGGGATAGACATTCTAAATGATGCTCTTCAATCAAATCTAGCTGATAGCGACCACAAAAGATATAGGGGAATTGAAGGGAAGTGCCCTCATACCCAGGAATAAGGTGTATCATTCTACACCATTTTTTGTGTCATAATTTGATGACATCCCCTCATAAAGTGGGGCCTTTTGTGTGCCCTTTGTATTGCTGAGATTGTATTGCCAAATTTTTCTTCATGCGTGTAATTATTCAAGGCCAAAATGGGGATGGGTTTGGTTGACAATAGTGGCAAGTGCTTGTATCATTAAGACAACATTAAGCTACATTTCAAGGTCTAAGCGTGGAGCGAGGAGGAGGGGAGGGGCTCCTAACTCTAATATATTGTTATTGTTAATTAAACTTCCAAGCGATTCACTTGTACCTATAGACGACGCCACCTGTGTGCAACCATACATAAGAAAACCCCTATCTACGGACCTTGTAGCACTAAACTAGCTCCCTATCTACAAGAATTTATTCTTCGGTGTTTGTATAGTCAACTTGACCCCCTTCTGCGTTTGTATACTCAAATCCCTCTATCAACATTTGTAGACATTTTTTCATTTTTAAAATATTTCCTGGGAGTTGTTTGTGTATGGTGACAATAATTTCAAAAACTTATCAAATAAGTAGGCCCAGTCAATAGGATTTCCACAAGGGATTTAGGCTTCCAAAACTTTAACCTTTATATGAATAAATTAAACAAGGTGAAGATTCACGGTGGTGGCCTCCATAAGGATGTAGGAGTGTGGAGTGGAAAAGTTACGGGTGTTGAAAAGGTAGCATGCAATATCTCCACCCCTGGACAAGCCACATGCCCATAACTCAAGTGGGCAAATGTTTTTGGTGCAAATTTGATACACCTATATTTGCATTGAATCGGTGATGCAAGAAGCGTAGCAAGGCATGTGGGAAGTTCGTTGTTAGTCTTATCTCTTGCAAGCATAGAACATGAGATGCCATCAATGTAGAATTTTTTGCTATCTTTCGTATGTGTTTATTGAACGAGACGATATTCAACGATTGAATGATGATGTGTGTGTTTGAAAAAGCTTCTAATGATCTTTGGGTGGAGATCCATTTGGCTTGTATGCAAAATACAATCACACTTGTTTAGGTTCATAAAATTTTGATTTTTTTTAATGTTTAAAAATTAAAACATTGAAATTCGTATGCTTTGAGTATGTAATGTTGTTCATAGGAATCTAAAGAAAATTCATAAAGGAAGAATGTGTGCTTTGACGTTTCTTTTTACTGCTACCCTCAATATGAGATTTATATAGACAAGCAAAGATGAACATTCAATTGTAATGCATGCCCAAATATGTTGCTCAAATGTTTTAGAGGAGCTTATTAAGTGGAATCTCCGTGGATTCTTTAGAATATTGAAGAATGGAAGGGAAGGGAGGAGCTATAGCCAAGTGTCAAAACATAGTGAAATGGAGGGAGGAGTCATGCAAGTAACGCAATGAGGTGGACAAAGGGGGGAGCAGGATGTCGAAGACAGGAGAAGGTGGGTATGTATGCAAATGAGCCAACACACGTGTAGATTTGAGAGCAGGGTGTAGGCACCCTTTTTTTAAACTAATGGCTAGCCATATCAGATAACGCCTGCATATGCTGAGCTGGCATACACCAATCGGATGATGAGCACGTAGCTGCAACGACTGAGGTTCAAATTTGTCTTTTGAAGGGAGGATCTCCTTGGTATTGAGGGAATCTATATCTATTCAGGTTAATGAAGGGAGAGTAAACATCTTATAAATATAGATTTGAAATCTTTCAGCACAAACACACACATGGACTCCCATATCGTGTGTGTATGGGTGCTCACCCTTCATTTCCGTGTGCATCTAGTTGTTTAGCTCTTTACATATATATATATATTTTTGCAAAACTCACAACTGTGAGTGGATAGTATTAAGAACAGAAATATAACCAATCCTCGAGCTCAGACCGAGCCTTGAGGGTCAAAGGATTACAAGTTATCTACTTGGTAGAGAAACCACTCTTACTCCTCGGCTTTACTTATTACAGGATGTTATGTATTGTTCTAAACCAGTCCTCTGAAGCTTGTTTGCCTCCGATCATGTGGATCATTACTCTGCTCTCTTGCATATTTTGTCTAGAAATGTTTATATCCAATAAGGAAATCAACTTTTCTCCACCCATCCCATATTTCTCACTGGTCAACCATAACTTCATAATACCTCAAGGCGAAAGCAAAGCTTACAAATATCTCAATAACCATTAAGTTTTCCTCAGTAAACAATCTTCCAACTCTTGGCTTTTTCAAAGGCCCAACATTTTGGAAATACTAGACTATTGGTTACTTTACATGGGGTCTTAAGAAAGGGTATGGCATGCACATAACAAGTGCGTAAAAGATAACGAAAGCAATCATACATTGCACAAGAAGTTTCAGACCTCTTCCCTTTTAGGAAGGAGATCCTCTTTCTCCGGTTTTTCCCAAACTGTTCAACATCATAAGCTTCTGCAGGCTCGACACCGCACACCTACTTAGGTGTGCTTGGGGGCAGGGACTGCCAGCCCCCTTACCGGGGCCGGCAACCCCTGCCCCCAACCACACTTAGCCAGGTGTGCGGTGCTCACCCTCAAAACCTCATGATGTTGTTGTAATTCACAATGTGGGAATAATTGTGGGAAGCTATTGGAAGCTTCCTGTGAATTGTGGCATTAGTAGTAGTACATCACATAGCCACATGGGCGTTACTAGATTCAACATGCTGAGAGCCATAGTTTGTAAAATCACCCCTGATCATAGTGACTTGTTAATATATAGGAACATGTGATAGCATGTGGAATGTGTCACATTGCCCTCAAAATGGCCTTCCCTCACTATGCTCCACCAAAATTTGTTAGCTCATCTTTAGGGTAATGTCTTTACTTCATCTCTTTTCCTTGCCCTACTTTTTCAACTTTTTTTCCTCTTTATGGCTTCTCTGATCCTTTTTGTGATGCTTATCCTTCTTTTCTTTCTTCATTTTTCCTCAACTGTTGTTCACACTATAAGATAGCTTCGATGCCTTCCTCTTCTTCTCCTTCTTCAACTTTCTCTCTACTTCACTGGCAAGCTCAAGACCACCCTTTTCCGCGATTCTGTGTGTCATCCATGCTGGAATTACCATCGCTTGCCCTCTTCCAAAACCTTGTTGCATTCTAGCCTCTGCAGATCCCTAAAGATTCATTAAGCTTGGTGAGCTGCTCTGCAACCAGGGATTTCAAAATCACGTGATCACACTATAATTTAGGTTAATAACAATAGAAATGCAAAATAACAAATATTTTATTAATTGAAATTCATCTTTTTTGACCTCCAGGGAGACCTAGAGACCGGCTCGTAGCCTGCCGGGCTAATTAGTTGGCCCGCCGGGCTAGTGAATCTTCCCGGCGGTCACGCCGGGTAAAGCTATTTGCCCGTCGGGCCCGCTGTAGCTCAATATGTTATCTCTTCTTTCAAGTATTATTCAAACCAAACATTAGTGTTATAATCAATATCACACATAAGCGTAGTAGTGAAGCCTGAAGGGAATAAACCTCAATCTACTCAAACATGAGCAACCAAATACAACGATGAATCAAATATGTGATCAGTCCATCCCAAAAGTAAAGATATCAACCCAAAGATTCACCTTCCTACCTCCTTTCATGAATCAGTCCAGTCCAAAAAAGAACTAATGACCCATGATTGGAGCTCTAATCGAAATAGCAAGCAAATACAGCGGTGAATCAAACATGTGATTAGTCCGTCCCAAAAGTAGAGATATCGACCCAAAGATTCACCTTCCTACCTCCTTTCATGAATCAGTCCAGTCCAAAAAAGAACTAATGACCCATGATTGGAGCTCTAATCGGAATAGCAAGCAAATACAGCAGTGAATCAAACATGTGATCAGTCCATCCCAAAAGTAGAGATATCGACCCAAAGATTCACCTTTCTACCTCCTTTCATGAATCAGTCCAGTCCAAAAAAGAACTAATGACCCATGATTGGAGCTCTAATCGGAATAGCAAGCAAATACACCGGCGGTGAATCAAACATGTAATCAGTCCATCCCAAAAGTAGAGATATCGACCCAAAGATTCACCTTTCTATCTCTTTTCAAGAATCAGTTCAGTCCAAAAAAGAACTAATGACCCATGATAGAAGTTCTAATCAATATAGCAATCAATTTAGCAAATATAACGGTGAACCAAACATGAGATCAATCCATCCCAAATGTAGAGATACCGACCCAAAGATTCACCTTTCTACCTCCTTTCAAGAATCAGTTCAGTCCAAAAAGAAAGAACTAATGATCCATGATCAGAGTTACATTAAGTTTTAATTTTTTTAAAAGACTATTCATTTTTTTACATTTAGTTTTTCTTCTAAATTTTAAAGGATGACCAAATTTAGAGGAAGAGGTGATGTGATGTGATGTGATGTGAAGGGTTATATAGAGCCGCCAAATATGGAGGGGGTACACGACGGTCCCGGCGGGATTCTTGCTTGTCCCGCCGGACCTGCCGGGTTTTATATGAAACCCGGCGGGCCTGCCGGGATTGTTGGTTGTCCCGCCGGTTCTACGTTTTCTACCGGTTTTCGTAGGTCATGACATTAGATATGTTATTAACATGAAAAAAATAGTGATAATAACAACAATAATTAAAATGCATCATCGCGTAATTAAAATCCCTGTCTGCAACATCATCATCTTTCTCTAGTAAAAGTTCATAAGACTTGTCACCTATGGCATAACATTCTGTTTTGAAATGACCATGGTCTCCACAACATGAGCATATCACATTGTAAATTGCATCTAGGTGACCTACAAGTGAACATAAAGTAAATGGAAAACTCTAAACAGGTAATGTAAATTAAAGCAGAGACATGATGTTTATTCATTGGCAAACCCATGTTTATGAGCTATTTTGAGTTTATTTCACCACAGTAGTCTCACACACGCTGATCATGAGTTATTCAAATGACATACTAACATCTTCATACAGAGTTGTATGTATGTATAAACAACCCTATATAGAGATGTTGGCTTTGTCATATAGAGTTATATGTATGTATATATGTGTACATGCACTGTGTATTTATGGGCATACATATTTACATACTACGTATGCAGTTGTACATACATCTACAATGTAAATACAAGTATAGTTATATGAATGTATGTATGTATATACATATGTACATGCAATATGTCTGTATGCGCATACGTATTCACGTATGTAGGTATGCAATTGTGAAAGTATGGAGGTAGGCAGATGGGTACATGTGTATGTATGGACATGCGGATGTGCGCACGTGAGCATGTACAAGGTATGTAGGCCAACCTCTAGTATATATCTATGTAAGTTCATGTGTACGTACTTACGTCCGTATGTATGGAGAATGCACACACAAACAGAACAATAAACTCAAGTCTACAAAAACTCACCTTTTTTTGCTCTTGTCGGTTCCCTCTAGGTTGTTAATCAAGCTTTACGTTGCTGGGATCCAGAGCTTTACTAGTGATTTGGGACACCACTTTCAAGGAGCACCCAATCTTGAATTACCGGAGTCATCTTTCAAAGACATTATCTTAACCCAGACTTGCTCACCTTCCCCGCATGCACCTTTTCCTCATAGGAGTCCTCCCTCTCTGTTACCTGACAAACATGAAGGTGTTAAGGATCCCAAGCTAACCATGTTGCTTCCGCATATCACTCAACTACAAGCCCTTCTACAATCAAGAGAAAAGTTAGAAATCAAAACCTCATGCTCACTAAGTTGTGAGACATGGACCAATCCTTGCTTATAGAAACCCTCTTTGTGAACAAATACCCCATATGATCGGACATCTTGCACCCATGCTTGATGGACAAAGTAGAGCTCCAAAAGTTCATCCTCAGTCTGCCTATGACTACGAACATTGCTCCTCACTATGGTGTTTTGCTCATAGCCATGAGCACGTACGGGAAACGTTTCAACTTCGGCACTAGCACTTATGGAACCTACCTTCAGCGGTAACCTGCCCTACAACCGACAGTAATGCGCTCGCCTTCAACTCCTCCTGCCACTCACACAGTGTGCAGAGCACGCTCGGCCAAGGAAAATGACATTTGTAATACTGCTTCACCTCGTCATGTATGGGTGAGTGTTTGGCACATCTAGGTGAAAATAGTGTTGAGATCGAAGTCCGCTTTCTCTTCAGTAGGCTTGTCCACCATCGGTCTCCTCTTCCCCCCATTTGCTTCGACAACTCTTAAAGCACCCACTCTTTGTACTACTTCACCTCGGGAAAAGGTCCTGCAATAGCACATCACCTTGGAAACATGCCTGCTTTCAATGCACTATAAGCATGCATAGGGAAGAACGCTTTGAGTTGCACTGTTGTAGAGAGCCGTCCATCTTCAACCAAAAGCGACACCCGCAGAAAAAGACAAGGTCCTCACTTTCAAGCAAAGTGGACACATGCCCAACATCGATTGGCATATCAAAATTTTTAATGAAATGGAGCCCATACTCTTAAATAAAAGGACTTGTTTACAAACTACAATAACCAAAAAAAGGTGGAAGAGGACAAAAAAGATTGTGTGTGACCCAATTTTCAATGGTCCTTTTAAAAGAAAGAGGTACACAAATGTCAACAGCTTCCACAAAAATTTGAAAAAATTATTAAAAAATAAACAGATTGTACATGTGTCTTCTATCCGATCAACTTACATCCACGGTCCACAATTTGCACCAAAAATCCACCCACACTACTATAGCCTTCTGCAGGCCAAAAAAATCAACAAGTTGATTTACCAATAAATATATCATCAATCTTTCATTTACACAAAGTTCAAACTTTTCTTAAATGTAAAAATTAAAAAAACTTAATGAGAGATTTTTGGCTTGCGTAAGGCCCTACTAAAGCATTGAGCTCTTGAAATAAAAAAACCGACGAGAGAAAACATTACACCCTAAATAGGTGTGCCAAAAGGTCTCATTAAAGGGAATCACATGAAGATACTCTTTGTTGGCTTATAGTATAGTACAAGGTATGCAATTTAAAAATGTTATAGTAGCATGTATGCAACTTTCGGAATGAAAAGTACAACTGGAAAAAAGGGTGTTTAGGTATAGTGAAGCAGGTTGTAGAGGAGGGATGGACTGACAAGGTAGCAATGGACGATGGATTTGACAGAGGTTGGGGAGAGAGATTGAGAGTGCTATAGGCACACTAAGGGTAGTAACTATGTCAATTTTGATAGTTGAGATTTTGAAGGTCAAATGGAAGCCCTTTGTAAGACATAAAAACAAAATCTGCATATAAAAGCAGGACCGTGTCATCGCTAAATTGCTAAAAGTAGTGTCTAAAGAACGTTATTGCTAAAAAAATGTTTGACAATGGGGAGGCATATGAATCAAGCAACACAAACTATTGGTAAGTGTTGTTAAAGCATGGCATGTGGATGAAGGTTGAGCCTCACTACAGAGGACTATATTGCCAAGAAAGTCCATTGAAAGATTAAAAGGGATCAACTTCTATTGAGGAAAAACCAATCATCAATTAAAACATTAAAAAAAAGAAAATCCATTGAAAGATGAGTAAGGGATGAACTTCTATTAAGGAAAAAACATTTCTCAATAAAGAAAGAAAAAAATAAAGTTTTAGCTCTATGTGTGTGTGTGTGTGCACGCATACTTGAGAGAGAGAGAGAGAGATTTTGTGAAAGAGGTGAGAGACAAGTTAAAGGGCATTTTGAGAATTTTGAAAAATAATCTCAAGGTTACCAACAACAACAACAACAACCCCCCCCCCCCCCCCCCCCAAAACCATGGTAGATGTTGGAAAATAAGTGGGGGCTACACCTATTATATATGCTTATGCGATTCCTAACACTTAGGTGATATCATATGTGAACTACATGGTGAATTCTCCGAGATTAAACCTGTCATAAAATCTAATATCTAACCAACCTAAATGATTTTCTCATATTAAACTGATCATTTAATGTGGGAGAATAAATGGGAACAAGGGTTAGAATATAGGCATGTGCTTATGGATCTATCTCAACACGAGGCCAAAGTTAAAGGGGTCCAAATGAGAGACGGTCTATCAGAGAGCAAGGCTAGATAATGGAGCTTAAAGACCTTAGGGTTAGCTTCATTAAAGACCTCCAAAGGTTAGTGTCAAAAGTCCTTTGACCTTAGGCAAGCTAGGGTTGTGCTTGAGGTGGGAACCCGGCCCAAGCTTGAGGTGCTTGTCGTGCTTTCTAACTAAGGTGCTTGAGGTTCTTGTCGTGCTTGTCGACTCAAGTGCTTGAGGTGCTTGTCATGCTTGCTAACGAAGGTGCTTGAGATGCTTGAGGTGCTTGATGACCAAGGTGCTCTGTGATAAGGTGCTTGAGGGGCTCAAGGTGTTTCAAAAGTCAACAAGTATCCCTCCTCATGGGGGGGTGAGCCCTCATTGTAAGAGCATGAAAGAGAACACACAGACCCTAACACAAGTCAAGCCTTCCCTAAAGAAGCAACATGGACACATGTCAAGTTCCCCTCCATGCGTCACTCATAAGGTGCCTAAAGCCTATTGGTTGGCCTCTCAAGAGTCAAGGGGTCCAATGATAATTTAGCTATAATTTAATTAATTCTTTATGCATTTATCAAGTCCTCTCTCTCGAAGGGAAAAGGGGGACACTTGTCCTAAGGCTAGCATGGTTGCTTGATATGCACTCTGTATGTGATTAGCTAGGCTTGAAGGGGTCCAATCAATTTCCAGCATGAGCTACAAGGGGGGGTCGACCAA
The DNA here is from genome assembly GCF_014529385.1 of Adiantum capillus-veneris. Lineage (NCBI taxonomy): Eukaryota > Viridiplantae > Streptophyta > Polypodiopsida > Polypodiales > Pteridaceae > Adiantum > Adiantum capillus-veneris. The sequence continues at coordinate 28,708,394 of NC_140931.1, read as the reverse complement.
GGAAGGTAGAGGCTAGCTTAGGGGGGTATACTCTCCCTCTCTCTCTCTCTCTCTCTCTCTCTCTCTCTCTCTCTCTCTCTCTCTCTCATTGTGTGAGGTGCAAAGTGCAAGAGCTCCATGTCCTTCTCCAAGCTTGTTGAGAAGTGCAAAACCAACCAAGAGCCATTCTTCAATGCTTAGGCTTGCCATCTTCTTCTTCATGATTATTATGCTATTATGCTATGCTACGCAATAAGAGTGATGATAAGTGAGGAATTATCTCTTTCGCGTATGTTACTTCTTCTTCCTCTTCCCTACCCTCATTACTCGCTAGCTCTCTCCACCTTCGAAGGTGTTTGAGGCCTTGGGACTGAGGCCGGGGATGGTTGATTCTTTTGCAATTTTATGCTATGCTCGTGATGCATGAATCTTTCCATCTTCATTGCATCACCTAGGTCACAAGGAACAAAAATATTGTATTGTACCACGTCTATTTAATGGGAAAATCTATAATACAAAAGCCTATTGGAGGGGGGACAGGCTCCACATACTTAGTTGGAGGTACACCGTTGGGAACTATATTCTTAATAATGGAGTCTCTCGAGGCTTGCCTTTGGCTTAACCATTATTGAGCTACAAGCAAGCTCAACAAGAACCATAATAAACCGAGTAATGTTTGACCCTCTCCACTAGTCTTTGCACAACAGATTCTAAACCACGGGTGTGGCTGCTTGAGAACTAATTTTTAAAGGTAAAGAAGAATAACGACTAAGGTTTTTGAGGGTACCAAAGCACAAAGTAATCTATACATAAGTCTTATTAGCATGGCTGACGAGTACAATGAACATTGATAACTTTGATTTTATGCATGAAGGTGCTAATGATGATGCCCCCATGTTTGTTAATTATCTTGTTACTAGGTTGCAACAAGCTATGGGCAACCATGCTTTGCAAGCCGCAGTTACTCAACAACTTCATGCTTATGGGATTTCCCTTCCTCTCCAAGAGCAAAGAGAGCTAAGGAGACCTCTTGATGAGACTCCCAAAAGAAGACTCTCTCCCATAAGAGAGGAGGAATCCAAGGAACAAGAAAGAAGCGATCCCTATGCTCCTCTGAAGATGTGTCTCCACAAAGACGGCGGTCTAAACGATCGCCAACTCCTCCCAAGAGGAAACGGTCAACCCGTTCTCCTTGTCACTCCGAAAGGAAAGAGAGGAAACAAAGGAAATAAAGGGGTCACCCTCTTCTCCTTCTTCTTCACCTTCCTCCTCTTTCGACGAAAGCAACGGATACTCTCCTGGAGAATACAAGAGGAGAGGACGTTGCAAATCCTACCCCATAGAAGGTCCCAAAAGCTCAAGAAATTCAAAGAGGGAGGAAAGAGTATCTCTTTTCTCACCTATGATGGCACCTTTGGTGCTACCGACAAAGTATTGGCCTTCATCCATCAATTTGATGCGATGTTTGGAGACGAGGGCTTCATGGAGTCCTCCAAGCTACACCATGTAGCTATGCACTTCCAGAAATGTGCTTGTCACTGGTGGGCTAGCATTTGTGGCAATGGGAAGGCTCCAATACATAGAAAACTCTACAAGTTTCCATCATAAAGCAATTCCTTGCAAGCAATGCAAAGGACAAAGTGCTTACCAAATGGCGGAGTTTGAAGTTGCTCTCCAACGAGTCTATCCACAAATATGTGGACAAGTTTTGGGATTTACATCACAAGGCTACTGTCTTTCAAAAGATAGACTTTGTCGAGCAAAAGCAACAATTCTGTTCGGGATTACCTGAAGAAATGCATGAATATGTCAGCTCTCAATGGCCTGGTTCTATCACCGAAGTAATCCACCACACTATGGTTGCTTCACACATCAATTTCCAACAAGGGGCTAAAAGGAATCCCAAGCCCATGGAAAGCAAAGACAAAAATGATGCAAAGGGGAAAAACAATGTCCAAAACTCTTTCCAAGTCAATTCCAACAACAACAACAACAATCGGTCCAAGGAGAAGGGAGTTTACAAAGGTAAAAATAAACTCTCTCGTGAAGATCTAGAAGCTTTTCGTAAGGACTACAAATGCTCGAAGTGTGGGGAGCAAGGACATGGCTATCGTTCTTGTCCCAAAAGAAATGCCCGCAATGAGACTCCTAGAGCTTCCACGGTCGAAGCTCCAAAAGAGGATTCTCATTTACAAAGGATTACCTCTCTCGTATGCTTGGGGAAAGGTAAGGGAGCATGATGCCTTCATCTTGTTTGACCCTGGCTCTACTCACAACTTCATATTAATGAAGTTGGCCACTAAGTTGGGCATTCAAGCTTTCGAGATGGGAGATATTGTAATTGTCGATGGAGCTTTCAGGGGACAGCAAGCCTCCTTTACTCCGTTGATTGGGAAGTTGAGGCTTCATGTCCAAAGCTATATCCACAAAGAAGACTTTTTCATCTCTCCTCTCCAACATGAGGATGTTATCCTAAGGGCACCATGGTTCAACAGCATGGTTGCCAACATGAAGTTTCGTGAAAGGAGAATCTGCTTCACCTACAAGGAAAAGAGCATGTATAGAGATGCTAATGAGTGCGGTCATACTATACCACTTGTAAATTTACCTGCTTTTGATAAGTCAATGAAAAGCTCAGTATCCGCGTACATGGTTTTTGTCAAAGAGTCTCTAAATAATGTTTTAACAAAGCAAAGTGTTAGGAATCAAGAAGAGTTAGACTTGTCTAATTTTCTAAATAGATTCCAAGATGTGTTTATCGATGATATCCCTATAGACTTACCTCCAAAACGAGGGGATGATGACCATCAAATTGAGCTCCTACCAAGAAGCTCCCTGGAAGCTCACCGCCTAGCAAGCCTCCTTATTGAGTTTCCCAAGCTCAACAAGAGGAGATCATGAGGCAAGTACAAGAATTGCTAGACAAAGGGATGGTGAGGCCTAGCTCCTCTCCCTTTCGTTCTCCAGTCCTTTTAGTGCAAAAGAAAGATGGTGCATATCGCATGTAAGTGGCCTATTGAGCGCTAAACCATATCACTATCAAAAACAAATTTCTTGTACCACGGGTAAAAGATCTGTTTGATAAGCTACAAGATTTGACCTACTTCAGTAGGATTGACCTTAAAAGTGGCTATCATCAAATAAGGATAGTGAATGAAGATATCGTAAAGACCGTGTTTCGTACAACGTTTGGTCTTTATGAATATCTAGTCATGCCTTTTGGCTTGACTAATACACCAGCCACATCAATCGTTTAATGAAGAAAATCTTTAGACCCTCGCGCAAATTCACTGGATTGTGTGATATCATCATCTACTCCAAGTCCTTGGAGGAGCACAAGCAACATCTCTAGGTGATTTTTCAAGCTTTGAGAGAGGACAAGTTTTTTATCAATCAAAAGAAGAGAGAATTTTTCCTTCAAGAGATTAATTACTTAGGTCATATTATCTCTCAACACGGTATTGTATGGATCCATCAAAGTTGGAGGTAATAAAAGCATGGCCTAATCCAAGGAATCTACATGAGCTAAGAAGCTTTATTGGTATGTGTGCATACTATAGACGCTTCATAGCCAAATTTTCTCAAATAGTAGGACCATTGCATGACCTAACAAAGAAGAACGTTAAGTACTCATGGACTGCTAAAGAGAGCAAAATGCTTTTGACAAGCTCAAAGAGAAGCTTACCTCCCAACTAGTCCTTATGCTTCCAGATCTCTCAAAGTCATTTGAGGTCTAATGTGATGCTTATGGTGATTGCCTTGGAGCAATTTTGCTTCAAGAAGGATATGCCATAGCATATGAGAGTCGAAGCTTCAATGCCGATGAACAAGTCTTGGGCATATACAAAAAAGAGCTTTTAGCTGCATGGAAGCACTATCTACTGGGAACTCCATTTATTTTGCGAACGGACCACCAAAGTCTCAAGTACTTCATGACGCAAACCAAGATTTCCAATAAACAAATGAGGTGGACAAATTTTCTTTCGCAATTTTATTTTTATATTGCTCACATTTGTGGTAAGTATAATCAAGTGGTCGATGCACTTTCACGACGACCAAGAGTTAATCCGGTGTCTATATCAACTCACAATGATCTATCTTCTATGATAGATGAGTATGCTACAAACCCCGGCTTTAGAGACAGAATGTCAGCCCTTGCATTCGGGAAGAAAGAATAACCATTCACCTTGTAGGATGGTTATCTTCCCCATGGCAATAGGCTATGTGTTACTCACACCCTTCGTGATAAAGTCATGTATGAATCCCATGTTCCTCCCTATGCGGGGCATAGAGGCGTTCAACCTACTCTTTGAGGAGTAGAGACGTACTTCTATTAGCCTACCATGAAAGTAGACATACAAGAGTATATTACAAAATTTGTGGTATGTTAAAGATCAAGTATGATAGAGGGAAGCAACCTAGATTACTCTGTTAGAAAATAAGACTTAGCTAAATAGATTTTTGAGTAGATTACTTAATGGAGAGAGATAGATTTCACACACAAGAGATTATAGAGTAGATAGAGAGAGAGAGTAGACACGATATACGTGGTTCACCCAATGTGGGCTACGTCCACGGGAAAGCAGCCACTCAATGGCTTTAGCACTTCAAAAGAAGAAGTAGTTTACAAAGGGCTTAAACCCTTGATAGAGCTCCCGCCTTGCTTCACTCTCACCACCTCACACTCACCTTGTTGCATCAACTTCACACTATGAAATGTGTGTAGAAATGGCCTCCTTTTATAGGCCAAAAGGGCAGCCCTCTCTAATGAGAGACAGCCATGTGTAGCCGCCCTTGTGCGAATAAGTCCAAATCGGACCCTCCAATCCGCCCATGTGTGGCCGCCCTTGAGAAGACAAGTCCGCTTTTGAATTCGGCCACCGGCCACCGGCCATTGACTTCCGACCACCGGCCATCGGCCATTGACTACCGGCCACCGGTCAATGGACCGGTTGTTTTCCGACCACTTTCCGGCCGCCGTCCGGCCATAATATTCCGGCAAAAAAAAGTCTCGGGGACCTCCGCCCCCAAGGCCTCTAAAGTTGCCCCTGATTCTTGTCCGTGAAAATTTTGTTTTCTGGTGAGTGATTTTCCTTCACGCACGATGGCTTCTCCTCATAATGGGGGCCTTACAAATGTGCGCTTTTACCATAGAAAATTACAAGGGTAAATCAGGCTCCATACTTAACAATCTCCCACTTGGAGACTGATCTCCAAACCAAACCTGTGACTGCTTTCCATTCTCGCTTCTTATCCTTGAATGCCGATTGAAGATGAGCAAAAGCTCAACTTCTCCTTGTTGACCACCTTTGTAAACATGTCTGCAAGATTTTCACTTGTATGCACCTTTCCTAGCTTTAGTTGTCCCTCTTCCAAAAGAGTGCGTATGAACTGATATCTCACCTCAATGTGCTTTGTCCTTGAATGAAAGGCTGAGTTCTTCGCAAGATGGATAGCGCTTTGGCTATCACTGTACAAAACACAATTGTCTTGTTTGAATCCAAGCTCTTCTAAGAATCTGTGAAGCCACAGAATTTCTTTGCTTGCCTCCGTCATTGCTACATACTCTGCTTCCGTGGTAGAAAGTGAAACCACTTTCTGCAGCTTTGAAGCCCAGCTTACTGCTGTGCCTCCAACCGTGAACACATAGCCAGTAGTGCTCCTTTGAGTATCTTTCTCACCTGCCATATCTGCATCAGCATACCCTTCTAGAAAAATATCAGTTCCTCCAAAATACAAAGCATTTGTTGTTGTCCCTTTTAGATACCTAAGTATCCACTTCACAGCTTGCCAATGCTCTTTACCTGGGTTGTCCATGAACCTACTCACAACTCCCACTGCATGTGCAATGTCTGGCCTTGTCCAGACCATAGCATACATTAGAGAACCTACCGCTGCAGCATATGGAACTTTAGACATATAGGCTATCTTCTCTTGTGTCTTCGGACACATATCCTTCGTTAGTTTAAAATGACCAGCCAAAGGTGTAGAAACTGGTTTTGCATTTTGCATTGCAAACCTTTCTAGTACCTTCTTGATGTAATCTTCTTGAGATAGCTTTATTGTCTTCTTCGTCTTGTCCCTTGATATTTTCATACCACGTATCCTCTTTGCAGCACCTAAATCTTTCATTGAAAAAGATTTGGACAGCTCCTCTTTTAGGTCTTTGATGTCCTGCATGTTAGCACTTGCAATCAACATGTCATCAACATACAACATTAGGATGATGAATTTCCCATCTCCCAAATTCTTCGTGTAGACGCAGTGATCCGAGTTGCATTTTGTGAATCCATGATCCAACGTCCATCGATCAAACTTCAAGTACCATTGTCTTGATGCTTGCTTTAAACCATACAAGCTCTTCTTTAATCTACAAACCATTTTCTCCTTACCTTTTACTTCATACCCCTTTGGTTGAAGCATGTAGATTTCCTCCTCTAAGTCACCGTGAGGGAATGTCGTATTTACATCCATTTGCTCGAGATTTAGATCATGAGCAGCCACAAGGCTTAAGACAAGCCTAATTGAGTTCATTTTTACAACAGGAGAAAATATTTCATTGAAGTCAATACCTTTCTTTTGAGAAAAACCTTTTACCACAAGCCTAGACTTGTACCTCTTCTTCCCACCTTCTTCTTCCTTCAGCTTGTACACCCATTTGTTTTGAAGTGCCCGCTTACCTTTAGGCAGCTCAACCAACTCCCATGTTTGGTTGCGATGTAGTGAGTCCATCTCCACTTGCATGCTCTTCGTCCATTGTTCTTTGGATTCATGTTGCATAGCTTCTTCGTATGATTCCGGCTCTCCAAAATCTGAGATCAAGAGATGGTTGAAGGAAGGAACAAACCTTTCTGGAGGTCTACTTGCTCTTGTAGATCTTCGGGGAATAGGTCGAGGCTCTTCATTTGGTTGACGTTGTTGCATATTGTCATCGTTTGCAGTCCTTGAGTCTTCACCGTCCTCAAGCTCCATGTACTCATCACCTGTTTCTTTTGTTTGTTTTCTTTCCAAGTAATCTTTGTACATATTTTGTTCGTTAAAAATTACATCCCTATTCCTTAAGATTTTACCATCTTGAGGATTCCATAGGCGATACCCAAAGTCTCCTTCTCCATAGCCAATGAAGCAACACTTTTTGGACTTTGCATCTAGCTTTGATCTTAGGCTTCTATCTATGTGCATGAAAGCGTCACACCCAAATACTTTGAGAAATGCATAATTCACCGGTTTACCTGTCCATGCCTCTTCTGGAACACCCCCATCCAATGCCGTTGAGGGTGACCGATTGATTAAGTACACAGACGTACTTACAGCTTCCGCCCAAAGCTCAAGCGGTAGGCCTGCATGTAGCCGCATGCTTCGTGCTCGTTCCATGATTGTCCTGTTCATCCTTTCCGAAATCCCATTTTGTTGAGGTGTCCTTGGGGTTGTCCTTTGCCTCCGAATGCCATTGCTAGCACAAAAGCTTTCAAAAGCTTGGCTGCAATATTCGTCTCCATTGTCGGATCTGAGGCATTTAACCTTGGTACCTGTATCATTTTCCACAAAGGCTTTCCACCTTTGAAATATGGAAAATACATCGGATTTATTCTTCATGACATAAACCCATGTTTTTCTACTCGCATCGTCTATGAATGTTACATAGTACAATGAGCCACCAAGTGATGGTGTACTTACAGGACCCCAAACATCAGAATAAACCAACTCAAGTTTTTTATTTTTTCTTTCATTTCCTGATTTTTGAAATTTTACCCTCTTTTGTTTACCATAAACACAATCTTCACAGAACTCTAAGTCCACTTCTTTCAAACCTGGTAGAAGCTTCTTTGTTTGAAGGATTTGCATTCCTTTGGCACTCATATGCCCAAGTCGGTAGTGCCACACCGCACTGTCAACTTCTGTAGTTGCTGCACAAGCTGAAGGTTGCGTGCTAACAGTACACAAGTAAAGTGTACCGACTTTTTCTCCCTTGGCAACCACCAAAGATCCCTTTGAGATCTTCCACCGTTTGTTTCCGAATGCAATGTTGTGACCTTCATCGTCCAATTGTCCTGTAGAGATCAAATTTTTGCGAAGAGAAGGAACATGCCTAACATCTTTAAGCTTCCATTCATTTTCGTTAGCAGTTTTGACAGAAACTGTACCTTTGCCGACAATCTCACAAGCTTCATCATCTCCCAAGTATACATACCCAAAATTACCTTTGGTGTAGTCTTGGAAATGTTGCTTGTGTGGTGTCGCATGGAATGAAGCCCCGGAATCTACTATCCAGGAATTAGACACATTGTATAATGAGAGAATTAGAGCATCTTGCTCTACTTTACCTGCCACATTGGCCTCCGATGTTGGCTTGTTGTCTTGAGACTCTGTCTCCTTCTTCTTCTTGGACCAGCAATCCTTCTTGACGTGGCCCTTCTTGCCGCAGTTCCAACATTCAAGAACTGACTTTGTGCGTGACTTGCTCCGCCTTGAGCGATCACGACCCTTTTGGTTTTTGAACCTTTCCTTAGGCCTTCCTCTTGTTTCCACTGATAGTGCAGCACTTGATGATTCTCCTGTGCTTCTCCTTCGCATTTCCTCGCTTAGGAGAACACCCACAACATCATCAAACTTAAGAGTATTTGTGCCAGAGATAGAATTACTTACAGCCATCACAAGGTTGTCCCAACTATCCGGTAGAGATGATGGTATAAGGAGAGCTCGCACTTCGTCATCGAAATTGATTTTCACTGATCGAAGTTGACTTATGTTTGTGTTAAAGTCATTTAGGTGTTCTGCAACTGAACCATTCTCTGCCATCTTTAGATTGAACAAGCGCTTCATAAGAAATACCTTATTGGATGCCGATGGTTTCTCGTAGAAGTCGTCAAGTGACTTCATCAAGTCCTCCGTGGTCTTCATCTCCGAAACATTGAAGGCCACCATTGACGCCAAGCTTAACCGGATTGTTCCCAGTGCCTTTCGATCAAGGACAATCCATGCTTCATCTGCCATTGTTGTGGGCTTCTTCGCAAGACCGCCTAGTGGCAAATAGAGGTCCTTCTGGTAGAGATAGTCTTCAATCTGCATCTTCTAATGTTGGTAGTTTTTGCCGTTGAACTTCTCAATCTTGAGATTCCCTTCCTCCGCCATAACTCCCACTCAATTCAAGGAATCCTTTCCTTGAGATAATTTAGCTACGAGCAAACCTTGCTCTGATACCAGTTGTTAGAAAATAAGACTTAGCTAAATAGATTTTTGAGTAGATTACTTAATGGAGAGAGATAGATTTCACACACAAGAGATTATAGAGTAGAGAGAGAGAGGAGAGTGTACACACAATATACGTGGTTCACCCAATGTGGGCTACGTCCACGGGAAAGCAGCCACTCAATGGCTTTAGCACTTCAAAAGAAGAAGTAGTTTACAAAGGGATTAAACCCTTGATAGAGCTCCCGCCTTGCTTCACTCTCACCACCTCACACTCACCTTGTTGCATCAACTTCACACTATAAAATGTGTGTAGAAATGGCCTCCTTTTATAGGCCAAAAGGGCTGCCCTCTCTAATGACAGACAACCATGTGTAGCCGCCCTTGTGCGAATAAGTCCAAATCGGACCCTCCAATCCGCCCATGTGTGGCCGCCCTTGAGAAGACAAGTCCGCTTTTGAATTCGGCCACCGGCCACTGGCCATTGACTTCCGACCACAGGCCACCGGCCATTGACTTCCGACCACCGGCCATCGGCCATTGACTACCGGCCACCGGCCATTGACTTCCGACCACCGGCCATCGGCCATTGACTACCGGCCACCGGCCAACCGACCGGTTGTTTTCCGACCACTTTTCGGCCGCCGTCCGGCCATAATATTCCAGCGAAAAAAAGTCTCGGGGACCTCCGCCCCCGAGGCCTCTAAAGTTGCCCCTGATTCTTGTCCGTGAAAATTTTGGTTTCCAGTGAGTGATTTTCCTTCACGCACGATGGCTTCTCCTCATAATGGGCGCCTTACAAATGTGCGCTTTTACCACAGAAAATTACAAGGGTAAATCAGGCTCCATACTTAACATACTCCAGTCATTGCCAATCCCCAATTCACCATGGGAGAGTATATCCATGGATTTTATCTTTGAATTACCCGAGTCTATCCATGGAAATATGCAAATATGGACAATAGTCGACAGGTTTAGCAAGCAAGCACCTTTATTCCTGTCAAAAAGAGTATTAAGACACACCAAATGGTAACCCTCGTCATATCTCAGATTTTCAAACACCATGGATTGCCAACATCCATCATGTCAGATAGAGATCCTAGAATGACCGGTAATTTTTGGAAAGGTCTCTTTGAAAATCTAGGCACAAGATTGAATATCTCTTCAGCCTATCACCCATAAACGGATGGCCAAAGTGAGATAGCCAATCTTACGATTCTCGATCTACTAAAGACTTATGTTACAGAAGTAGATCTAAGCTCACAATGGGAAAAGTACTTACCTCTTATAGAGTATGCGTACAATAATATTATCTATACTACTACGAGAAAGACACCTTTTGAGATCATAGAGGGAAGACCTAAAAGTCCCTTGCTACTTAAAGTACATGGGAAGATCTTCGATGCCGATAAGTATAGCCGTGACCTTTTCAAAATATTGAGACAAAAAGCTACTGCTCACAAGCACAGAAGGGCCTTAACGTTCAAAGAAAATGATTGGGTCTTACATAAGTTTCCCAAGGCTTGATTGTTGAGCCAAACGACGAGCAAAAATCCTACGGGCCATCAAAAGTATTATGCTAAACTAGCAAAAAGATACTATGGTCCTTCTCAAATCTTGAAGCCAATCATTGGCATGGATTATCAACTCAAGTTTCCGAGCCATTGGCTCATACACAATGCTTTTCATGTGACCCTACTTAAGCCCTACAAAGGAGAGCCACCAAGAGAACCAATTATTGAAGACCCTCCAAAAATCGAAGATCAAGAAGAGGTGCTACAACCCAAATCTTTTGGCATGAACGCAAGGTACTACGACACGGTAAGATTATCCAACGGTATCGTATTAAGTTCAAATCCTTTTGAAGATGCAAGATGGATGCAAAGAATACAGCTTAAGGATAGTATGAACCTTGTCAATGCTTACAATGCTACGTTAGAGTAAGAAAATGTACATGTTTCTTTTAAATGACCAATATTTTTGTCTTATAAAACTAATTCTCTTTTTCTTGTGCACAAATTAAGTAGTATGCATGCTTAGAATCATGTTTGTGTTGACGGCGTCTCTCAAACACCAAGTAGAAATTGTCACTCTACTTTGGAACTATGATATGGACTAAAGAGCAGACATGCTTGCGGCAGCTAACTCTCCCAAGCCCAAAATGGATTAGTCATCCATCTTGGAATGATGGTGTAGGGTAAAAAGGGATCCTCTACCCACTGAGAAACATCGACCAATGACTAAGGCTTTATCTCTTCTACCTCATAGTCGAAGATAACTATGCTTTCAATACAAAGGTAATGTCATAAAATCTAAATATTTAACCAACCTAAATGATTTTCTCATATTAAATTGATCATTTAATGTGGGAGAATAAACGGGAACAAGTGTTAGAATATAGACATGTGCTTATGGATCTATCTCAACACCGGCGGGCCAAGGTTAAAGGGGTCCAAATGAGAGATGATCTATCAAAGAGCAAGGCTACCTTAAGGTTAGCTTCATTAAAGACCTCCAAAGGTTATTGCTAAAAGTCTTTTGACCTTAGACAAGCTAGGTTTGTGCTTGAGGTGGGAACCCGGCCCAAGCTTGAGGTGTTTGTCGTGCTTGCTGAGTAAGGTGCTTGAGGTGCTTAATGAGAAAGGTGCTAAGGTGCTCCATGACTAAAGTGCTTGAGGTGCTTAATGACTAAGGTGCTAAGGGGCTCCATGACTAAGGTGCTTGAGGGACTCAAGGTGTTCCAAAGTCAACAAGTATCCCTACTCATGGGGGGGCGAGCCCTCATTGTAGGAGCATGAGAGAAAACACACACGCCCTCACACAAGCCTTGCCTAAAGAAGAAACAAGAACACATGTCAAGTTCCTCTCCATGTTACCCTCATAAGGTGTCTAAAGCCTATTGGTTGGCCTCTCAAGGGGTCCAATGATATTTTAGCCAATTTAATTAATTGTTTATGCATTTATCAAGTCCTCTCTCTCAAAGGGGAAAAGGGGACACTTGTCCCAAGGCTAGCATGGTTGCTTGGTATCCATTCTGTATGTGATTGGCTAGGCTTGAAGGGGTCCAATCAACTTCCAACATGAGCTACAAAGGGGGGTGGACCAAGGAAGCTAGGGGCTAGCTTGGGGGGGTATACTCTCCCACACATACACACACACTCTATCTCTCTCTCATATAGTGAGGTGCAAAGTGCAAGAGCTCCATCTCCTTATCCAATGCAAGATGAGAGTTTCATGGTATAAAATCCTGCCCCCCCACATCTCTCTCTCTCTCTCTCTCTCTCTCTCTCTCTCACACACACACACACACACACACACACACACACACACACACACACACACACACACACACACATACACAAACACTTCTTTCGTTTACACTCATGGATTGTTGAAAAGGACGACTTTCTTTGTCGTTGAAGAAGACAGTTTCGTGGTAGGGATGCAGCTCTAGGACAATATCTTCCTAGTTTATGTGAAGCACCCATCCTAATCTTCCACAACAGAATGTTACAAGATGGAATACTGCAACCTATGCTTTCAAAACATTATCTCGCTTCTTAGGTGGTCCAATGCTGCCACAAAATGCTGACAAAGTTATCCTTGTCGACAAGGTTTTTGGGAGAGAACATTTTGGTTACTCGCCACGATATACTGGGGATTGTACAGCATATTACTACACATACACATCAATGGCATTATCTTTAGGGAAAGAAAACCCTATTGAACTCTTAGAGTATGGCAAACATTAATGATTAGATACAAGGGCGAGGTTCCAAATGATATTTGCAAATCACCAAAATGTTGAAATAGTTGTGGTACATATTGAATTTAATTCTACAGGCATTTGTGGTACATCCGATCATCTAAACTCTAACTCTCTTGTTCCATTGATGATTGGCATATTGCATTGTCTCTCTCCACGTGATTTGACTTTCAAGAGCACTTGAGTTGTTGAATGCGTCTGCTCGCTTTCTTTTTTGAAGTTGCAAATGTCTGATTGCCTATACGGTCGCTGAAGAGGCCAATACTTGCTTTTGTTGCATGCGATGAATAATTCTATAATAGAACCACTGAAATAACTCCTTCAGACTATTTACCTTATTTCGAGAGCCTCCATGCTATGTGTGTCTAAAGTAGGTATTTCTAGCCATGTAATGAGACTTCTCCAGGTCCTGGGTGTTCCATATACCTGGATTCCCATACTTTTGGATGAAGTATGGAAAATGATTAAAAATAATGTGCGGCAAAACAAGAAATTTATTTATAAATTTAAACACAAACTTAGTACTAAGACTATGTGAGGTGCTTTGAATTTACCATGTAATGAGTGATTTGAGTGTCAGTCCATGCTATCTTGAAGGATTTTTTCAGTATAGATAGCTGAAGGTTCTGTTTAAACTTGTTGAGATTATCCTGCGACCAATCATCATTCTCACACATTTGAAATAATATGTCAATGGAACGCCACACATCACCCTTTGCATTGCGAGTTGTTGGCTCTTGGTCTTTCACTGCTAAATGAAGTTTTTTCCAGTGCATATACTCAACTTTGCTAATGTTGGTAGAGTGATATACTCTCCCTCACTTTGTTAGCTTTCACATCTTTCATACCTTGAGGTTTAGATAGAAAACGGCGTGCCTTGACCCCACCTATGGATGGTTTGCAGGGTACATCTTTCTCATTGGTTGACCTTTTTTTGTCCTGCTGTATTTTCACATTGCCCCCATGTAGACCAATATCTGACAAAACTAGTTCCAAAGCCTCTAGAGCGATTTGTCATTCAGATGACTTTTTGATTTTCCAAGCAAACCCAATGTACAGATATACCAACTTCTCTACAATTCGGCAGAGACCATGCATTGTACAAATATGGACATTAACAAGTGGTAGAGTCTTGATTGTGACAAGTAGGAGCCTTTCGCCACCACTTTGGGTCCATCACTTTTACAGGCTCCATACAATACAAGTATGAAGACTTTGCCATGGCACCCATTCCACAATTATACATACACTTCAGTGTTTTGAGGTCACCGGCAAGATGCCACTGAACTTAAAAGTTTCCTCTCCCATCTACAACCAATACCTCTCCTCGACTCATTTGCCTATCAATGATATCTAGAATAAGGGTTTGATGGAACACCCAAAATAAAATGCCATGGTCTTCTTTCTTTACCTGCAAGATCAATCCTTACGAGATAAGAAAAATAAATCTAAAATTTAGGTACAATAGAGGGCTTGCTAGAGCTGCAAAATTGGAGATAACTGGATTACCTGAAATGCACCAAGCCACCATATGTTTGTTTCTGATTGAACACTGAAGTATGAAGGGTCATCAGTAGGACATTTGGAAAGAGCCCTATTCATTAATGTGATTGTAACTCGCTCTAGCTTCTTCTTTTTAAGAATCTCACACTCATCTAGCTTCAAAACAAAATGTAGAACTCCACCTGTCTCTTTGAATGTGATATTGTAGAACTCTACCATTCTAGTTTGCAACAAAGTGAGGTCCATGAAGATATTGTTGTATTCATCATAAGTGACAATAGTTTCCTGTGAGCATAAATATCTTGAATATGAAATGGACATCCAATGAAGTCTGTCTATTCATTATTGAGATGTAGTCTTTCCTTCCAAACACTTGCAGCTGTTGGTAAAAGCTTAGATTTTGTTCCCTTCTTCACAAACATGGAAGAGATAGATTGTTGAATAGCTGAGTAACCTCTTTTACTAACTCCAAGGGAGTCCATGCACCCTGTATATGCTTGACAGGCACTGCATTCTTTGAGATGAATCTGTCAACGACATCCCGTTGCAAAACCTTAAACTTTTTGTCATGCATGATATCCTTTGCAAGACCACTAGTTATCAATCTCTTTAACTGCTTTCCTACATTGGCCTTCGGGTCTATGTTTTCTTTGTCTGGATAGATGGAATCTCTATAAAGAAAACATAACTAACACAAACAAAAACTTAGATTAGTTTAAATTAATTAGACAGTTTACAATTCTCACCTCAATGCTTGGATTCTTTTCTTAAGGCCACCAGAGCCTACCTTCAACGTTTCAAGATTTCGTAGTTTCTTCTTTCACACACGAGTGCCTAACATTGCCTCTGTGTTTTGTAATGACCGTACCTTTGTTCGCAAGATCTGTGATTCTTCTGTGCGCTGCATTACAGTCTTTTGGTCCTCATCATGCAAGTTTGAAAGTCTCTGAATCTCATTTGCTTGGTGCTTCACCATGTATTTATAAGTTTTTGATTTGTTGTTTAGAGCTTTACAGTAGCCAAGCAATCCATTCTCTCCATTACCTGCAAAGGTCAATAAGTTAATGCGATTTGAAAATGCAGGGAAAGCATTGGTCATGGGATTCAATGGATAGAGTGATCCTTTTGTCCAAATATCTAAGTGTTTTGCTCCCTCCGCTCTAAGTCTCTCTGTCATGATCGGTGTCACTTTGATGTTAGTTTTTCCTCGCTTACACAGTGGCGTATATTGGGGATCCAGGTCAATGTGTAGATGATAGAAGGGTCTTTTAAGGAGGACATTTGTGGGGGTGGAAGAAGAAGCATGTATGCAACAGGGCAAGAAAGAGAGGATTTCTTTAAGGTCAGCGCACAAACAGTGAGAGAATAAGGAGAGAGAAGGTTTGGAAGGATACGTCCTATAATCTCCTATTTCCTTTAGTCATACATTCCATGTTCAGGAAACTCCCTCCAATTCTAGGACGTTCATTAGATTTATCTAATGATTAAACCATAATTTTGCAGGAAGTTGTCGTGAAACGCCCTGCGACACGCCGAGAGGGGAAGTATGGGTACAAGCATGGACTTGTGGCCCTTTTGACCCAGCTACAGGAGGAGGGAGAGGACGTCTACTGGGAGGCATTACCATGAGAGTCTTCTCACTCAGTACTTGTTTGCATATGTACAATTTTGTATTGATTATGTTTATGGTTTATGGTTATGTTTATGGTATGGCACAGATGTTATGGTTAAGACACTACAAGAGGTTGTGTGCTCTTGTGACGCTTTTAGCGACGGAAATACATTGGGTTTTTATAATCCCCGGCATCGCTATGAGCATCGATACGGGGACGTCGCTATAAGCGTTGCTATGACAAATCTATAAGCGTCGCTATAAACATCGCTATATAGCGACGCTGCAGAGCCTTATATAGCGATGGTCATAGCGACGCCCGAGAGGAAATTTTTTTGGTGGCAGGGCATTCAACCCATCAACCATATTGAATGATTCATTTGTCTATTTACCTTTGAAAAAAAGTGCAAAGGTAAATATAGACCCAAAATAGTCACCCACAAGACAATATAATCATCAACTCCATCATCCATAGTACGTATTGTTTGCAAAATAAAGATACAAAACTGACAAGCGTGAATTGATGAAAGTAAATCAATGACAATTGTACACAGAGGCAAAATCACTTGATTGTTAATCTTTGCAAATGTAATAGTTACAAACCATTGTCATTATTTAAAAGATATACATGGTTTTCGAAAAGACGTATAAAAGTAGTTTCATGATACATAAGCTATGACAAAAAGAAACTAATGCTATCTGGCTATGGCTAAACTAACGTCTTCTAATCAGACGTCTCATCGCGTCCAAGCGGCGTATCTGTCGGATTTTGCAAAAAAACAATAAGATAGCTTTTTGTAAGTATAAACATATAGCGACCTTTATAAAACAATACAATAAATAGAAAAGAATAAACCCTAATACTAACCATGCTGCCGTGAGAACTCAGGATGTCTATAAGGGCGTTTAAGCCCTTCCTACCTACGTACTCACGCTCATACGGTGTGGGATCACGTCCTGTAAACGACCACTATCAAAACATACAAAGAATCCATTATGTTGAAATTTAAAATCCCATAAACCCTAAACTATCAAACATAGAGAGCAATGCGAAAACACTTACAAAATCAGCCTCCAATGATGCCCACCCACCGCTCCCCAAGTGGTGCGAGCTCCCTGCCTCTACTCGCGCTCTGGCTGCCTCCTTTTGTTGCTTCCACTTGTTGGGATTCTCGCACGCTGCTTTCTTCGCATTCTTCCAATCTTCTTTGGCAAGTCAATCTGGTCTGCTCCACCCATGCTTGATTGCTTTTTGCACTTCGAAACGCTTATGCTTACAGTATTCGCGCATTCGAACCTTCATCACATCTTCATTGAAGCGGTCATCCCGTGTTGGAACGGGAAACTCGTCATGAAGCATGCTGATGACTCTGTCTTTTAATTCATTCCGTACTTTACTCCATGTGTTTAGTATGTAGTGTCTAAACACCTGACAGCAAAGCTCGCGCATGCGCGAAATCACCTTTTTGCCTTCATCATCCAAGATGATGCCGTTCGCTGAAGTCGACGGATCGCCGCTGACGCGTGAACCTGGGTGTCCCGGCAGGGGTCTCTAGTGGCTTGTCAACGGGGGTACGGACGCCAGGTGTCTCCACTGGAGTCTGAGCCCCGAAGCGAGGAGTGTCCACTGGAGTGACTCCTGGAGGAGTAGCTAGTGGTGTGTAGCTGCGGGGAACGGCATTCAGCCGCACAAAACCTGGTGTCGATGGCGATACCGTGGCTGGTGTTGGGACGGGCAAAGAAGGGGAGGGTAAAGAGCCTCGTCGAACACGAGGCGATGTCGAAGCATCGGTGGCGGCATCCCCACAACAATCGCCACCTCCACCACTAGAGCGCCGGCGCCTAGACGAGTGTGAAGATCGTCTCGTCAACACTGAAGCTTCGGAGCGCGTTGAATGCTCCGAAACAGAGGGAGATGCGGATGGAGTAGGAACGCGCGATGGTGCGCCAGAGCGATGACACTCCATGTACCACCGTCTCTGCTGGGGTGACAAAGAAGAAATAAACTCCTCATCATCCATACCTGCATTAAACACACGAACATTTAAACTTAATATTGAATGAATGGAGTAGAAAACATGGACAAGTAGATAGAGAGAGATAGAGAGAGAGAGAGAGGTGCTTGTTGTCTCTGCTTGTGAGAACATACCTAGAGCATATGTACCTGGAGTGGACGCAAAGACCATTAAATACAATGACGCAATGACGCATATAAATACAATGACGCAATGACGCAAATACTTAGAGAGCCAAAGTTTTTACAAAACGGAGCAAAATTGTTCAAAACGGAGAATCGTACAAGAACTTGAAGGTGCTTGTAGCTTTGGAATGTTCAAAGGCTAGCAGATACATAAAGCGTTCTTCTTCTATTCAACTTGAGTGATGGAAGAGGCAAGTGCATAACTCTGAATTTTCAATTGAAAGAGAGAGAGAGAGAGAGAGAGAGCACAATCAAATCCTGCAGTCGAAAAACCAGGTGGTGGAGCTGCATGTGGCCATGGATTGCCCAAGATGTGAGCGTAAAATCAAAAGAGCATTATACAACATGGAAGGTACTTAGAAAGCCAGAGTTTTACAAAACGGAGCAAAATTGTTCAAAACGGAGAATCGTACAAGAACTTGAAGGTACTTGTAGCTTGGGAATGTTCAAAGGCTAGCAACAATAGAAAGTGTTCTTCTTCTATTCAACTTGAGTGATGGAAGAGGCAAGTGCATAACTCTGAATTTTCAATCGAAAGAGAGAGAGAGAGAGAGAGAGAGAGAGAGAGAGAGAGAGAGAGAGAGAGAGAGCCAGAGTTTTTACAAAACGGAGCAAAATTGTTCAAATACAATATTTATGGCTTTAAGAGATCTCTCTCTCATCCTCGCATAGCTCAGCATGACTTCCTATATCTATATAGAGCTCTCCGTTTAAACAGATGTCCTCGGTTTCATTTGTAGATCCTCTACATGCACCCCATACAGAGTAGCAGCTTGATGTTTCTCTGGCACCACCTCCACGGATTCTGACTGAGCATCTTCTCCGATCTCCTCCATTGATGCCGTTGTGATTGGCACATGGTAGCCTTCATACGTCCATGCACTACGAGAATCTTCTCCGATCTTTCTTGCTTCCTCTCATGAATCTTGCATCACATTATCAGCTGGTAGTATGTGCTCTTTGAGCAATCTACACAACATAAACATACGATATAATTGTGTAAAAATCTATCAGATCATTATACATTTAGAGTTTTATTAAAGTAAACTAATTGTAATAGATCACCTGAAAAGCGCTGTGACGCTAGTGTCACTCCATCCAAACTTTGCCTGCATGTTGAGAAGAACCAGGAGCGCTTTCAATCTAGACACACGTGCTCCATTATACAATGGCGTATCGGCTTCACTTTTCATATCATCATAGATAAGCCTTTCTAAATCCATGATTGTCTCGATCATTTCATCAATCTCGGGCTCAAACATTGCCTCGTTGGGAATGTGGTCTGTATGATCATCCCCCGAGCTGTCAGAGGCTGCATCTTGTGGCCTCACATATGCTGCTTGACCAAAGCGCCTGCGAACACGTCTATTGGGTTGCAAGATTGTTGTCTGTTGGCCAGCGTCAGAGTCCGACGAGTTACAATTGGCAACAAGTCGATCTATAATAGATGGATTGAACTCGCCAAATTCGTGAACGTGCTGCAAAGAAACCCGTCTTGTCCGTCGCACACCATTCTTGCAATGATTACAAGGACATAAGATCCTCGTTGAGAGATAGGTGTTTCAGTTCGACAGCCCCACATCCTCGTCACTACTCATAATGAGGGTAAAAATCTTATAACCTGGACAACAAATTTAATCTTCTATTGGCATTCTTCGTCTTTTATCTCTCTCTCTCTCTCTCTCTCTCTCTCTCTCTCTCTCTCTCTCTCTCTCTCTCTCTTTGTTCACACTGTAAACTACCTCACATTCTCTAGTCATGTCCATCCCTGCATACCTCGGTCGAGAGGTGCATGGAGATCAGAACCACCGGGTTATAATCTCGTCTTTATTGGTCAGTGCCTATATTTGTGGGTACAAGAAATCTACACATCCACGTCTACATGATACTGCATGTAGTGGACAAAACCCCTTTGCCTCTTCTCTAGCTATAGCATTTCATAGAATCTTAACATCTTTTCACAGTAGATCTTTGTTTGTAGCATGCAAGTACGCCATTCTTGCAATGTAGCTGATATCTGCTCAAGGCACTTAATTCTTACTCTAGATTTGACGGGATGTGGTGTGTGTGTGTGTGTGTGTGTGTGACCCTTGGAATCGTCATCTTGCATCACTAATTTCTGTGTAGGCTCAATTTGCTCTTCCATTAGCTAATCATGACGGCTTATTGTATGGTAGCAGCAATCGAACATGCAGGTGGAATTGCTGGTCCGCATGGACTATCAAGGCTATGAGCGCAGGAAATTTTCTCGCCATTTTTGACAAGCGTCGACGGCTCTCTGAGTTGCGCCTACATGAAAATCTAAATCTAACCTTATCTTAAATGATAAAAAGAAGAAAATGGTATAACCTTTCTATCACCCAAGTGTGGTAGATTGGTTATGCTAATTCCCCCTTCAATAACATGTAAATAACGTAAATAAACATAAATCTAATCTAATATAACGTAAATAAACCTAAATCTAATATAATATAACGTAAATCTAAATCTAACGTAAATAAACATAAATCTAATCAAACGTAAATCTAACTAAAAATAAACATAAATCTAATCTAATTTAACTTAAATAAACCTAAATCTAATTTAACGTAAGTCTACATCTAACCTAATCTTTAACGTCGTTTGGGATAGTTTCCTACAACGTTAAAACTCTCTTCTTCTTGCGTGTGTGTGTGTGGGTGTGTGTGTGTCAATAAAAAGAGAAAAATGGTATAACCTTTCTATCACCCAAGTGTGGTAGATTGGTTATGCAATTTTCCTCTTGAATAACAGGTCTTGAGTTCAACTCCTCGTCCGCTAGATCTTTAGGTCTCTTTAATTAGTTTCCTACGACGTTAGATTAAACTCTCTTCTTCTCGAGTGTGTGTGTGTGGGTGTGTGTGCACGCCAATAAAAAAAGGAGAAAAATGGTATATCTTTTCTATCACCGAAGTGTGATAGATTGGTTATGCCATTTCCCTTATGAATAACAGGTCTTGAGTTCAACTCCTTTCGACTAGATCTTTAAGGTCTCTTGGGATAGTTTCCTACGATGTTAAGACTCTCTTCTTCTTCTTCTTCTCCTCTCTCTCTCTCTCTCTCTCTCTCTTCTTCTCTCAATGTGTGTGTGCGTTCTTTGTTTATGCATGTGTGTGTGCGTTTTTGGTTTATGCATGCTCTCTCTCTCTTTTCCTCTCTCAATGTGTGTGTGCATTCTTTGTTTATGCATGTGTGTGTGCGTTTTTTGTTTATGCTTGTGCTCTCTCTCTCTCTCTCTCTCTCTCTCTCTCTCTCAATCAAAAACACAATGTGTGTGTGTGTGTGTGTGTGAGAGGGAGAGAGAAAGAGGGGAAGGGAACATGAGAGTGAGGAGAGGGAAGAAGCATACCTAGCTCTCCTTCCTCTCCTCATGTATGTGTGTGTGTGTGTGTGTGTGTGTGTGTGTGTGTGTGTGGAGAAGAAAGAGAGAGAGACGGAGAGCGCGCGTTACCTTGCTTGCTTGAGCGTGCGCCGAAAACTCAAATCTGAGATCTAAGTTTTCGGACACTCTCCGTTTTTTTTTAAAGCCCTGACGGCGTCGTTATAGGCGTCGCTATGAGGGCCGTTATGTTACAATAACGACGCTCATAGCGACGCCTATAGCGACGCCGTGGTTTTTCATGTTTGAGCGTCGCACTACGAGCGTCGCTACTATTAAGTACCTCTTGTAGTGAGATTTGGCAGTCAAGTTAAGGTTATGGTTTTGCTATGATGGTATGGCAATCATGTGATGGTTATGGTTATGGTTATGGTTATGATTATTGTTGAGATGTCGAGCTCTACATCTTGAGCTGGCATCCACTACGGGTCTTGGCCGCTTATGGCATTTACTCACTGGCGCGTTAGGTGACCGACACGGAGGATCTCTGTCAGTGATTCTACAACTAGACTACACTTATAGTGCCAGCCTAGTACGCTTCTAGCGAGTTCACACTTAGTGATTGCATGTACATATGTGCTACTTTTCAGTTTTAGCACTTAGTCATTTTGTACTCTCTTTTCTGGGAGAAGAAGAAGAAGCTTTCCATCTCTGTGTGCTTTGTGCTTGTCTTGTGTAGCTCTCTTACATCCTCTTTCTTTACAATTATGGTTATGGTTATGGTTATAGTTGTGCAATGATGGTATGGCTGTTATGGTTATGGTATGACAAACAAGCTATGATAATGGTTATGGTATGGCAAACAGGTTATGTTTATGGTTTTGCAGTTTTCGACTCATGTTTTCATTATGGTTATAAAATCTTTATGCCGTTATGCCATGATCAAGATTTTGATTTTGTGGTTATGTTATCCTGACAATTTTGCTAATTGTCATACACTCACTCTTTAGCGTCATCTTGTAGGTGGAGTGCGGTTGCTTGTGCACTCTTACTTTGGGCAGAGAGGGCTTTCTTCTTTTGCTGCAGTACATGTAGCATTAGTTCCCAACCTTCTCTGCCCAAAAAAAATTACCTGTTTGGTCGTCGGTACAGAGTACGGTAAACGTGTCGGTATACACTTCGGAACAAGCGTCGAAATATCCTTTATAATTTTCGACATTTATTTCATTGCGTATTTCGATGCTCATTTCATAGTTTATTCCGGTGCATAGTTTACCGGTACTTATACCGACATAACAATACCGGCGTCTTTTTCGAAGCCTATTTCAGCGCTTTTTAGTTTTAAAACTAACTTTATTTCGTCGGTATCTGCGTCGATTTTTGTGCGCCGTGTTGTAGTGTTGAGGTGCTTAATGACTAAGGTGCTAAGGTGCTCTATGACTAAAGTGCTTGAGGTGCTTAATGACTAAGGTGCTAAGGGGCTCCATGACTAAGGTGCGTGAGGGACTCAAGGTGTTCCAAAGTCAACAAGTATCCCTACTCATGGGGAGGCGAGCCCTCATTGTAGGAGCATGAGAGACAACACACCCGCCCTCACACAAGTCAAGCCTTGCCTAAAGAAGAAACAAGGGCACATGTCAAGTTCTCTCCATGTTACCCTCATAAGGTGTCTAAAGCCTATTGGTTGGCCTCTCAAGGGGTCCAATGATAATTTAGCCAATTTAATTAACTGTTTATGCATTTATCAAGTCCTCTCTCTCAAAGGGGAAAAGGGGGACACTTGTCCCAAGGCTAGTATGGTCTTTTGGTATGCATTTTGTATGTGATTGGCTAGGCTTGAAGGAGTCCAATCAACTTCCAGCATGAGCTACAAAGGGGGCCGGTCGACCAAGGAAGCTAGGGGCTAGCTTGGGGGGGTATACTCTCCCACACATACACACTCTCTCTCTCTCTCTCTCTCTCTCTCTCTCTCATTGTGTGAGGTACAAAGTGCAAGAGCTCCATCTCCTTTTCCAATGCAATCAGCCATTTTTCTCAATTCATATTATCAAGTGGCTCAAAGTTCTTGAACTAAACTTGTAGAACCCATTTTACTATTAATAAGTCCTATCTATAAGCTCAATATTTATTTGAAAAAAACATAATCTGGACATGTATGCAGAAGAGCATAATAAAACCATTTTGTTGCTTAAATTTTTGAAGAGCTTGAATATTGTGAGCTTCAATGCCTAAAACCTTTGTTTTTAGGCACATGTCGTAGGCCTTTAGTGAATGTACAATAATTTAAAGCATTGAAGGTTGAAAATCTTTTGGCTAACCACTTAAAATTGAACCCATGCAAAGCCTTTTTACAGTGATAATGTATCAACCAAGTTTTGAGTTCTTTAAGGTAAAACTATTACTCTAAATTATGAACCGCTGGAAACTCTATAACCTTTGCATGTATGGGAGGCAGGGCAAAGAAAACCTTAGTGTTTTGCAACCTAATTTCTCCCTTGGGACTTAATGTGACGGTTGGCGTGGTCGGGGCCCTGGGGAGAGGGCTAACATGACTGCTATTACGTACCTAAATGGCGACATTATGACACAAAATGCCCCACTTTATCTTTTATGTGGGGACGGCCCCCTTGCAGGTGACGGAGAGCAGGATTTCCGGCGGCTTTAACTTCTTCTGCATCTGGTGACGACATCCGACTGCGAGCAATGACGAGAGAGAGAGAGAGAGAGAGAGAGAGAGAGAGAGAGAGTATAAAAGGACGACTGCTAGTGATGCAGATCATGAAGCAACGCGGGTGCACGCACACAAAACACACACTTGCAGCTCGCTTCCAAATAGAGTACATGGTGGCGCGGACAGCTAGCAAGAAGGAGGTGCGTGGCCTTGCACTTATGGCGATGCTGGCCGTAGCGCTGCTGCTACTGCTGCCCTCCCCCCCCAGCTCGCGTGCATGCCGGTAATGCTTTACTTTATTTCATTTGCGATCACGTAATTTGTTGTCTTGCTCATGTACCAATTTTTGGTTGATATGTATTTATCAGAGGAGGAGTGCCACACCAACTCCCCTTAGCTTCCCGTCTGCGCAAATCCCGCTTGTGTTGCCACATGTGAGGCAACCCTCCAGCTTCACGGTGAGTGCCACACCCCCACTTTCTGTTGCTGCCATGACGTCCATTCGTAAAAGCTACTTAGCCTACTATGCAATTAATAAATCATGCCCACTTCAAATAAGCCAATATGTTACTCTCGAATGGCTATAGTAGAACGAGTTCAAGCCCCACCCGCATCCACTTCTGAAATACTTCTCTTGTTTTAAAAATAAAAATAAAGGACTTGCAAATCTCATGTAACAACAATAAGTATTTAGCTCTTTCAGTTCATTTCCCAAATGTGTATGTCTTCCAATTGTCATTTCAAGTCGCATGTCGCCATGGCTTTCAAAGTTCATTGAAGAAATAGACGAGGAGGAGGGGGGATGCGGGGAAGATTGTTCTTGCCTTAATTTGACAAGTTAATATTTTAAGTGTTGCTAATATTCCACATTGATGCCCTTCATAGTGGGTAATTTTGTGTTGTTTAAAATAGTGCTCATAGAAGAGTGAGAAAAAGGCTTAGAAATCTTAATTTATTATTTTTCAAGTTGCTAAAAAGGGTTATAATAGTTAATGGTTCCTAACTATGAAGGCCCACATGTAGCCTACTGGCAAGAAAGGACGACGTCTTCCACCACGTTGATGTGAACCCAACCTTTGTATCACATGAGCAAAGTACAAAAGTCCATATGCATAGCATACGTCAAACATATCAAACAATGAAAAGACTCCTAAGATATGATACGATGGCAAAACCAAAGGGAGAACACCACTAGTGAGGCTAATGCACACTATAAAGGGAGATATATGACGAGTTGAAGGTGGCGGAGCAAGGAAAGACTGTACAAATGGGCTATTGCAGACACATGCCTCTTGAAAATTGAAAACAGGGAGCTAAAAACTCCACCAAAGGATCTCCAATATTAGACACCGTAGCTTTGAAGGCCAAAAGGTGCACTCCGACACTAGATCATCTCCACCACATAACACCCCTCTATCAAGTGATTTACAACATGTGCTAAGGGAGCCTAGGCTCTAGCTAACTTGCAAAAGTTTCTTCAACACCATAGGACAAGTTGAACTAGGCTTAAGAGAGAAGCTATCATTGAGCTTGCATAGAAATCTTCAAACCAACATGACAAGGCATTGAAAACCACTCTTGCAAACAAAAACATCATTAAATCCATAGGATAAGATGAGCAAAGAGGGATCCACTATCCAACCACCAAACCACGATCAACTAGCACCTACGAGAGAAGCCACCAAATAAGCAAACAAACACACCAGAATACATACAACCAATCAAAGCAAACAAGTTACACACCCCCCTCCCGTGAGGAATGCATATGCTAACACACACAAAAGAAAAACCCTGCAAGTAGCAAATACAAGTAACATGCATGAAAAAAAAATAGAATAAAAAGAAGCCACCCCATAGAAATAAGGAAAGAATCTACATGAACGTAGCAAAAGCTGAGAAGCAGGTGGTGGTGAGAAGCAAGAAAAAATGAAAATCAAGATTGGTGGAAACAATTTCGATTACTACGTTGTTGTTCTTGTAGACAACATGATCATGTCAACCAAATGTAGAAATCTGTAGGTTTTAGTTCTTCCAAACCCTACCTATCAAATGTTAAAATAACCTCTTTGCCCTAAAAATAAAATCCACGTAGCATAGCTTGTTTGTTAATAATTGCAAAGTTAACTATGCACTACAAGGTCATTGCTTACATGAAAATGTGTAGTTTTTTCTTTGAATGCACATTTGAGGAATGCACATGACATAGAGAGCATTGGGGATTCCCATTTACTACAAGGACTAATTGCAACAAGAGGCCATAACTAATGCTTGCACTAGCGGCTGATAGGTCCAAGGAAGGTTTGTTTTTGTACCAACAATATGCAAAGATATTATCTTTTTTTTTCCAAACTCACGATTGTGAGTATAGATAAATATTATGAAAAGAAAAAAGTTACATTGATAGCCATGCTCCAACCGAGCCATGACCTTCACCAACAAACGACCGCCAAATCATCCAAATCAAACGACCATACATCGGCTGATAAAGGGAGCCACCCTAAGACCATAAACAACAAATAGGATCTAAGGCTGTCATGGGGTTGCCACCAAGGAGAAATCCCTACCACAACAATCCCCTTGACCACCAAGCCAAGGCATCAAGGACTAATTCTGAGAGAAGAAACTAGGGAAGTCATCTTTTCTTCTTCCTCTGCTTTAGGAAGCTAACAGTGCTAGAACTAATCTTATTACCCTTAACCTTAACAATATGGCTGATGAGGTCTATTTTTTCATCGTGAGTGACGCCTGGATTCAAGTTGTGCTGACCAATATCATCTAATATTTCTACAGAGGGATTGGCTAGCAATTCTGGTTCATCTTGCATCTCGGCTAATGAATCCCCAGTCTCTTTACTTATCCCACCACTAGAGGGTGCTATTGGAGCGCCTGTTTCCTCTTGGGTGTATACATGATGAGATGTACCCACTTTCAGCAGTTGCCCCCACCAAGATAGCCAAGAAACAATAGTCGTTTTTGCCATTCTACATACATTTGACTTGCTTGCACTTACTTTTAAGAGGCAAGATTTGGTAGCCACACAAAGCACATAGTTGCAAACACAATGAAAAGATCTAATCTTCATTTTTTCACATCTAAGTGGCAATTTTAATGTACAAGGACTAATTCGGTTCAGTTTGTCACCACCATGTCACCAAAGTTCCATGTCACCACCCATCTCATTTTTTCACATCTAAATGGCATTTTAATGTACAAGGACTAATTCGGTTCAATTTGTCACCGCCATGTCACCAAAGTTCCATGTCATCACCCATCTCACCTTCCACATCACCATAGTCAACACTTTGACCATAACACTTGGCTTGCCATGTCACTCTAATTGCCAACTCATCCACCACCCTCCACTGCCTTGCACGCCACTTCACCTTAAGTGCCATGTCATCCACCACCTCACATGCCCCGGGTAAGTATTGCTTGCATGGCTTGCCACATCACTCGCCACCTCATGAGCCACCAAGCATGCCACATCACCACCTTGCCAACTCATCACCTCGTTTTTTGCCACATAATTATTACATGTTGCCATTTTGACATGTCATCATATGACATGGCAGATGAGGGGATCCTATCCGCCACCTCATCTTTCCACCTATGCATTCCATGTCATTAATCATCCACATAGCTTACCACATGGATGAACAGGTCATTCATGCATGGCCACCTCAATAGCCATGTCATTTAAAAAAAATATGTAATTAAATTAAAAATGAAGATATCTTGACCTAATTATTTACCTGGTAATTTAAGCAAAAAAATTATATTTTTATGTAAATTTTTTTAAAAGTGTAAATTAATAATAAAATTCTATTTATTTGAAATATCATTGAATCACAAAAATGTTGGAATTAGGGTTGCAGAGAAACACACACAGCTTGGAGAAGACGAAGGAAGCTCAAGGCACACAATAGAGAGTGTGTTACTTAGTGTGCAATGGAAAGATGGATAGCCCTAGAGTGATGGGAGTATATACAATGCACGGGGGAAAAAACCTCCTAAAGAGGGAAAAAATGCCCCGGCGGTCCTAGTGTGTTCACACACATCACTACCACATGTATATGGTAACAAATCCCCCCTGGAGTGATGCCGTTAATGAGAGCTGGCACATGAGTAAAGGGAAGTGCCATGCCCTAAGGACAGGATCAGTCCACAAAGGGGAGTAAGCCCAAAGCTTTGCGGAAAGATTCAAGCTTCTCACGAGACAATGCCTTTGTGAAAAGATTTGCAAGGTTGTCCTGTGTTGGCACATAATCCAAGCTGATCTCTCCTGTTGAGAGCCTCTCCCTGACATAGTGGTAATGCACCTCAATGTGCTTTGTGCGAGCATGAAAAACTGGGTTCCTCGCAACTACCAATGCGCTCTGACTGTCAGTGTAGATAGTGTTGGCAGTGTCCTGTCCAACACCCAAATTAGCCATAAGGCGTCAGAGCCATACACACTCAACCGTAGCTGTGAAGATTCAAGACAGCCTTGTACTCAACCTCACAACTCGAAGTGGCCACAGTAGGTTGCTTCTTGCTCAACCATGATATACATGAACTGCCAACCATGAAACAAAAACCACTTGTGGACACTCGCGTGTCGAAACAACCAGCCCAATCTGAGTCCGAAAAAGCATGTAAGTCTGGCGGCAATGATCCCCCCTTGGGATAAAACAAGCCAAGATGTAAAGTGCCACTAAGGTAGCGGAAAATCCTCTTACATCCTGCCAATGCTTAGACCCTGGGCTATGCATAAATCTGCTGACTTGTGAGACTGCAAACTGAATATCCGGCCTCGTGTTGCATACATAAATGAGGCAGCCAACAACAGTTTGGTAAAGAGTGACATCAGCAGGATAGCCAGCATCATGTAGACTCGACTTCAAACCTGTTTCCATGGGAGTGGCAATAGGTTTGCAATCCTCAAGTCCAAACTTACATAGCAATGTCTCTATGTAACTTTTCTGACACAAGGCAATTCCACCATCAAACTGCTTAAACTGTATGCCCAAATAATGATGCAACAGCCCCAAATCTTTCATCTTGAAAGTAGCATTCAAATCAGCCTTAAATTCAACAATATGTCTCTCATTTGGTCCAGTGATCAGCAAATCATCAACATAAAGAACCACAATGAGAAATACATCATCCTCACGCTTTACATACAATGTGCTTTCTGTTGGACTATTACGAAAGCCTCGTTTAATTAAATGAGTGTCAGCTTTCTCATACCAAGCACGAGGAGATTGCTTCAACCCATACAAAGCCTTCTTACATGTGCACACTTTGTCCTCTTGTCCTTTTATGACAAAACCACGAGGCTACGTTACATAAACTTCCTCAAATATGTCACCATTCAAGAAAGCAGTAACAATGTCTGATTGATGTACATCCCAACCAAAATGAGCTGCCAATGCACATAGAAAACGTACAGTAGTCATACGACAAGTGGGAGCAAAAGTCTCTTCATTATCTATGCCTTTTTGCTGTGCATAACCCTTTGCAACAAGTCGAGCCTTATGGCGATCAATCTCACCATCCGGCTTGTGTTTCAACTTGTAAACCCACTTTGTACCAATGGCCTTTTTGCCAGGAGGCAAATCACATAAAGTCCATGTGTCATTTTCTATGAGTGCATCATATTCTGATTGCATGGCAGCCATCCAATTTTCTGAATTCTGTGCTTCATCAAAAGATAGAGGCTCCTCAACATCATGTAAGCTAGACACAGCCAAAGCATAACAATCTGATGCATAAGATGCATGGCGAGAGCCTGAACGAGTACGACTAGACAAAGGTGCATCCAATTTACTGTCACACAAAGTGTGCAGCAGCCATTTTGGCATACCTCTAGCCTGCTCATTTTCAACCCTTTCCTCATCAAGTACATCATGTACATCTGCATCAGTAATAGACTGATCTAGAACATTTTCAGAAACCCCCATAGGCTGTACATTTGCCTCATTGGAAAATACATTCGTATTTCCATCACTGAAAAGAGGCAACAAAGTGTCATAAATGTCCTGTGAGCTTACATTACTGTCTCTAGTACATGACAGCAATGGCTGAACAGAATCTTCCACAAACACTACATCCCGAGAAACCAGAATACGTTTTGTATGCGGATGATACAACCTGTAACCTTTGCTTTCAGCACTATGACCAACAAAAATACATTTGACAGCCTTATCATCCAATGTTCTGCGCTGCACTTGTGGCACCAAAGCATATGCCAAACAGCCAAAAACACGCATGTGCTCCATAGAAGGCTTTCTATCATGCCATGCTTCATATGGAGTAATAGACTGCAAAGCTTTCGTAGGATACCTGTTAAGTACATAAGTGGCACACATGATGGCCTCAAGCGAAAAAGAATGCGGCAAAGCTTGACTTTTGACCTTACATCGTGCCATTTCCTCTGAGCAACACCATTTTGTTGAGGTGTATAAGGCACTGTACATTGGTGTTTTATCCCACGACTAGCCAGAAATGCATTAATTCATGAGACATATACTCCCCCCCTCGATCGGAACGGAGGGTGCCCATTGTACATTTCGAGACATTTTCAGGCATAGCCAGAAATTGTTTGAAGCACATTAAAACTTCGGACTTCTCTTTAAGCGGAAATATCCATGCATGCCTAGAGTAATCATCAATGAAAGTCACGAAGTACAGGTAATTGCCCAAGGACGGAGTTTGCATGGGCCCACAAACATCACTATGCACAAGCTGCAACCTACATGTGGCCCGAACTGAACCATCCTTTGGAAATTTAGAACGCTGCATCTTACCCAAAATACAGCCTTCACAAACATGTTTGACAGGTGCTTCAAGAGGTGGCAAAGAATCAAACATATCAGATTTTTGCAAACGCAGCAAAATTCAGATGACCAAAACGTGCATGCCAAAGTTTTGCATCTGAAATAGCCCTTGAATCTGCAACAGCATTTGCAAAATTTTGTCCACACTTGTCATACAAAGTGAGCTTATACAGCCCACGGCACAAAAGCCCAGATGCAACAATTTCATCACCAAAACAAAGATCATGAACTGTACATCTGTCATCCACAAATTTGACTACAAGTCCAAGTCTAGCAAGTGCAGATACAGACAAGAGATTCTTCTTGATCCCAGGTACATAAAGTGCATCAACAAGTGTGAAGGAACTGCCATTAGCAGCGGTGAGCACAATCTTTCCAACTCCCTGAACTAGATAAGAGGCGTTGTTGGCACAAGTGACTAAATTCCCATGAGGGACAGACTCGAGAGAGGTAAACAATTCACGATGTGAGGTAATGTGCTTTGTAGCACCACTGTCGAAATACCACACATGTGAATCTACAGCAACTCACAAATGGACAGCAGGATTGTAAGTGCACTCTGCGCTAAAAGCCCATTCTGCATCAATATCAGCAACATAGTCTCCTTTCACAGAAGACTCAACAATGGCTGCATTTGTAGTGGAACCAGCATTTGCAGTGGAACCACCCTCTTTCTTCTTAGCCTCTTTGGCCTTCAACTTAGGACACGACTTGATCAAGTGATCATTAGCTTTACAATAATGGCAACGCATCTTCTTTTTGCCCTTATCACCAGAATTTCCTGACGAATTGGTACCAGCAAAAGCATTAGGAACAAAATTTTTGCCACTCGCAGCAAAACCATAAGAAGTGGCTGCATTGCTGTTACCACCCTTTCTTTGAGAAGCAATAAAATCCTGTTTAACTGCATGCTGTCTAGTCCTGTTTTTTCTGGAAAGTGACTCTTGCAACAACAATGTGCATAATGCATCAAACTTGACAATTTCTGGATTTCCTTGGGTCATAAGTCTCCAAGTACTAGCAAAAGTCTGGTAAGAATCTGGTAAGGCATCAAGAACAGTCTGCACAAGGGAACTGTCTGAAATAACTTCACCTACAGAAATAAGTTGGTCATTGATATCCTTGACACTAGCAAGGAAAGTGTCCATATCATCTTCCTCATGCATAATCTTCGACTCCAGCTCTTTACAC
This sequence comes from Adiantum capillus-veneris, assembly GCF_014529385.1. Taxonomy (NCBI): domain Eukaryota; kingdom Viridiplantae; phylum Streptophyta; class Polypodiopsida; order Polypodiales; family Pteridaceae; genus Adiantum; species Adiantum capillus-veneris. Next base: position 28,676,128 of record NC_140931.1, on the reverse strand, counting down.
AGCATAGCAATTTTAGCCTCATTGCAGCTTGCATAAAGACCTGCTAGAATATCGCAAGCCTTTTTTTGCAGATTTTGCTGAACGGATGTGAGGAACAATGGTGCGCTTCACAGACAACGCAATCAATGCATGAGCCTGCGCATCCTTAACATCCCAACGAGCTTGTTCTGCCGTAGGCAAAACAACTCTAATAGCTGCAATCCTTGCAGCAAGATCTGCAACATCCTTAACTTCGCCTACATCCTCAGAACCAGGACGTACATCAATGCCCACAATGTTCCAGACACCCTTTGACACAAGAACATGTTGCATCATATAAGCCCACATAGGGTAGTTTTCCCCATCCAACCTGTCCTCAGCAGCAAACATCTTGAACACATCTGTGTTGTTGTTGTCAGCCATGGTAAATGCTGCACCTGATGTGAAAACTGCCCGAAAATAGGAGAAACGGAGCGGGAACAATTTGTGCTATATAGCACAAACCGTAGAAGACTGTAAGGCACCTGTTATGTAGAAAACGTCACTGACAAAACTTCTACACAAAATGACGAAATAGCATGTGCAGTACTGCCTGTAGTGGAAACGGAGGCCGAAATTTGCCCAAATCAAAATTCTGAGCAGACCAACGTCTATGAGCTTTCCCAATTTTTTTGTCGACCTGCGAACGCTTGCCAAAGCTCACTGAAATCGGAGAAAGTGAGCAGGCGTGTGCTGGAGCAGCTGGCGACTAAGCCCAAGAGGACGTGACCTGCTTTGATACCAATTGTTGGAATTAGGGTTGCAGAGAAACACACACAACTTGGAGAAGAGGAAGGAAGCTCAAGGCACACAATAGAGAGTGTGTTACTTAGTGTGCAATGGAAAGATGGATAGCCCTAGAGTGATGGGCGTATATACAATGCACGGGGGAAAAAACCTCCTAAAGAGGGAAAAAATGCCTGGGCAGTCCTAGTGTGTTCACACACATCACTACCACATGTATATGGTAACAAAAAAAAAGATTTTTTAAAATAGTTTTTTGTTTACTTATGCACACATGTTTGGGACCTTCCATATCGATACAAGCCGCACGTAGCTCGTGACGAAAAAAACGTTTGCCGCGTTCCTTGATCACACTGCAGCCCGGGCGGGAGCTCACTGTAGTCGATGCCTCGGCCCTGGAGACGGTCCGCCGTCACTCAGCGCCTATCGAGCCCTGTTGGCCACCCCGAGCACGTCGAGCCCCGCAAGACCCAAACACGGCCCGAAAGTAGCCAAGCCCATCGGTGGGGAAGGTATCCTTGGCACTCACCCGGGGGGGGGGGGGGGGGGATTGCATCCCAACATCACAAGTGGGGTGCTCCGCGGTCTGCCGTCTCGTTTCCGTCTCAATCGAGCACCACTATCCTTATAGTTGTACACAATCCGTGTGGGCCGACAAACCCCCCAAGAACCATGACCCACGTGCCGACAAATGAAAGAAACCCCCTTGTTGGGGGAATGCCAAGAGAAGGTTTCCAGGAGAGGATGCGATGGATGCATACATCCTTGACGACATGCGGTGCACTAATGGGATGGCTTGTGGTGCCGGAGGAGCCAAGCACACGGACGAGGGCCGATGGGTGCTTGTTGGAACCACAAGCGACTCCATCGTGATGTGGCCGACTACGTCGACGGACGATAATTGAGGGCATGGATGCGTTGACGGGATGACGTGGGCCGACGGTTGGGCCAATGCTCCAAGTATGTTGGCAAGGGTTGATAGGTATTTGAAGCAAGATGCGAACCCGTCATTGTCTATGATAATGTGACAGAGCCAATCGAGGTCGGCTGCACCGGCGGGGCCGACTACGTCAAGGGAGGACAACCTTGTTAGGAAATAAGACGTAGCTAAATAGATAATTGAGTGGATTACTTAATGGAGAGAGACAGATTTATATACACGAGATTATAGAGTAGAGAGAGAGAGAGAGTACACACGATATACGTGGTTCACCCAATGTGGGCTACGTCCACGGGAAAGCAGCCACTCAATGGCTTTAGTACTTCAAAACAAGAAGTAGTTTACAAAGGGATTATACCCTTAATGGAGCTCCCGCCTTGCTTCACTCTCACCACCTCACACTCACCTTGTTGCATCAACTTCACACTATGAAATGTGTGTAGAAATGGCCTCCTTTTATAGGCCAAAAGGGCTGCCCTCTCTTATGAGAGACAGCCATGTGTAGCCGCCCTTGTGCGAATAAGTCCAAATCGGACCCTCCAATCCGGCCATGTGTGGCCGCCCTTGAGAAGACAAGTCCGCTTTTGAATTCGGCCACCGGCCATTGAATTCGGCCACCGGCCACCGGCCATTGACTTCCGACCACCGGCCACCGGCCATTGACTTCCGACCACCGGCCATCGGCCATTGACTACCGGCCACCGGCCAACCGACCGGTTGTTTTCCGACCACTTTCCGGCCGACGTCCGGCCATAATATTCCGGCAAAAAAGAATATTCCGGCGAAACAAAAAGTCTCGAGGGCCTCCGCCCCCGAGGCCTTTAAAGTTGCCCCTGATTCTTGTCCGTGAAAATTTTGGTTTCCGGTGACTGATTTTCCTTCACGCACGATGGCTTCTCCTCATAATGGGGGCCTTACAAATGTGCGCTTTTACCACAGAAAATAACAAGGGTAAATCAGGCTCCATACTTAACAATCTCCCACTTGGAGACTGATCTCCAAACCAAACCTGTGACTGCTTTCCATTCTGGCTTCTTATCCTTGAATGCCGATTGAAGATGAGCAAAAGCTCAACTTCTCCTTGTTGACCACCTTTGTAAACATGTCTGCACGATTTTCACTTGTATGCACCTTTCCTAGCTTTAGTTGTCCCTCTTCCAAAAGAGTGTGTATGAAGTGATATCTCACCTCAATGTGCTTTGTCCTTGAATGAAAGGCTGAGTTCTTCGCAAGATGGATAGCGCTTTGGCTATCACTGTACAAAACACAATTGTCTTGTTTGAATCCAAGCTCTTCTAAGAATCTGTGAAGCCACAGAATTTCTTTGCTTGCCTCCGTCATTGCTACATACTCTGCTTCCGTGGTAGAAAGTGAAACCACTTTCTGCAGCTTTGAAGCCCAGCTTACTGCTGTGCCTCCAACCGTGAACACATAGCCAGTAGTGCTCCTTCGAGTATCTTTGTCACCTGCCATATCTGCATCAGCATATCCTTCTAGAAAAATATCAGTTCCTCCAAAATACAAACCATTTGTTGTTGTCCCTTCTAGATACCTAAGTATCCACTTCACAGCTTGCCAATGCTCTTTACCTGGGTTGTCCATGAACCTACTCACAACTCCCACTGCATGTGCAATGTCTGGCCTTGTCCAAACCATAGCATACATTAGAGAACCTATCGTTGCAGCATATGGAACTTTAGACATATAGGCTATCTCCTCTTGTGTCTTTGGACACATATCCTTCGTTAGTTTAAAATGACCAGCCAAAGGTGTAGAAACTGGTTTTGCATTTTGCATTGCAAACCTTTCTAGTACCTTCTTGATGTAATCTTCTTGAGATAGCTTTATTGTCTTCTTCGTCCTGTCCCTTGATATTTTCATACCAAGTATCCTCTTTGCAGCACCTAAATCTTTCATTGAAAAAGATTTGGACAGCTCCTCTTTTAGGTCTTTGATGTCCTGCATGTTAGCACTTGCAATCAACATGTCATCAACATACAACATTAGGATGATGAATTTCCCATCTCCCAAATTCTTCGTGTAGACGCAGTGATCCGAGTTGCATCTTGTGAATCCATGATCCAACATCCATCGATCAAACTTCAAGTACCATTATCTTGATGCTTGCTTTAAACCATACAAGCTCTTCTTTAATCTACAAACCATTTTCTCCTTACCTTTTACTTCATACCCCTTTGGTTGAAGCATGTAGATTTCCTCCTCTAAGTCACCGTGAGGGAATGTCGTATTTACATCCATTTGCTCGAGATTTAGATCATGAGCAGCCACAAGGCTTAAGACAAGCCTAATTGAGTTCATTTTTACAACAGGAGAAAATATTTCATTGAAGTCAATACCTTTCTTTTGAGAAAAACCTTTTACCACAAGCTTAGACTTGTACCTTTTCTTCCCACCTTATTCTTCCTTTAGCTTGTACACCCATTTGTTTTGAAGTGCCCGCTTACCTTTAGGCAACTCAACCAACTCCCATGTTTGGTTGCGATGTAGTGAGACCATCTCCACTTGCATGCTCTTCGTCCATTCTTCTTTGGATTCATGTTGCATAGCTTCTTCATATGATTCCGGCTCTCCAGAATCTGAGATCAAGAGATGGTTGAAGGAAGGAACAAACCTTTCTGGAGGTCTACTTGCTCTTGTAGATCTTCGGGGAATAGGTTGAGGCTCCTCATTTGGTTGACTTTGTTGCACATTGTCACCGTTTGCAGTCCTTGAGTCTTCACCGTCCTCAAGCTCCATGTACTCATCACCTGTTTCTTTTGTTTGTTTTCTTTCCAAGTAATCTTTGTACATATTTTGTTCGTTAAAAATTACATCCCTACTCCTTAAGATTTTACCATCTTGAGGATTCCATAGGCGATACCCAAAGTCTCCTTCTCCATAGCCAATGAAGCAACACTTTTTGGACTTTGCATATAGCTTTGATCTTAGGCTTCTATCTATGTGCATGAAAGCGTCACACCCAAACACTTTGAGAAATGCATAATTCACCGGTTTACCTGTCCATGCCTCTTCTGGAACTCCCCCATCCAATGCCGTTGAGGGTGACCGATTGATTAAGTACACAGACGTACTTACAGCTTCCGCCCAAAGCTCAAGCGGTAGGCCTGCATGTAGCCGCATGCTTCGTGCTCGTTCCATGATTGTCCTGTTCATCCTTTCCGAAATTCCATTTTGTTGAGGTGTCCTTGGGGTTGTCCTTTGCCTCCGAATGCCATTGCTAGCACAAAAGCTTTCAAAAGCTTGGCTGCAATATTCGTCTCCATTGTCGGATCTGAGGCATTTAACCTTGGTACCTGTTTCATTCTCCACAAAGGCTTTCCACCTTTGAAATATGGAAAATACATCGGATTTATTCTTCATGACATAAACCCATGTTTTTCTACTCGCATCGTCTATGAATGTTACATAGTACAATGAGCCACCAAGTGATGGTGTACTTGCAGGACCCCAAACATCAGAATGAACCAACTCAAGTTTTTTATTTTTTTCTTTCATTTCCTGATTTTTGAAATTTTACCCTCTTTTGTTTACCATAAACACAATCTTCACAGAACTCTAAGTCCACTTCTTTCAAACCTGGTAGAAGCTTCTTTGTTTGAAGGATTTGCATTCCTTTGGCACTCATATGCCCAAGTCGGTAGTGCCACACCGCACTGTCAACTTCTGTAGTTGCTGCACAAGCTGAAGGTTGCGTGCTAACAGTACACAAGTAAAGTGTACCGACTTTTTCTCCCTTGGCAACCACCAAAGATCCCTTTGAGATCTTCCACCGTTTGTTTCCGAATGCAATGTTGTGACCTTCATCGTCCAATTGTCCTGTAGAGATCAAATTTTTGCGAAGAGAAGGAACATGCCTAACATCTTTAAGCTTCCATTCATTTTCGTTAGCAGTTTTGACAGAAACTGTACCTTTGCCGACAATCTCACAAGCTTCATCATCTCCCAAGTATACATACCCAAAATTACCTTTGGTGTAGTCTTGGAAATGTTGCTTGTGTGGTGTCGCATGGAATGAAGCCCCGGAATCTACTATCCAAGAATTAGACACATTGTCTAATGAGAGAATTAGAGCATCTTGCTCTACTTTACCTGCCACATTGGCCTCCGATGTTGGCTTGTTGTCTTGAGACTCTGTCTCCTTCTTCTTCTTGGAGCAGCAATCCTTCTTGACGTAGCCCTTCTTGCCGCAGTTCCAACATTCAAGAACTGACTGTGCGTGACTTGCTCCGCCTTGAGCGATCACGACCCTTTTGGTTTTTGAACCTCTCCTTAAGCCTTCCTCTTGTTTCCACTGATAGTGCAGCACTTGATGATTCTCCTGTGCTTCTCCTTCGCATTTTCTCTCTTAGGAGAACACCCACAACATCATCAAACTTAAGAGTATTTGTGCCAGAGATAGAATTACTTACAGCCATCACAAGGCTGTCCCAACTATCCGGTAGAGATGATAGTATAAGGAGAGCTCGCACTTCGTCATCGAAATTGATTTTCACTGATCGAAGTTGACTTATGTTTGTGTTAAAGTCATTTAGGTGTTCTGCAACTAAACCATTCTCTGCCATCTTTAGATTGAACAAGCGCTTCATAAGAAATACCTTATTGGATGCCGATGGTTTCTCGTAGAAGTCGTCAAGTGACTTCATCAAGTCCTCCGTGGTCTTCATCTCCGAAACATTGAAGGCCACCGTTGACGCCAAGCTTAACCGGATTGTTCCCAGTGCCTTTCGATCAAGGACAATCCATGCTTCATTTGCCATTGTTGCGGGCTTCTTCGCAAGACCGCCTAGTGGCAAATAGAGGTCCTTCTAGTAGAGATAGTCTTCAATCTGCATCTTCCAATGTTGGTAGTTTTTGCCGTTGAACTTCTCAATCTTGAGATTCCCTTCCTCCGCCATAACTCCCACTCAATTCAAGGAATCCTTTCCTTGAGATAATTTAGCTACGAGCAAACCTTGCTCTGATACCAGTTGTTAGAAAATAAGACTTAGCTAAATAGATTTTTGAGTCGATTACTTAATGGAGAGAGATAGATTTCACACACAAGAGATTATAGAGTAGAGAGAGAGAGAGTGTACACACAATATACGTGGTTCACCCAATGTGGGCTACGTCCACGGGAAAGCAGCCACTCAATGGCTTTAGCACTTCAAAAGAAGAAGAAGTTTACAAAGGGATTAAACCCTTGATAGAGCTCCCGCCTTGCTTCACTCTCACCACCTCACACTCACCTTGTTGCATCAACTTCACACTATGAAATGTGTGTAGAAATGGCCTCCTTTTATAGGCCAAAAGGGCTGCCCTCTCTTATGAGAGACAGCCATGTGTAGTCGCCCTTGTGCGAATAAGTCCAAATCGGACCCTCCAATCCGCCCATGTGTGGCCGCCCTTGAGAAGACAAGTCCGCTTTTGAATTCGGCCACCGGCCATTGAATTCGGCCATCGGCCACCGGCCATTGACTTCCGACCACCGGCCACCGGCCATTGACTTCCGACCACCGGCCACCGGCCGGCCACCGGCCAACCGACCGGTTGTTTTCCGACCACTTTCCGGCCGCCGTGCAACCATAATATTCCGGCGAAATAGAATATTCCGGCAAAAAAAAGTCTCAGGGGCCTCCGCCCCCGAGGCCTTTAAAGTTGCCCCTGATTCTTGTCCGTGAAAATTTTGGTTTCCGGTGAGTGATTTTCCTTCACACACGAGGGCTTCTCCTCATAATGGGGGCCTTACAAATGTGCGCTTTTACCACAGAAAATTACAAGGGTAAATTAAGCTCCATACTTAACAAACCTAGGGGTCGTCCGTGCAAGTCTTTGATGATGGGATGGAGCGATGCACACAAAAGGGGCTAGAATTTTGTAAATGTGTGAGAATTTAAGACCGGAGATCCCTCTATTGTTTCTCCTAGTTGAGACAACACTTTTCTTGAACATTGATTCCGTTGTTAGGTCGTGCATGTGTTTTCCGATTCTCGCAATTAATTTCATCTCGCTTTTTCTTTCACCCTTTTTTTTAATCTTAGTAGGGTGCAATCTCTCTCTTTCTCTATAGAGTGGTGCTTTCTCTATAGTACGGTATTACAGGGAAGACAATTCACGTTCCCACGGTCATGAGAATTTAAAACACACAGAATACCCATGGCAGCCTGTCTTGCAACGACCTATTCTTGGTTGTGAGAAGCACAAAAGGACTGTCTCAAGTAGAGGCTTCTTCCCCCAAATTTGTACAGATCTGAAAGCTCGTGGCATGGCTCGATGCCCCTTTTCTCTTCCTTCAAAGAGTCTTCCCTGTTGTGTTGTCGCTCATCTAGTTCTTGGATTTCCTTATAATCTGTTTTCCTTTCCACTTGAGCAAAAGAGGAAAACATAGACTCATTGTCACTACTCACAGTATACTACCATCATAATACCATAACCGAGTTGCAAGCCTTGGATGCCAGTTATGCACCTCACTGAGAGAGAGAGAGAGAGAGAGAGAGAGAGAGAGAGAGAGAGAGAGAGAGAGAGAGAGAGAGAGAGAGAGAGAGAGAGAGAGAGATCAGACCCGAGAGAAGGCTTGTAGCCTACAGTCGCCAATCAACAATTGGGAGTAGCTCCCAGTCCTTGGCTTCAATAGCAAGTCTACACACACACACACACACACACATGTATGGGCTCCAAGTGATCCCGTATAACTTGCAAAAGTAACCTCTTCATTAGAGCACAAAGAAACTATTGGGGCAGTACTCTTCCCCCCTCTCTCTCTCTAGATATACACACACACACATGTAAGTCCTCTATCTCTCTTTACGACAACAAACATACTTTCGTAGAGTATCTATAGCCTACCCTAAGGCATTGCATCTAGATAGTTTTGGTATGTCTCAGTTAAGAAATCCACATAGCCCATCGGAGGCGGCACCATTGTACTAGTGATTTGTTTATGGTTAATCAATTTAGATGACCACAAAGTCCTAGTTATGTTAATAATGTAGTTATGAGTGTGACTTAGCAAAAGCGGCCAGAAAATTAAAATTGGCCCCACGAGACGAGCCCAAAGGGCCAAAGTTGGACACCCACCAAACTTCCACACATTTAATAGTCGCTATGTAAAGAACCTCTCATATCATTCTAACTTTTTCTCCCTAAAAAAGGCACTCTACCTACTAAAATGTATTTAAGTGATTATTGACTTGTTGGTTTACCAGTCTCTTTGTAAAGCACCTCCCATATCATTCCAACAATTTCTACCAAAACAAGGAACTCTCTACCTAGTAATAGCTATTTAACTCTCACGCCATGGGCCAACCTGAATGTAGCTCAGGGGTGCCTATAAGTGGTAGAGGTTGGGTGAAGAGTAGGAATTCAGACTCCCTGCAGTCTCAGAGTGGTATCGAAGCCAAGAAAGTCATGGGGCTAAAATTAGAGAAGGCATGCATGGAGGCAATCTAGTTTTAGTTTTCCATGAGGAAGACGAACGGTGTAAACAGCCGCTTAGTGAGAGGGGAAGCCGCACAAAGGACTTGCATGGTTTAGCAATGAGCAATCGAGTTGGTTGGGGGCGTGGAGAGAAACCTGTCATCACTACAAAGTACCTCTCATGGCCTTTAGTAGGCGTGTTGAGGATATCTCCCTCTGCTCTAGTGCCGCCATCATCACAATTTGGTAGAGCTCCTTCTTTTCTCACTTGGAGGCACCCACAACGACCCCTTTGGTTGTGAGAAGCACTACTCTCTCAAGTAGAGGCTTCTTCCCCCTCCACATTTGTACAAATTTGAAATCTCGTGGCATGGCTCGATGCCCCTTTTCTCTTCCTTCAAAGAGTCTTCCCCGTTGTGCTGTCGCTCATTTACTTCTTGGATTTCCTTATAATATGTTTTCCTTTCCAGTTGAGCAAAAGAGGAAAATATGGAGCCCTCACTACTCACAGTATACTACCATCATAATACCTTAACCGAGCTGCAAGCCTTGGATGCCAGCTATGCGCCAGAGAGAGAGAGAGAGAGAGAGAGAGAGAGAGAGAGAGAGAGAGAGAGAGAGAGAGAGAGAGAGAGAGAGAGAGAGAGAGAGAGAGAGAGAGAGAGAGAGGAGGGTTGTAGTCTACAGTCCCAATCAACAAGTGGGAGAAGCTCCCAGTCATTGGCTTTGATAGCCAGTCTACACACACAAAGACATATATGTGTGTGTGTGTGTATAGAGAGAGAGAGTACTGCCCCAATAGTTTCTTTGTCCTCTAATGGAGAGGCCACGTTTGCAAGTTATACGTGATCACTTGGAGCCCATATTACGACCCCTCTATCTCTCTTTACGACAACAACCATACTTTTGTAGAGTATTTATAGCCTACCCAAAGACATTGCATCTAGATAGTTTTGGTATGTCTAAGTTAGGAAATCCATATAGCACCACCAAAGGGGTGCCATTGCACCAGTGATTTGTTTACGGTTAATCAATTTACATGACCATAAAGTCCTAGTTAATAATGTAGTTATGAGTGTGACTTAGCAAAAGCGATCGGAAGATTAAAATTGGGCCCACAAGACTAGCCCAAAGGGCCAAAGTTGGCCACCCACCAAACTTCCACACATTTAGTAGTCTCTATGTAAAGCACCTCTCATATCATTCTAACTTTTTCTCCCAAAACAAGGCACTCTCTACCTACTAAAACGTATTTAAGTGATTACTGGTTTACGAGTCTCTTTATAGAGCACCTCCCATATCATTCCAACATTTTTTCCCAAAACAAGGCACTCTCTACCTAGTAATAGCTATTTAACTCTCACGCCATGGGCCAATCTGAATGCAGCTCAAGGATGCCTTTAAGTGTAGAGGTTGGGTGCAAAGTAGACATTCAGACTCCCCGCAGTCTCGGAGTGGTATCAAAGCCAAGAAAGTCATGGGGCTAAAATTAGAGAAGGCATGCATCGAGGCAATCTAGTTTTAGTTTCGATGAGGAAGACGAATGGTGTGAAGAGCCGCTTAGTGAGGGGGCAAGTTTCACACGGGACCTACATGGTTTAGCAACAAGCAATCGAGTTGGTTGGGGTCGCACTGAGAAGAGGAGAGCAACTTGTCACTACAAAGTAACCTCTTACGGCCTTTAGTAGGCATGTTGAGGACATCTCCCTCTGCTCAAGTGCCGCCATCACCATAGTTTGATAGAGCTCCTACTTTTCTCACTTGGAAGCACCCACAATGGCCCCTTTGGGCTGAAATTTTAAAACAATTGAAGCAAGTGAGGGTGCCCACGGCCGACATTCCCCCCCAAAACCAAAACCATCTTCTTTCCCTGGCTATTGGTTCGACAAAGCTCTCAATGCAAGGCAACCAAGGCAAAGACACCAAGGGTGACAATCAAATCTCTAAAATTTCAGAAATTTACAGAGGATTTTGAGAGTTTGCAAGTATTCAAAAGATCAAATTGCTGAATCTCGGCATCTTCAAAATTCTAAGAGGTCGCAAATTTGGAAGGATTCAAGAAGTGATATATAGCTGAACGGGCATCAATCATAGGTTGAATATACACAACAAGGCGGTAACATCTCACAAAACCTTTTTTGCGATCTTCAAGTTCATGCTTTTTAGCAGTCGGATTAGACACAGTCTTTTCCAACGATCATTTAAAAAGAGGCAAAACTCTAGTTTGGACAACGCTTTTTGAAGTTCAACGTCGACATCAAAAATTCTCGATGACTTGGTGGAATTAAATTAGCAAGGCTAATTAACTTCAATTGTGGTGGTTCATAGTCGATTCCAATTTGTTCTTAGTAGGCAATTTTCTCTAAGGTACATCTTTTCTCTTGCTAACACAACATGAAATTGCCATGGATTTGGACATTGACATGCAGCATACATTTGATTTTGAAAATCCTGCACAAGTTCCACATGTTGTTGCCCACACGGTCGGCTACTCTCACGGAGGATAGCCGTGCGGCAATGGGGTCAGATAATACCTATGAATTGTTGCTTGATATCCAAGAATTTAGAGCACTACTAATATGCATGACTGTTTTACGATCAAATTTTGCACAATTGAATGAGAATGTCACCAAGATGTCTCATATCATTGTGCAATCCATGCAACAATCAGCCAAGGGCCATGTTCATGAGAAAACTTAGGTTTTTGGGACTCCCGTACTTGGCGGGAGTACACCTTGTCTACAGGAGCAAGACTCCAATCTGGAGGGGTTGAACCTTCTCTCTCAAAAATAGGGTAGATGACTTATTAAAGAATATAATGCCATCAATTTTAAGGGGAGAGAAAATCACAACAACGATCTAGTGAATATAATCCTCAGCAATTGGGATGGGATTCACGATCTTAAATGCAGTCCAGATGTAGTCAAGACATTGCAAATGACTCTAACACTAGAAGGCAAGGTCTACAAATGGTGGATGTCTCTCAAGGAGAAGGGCATCATAACATAGAGTGGGATAACCTTCAAGATTATGTTCAAAAAAGAATTCTACCCACCACAAATGAAGCAAACAAAAATTTGTCTGCATGGGACAAGTGCTCTATGTGTCAGCATACGACACTATTGGAATATATCTCACACTCATGATATGATTCTCAAGCTAGAGGGTTTAGATACCTTTTATCAAGTGTGTGGGTTTATTTGTGAGTTGATAGCAAAGCGTAAGAAGCATGTCAAAACCTAGTACCCCAAGATGCTTGAGGAGGCTATAGTGCAAGTGCATATACATGACGATCTCAATGAAAAAGCTTTGCATACCACTCACGTGTCTGACATTCCATGCAAATGTATACACACAACATGTGCTTTATAAGAGAAAATTTATAGTAGTTGCATCTGAAGCGTCCAAGAAGCCCAAGAAGAGTTTAAGAAGGCTAAGAAGAAAAAGTTTTATTCTACCTGTTTACGGAGTGGACACGACAAAAAGGATTGTCCCAAGGGAAAATCTAATGTCCAAGGTAAGGGGAAAGTGGTGCACATGGTGCAACTACTACCTCTTGAGTCCTCCTCTTATTTTCTCCAACGTGGAAGTAACACACGCTAAAGCGATGCATGAGTGTTGTATCACAGCATCAATGTGGCAGCTGACCTTTGGTCCACATGAGATGGTGCATATACATGGATCTATCCAAGGTCACAAGGTGCAAATCTTGGTGGATGATGGTGCTTCACACAATTTCGTTAACTTTTTGTTAGTGAAATAGCTCAAGTTGCCCCAGACTCAGAGTTCCCACCATTATAGGTAACGATGATAAATGGCCATGACGTCGAGGTGTGGGATACTCAAGAGAAAGGTGTACCGCTATCTATTCAAGGGTATCAAATATCCTTGAATTTTCTAGTCATGAATATGGATTGAGCACACGTGGTCCTTATTTGGGAGTGGTTGTATAGTCGAATCATCATTTACATGTAGCTATGAGCACAATAGTTTGATGTTCGAATCCAATTGCATACACACACATGTGGCTATTAGGAGAGAAGGATGTTTCATCCTCGCCACTCATTTGTATAGCCAGGCTTATGGAACTCTCTACTGAAGATGAAATAGAAGAACTCTTTTTGTGCTACTCATTGTGTTATTTTTTGTCAAATGTTGATAACGTTTTGAATGACAACCGCATGAGTCTCTATATTCTCTTCCAACTATGGCTATTCTCTCTCTCTAGAACAAGCAAATGTTTCTAATACATTAAAAGATTTATTAATGGAATACAAAAATGTATTCCCAGATGATTTTCCAACAAGGTTACCATTGACACATGTTGTGCAACATGGCATGGATGTGGTTGCAGGCAGTAAGCCTGTAAAGTGAACCACCCTGCACAATGAGTCATTCTTAGGCTAGTGAGGTGAAACATCAGCTTGTTGAATATCTTAGTAGAGGGTTTCATGGGCCTCTCCCATCTTGTTGGTGAAGAAAAAATATAGTAGTATACTCATGTGCATCGATTACCGTGGATTGAATGCGTTTTCTATTAAGAACAAGTACTAGGTGCCGGGAGTGGATGAGTTATTTGATAAGCTCACCCACGCTCATATCTTTACAAAGAAAGACTTGCGGTCCAGGTATCATCAAGTACGCATTAAGCTTACTAATGTGCCCAAAACTGCATTCCAAACAAGGTTTGGTTTCTATGAGTTTTTGGTTATGCCCTTTGTGTTGACCAATGCGTGTGCAACTTTCATGATGCTTACGGACAATGTCTTAAAACCATATTTGGGCAAGTTTATTATTATTTTTCTTGATGACATTCTAGTGTATAGTGCCTCTGAGGAAGAGCATTTACAACATCTAAAGTAGGTGTTTGAATTGTTACGAAAAAATAAGTTATGTGCCAAGGAATCCAATTGTGATTTTCTCAAGGAGGAAATTTACTATTTAGGGCATGTCATTTCATTTGATGGATTCTATATGAATAAATCTAAAGTGGATGCCATTAGCAGGTGGCCTTCTCCTACAAATTCAGAAGAGTTATAGATTTTCTTAGGATTTGTAGGGTTTTTTCTCAATGGTTCATTTAAAAATATGCTCACATTGTTGTTCCAATGACGAACCGATTGAAAGACAAGGGGAAAACCTTTCAGTGGAGAGAAGCTCAACAAAAAAAATTTGATGCTCTCAAGGACACATTAGCCGCAGTTCCTATTTTGGCTATAGTGGATCCTTTAAAATCGTTTGTTTTAGAAACGGATGCTAGTAACCGTGCTATTGGAGTAGTCCTTTTGCAGGAGGGAAGGCCAATTGCATTTGAAAGCAAGAAGATTGATTTATCACAACAGAGTAATTTTGCTTACCAAAGAGAACTCTATGCAATAGTGTCCGCTTTGACGATGTGGTGACATTATATGTATGGAGTTCAGTATGAGATTGTGTTTGACCATGAAAGTATAAAATGTTTACAGAGCAAACAGATTTAAAGGGTCAAAAGGCCAAGTGTGCTGAGATTCTTGAGGCATATGATGCAAAGCTCCAATATCGTACATGATGATACAATGTGATAGTTGATGCTCTTAGTCGTATGCTTGATATCAAGACTCTTCTTTTCACTGAACTTTGAAGTGAGTTTTTGGAATCTCTCAAGGGAAAATATGAGCATGATGAAACATACACCAAAGTGTGGAGCCATGTGCAAATGAGGGATCCTTCTAACTCCAATGTAGGTAGTGTGTCCTTAACATCCACACCTAGTTCTCCAAGTGATTAGCTCCAAAGAGGAAAGAATTTTTCCATAGATAATGGGTACCTACTTCACAAGGAGAGAGTTTGTGTACAGACGAACGTGGACATTTGGTGTTAAATTCTTTATGATTTTCACAATAGTCGAAGTGCAGGGCACCCATGCATCAAGAAAACTTATGCACTCGTACGATAACAATTTTACTAACTAGACCATGTCTTGCATTGCCAAAAATGTTAAGTAAATAAAGCAGAGTGCCCAAAATCAGGATGTCTCTTGCATCCATTGGAGATTCCTAATGGTAAATGGGAAAGAATCTCTATGGATTTCATTGTGGGTTTACCAACCACGGTACAAGGTCATGACTCGATATGGGTGATCATAGATCGATTGAATAAACTTTGTAAGTTTATTCTAAACAAGTCTACAATTAAGACTCCATAGTTAGCTAAGTTATTTGTTTGACAATCTATACAGGTTGTATGGGTTGCCAAGTAAATTGTAAGTGCTTGTGATCCCAAGTTTAACAATCTTTTTTGGAAGTGTGTGTTTAAACAGTTGGGCACGCAAATCAACATCAATATTGTAGATCATCTTGAAACAGATGGTCAAACTAAACATATCAAGTGCTAGAGCATGTGCTACGAGTATACGTTAGCAAGAAGCAGTTGGATTGGGAAGATTATTTCCCTATTCTCGAGTTTGATTACAATAGTGCTAAGCATGTGACGACTAGTTTTAATGCTTATGTATGGTTTTCAACCTAGCTCACCAGATACGGTGGTGTTGGCGATTGAAAAGCTTAACACGTCAATGATTTTCTCCAAGACCACATGGAAATACTGAGAATGGCTCGTCAAAATGTTTGACAAGCACATGATCGATATAAAAAGTATGGTGATGAGAAACATTGGCAAGTTACCTTCACAGAAGGGGAAGGGGTATTTTTGCATGTGCTAAACCATTCACAAAGTTTGAAGATTGGGCCCACACCTAAATTATCTCTGAGGTATTGTGGGCCTTTTAAGATACTCAAGAGAGTTGATGATAGAGCCTACAAATTCTCGTTACTTGTGCACTCTTGCATTCATCCGGTATTCCATGTAAGTTGTTTACATAAATGCTTACATCCCGACAACAATGTTATTGACCGATAGATTTTGGTTGATTTCATTGAACCTCCAACTCAAGCGCATGGACTTGAGCATATTCTTGACTATCATTATCTATGTACACGTCATCATGTATGTCGACAAGCATTAGTTAAGTGAAACGATAGTCGTGAGGAAGGTGCCACTTGGGAAAACATTAGTACTCTTAAGAAGAAAGTTTCCAATTATGTTTTCGAGGAAGAAAATTCTTTGTCCAAGGGGGGAGTAATGTCAAGCTAAGGGCCGATCAAAATGCAACACATGGGTGTCTATAAATCCTAGAGGCTGGGTTGAGAGTAGGCATTCAGACGTCCACGGTCTCAAATTAACACTAGGTCGGTTATCGAACATTCAAGTGTCGTGAGAGACTAGAGTGTCTGGATACACTAGAGTGTCATGTTTTCCTTCAAGCGGTTTTGATTTATTTTGTGAAGCTATAAACTAAGTCATGAAGTGTTAAGGAGTTAGCATATGAGAAAAAGAAAAGCGAGGATTCTTTTCTATGTCAAAATGAGCAATATATTAAGGGATTGATTATAAGTTTGAACTTGAGATTTCATTTAAAGAAAAGCTATTTTCTCAAAAAATTCATAAAAATCTTACAACTTCTTGTAAATACTTGGTAATAGATACTTACTATGAAAATAAGAAAAAATAAATTTAAAGCTGTAAAACTATTTTTCAAGGTTTTAAATCCTTGGTAATAGATACTTACTATAAAAATAAAAAAATTAATTGTAAAAGCCTAGTTTTCATGCCTACTAAATGTGGAAAGCAAAAAATTACAATCTTGAAAATGTTGATAAGGGTGCAAAGTTTGGGCTTTCAAAGTGTTGATGCAATCTTAGTGCAAAGCTATGATCCAAAGTGAATCTATAGGTTGATGCCAAGATTGTATATATTTTTTGGGCATCCAATCTTATGTTTTGGGCTTATTTTTTAGGTTAATTTTGGGCTTTCAAAGAATTGATTCAATCTTAGTGAAAAGCTATGATCTAAAGTGAATCTATAGGTTAATACCAAGATTGTCCATATTTTTTGGGTAATCTTACGTCTCATAAATCAAGATGCTTTTCAAAATTTATTCATGCATAATCTATAAAGAATTAAACATGTGAAGAAAAATCATGTAAATGAGATTATAGATGCTCTTTTTGTGTTCTAGTTGAAGAACTAGCTATGCTTACTGAAATCAACAGAAAATCTCAAAATTATATTATTTTTTGTAGTTTATAATCTCACGTGAAGAATGAACATTTTCTAAGAGTGTAGTTTTGAGGTACAAGAATGTAGATGGTGGGATCAATCCTTTGTCTACAGATTAAGTCTTTCCAAAGTCTCGACCAATGGCCAAATGCCACACAAAGGCAATAGTTTCATAGAATATGATTGTGCCGATCAATCGGAACCTAGTGCCGACACCTATAGATAGGACCCATTCATTTCATTTTGGATCTTCGTCTCCATAGCTTCTTGACTCTTGAGATCTTACCTTTATAAATATTATACTTTGAGAGCTTTTGAGCACCAAGTGATGATCTTTATATCATTGTAACTTCTAATCACTCTGAAATATAATCTCAATCTCAATATTTACATCATTGTAATTTCTAATCACTCTAAAATATAATCTGAAGCTCATCTTTATATCATTGTAATTTCTAATCACTCTAACATATCATTGTAATGTATAATATCTCTAAAATATAATCTGAATCTGAACCATATTTTGAGTTGCTTTCATTCAGTGTCTTATAATTTCACCCATTTATTTTATTTCAATCTACTTGTTTATCTGAAGTGTGATGTCAAGTCATTCGAAGCTTTAAACCCATCATCTGATCATCCCACTTGATTCAATTACTCTAAAGTCTGAGTCTAAAGTATGACAAACTCATTTGAAGTATGAGTCTATCATGCGGTCAACTGAACTCATTTAGTTACTCTTAACCTGACTTTGGAATAGCTATCAACTCATTCCATTTTGGCAATCACGATGGTGAGCTAGACGCGTAGTACACTATAGGAAAGACACTATAATGGTCGCTAAAGCGTAGGATTATATAAGCATGGTTATCAAAGGATCGAAGCAAGAGTCTAATGACCTTCAACCACGTTCACAAGGAGAAGAGATAGAAGCAAACATAGGCATCGAAGACCCCAATGCGCTTCGAGCTTTTGAATAAGAAGGCATTCAGAGAGAGATGAAAATTGCTCCTTCTCACTTGTTTTTTGACATTCTACTGATAGGGGGCAAAGCTAAAGTGAATAGTAAGGCTAGTGAGTCACATAGACATAAGCACAGGCATTCGGAATCAATGACCAAACCAGATAGAGGAAAAGAGCTTGAAATAGTCACAAAAGTTGGTGATGACTACCATGTTAAACCAAGGAGATGGGAGGCAGAAATTGACTACAAGGGCAAGCGATTGGGAGACAGAAAAAGATCACCATGACAAGCTCAGGCATCAAGAGAAAGAAACTAGTCATCATGAAAAACCCAGATACAAGGAAAAATACAATAATTATAAGATATTCTTTCCCACATTTAGAGGTAGCAGAAGGGATGATCCTAATGTTCATATGCAAGACTTTGAGCATTATAGAGACCTCAATGACATTAATGTGATGATGAATGGGTAAAATATTTTCCTCAGACTTTGAAGGATGTAGTTTGAAAATGGTACTACCATTATTTAGCATGTACGTTAAGAACTTATAGCAAGTTGAGGAAAGCTTCCATACTAGAGTATGGTGATAACAGAGGGGATGAGGATATTCTTTGCAAAATGGATAAGATTGAGCAAGGTAAGCTGTCAGTACGCAACTATGTACAAAAGATTAAAGAACTCACCAGATAGCTACATGAACCCCCATCAAAGAAATGGATGAGATCATGATTTTTAAGTGGGTTTAAGAGCAAGAATCTACGAGAGAAAGAGGTACCAACTTTGACACAAAAAAAAACTTAGTCTAAAAAGCCATGAAATTGGAGCAACAAGCCAAGAAGAAGAAGGGTCAAAAGTGTAAATCAAGCTCAAACTCCACTGAATCTTCATCAAAAGAGTTATTATCCGGCTCTAGCTCATTTGAAAATAAGCATTCCAAAGAACTATCCAGCTCAAAATCCATTGAATCTTCATCAGAAGAGTTATTATCCAGCTCTAGCTTGTTTGAGGATAAGTTTTCTGAAGAAAGAGATCTCGATGCAAAAAATTAAAGAGCAGATATCTGAGATCTCAAGAACAAGACCTTCAATTGGAAAAGTAGAGACATGGTGCTTAAGGCGTAAATTCAAAGAGAATCAAATTGATGAATGTCTCCAATTCACATATTGTAAGGCTTTTGGCCATTTATGAAACAATTGCAAGATCAAGATACACAAAGGTTTTTTTGGCAAACATTTCACGACGAGCGCTTTTTTGGAACACGACAAGCAGATTCCAAAAAGATGAGAGAGAGAGAGAGAGAGAGAGAGAGAGAGAGAGAGAGAGAGAGAGAGAGAGAGAGAGAGAGAGAGAGAGAGAGGATATATGATCGAGGAGGATGAGATGGTTTCCTAGGAAGGGAAGGGTGTCTTTTTCCAAGATTATGAATCTTTTCCAAGATGAAGAGATTCTTAATATGGTATGAGTTGCTCTATTGAACAAGATCTAGAATCAATCACTTTGTTGAAAGATTCCAACAACAATGAATGCCAATTGTGTACATAGGGGAATTTTTATCTTTGTAATGCAAACTGATTGTAATATTTCTACCTAAAACTCGTACCCCATGCTCATCTTGTAATTATGAGGGAATCAAGGTTATAAATCCAAGTTGTAATTCCTGCTATTATTGCAGCAAATTCTAATTTTGTACATAAAATCCAAGGCCAAGGTATAAAAGGAAACTTTTGTAAAGTTTTGATCATCATTTTTATAAATGAAGGCACCACTATGTTAGTCTCATTGAGCTCTACACGTGGATATCTACATTGCAAACGCTTTGAGAGAATCAAGCATCGACTTTCACAACCTTCCAGTTGACATATCTCACCACCCAAGTGTTGTATTGAGATTACGTTCATTATACGAGGTTCCCAGCACTTAGGAGAACCTAGAAGGCATGCCCAATGTTTGAGATGGTGGCCTGTAATTAGTATGTTGGAGAAAATCCTATTTTTTTTCATGGTCATATTGTAAGTCTGATGACGCAAATATGTTCTAGATAGTGTAAGGATGTTGCCTGGTGAGTTTGGAGTCCTTTGGAGTTGATTTGCATGTGGATGCGTGAAGGGATTAGGGGAGAGGATCCAGGTTTTCCAAAAATAGGATGCACATTGGTCATCAATGAGGAATGTATTGTATTCATTGAAAACCTCTTGGCGTGCCTCCATGCCCTAGTCATTCAAAGATGGTGGAAACCACACGTGTCAAAAATTTCAAAGGCGTACAATGGTAACATGGTGTTTGAGTTTCCACTGACCTTAGAAAAGGTTCATCCAATGGATGCTATGGAACTAGACTAAACTAGATTGTTATGCAAAAGTCACTGTGTAGGTACCCTAAAGTGTCTCAATGAAAGCTGTCCCAAATTGGTTGATTTTGGGAAGTCAAACACAACGCGTTTCAATGCAGCATGCTAAAATTACCTTGTATGGGTGAGTTTTTTGATGGACTTGGAGGCAAGCTTACTTGCCACTATTGCGAACAACCACCCATTTGTTTGCATACTTGTGATTGCTTCTCATATTATGTCATGCAAAGGGATGAAAGAATGAGCAGATTGATGGTACATCAAGGATCTCACCAGCATGACATGAGGGATGGCACATCGAAAGGGCTCACCGATAAAACCAAAAAATAGGTTGCACGAGTTCTTAGTGTAGATAGACATGCAGGTGCACGAAAGGTACAAATGTGTGTGGTAAAGGAAATTGTGACAACTTTGATGCAAGAAGGGACTCTAACCATGTACTTTGTGAGAATGAATTTCTAAATATTGTTGAAGCAATGGGTCCTTAGTGGAGGACAATTGGTGAGGATGATTACTTGTTTCTCTTATTTGTGCATAGTAACTTATTCTATAATACAGGTTTCGTGGGTCCTTGGCAGCAACAAGAAATGGGCCAACAAAGGAGAGCTTCGATGTGGACTCCTTGTTGCGACCAAAAAGGGATTGAACATATGATTTTTTTCACAGGAGCAGGTTTCCCAGGCAAGGAGCAGAAGGGGAGTGGTGCTTTGTGTTCAAGATGTCTACGGTTGGCCCTACATATGGATTGGATTTGGTTCATCAAATGCGACGAATTGGACCTGGGGATCTTTGACACGCTTGGGTGCAATTTGATCACAGTCACCGGGTGGTGGATTGGATGACCATGGTATGCCATGTTTATGATCCAAGGTTTGTTATTTTAGGGATATATTTCTCAAGTTTGACATATCTTAAGAGATGACCAACAATATGTATACTAATATGAATGTCTTACATCATAGCATACAAGATCTCCTCACTATTGCAACTTGTGAGATCAAAGAGGAAGACATGGACGCACAAATTCTTTTCTGGCAGTGCATAAATGAAGTTATGGAGGGGCATGGATGTGAGAGAGAGGATTTCCATGGATTCATGGCCAACCAAGCTAAAGCCAACTGGCATGCAGTTTGCACTGTGTTCAATGTGTTGGAATTAGGGTTGCAGGAAAATACACAACTTGGAGAAGACGAAGGAAGCTCAAGGCACACAATAGGGAGTGTATTACTTAGTGTGCAATGGAAAGACAGATAACCCTAGAGTGATGGGCGTCCTAGGGAAAACACCTCCTAAAGAGGGAAAAAATGCCCCGGTGGTCCTAGTGTGTTCACACACATCACTACCACATGTATATGGTAACAAATTCCCCTGGGAGTGATGTGATGAACGAGAGCTGGCACATGAGTAAAGGGAAGTGCCATGCCCTGAGGACATGATCAATCCACAAAGGGGAGTAATCCCAAAGCTTTGTGGAAAGCTTTGAACTTCTCACGAGACAAAGCCTTTGTGAAAAGATCTGCAAGGTTGTCCTATGTTGGCACATAAGCCAAGCTGATTTCTTTTACTGAGAGCCTCTCCCTGACATAGTGGTAATGCACCTCAATGTGCTTTGTGCGAGCATGAAAAATTGGGTTCCTTGCAACTGTCAATGCGCTCTGACTGTCAATGTAGATAGTGTTGGCAGCGTCCTGTCCAACACCCAAATCAGCCATAAGGTGTCTGATCCATACACACTCAACCGTAGCTATGAAGATTGCTCTGTACTTAACCTCACAACTAGAAGTGGCCACAGTAGGTTGCTTCTTGCTCAACCATGATATACATGAACTGCCAAGAATGAAACAAAAACCACTTGTGGACACTTGCGTGTCAAAACAACCAGCCCAATATGAGCCCGAAAAAGCATTTAAGTCTGGTGGCAATGATCCCCCCTTGGGATAAAACAAGCCAAGATGTAGGAACACTCCTACAAACCCCGGGTCTTCCAAAAAATGAATGTGGCCGCACCATATAAAGTGTTGCCTTATGTACTACAAGCAATATAAATGTAATGTTTTCTATTAGTAATGGATGTTTGTCTTTTAAATAGCTTTGATGGCTTTGAAGCACTTTGAAAGTTGGCATTTCATTGCCTCTCTCTCTCTCTCTCTGTCTCTCTAGAGAGAGAGAGAGAGAGAGAGAGAGAGAGAGAGAGAGAGAGAGAGAGAGAGAGAACGAGAGACTCCATAAGGGAAAGGTGGTTTTGGATCATCTTGGATTTAAAATCATTTTGTCTCTCTACTTGCTAGCATTAATCTTGGTGTTTAATGATTTAGGTGTATACTTGTCCTTGTGTGTGTGTGTGTGTGTGTGTGAGAGAGAGAGAGAGAGAGAGAGAGAGAGATCTAGCGACGATGATGAGAATGTCTGATCAAAGTGTGCTTTCCAAGGCAGAAATCTGAGAGAGAGAGAGAGAGAGAGAGAAGAAGAAGAAGAAGAAGAAGAAGAAGATGGTTTTAACGTGGTAGGAAAGAGATCTAGTGATGGTGACGACGATGTTTGATTGAGGTGTGTTCGCCAAGGGAAAAAAAAAATGTGTGTGTGTGTGTGTGTGTGTGTGTGTGTGTGTGTGAGAGAGAGAGAGAGAGAGAGAGAGAGAGAGAGAGAGAGAGAGAGAGAGAGAGAGAGCGAGAGCTTTAACGATGGTGGCGACAATGTTTGATCGAGGTGTATTCACCAAGGGAAAAAGTCAGAGAGAGAGAGAGAGAGAGAGAGAGAGAGAGAGAGAGAGAGAGAGAGAGAGAGAGAGAGTCTTTTTGGAATCTACTCATCGGATTTCAAAAAAGCGCTTGCCAAAAAATGCTGACCAAGAAATATCCCCCAAGGTATCATAAACCAT
This sequence comes from Adiantum capillus-veneris, assembly GCF_014529385.1. NCBI lineage: Eukaryota > Viridiplantae > Streptophyta > Polypodiopsida > Polypodiales > Pteridaceae > Adiantum > Adiantum capillus-veneris. The sequence goes on along the minus strand of NC_140931.1, from coordinate 28,652,723 downwards.
GGATTTCCAAAACCCCATGGCTATCCTTCTTGGAGGGAAACAAAGGTTTAGTCTATGATCTAAGTAAGCAACGAGACGGGCAGATTCTACATGGATTCTTTGCACGCTTGATGTTCATGCCCTCCTAATTCATGAACATATTCAAAGAGGCATTATATACACGTTTTTAAAATTAATACCACCCTTTTTGGACTAGAGGTCAATGATATCCGAGCAAGGGTTGTAAGTTACCATGCCATGAAACTCCACCAGACTGACACCATTAGACCCTTTTCACCTGAAGATGCATAACTAGCAATGGAATATCAAGATGGATTACGAGCAACAACACATCACTACATGCAAAGGTGACCATACATTTGACGGCTACCTCAACTTTGACTCATGTCAAGGACGACATGAAATAAGAGGGGGGGGAGTGCTGAAAGATTCCAACAACAATGAAGGAAAACTGTGTACCAAGGAGAATTTTATCTTTGTTTTGGAGTACATTCATATGTAGAAACGCTAAGGTTCCAAATTCTACAGATCTGCATTTTGGAGGTGCAAAAAGCTTTGCCTTGTGGCTGTAGTGTGCACAAATACTGTTTGGTAGTGTGAAACAGGTGTTTGTACGTAGATTGTGGTTACAAGTGGTAATTGACTATTTTTAGCAAGCTACTTAGAGACTTGGTGAAGGGTTGGTAACATGCCGTCCAATAATGATGGACTTAACCAGATCACTAGTGAGAAGCTGGACAAAAAAAACTTTGATGCTTGGAAGTTTATAATGACCAATTTCCTTATGGGAAAAGGTTATTGGGACTACATTGATGTAATTCCTGCTATTATTGCGAAATTTAGCTTTTGTACATATTACTCGGACTTAGCGTATAAGAGGCAACTTTTGTAAAGTTTGGATCATCATTATTATAAATGAAATGAGCATATAAGGTTTTCTTTTGTACGTTGTGTGCTTCTTCTTCTTTCTACTATGAGCTTATCTCTTTGCACTGCCCGGCATGGTTGTCACATCGAAATTATGAGGGCACAACTGTGTTAGTCTCATAGAGCTCTACATGTGGATATCTACATTGTAAGTGCTTCATGAGAATTGAGCATCAACTTCCACAACCTTCCAGATGACATATCTCACCACTGGAGTGTTGTATTGAGATTTAGTTGATTATACGAGGTTCCCAACACTTAGGAGAACCTAGTAGGCTTTTGATATGGTGACCTATAATTAGTCTACATTGTGTTTTTTTCCAGTGCTTAGATCGTAAGTTTGACGACTCAAATCTATTCCAAATAGTGTAAGGATGTTGCCTATTGAGTTTGGAGTCATTTGGAGTTGATTTGCTAGTGGATTGCATATGGATGTGTGAAAAGATTAGAGGAGATAGCCCATGTTTTTTCTAGATAGAATGCACATTGGTTGTCAAAGCAGGGTATATTGTGTTTAGGTGCGTGCCTCCATTCCCTAGTCGAGTCGCTTGCTTCCCAAGATTGACATTTAAGTCTTAGTTCCGCCTCTTTCCGAGATGTGATAGGTATTGACCGTTGGGTCCCAAGACACACTTGCTTGAACCGATGCACATATTTTAGAATGTGGGATGTTTATTGTGGGATCCTCTCACTGAAAAGAAAGATACACTTATAATAAGGGTTGGCTGAGAGATATTGGTTGTATGGAGCAAAAATGGAAAGAATTGTGAATGACAGGTCAATAAAGTTGCCAAAAGTGCCTTGGATTTTGACAACAAAACAAGAACGCAAGTTGAAAGAGATCATGTGAACCATGTAAACACTCACAAGCATAATGCATTCACTCAGGACAGTGTTCACGCAGTAAGGAAAACTCATTAGCCTGAAGTTGTATGATTGACATAAAATGTGCTAGATATGCTTCATATTGACAACCCTAAACCAGTAAAGTGCATGCTTCACCTATGTAAGTCTTGTAACATGTTTTGCAATTTATTTTGCCCATGGGTGTTGAGTGTTCTTTGCCATTCAGCATTAGTGCAACAAATTTACAAACTTGCTCCATTGGTTCATTGGATTTTCCAAAAGAAAATGGACATTGCCTCCATATCTTTTGCAAAGCAAAATGCTGCAGAGTGTGTTTGTATGATTGAAATACATTTCCCCCCCACCATGCTTACTATACAAGTACATCTCCTTGCGCACATAGTTGATGAGGTGGAATAGCAAGCACCGTGCATTCTACACGGATGTTCTTCCTAGACCACTTCATGAAAACGCTTAAGGAATATGTAGGTCAAAGGATGTGCAAAGAGGGAAGCATGGCAAAAGGGTTGGCTGGTTTCAGATTCATTAGTGTACATTGGTGAGTGGCTCGTTGGAATGGACAATGCAGATGACATGCTTTCAATGAAAATTAAGGATGAGGGCTTGACTAGCATTGTGATGGTGGGCTCCAACGTGGAGAAGAAAATGACCATATACTTCACAATCCAACAATGCGAAAGTGGTTGTCTATTACAATTATGCAAAGCAAAATCAACTCACTGCAAGATATGCCTTAAGATTGGGAAAGCGACAATTGGTGCATTGCCTTGAATGTCTTGAGATCTTGCCATCATTAATGATTCTAAGATGGTTGCATGATGCCATGGAAAGGGCCACACAACAAGGTGAGCATGTGACAGAAGAGAAGAAAAGTATGCACGGGCTTATAGACCCAAGATGAATCTCTAATCTCTTCCGTGTGGTGTGGTGTTTTTTGACGTTGATGCTCCTTTCTCCATTTTGTCATAATACAAGTTGTACATAATAGCAATAGCATGGTGTAAAGGTCGCAACTTCAAGGTAGAGTGGATTGACACAAAGCGATGCACTTTTGATTGTGGAATCATGGCAAAATTTTAGTATCTAGCCGACAACAATCCTCCGTTGATGTAGATTGGGTTGAAGCAAAACTCATGTATCTTGGAATGCTACAAGAAACTTGCAAGGTGGATTACACAAAATTTGAAGTGGAATTGTTTGATGTGCAATGATTTAAGGTAATTATGGAGGGGTGTGCTGCTACCATGTGAAGAAGGGAGTTGGGTTTTCTTGAGGTAAACTCGACAAAAAGACGGACCGATCTTGAAAACACATTTGTATTCCCCAAGCATTGCAAACAAGTAGGTTGTATTTTTTCGTAGCCTCTTTCTGCATTAATTTATCATGCGGCATGGTTTCTAGTTTTCAAGTGATTTTCTATCCCAAGGCTTCAAACCGAGTTGGTGGTATGTCATTGAAGTAGCCCAACAGAGCGAACAAATTTATGAGGACCACAATCTCCCAACATTGGGAAACATAGAGGAAAATGCTCTAAAGGACGTAGAGGGAAACATTAAAAAAAACGGTGAAAGAAACATAGGGAAAAATACAGAGATAGCAGTGAATGAGTTTGAGGATGTGCCTTCAGCGGGAGAGCTCTTCATAGATATAGAGATTTATACTGAGTTGTGCCAAGATGAGAGAGACTACTTGAAGCGCAAATACATTGTATTTGAAACACTAACTTACTAAATATGTTTACGTTTACGTTTAAGTTTAAGTTCAAGTTTTTGTTTCACTAATAAGTTAAAAATGTTGATGCAATTCAAAGCTATGCTAGTTTTTTTTTAAAGATTAAAGTAAAATGGTGTGTAACTTTAAATTTACATGTTTATTATGCAAGCCTTGTTTCATTCTTACACCTTCTTTTTATTTCTTCCTCTTCTTTGCACATTTTTCACTATTCACATACGTTCACACATGGGGGGCTATGGCCAGGGGGACATGAAGAAGTTTTTAGCATCTCTGCCACCCACATAGAGGAGATGGTATGGCGACATTCACTCTACCCCACCTCAAGTCATTAGCCCATCATTGTTTCCATCCCTATCACCATCACATGGTGCTAGCACTTCACATCGACCATCACCCTCACACTCTACATCTTCAAAGCAATCACAATGCTTTGAGTCATTCGTCTCCTCCAACCGCTCACGTGAGATATTGTGGGCCAGATGCTTTAGTGGTGGAGGCGGCGGAAGTTGTGGTGGTGGCACCATCAAAGCTTTCACACCACCTCGCATCCATTGAGCGTCCCATCTTGGTCCATCATTTGGCACTCCCACACCTCCTACACAGTTGTTCTCCGGCTTTTGCCCAAAAAATCGGCCACTCTTGACCTCACCTCACACTGCTTGCCGCTCTTGGACTCACCCCTGCCAAGACTCCCGTTGTGACCCCTCGGTACCTCCACAGCACGTGAGAGGACCTCTCTTACACCATAGACCCTACTACCAAAATGAGATTTGGATAGATGTAACTAGTAGGAAGGTGACTTCTACTATGCACAACTTCTGCTTATGGGTATTCAATCACCACCTCATGAAGAAATGGAAAGAAATACTAGCCAAGCTCAAAGAAAAGGTAATCAACATGTTTCACAACGCGTTTTACATGGAGAGTGTGGAGCATCATTTCTCCACCAAATAGATGGAGGACTACTTGAAGCACTCGCACTCGGAGGCATACAAAGCATTGAAGACCAATGTACCCAAGCCATCCTAGATCGACAAGGAAGATTGGAAGAAAGCAAATAAAAAATTACGTAAAAATCCCGACAATACAAGCAGCAAAAAGAGGGAGCGAAGATGTGAGTGGAGTCGGGGACCTCGTACCACTTGGGCAACAATGGATGGGCGAGCTTTGATGGCGATTTTTTAAGTACAATTGCATTTAATTTTTGTAAGTAATTGCAATTTAATTTCTGTGTTTCTTTCAATGCTTTTAAACGATGGGCGATGACAAATCGCAAGCCTATTCCATTCGAGTGCCATTATGGTGCAAGCCTCTTGCTGAGCTTATCCAGATTTTGAGATCTCGACTTGGCAAGATAAAACATATAAACTTTTTATCACTAATTTCATTTAAGTTAAACTATATGTTTGTATTTAGTTTTGTTGCCTAAACATTTTTACTTTTCTTTTTTTGTTTTACAAAATCTGACTCGAACATCTGTCTAGCATGAGGAAACCTTCTCACCAAAATAATGTACTCATGTGATACCATATCTTTTAGTTCTATGTTTGTTGAGGATCCCAAGTCATCGGTTCCTTGAGCCAATATTGGCTTCATGCACGGGATCATTTTATGGCCAAATTTCCATTGTAGATCTAGATCTTGAGTTGGTGACCACCCTTGATTCCACCCCCTCGATCATGGTAGTTAGAGAAATTCAGACTGCTGACCTCATGCATGAACTCACTCCCTTTTCCACCTTCATGCCATTCACACACAAAGCCAAGGAATGAAAGCAAAACCTTGATGCAGCATGTTCAACCGATTGGGGATGGGAATCAAGAGAGCTTTTTGAGGGAGTTTTTTTTTGTAAATTTTTACTTGTAGTAGCAAAAATAAAAAAAGCTCCCTAAAAAGCTTCCTCAAAAAGCTCTCTCACCCCTATCTCTATCTCTCTCTATCTCTATCCCCCTCTCTTATATTTATATATATATACACACACACACATATATGTGTGTGGGTGTGTGTATATATATGTGTGTGTGTGTGTTGGAATTAGGGTTGCAGAGAAACGCAAACAGCTTGGAGAAGAAAAAGGAAGCTCAAGGCACACAACTGAGAGTGTGTTACTTAGTGTGCAATGAAAAGATAGATAGCCCTAGAGTGATGGGCGTATATACAATGCACGGGGGAAAACACCTCCCAAAGAGGGAAAAAATGCCCCAGCGGTCCTAGTGTGTTCACACACATCACTACTACATGTATATGGTAGCAATTTCCCCCTAGAGTGATGAGATGAACGAGAGTTGGCACATGAGTAAAGGGAAGTGCCATGCCCTGAGGACACGATCAGTCCATAAAGGAGAGTAAGCCCAAAGCTTTGCAGAAAGCTTCGAGCTTCTCACAAGACAATGCCTTTGTGAAAAGATCTGCAAGGTTGTTCTATGTTGGCACATAAGCCAAGCTGACCTCTCCTACTGAGAGCCTCTCCCCAACATAGTGGTAATGCATCTCAATGGGCTTTGTGCGAGCATGAAAAATTGGGTTCCTCGCAACTGTCAATGCGCTCTGACTGTCAGTGTAGATAGTGTTGGGAGTGTCCTGTCCAACACCCAAATCAGCCATAAAGGTGTCTAAGCCATACACACTCAACCGTAGCTGTGAAGACTGCCTTGTACTTAACCTCACAACTAGAAGTTGCCACAGTAGGTTGCTTCTTGCTCAACCATGATATACATGAACTGCCAAGCATGAAACAAAAACCACTTGTGGACACTCGCGTGTCAAAACAACAAGCCCAATCTGAGTCCGAAAAAGCATGTAAGTCTCGCAGCAATGATCCCGCCTTGGGATAAAACAAGCCAAGATGTAAAGTGCCACTAAGGTAGCGGAAAATCCTCTTGATAGCCTACCAATGCTTAAACCCTGGGCTATGCATAAATCTGTTGACCTGTGAGACTGCAAACTAAATATCCGGCCTTGTGTTGCATACATAAATAAGACACCCAACAACAGTTTGGTAAAGAGTGACATCTGCAGGATCACGAACATCATGAAGACTCAATTTTAAACGTGTTTCCATGGGAGTGGCAATAGGTTTGCAATCCTCAAGTCCAAACTTACATAGCAATGTCTCTATGTAACTTTTCTGACACAAGACAATACCACCATCACACTGCTTAAATTGTATGCCCAAGTAATGTTGCAACAACCCCAAATCTTTCATCTTGAAAGTTGCATTCAAATCAGCCTTAAATTCAGTAATATGTCTCTCATTTGGTCCAGTGATCAGCAAATCATCTACATAAAGAACCACAATGAGAAGTACATCACCCTCACCCTTTACATACAATGTGCTTTCTGTTGGACTGTTACGAAAGCCTCGTTTGACCAAATGAGTGTCATCTTTCTCATACCAAGCACGAGGAGATTGCTTCAACCCATACAAAGCCTTCTTACATTTGCACACTTTGTCCTCTTGTCCTTTCTTGACAAAACCGCGAGGCTGTGTTACATAAACTTCCTCAAATATGTCACCATTCAAGAAAGCAATATCAATGTTTGATTGATGTACATCCCAACCAAAATGAGCTGCCAATGCACATAGAAAACGCACAGTAGTCATACTAGAAGTGGGAGCAAAAGTCTCTTCATGATCTATGCCTTTTGCTGTGCATAACCCTTTGCAACAAGTCGAGCCTTATGGCGATCGATCTCACCATCCTGCTTGCCTTTCAACTTGTAAACCCACTTCTTACCAATGGCCTTTTTGCCAGGAGGCAAATCACATAAAGTCCATGTGTCATTTTCTATAAGTGCATCATATTCTGATTGCATGGTAGCCATCCAATTTTTTGAAGTTTGTGCTTCATCAAAAGACAGAGGTTCCTCAACATCACGTAAGCTAGACACATCCAAAGAATAAGAATCTGATGCATAAGATGCATGGCGAGAGCGTGAACGAGTACGACTAGACAAAGGTGCATCCATTTTACTATCACGTAATGTATGCACCAGCCATTTTGGCATACTTCTAGCCTTCTCATTTTCAGCCCTTTCCTCATCAAGTACATCATGTACATCTGCATCAGTAATAGGTTGATCTATAACTTTTTTGAAACCCCCATAGGCTGTACGTTTGCCTCATGGGAACTTACATTCGTATTTCCATCACTGAAAAGAGGCAACAAAGTGTCATAAATGTCGTGTGAGCTTACATTACTGTCTCTAGTACATGACAGCAAGGGCTGAACAGAATCTTCCACAAACACTACATCCCAAGAAACCAGAATACATTTTGTATGCAGATGATACAACCTGTAACCTTTGTTTTCTGCACTATAACCAACAAAAATACATTTGACAGCCTTATCATCCAATTTTCTACGCTGCACTTGTGGCACCAAAGCATATGCCAAACAGCCAAAAACACGCATGTGCTCAATAGAAGGATTTCTATCATGCCATGCTTCATATGGAGTAATAGACTGCAAAGCTTTCGTAGGACACCTGTTAAGTACATAAGTGGCACACATGATGGCCTCAAGCCAAAAAGAATGCGGCAAAGCTTGACTTTTGATCATATATCGTGCCATTTCCGTCAGTGACCTTTTTTTTCCTCTCAGCAACACCATTTTGCTGAGGTGTATAAGGCACTATACATTGGTGTTTTATCCCACGACTAGCCAGAAATGCATTAAATTCATGAGACATATACTCCCCCCCTCGATCGGAACGGAGGGTGCCCATTGTACATTTCGAGACATTTTCAGGCATAGCCATAAATTGTTTGAAGCACATAAAAACTTTGGACTTCACTTTAAGCGGAAATACCCATCCGTGCCTAGAGTAATCATCAATGAAAGTCACGAAGTACAGGTAATTGCCCAAGGACGGAGTTTGCATGGGCCCACAAACATCACTATGCACAAGCTGCAACCTGCATGTGGCCCGAACTGAACCATCCTTTGGAAATTTAGAACGCTGCATCTTACCCAAAATACAGCCTTCACAAACATGTTTGACAGGTGCTTCAAGAGGTGGCAAAGAAGCAACCATATCATATTTTTGCAAACGCAGCAAAATTCAGATGACCAAAACGTGCATGCCAAAGTTTTGCATCTGAAATAGCCCTTGAATCTGCAACAGCATTTGCAAAATTTTGTCCACACTTTTCATACAAAGTGAGCTTATACAGCCCACGGCACAAAAGCCCAGATGCAACAATTTCATCACCAAAACAAAGATCATGAACTGTACATCTGTCATCCACAAATTTGACTACAAGTCCAGGTCTAGCAAGTGCAGATACAGACAAGAGATTCTTCTTGATCCCAGGTACATAAAGTGCATCAACAAGTGTGAAGGAGCTGCCATTAGCAGCGGTGAGCACAATCTTTCCAACTCCTTGAACTGGATAAGAGGCGTTGTTGGCGCAAGTGACTGAATTCGCATGAGGGACAGACTCGAGAGAGGTTAACAATTCACGATGTGAGGTAATGTGCTTTGTAGCACCACTGTCGAAATACCACACATGTGAATCTGCAGCAACTGACAAGCATGCATCATGGACAACAGGATTGTAAGTGCACTCTGCGCTAAAAGCCCATTCTGCATCAACATCAGCAACATAGTCTCCTTTCATAGAAGACTCAACAATGGCCACATTTGTAGTGGAACCAACATTTGCAGTGGAACCACCCTCTTTCTTCTTAGCCCCTTTGGCCTTCAACTTAGGACACGACTTGATCAAGTGATCATTGGCTTTACAATTATGGCAACACATCTTCTTTTTGCCCTTATCACCAGAATTTCCAGACGAATTGCTGCCAGCAGAAGCATTAGGACCAAAATTTTTGCCACTCGCAGCAGAACCATAAGAAGTGGCTGCATTGCTGTTACCACCCTTTCTTTGAGAAGCAATAAAAGCTTGTTCAACTGGACGCTGTCTAGTCTTGTTTTTTTTGGAAAGTGACTCTTGCAACAACAATGTGCATAATGCATCAAACTTGACAACTTCTGGATTTCCTTGGGTCATAAGTCTCCAAGTACTAGCAAAAGTCTGGTAAGAATTTGGTAAGGCATCAAGAACAGTTTGCACAAGGAAACTATCTGAAATGACTTCATTTGCAGAAATAAGTTGCTCATTAATATCCTTGACACCAGCAAGGAAAGTGTCCATATCATCTTCCTCATGCATAATCTTCGATTCCAGCTCTTTAGGCAGCAAAGCAATTTTAGCCTCATTGCGGCTTGCATAAAGACCTGCTAGAATATCCCAAGCATGTTTTGCAGATTTCGCTGAACGAAATTGAGGAGGAATGGTGCGCTTCATAGATCCTCAACATCGCCTACATCCTCAGAACCAGGACGTACATCAATGCCCTGCGTAATATTCCACATGCCCTTTGACACAAGAACATGTTGCATCATGTAAACCCACATAGGGTGATTGTCCCCATCCAATTTGTCCTCAGCAGCAAACATCTTGAACACATCTGTGTTGTTGTCAGCCATAAAAAATGTCTGCACTTGATGTGAAAACTGCCTGAAATTAGGAGAAACTGAGTGAGAGCAACACGTGCTATATAACACAACCTGCAGCAGACTGTATGGGACCTGTCATGCAGTAACTGGCGTTGACAAAAATTCTGCACAAAATGACGAAATTCTGCCAAAGCCCACGGAAATCGGAGAAAGTGAGCAGGCGTGTGTTGGAGCTGCTGGTGACTAAGCCCGGGAGGACGCAACCTGCTCTGTTACCAATTGTTGGAATTAAGGTTGCAGAGAAACGCACACAGCTTGGAGAAGGCAAAGGAAGCTCAAGGCACACAACTGAGAGTGTGTTACTTAGTGTGCTATGGAAAGATAGTTAGCCCTAGAGTGATGGGTGTATATACAATACACGGGGGAAAAAACCTCCTAAGAGGGAAAAAATGCCCCGGCAGTCCTAGTGTGTTCACACACATCACTACCACATGTATATGGTAACAGTGTGTGTGTACACACACACACACACACACACACACATACAGAGAGAGAGAGAGAGAGAGAGAGAGAGAGAGAGAGAGAGAGAGAGAGAGAGATCCCTCCGAAACGCTCTCTCATCGAGGGGGCTTGCTGAGGGAGTTTTATTTTACTTTTTGCTACTACAAGGAAAAATCAAGAAAAAAGCTCTCTCCATAGGGTAAAGGTCCCAATATGGGGACAGTCTCCATATGTAGTACATGTCTCCCCCCCACATACACACCATGTAGCTTGAGTAGATGGACAACGCAACCTGAGTTGGCGCATTTCTAGTCGCGGGGATGTGAGTTTAAATCCCATGCTCAAGTGGTATTTTACAGGGGCACGACTGGACTGTTATTTTGGGGCTTCGTTTTTGCATCGGGATCTACGAATATGTGTCAAAAAATCAGTGTGCTTCACTGCATCACTGGGCACTTATTTCGCTTGAGAGAGGGTGTCAAAGCGCTTCTTTTACCCACCCCATTGCTCTCTTTCATGCCCCATAGCTCTCGTAGTACTGTGCATATTCTCGCTGTCCTTAAGTAGGGGCTTTTACCCTACCTTTACTCCGATTGATTGCGGGCTGGCTGTTGTAGAGTGGGATGAAGAATTCAACATTTGCCCGCAACTGGTGCTGAAAAGTGCATGGCCGAGATGGGAAGGCCGCCCGACTCTATGGTGGGTCCGAAAACTGCAGCTCCATTTCTTCAACCAATGTTTAGATGCCAACACACAGACATGTCCTTGAGCTCACCCTTGTTCCAGGCAGTGTGAACCATGCCTTATTAGTGTTGTGATATAGCCGCCCACAGTGTGAAAGAAGCGTCGGTAAACCAGCACTTGCCGCGTGCTTAATCTTCGTCTAATGTCAGCCTCTCGGACCCTTCTCTGAGTAAGTCTATCTCTGTCTGTGTATAACCCATTAATTGTCCGTGAGTATTTAGTGTGTATCTGGGAAGTAGAGAGCCAGAAACAAAGCTCAGGAATATATTGAAGTCAGGCTGCAAATAGGGTATTTCATGAGTCAGTCTGCCAGTTGAAATGTGCATTTACACTGATTGATTCACGGAATGGAAAAGTGTGGGTCGACTCCCCAATGGACGTTCTCTTGGTCAACCATGCTAGCCATTGAGGTTTTATCGTGTCTAAAACATACCATAGTTCCCAAGTATTAGTCCCATACACCTGGAAATGGTGATGTTAGTATGTAAAGTCCCTCTGTTGGGGTTGATTTTTTGTGCAGTGATATAGAGCCCTTTAGTAGGAGGTAGGAGGAGGAATGAAGCGCATGCTGCACATAACTCACTAAGGAGATAGTTAAAGTTAACTCGTTACGATAGATATAGCTGATTATGTGCGAAACATTAGCTTGTGAATTTTTGGTATTGCTTATGCAAGTATGCATTGAGACTCTTTCTAACGGATGCGATTTTTCAATTTAGTAATAGCAGTCTATTTATAAAACTTTTTTGTTGAGAGTTTGATTTATATCTCTACATACATATACACTTATCGTTGTCATATTTGAGTTGTATTCTTTTTTGATTTCCAATGGACGGATACATACCATTACATGGGAGGAGCTTCTATGGTGTTGTCTAGGACAGGGGTTACCAAAGAGAAATAGAAGGTTAGACAGAAGGTAGGGTCAAGTACTTCGAAGACAAATGTTGACCGAGAAGCCTTGAAGTCCCAGAGACATGGCAATAATTTTGGTGAGAAGGGGCATTACCTGAGCATATTGCCTACTTGCACAGATGACAATAGCAAAGTCTATAGCCTTTACTCATCTGATACCTGCAGATTTTTCTCTGGTGACATCGGCGGTTGGGACAACACTGACTGAATAGAATTCTTCTTTTATGGATCTAGATATTGGATAGTTCCAAGATTCATCTCTTGGATCATTGATGGTGGTGATTTCAGACACATGATATCTTCTTTGGATATGCTCTCTGATTTGACTCTTGAGGCTCTATGACAAGGGATTATCCTCGGAGAGAAGGCATTGGTCCCTATATAGGGTGGGGGCTATCGAGCCTGTTTCCCCCATGAGAGGGGGAATGTGTCTCTCCCAAGCATTGTATGTTCGTTGAGAGCGGTTGCATCCGGTATCAATGCATGAAGTTTACAAACCTGGCATAGAGGTTATATTTAATATTTAACGAGCATACGGTGTCGATTCGGGATAAAGTCTCCAGGAGTGTATTGCAGAACAATTTGCATTTACTTTTGTCATGGAGGTTATATCTGATGAGCATACGGGGTCGATTTGAGACAATGTCTAACATTGAGAATGGTTTGTACCCACTCTTATCTTCTTTAGATTATGACTCACAACTAGTAGATTTTACTCTCTTGCGAGACCCACCTTTTCTTTGGTGTGACGGGATGATGCTGCTCTCAGGCAAGTTATCTACGAGGAGTTTGAACCTAGAGCAGCATATGGAAAGGTTTTATTCGCGAGGAGCTGTAGCTGACTTTAGTTGATACAACGTGGATGGTGGAGATAGATGAGTGGTGTGAGTGTGTGCGAGTGCGGAAGCGTGAGAGAGAGCAAGAGAAAATGTTAAGAGAGAATGTGGGGAACCTCTGCAACTCAAAACCACAAGTGAATGTCTATCCACCCTAGACATATCTATAGTGAAGCAGGTGTGGGCACTGGGTAGGGCAAACGCCCAAACATAAAAATGTTAGGATAAATGTAAAAAACACAACGAAAATGGGTAGAGAGGGGAAACCCCAAATCTGGACCAAGAATGACCGGTCAGACCGAGCTGAAAATGTCTGGCGGTCCGTCCTATATGCACTACAGTGGGTGGGTAGCCTGGGAAAGACCACCAGCCATATAGAAATGCCCAAAACCATGAAGCAGTGGGGATGAGACTCTTAACACCCCCTCTTAGAACACTTAGAAGTTGAAGTTGTAATGAACACATTTTCTGGGGGATAGCCGTTGTGAAGTTGTCTGCCTAATTGTCCGCTGCAGGGCAGTACTTCAATGAAATATCTCCCCAAAAACCTACTTTCAAACATAGTGGTACAAAAGCTCTATATGCTTTATTTGAGTGTGAAACACCTGGTTCTTGGTGATAGGAATGCAACTCTGGTTGTTGCACAAAAGAAGTGTGATAGCGGTCTAGGGAAATCTCAACTCCCCAAGTAATCTCCAAAGACAAATGCTTTCACAAATAGCAAAACAAGGTGCTTCGTACTCCGCTTTTGTCTCAATGAAAGTGCCGCCGTTGGTTGTCTCTTGTTGCTCCATGAAATAGGTCCGGAGCTGCGTGTGAAACTTACTCTTGTGGTAGAGCACCGTGAAACTGAGTTACCAACCCAATTTGAGTACCACCAACCTTAAATCTGCAACCTTTTAAATGACCATAGAAAATGCCAAAGCCTAAGGTGCCAGAGTTCTATTGTAAAGTTTGCAAAGCGATGAGCAGTGTAACATGAAACATTTCGTGTGTTTCATCGTTTCGAGACTTCCATTTCGTTGCGTTTTGAAAATGTAAGACGAAACTGCTACGTGACACATCCAACCCTATGTGTCCGTGGACAAGCTACAACATGACCAGGGTTCAGTCCAGTCAGGTCAGTCTAGGATAGAAAGTGATCTGGCACTCTTGTGAGTCTGTTCGCAGACCGTGCATGTCCAGATGCTTAGATTAGATGCATATCCTCCGGTTGCACACAGCATGATCATCAGCATTACCATCAGAATGCATCAAGGGAATTTTCCAATGCATTAAACCTATTTTTCCTATTTTTGACATTTTTCACTTATTTATTAAGTGACTTTTGTTGGGAACTAGGTAGGGCAATTTTACTAAGATAATATATAAGCAAACCAAAGCTAGCACTTTCTGGCAGAAGAGGCAGCAGGAGCATTGCTCAACAGGCCCACTCTTAGCAAGAACAAGAACCTAGTAGCTTGGCGTTTTTCCCTCAGTAGGCCAGCGTTTTCAGCAAAGGACCCCAGTGTTTTTTGACCCAGCAGCCTGGCGTTTTTCAGCAATAACTCCAGCACTTATCAGCCCTTGCCTTGGCGATTCTGCAGCCACAACACTCCGCCATACCAGCGTTTTTGCATCAGCAAATACAGTGGTTGAAGACCCAGCAGAGGCAGCGTTTCTGCAGCAGTATCACAGCCACTCAATAGCGTTTTCATGACATCAGGACCAGCGTTTTTAATGCCAGCAAGCCAGCGTTTTTTGGGACAGCATCAACGTTTTTCAAGGGCTGCGAAAGCGGTGTTTATAGTCAGTCAAACCAGTGCGTGGAAATAGCCAGATTGGCATTTCCAATCAGCCGCATAAGCCACAGCAGCAGATAGAAGTCGTCGTCGTCACCTCGTCTTCGAAGCATTCAGTTTTCAGCCATAGTCTCGTCCTCATCGTCCACACCGTCGACCTTGACATAGCTCCATTTAGATTTGCATCGACATCTTGTATTCGATTGTGCAATCTATAGTAGACCATTCTTTCCATCGAGAGTGGGGCCCTTTCAGGAGGGTTCGACAACATGTTCGGTGTCGTATTCTCTTCTCTCTCTATCTCTCAGTCTCATGCACCTTCACGCACAGTGTCCATTCACTTTGTTTGTGTCCATTGCACTCTCTCAGTAAAGAATGGAAGGCTCTCCCTTCCCTAAGTAAAAGGAACCTTGAGCACAGTTCGGAGCACTCATCTTGAGCAAAGTCAACATTCACTTCCGTTGCACCTTACATTGGTATCAGAGGTTTGGTAGTGTTCAGTATCACTCAAGGAAAGAACCACAAGAATCACAAGATTTTTTTTTGCTTGTAGCGGTCGCACGTAACCCAAGTCCTCTTGGGCGTGTCGATTCCTAATCGTGTTTTGGAAGAGTGACAGGAAACCCAAGAAAGAAGGGCTTGTTTAGCCTCCCCTTGTGCCGCTTTTTACTCATTGAGAGCGGACCGTGCACTTAGCGGCTGGCCAATCGACGTGAGGTGGGAAAAAGCAACCTTGGTGTGAGTGCAAGGCCGCCAAGGGGTGCGCCCGTAGAAAAGAGCAGAACTCGGGTGAAGAGAAGATCCTTCTCTAACATAGATTGCAAGCGAAAGAAGAACCTCACGAACCTCAAGAACTCAAGAACCTCAAGAACCCAAGAACCTCAAGACCCCAAAGAACCTCAAGACCCTTAAGAACCCAAGTTCCTCGTGAACTTAAGAACCCAAGACTTCAGTGGATGGTCATCACTCGAAGCATAATGGATACATCGCTTGGAGGTGATGAGCATGAGAGAGGCGAAGAAGAATGTTCCGCACAAGGAGGTTTTTCCAACCCTCCCCCTTCCCCATCTACGCCAAGGATTGCACCAGATCCTATCGAGGCTTGGTGCAAGACGATGATGGACATGATGACAACGTGGCACGAAGCAAGCATGGCAACTATGGAGCGTGAGCGCGAGCAATTACGCTTGGAGACCAAAGAATCTGATCGCAAGTACGCAGAAAGAAAAACAGGACTGGATCGCAAGCACGTTGTTCATTCTTGCTCTCTCATTTCTAATGTGCAGGCGAAGATTGAAGAGATTTGGGAAAAGAAGACTCTCTTAGTCTCTTCTTCTTCCAAGCATGACACACAGGATTTGCATGATGATTTGAATGACAAGCATGATGATTTGCATGATGATCAAGATGTGATTTCTCACAAGCGTGATGATTTGCATGAAGATGATGTGATTGTTCACAAGGATGATGTGTTAGTTGATACTTTTTCTAGCTAAGCTAACCTCGTTGCAGATTCGATCAATCACGAAGAACCGATCTTGGCTCTTGAGTCGAGGTCCATAGAACCCCCACAGGAAGATTCGATCAAACACGAAGAACCGATCTTGGCTCTCGAGCCTATGTCCAAAGAACCCTCACAGGAAGTACTATGTGTTCGAGTGATTAGTCAGCACGCATTGTTCTAGTGGTTCATTCGTGATCGTTTCCTGTATTTTAGTCAGCATCTTTATGTGATCCCTTTTCATAGGCATGACATATTGTACGTTGAGCACGTTTCAAGCATGAATGAGTACGGATGTATGCGGATTATTCATGAAAAGCTGAAAAGTATGCATTTAAGGAAGTCACATTCCATGTCTCTCCCTTGGCACGACACAATTAGAAAAAGCACAAGAAAGTATGAGCACCAAGCATGGGCATTTCCGTTGTGAATTGCCACAGTTGATTGATTTAGATCAGAAAGACAAGATTCGATCGCATTGTTTGCGTGTGTTTGATGAACGGTTTGGTACTTCGTCTCTATGTTCATCTACATTGTATGCATAGTCTTTAGAGAAGACGAGCTTTTCCAGTCACTTTACATAAAATGGGTATGTTCATGTTTTTGTGTTAAAAGTGGTTTCGGGAATTTTCATCCTCGGAGATTTTTGAAGACGGTGGGACCTACGTCCATAGAAGAAGTGGAAGCATTGAAGAAGACTTTGTGTCGCTTTCGGTGCGGCCCAAAGAAGCAAGCGTTGCAGACCTTTATGAAGTTCAAGTATCGCACGACCCACACATCAGGGTGGGCCGGCAAAGAGTCCCTTCGAGGATTCCGGATGTTGTTGGCGATCTCCCTCGACGCAATACAGTTCGGTACCAGTACCTCACTTTGAAAAGGAGGGGATGTCACGTGACACATGCAACCCTATGTGTCCATGGACAAGCTAGATCATGACCAGTGTTGAGTCCAGTCAAGTTAGTCTAGGATATGAAGTGATCTGACACTTTTGTGAGTCTGTTCGCAGATCGTGCATGTCCAGACACTTGGATTAGATGCATATCCTCCGGTTGCACACATCATGATCATCAGCATTACCATCAGAATTCATCAGGGAAATTTTCTAGTGCATTAAACCTATTTTTTCTATTTTTGACATTTTTCACTTATTTATTTAAGTGACTTTTGTTGGGAACTAGGTAGGGCAATTTTACTAAGATAATATATAAACAAACCAAAGCTAGCACTTTCTGGCAAAGGAGGCAATAGGAGCATTGCTCAACAGGCCCACTCTCAGCAAGAACAAGTACCCAGCAGCCTGGCGTTTTCCCTTCGGTAGGCTAGCGTTTTTATCAAAGGACTCCAGCATTTTTTGACCTAGCAGCCTGGCGTTTTTCAGCAATAACTCCAGCGCTTATCAGCCCTTGCCTTGGCGATTCTGCAGCCACAACACGCAGTCATACCAGCGTTTTTGCATCAGCAAATACAGCGGTTGAAGACCCAGCAGAGGCAGCGTTTTTGCAGCAGTATCACAGCCACTCAGTAACGTTTTCATGACATCAGGACCAGTGCTAGAAGCCAGATTTTTTGGGACAGCATCAGCGTTTTTCAAGGGCTGCAAAAGCGGTGTTTATAGTCAGCCAAACCAGTGCGTGGAGTTAGCCAGATTGGCATTTTTAATCAGCCGCATAAGCCATAGCAGCAAATATAAGTCGTCGTCGTCACCGTCGTCTTCGAAGCATTTAATTTTCAGCCATAGTCTCCTCCTCGTCGTCCACACCGTCGACCTCGACATAGCCCCATTTAGATTTGCATCGACATTTTGTATAAGTTTGTGCAATCTATAGTAGACCATTCTCGCCATCGAGAGTGGGGCCCTTGGAGGAGGGTTTGACAACATCTTCGGTGTCGTATTCTCATCTCTCTCTATCTCTCAGTCTCATGCACCTTCACGCACAATGTCCATTCACTTTGTTTGTGTCCATTGCACTCTCTCATCAAAGAACGGAAGGCTCTCCCTTCACTAAGTAAAAGGAACCTTGAGCACAGTTCGGAGCACTCATCTTGAGCAAAGTCAACATTCACTTCCGCTGCACCTTACAGAAACACGATACAAAACCCATGTTTTTAGAGGTTCTAGGAAACATAGAGTCTAGTAGGTGGATACATTTTATATACATGGACAACGAGTGGTAAAATATGTTGCACATCACACACTATATGGCAATTTTAAAAATTAGACCTTTTTTTTGAACCTTAGAAATTTGTTCTGTCCCCCTATTTCGACTTTGTTTCAAAATGTTTTGAGCTTTCGTGTTTCGTTCGTCTCAAGGGGATGAAATGCAATTTCATGTGACATTGCTGACAAGGCTTGGTCGAAAAGAAACTAAGGACTGAAACTGATTAGGCAATGTCTGGGTGAGAGTACGTCAAATACAAGACAATTGACAACATTTTGATATAGTGACTCAATGAGGGGTGAGGGATCATGTGAAGATGCATTCTCCTTGAGCAAAGATGAGTGCCATTAGATCTATAGGTCTTTATCTCGAATTTGTCATGGATGTCTTTGGATTACTTCTGCCGAGAGAAGATGATCCCTTGTGGTGTCTGATAGATTTTAAAATCGAGGAATAAGTGTAGTCCAAGATCTGTCATCTCAAATGTCGCTTCAAGTGACTAGAAGATGTCTTGAATCTTGTCAAACCATGAACCTATAAAGATGAGGTCATCAACATACACGATAATGATGACAACTTGTGTGGGAAGCAATGTAGCAAATTTGAATCACCAAGAGTATGTCATAGCTCGATACGTGTGAAGAAACTGTCAATCCTTAGGTACCAAGCTCTAGGGGCCTGCTTGAGTATGCACAATCCGTTGTGCAATCTTCTTTCCCTTCAGCTCTTAAGCGAGGTGATTGCTCCACATAAACATGTATATTGAGAGTGCCGTTGAGGAACGCACTCTTCATGTGCATGTGATAGCTAGGTTAGTCATGATGGGTTGCAATTGAGATCATATCTAAATAATAGTCATGCAAATGGTAGGAGCAAAAGTCTCGTTAAATTCATCCCTAAGTCTTGCCTTGTGCTTCTTATGGAACCTTTCGCTTTATACTTCGTCTTGAAGATCCATGTGGTCTTGATGATTTTTAGCTTCGTGTGCCAAGGAACCAATTTCCAAGTGCCCCTGCGGTTTGTCGCGTCCAAATCGAACTGCATGGCATGCATCCAAGAGTACTCAAGGGCTTTTTCCACCAAAGAAGGTTGAACTAGTGCAAATTCGTGGTGTAGAGTTAATGTGCAACATGAGGGCGAATTTCACCAACCGATTCTCCTCGAAAATAGGCCTCTTGTCTTTTAGCCATTTTGAACGACGAGGTTGCCTAGTCTCAGAGGGGGTGGTAACTCTGTCACTTGTGACAAGGATAGTGTCTGATATAGCTAACTAGGTATTCGCTTCTCTTGATGTGGTGCCGTCCAAGTACCCTTTGGAGAATCCTCAACATCAGCAAAATCATCCTCTGAACTCGCATGACCTGTTTAGTATATTGATTGCCGTGTAGGTGAAGCTTGCGTAGGATTGCCTGCATGTGAGGTATAGGAGGTGGAGACACTGGAGGAGGTAAGAGAGAAGGAGGCATGGGAATGGTCCTTGGAGATGCCCTCTTTGAAGTAGCAATGACGGTTTTGTCGAACATTACATCACAACTCAGTGTTTTTAGCCTTGGTATATGGATTATGAAGCCAAAAACTGTGGGACTATTGAGAATAGCTAACAAAGATCATCCTCGTTGACTTGGATCCAACTTTGTTTGGATAAGCTTGGAACGGTGGCGTATCCTCCAAAAAGAATAGTAGACGACTTATTTTGGATGTAAATTACCATAGAGCAAGCCTCTGCCCAGAATACTTGAGGGTGGGAAGCATACTCAAGCATCGCTCATCTCCACGATCGTCCGGGTTCTTCCGCTTGACAAAAATTATTTGGCGATTGAGTGGAGGGAGTAGTCACTGGCATTGAATGCCCTCTGTCTTGCACCATTGTGCAAACTCCTTGGAGGTGAACTTGACCCCTATGGGGAAGGGAATCAACAATTGGCTGCCGATTCTTATTGTGAAACCTGTAGTGCAGCTGTGCCGCTCGACGGCAACCCCATTAACAACAACCGTACAACGCCTTTCGACAACCCACCATTTATGCGCGCCCGCTCGCATGCACACTCTCGTCCGAGTAGATAGTGCCATAGTCAAAGAGCTTGAGCTCTTCCCCAAGGGAGAAGCTCCTCTCCTTTTGTGATATCCAAGAAAATGCTCCTCTTTATTATACCCCAAATACTCAACCTCTTCTCCCACTCCATAACTTCTGCAAATACCTCATCCTGTCTAGTAGCAATTGCCTTGGCTAGGTTTCCTTCAGCCCGTACTATATATCTTTCCTTTTTAAAACGTTAGGGCCTTGCACTACTGTTGCCTCCCATGGCTTTTGCATTTCCATCACAAAATTATCACAAAATACACCCTTTTCTGATCAAATTGGACCCAAGGTTTTACATCCTTGGCACCTCAGTATTTCATGGTTTATAATATATAAACCTCATTAAGAAGTTTATTAAGACCTTTTGTAGCTTTAGTATGGTCGCCAGGCATACATATTGACCAAACCACTGTTGAATTTAATAACAGACATCACTTCATGGCTATTTCACCTCGTGGACGTGAAGTGACACAACGATAGAGTTCCACTCCCTGATGCTTTGGCCCCTCAACTAAGCGCCCCTTGCATATTTTTTTATTATTGATCTTCTTTGATACAATTGCAGAAAGGAGCACTCATCCTTACTATGCAACTGTACAAGTCCCCGAATGACTATCCCCAATGCTTTAATTTATAGGCCCTTGGCCTTTAGGTCAAAAATTTCCGACGGTCATTCCAAGGGACATTTCGAGGGACAATTAGTTTTCTAATTCCAAATCGGAGCTCTTGATTTCTTGGGTCATTGGCTTCCCAGAAGAATCTCATTCAATAAGAGTCTCATTCTAGATCGGAACTCTTGATATCCGGAGTCGTCGACTTTCTAGAAATATTTCATCCAATAAGGAATATTCAGTGGTTGTGTCACGTGACACATCCCAACCCTATGTGTCCGTGGACAAGCTACACCACAACAGGGTTCAGTCAGTTTAGATTAGCAGTGATCTGGCACTTTTGTGAGTCTATTCGTAGACCGTGCATGCCCAATCACTTAGCATAGATGCATATCCTCTGGTTGCACACCGCATAAGCATAAGCATTTCCATCAGAGTCAGTTTGGGGATTTTTGAAGTGACTTTATCCCATTTTCCCTATTTTTGACATTTTTCACTTATTTATTAAGTGACTTTTGTTGGGGAGTTAGTAGGGCAAATTGGGTAAGTTAATATATAAGCAAACCCAAGTTAGCATAATTTGGCAGATGAGCAAAGAGCACAACAGGCTTACCCAAGCAACAAGTGCTCCCTCCCTCTCTCAGCAAGACCTCCCCAAGTCACCCCCTTGGTGAGCCACCCCAAGCAGATACCGTCGCCATCCACTCCCTCTCTTGGCGTTTCCTCCCACAGTAAAAGCATCGCCATCAAGTTGCTATGCCTAGCGTTTTTTACCCTGCCAACTTCAGCGTTTTTTCACCAACTACTAACGCTAGGACTGCTGCCCATTCCAGCGTTTTTCAGCATCGAATAGACCTGCAAGACTAGCGTTTTTCAGCCTTCAATAACAGCAGAAAACGCAGCTAAAAAGGTACAACAGTTCAGCGTTTTTGTCCTCAGCATGAACCCTGACGGAACCATTCAATTTCAGCCCTAAGACAGCAGTAAAACAGTCGATTTCAGCACCGAAACAGTCCACGAAATTCAGCCAATAGAAGATCACAGATTCAGCCTAAGTCGTTGTCATCATCACCGTCGTTGTCATCGGCATAGTCCAAGTTGCATCAGTCCATTGCACACGCATTGTACACCTTTGTGCAATCAAAATAGACCACTCTCGCCGACGAGAGTGGGGCCTTCGGAGGAGGGTATTACAACCTCTCGGTGTCGTATCTCTTTTCTCTCCTTCTTTCAGTCTCATACACTTGCACGCACAATATCCATTCACTTTGTTCGTGATCATAGCACTCTCCATAAAGACGGAAGGCTCTCTCCTTCCCTAAGAACTAAAAGGAACCTTGAGCAAATATAGATCACTAATCTTGAGAAAATACAACATTCATTCCGTTGCACCTTACATTGGTATCAGAGCTTTGGAAGTGTTCTGCATTACTCAAGGAAAGAACCACAAGAACCACAAGGATTTTTTTGCTTGTTGCGGTCGCACGAACCCAAGTTCGCTTGGGCGTGTCGATTCCTAATCGTGTTTTGTTGAAGAGTGATAGGAATCCCAAGAAAGAAGGTTTGTTGAGCCTCCCCTTGTGTCTCTTTTCACTCATTGAGAGCGGACCGTGCACTTAGTGGCCGGCCAATCGACGTGAGGTGGGAAAAAGCAACCTTGGTGTGAGCGCAAGGCCGCCAAGGGGTGCGCCCGCAGAAAGGAGTAGAACTCAGGTGAATAGAAGATCCTTCTTCAACGCGATTTGCAAGCGAAAGAAAACCTCAAGAACCTCAAAACCCTCAAGAACCCAAGTTCCTCGCGAACTTAAGAACCCAAGATCATAGTGCATGGTCGTCACCCGAAGCGGAATGGATACTTCGCATACAGGTGATGAGCATGAGAGAGGCGACGAAGACTCGTCCCCACCTGGAGATGATTTCTTCAACCCTCCCCCTTCGCCATCTACGCCACCAAGTGCACCAAACCCTATGGAGGCAATGGTCAAGCAGATGATGGCCATGATGGATAGACAAGAAGCAAATCGTCTTGCATAGGAACGTGAGCGCCTTGCTCAGGAACGTGAGCACGATGAAAGAAACGCAAGACTTGCCGCAAAACAAGAAGAAAATCGACTTGCTTTAGAACGCGAGCGCAACAAATGCAAAGAAAGGAAACAACTCAGGAAGGCGGAAGAGGCGGCAAGAAACGCGGCTTTGGAGACCGAGCGTGAAGCTCAACGAGAGCTACACACTCAAGAATTGCTTCGACAAGCACTAGCCTCAAAGACCGAACCACCCAAAGATCGTGGGAGTTCGTCAAGTGGCGCAAGCCACGACGCGGATTCCAACCATCCAGTCACAGAAAAGTTGACTTTCAGTAAGTATGACGGTAAGATGGATGCTATGGTTATTCATTCTTGGTTGCATCAATTTAATGCTTATTTTGCGACAACTAAGAAGATAGGAAATAGCAAAGTTTTGACGGCAGCTATGTACCTTGCCGGTGATGCCATCAATTGGTACCACGCATGGCAAGAGGCACAACTAGCCACGCACCTAGAGGCAGCCAAGGTGGAAAGGTACGTAGTGTACGGTACGGTTTAGGTACGTACGGAACGTACTTCCGTACTGAACCAACCTTTAGGTACGTGATAGGTACGTACCATTTGTAAAAAAAGACAATTACACTAAATTTAAGTTCACAGACCTTTCAAAATTCAGCCTCATTAACAATGCAATGCTTAAAATGAACATATTGATCATAGAACTTAATGACTCAAGACTCAATACTCAATGAGAAAACCAATGACCATAAATCATAAAACCAAATAACAACTACAAACATCATGTCCATGGCATCAGCTAGAAGTCGGCATATACCGTACAAACTGAATCAAGAATAAAAACAAAGTACTGTGGAATACTACAATGTCATAATAACAATAAAAGTCTGCTGCAGCCTGTCCTCCAAAGCATGCAGTCACCAGTGTGCATTAAGACGTGCGGCCTCAAAAGTCTGTGTCAGATGCGGAAGATGAATCGTTGGTAGAGAGCAAGCCCCCATCATCAAGGACATTGCCCTCCTCATCAAACTTAGGGTCAGGCTCAGCATATGTCAACTCTAGTACAAGCACCTCTGCACCACAAGCCTCCTCAGGCATATTAGCAATCTCTGCATGGATGAGCCGGACAGCTTCATTCGCTCGCCTGCGAATGGAGCGAATAGGAAGCTTCCCCCTTCGAATACTCTCTCGTCTCACAGTGTCTGGATCTCCTCCCACCGTGCGTAGAGGAAGGCTAAGAGCTCGTGCACGTGATCTAGTCACACGACGATCCACGCTCTCGAGCTCTCTATTTCAGCTCTCTGAGAATCTGCTCCTGCTCGTCTCTAATCTGTCGGTCCGCCTCCTCTGGTCTAGGATCATCTACCATTTTCAGCTCTGTCGCATCAACCTGTTGAAGAGTAAAATAAAGTTAAACTGACTTATTTATGGCATATGCTTGCAGGTTGAGTTTATAGTGGCCAACATCAAGATAATTACCTGTTTGGGTTGCCCCAAAGAATGGTAACTCCGCACGAGCCTCATGTTGGCTCTGCAATACACCAACTTCTCCAACTGAGAAGTGCTAAGGCGATTTCGAATCTTCATGTGTATGAGAGAGTAAGCACTCCAATTGCGCTCACATGCTCCAGCCGAGCAATCCTGCTCAGTGCTCAAGCAAGAGTGCAATCATCAACAAGAGAGTGACAAGTGTCAAGTAATATAAAGATGAAGTTAAAAGTTTAAAATGATATATACAAATTACAATGTAATCATGGATGGGAGTTTCCTAACCTGAGAAAGGATACGAAGAGCAATGCGTGAGAGGTTGGGAAGACCAACTCTCCCATATGAGTGCCACCATGTCAAAGGATACTTTGTGGCTTCCTTCCTCAAAGAAACTGCTCTCGTGAAAGAAGCGCCAATGCCATTCATGTAGTTGGTGAATTCCTTCTCTATCCCAAGCTGACCATCCTCTGAAAACATGAGTCCAACATACTCTGATTGTTTTGTGCTGAGCAAGGTATCACTCCATAGCTCTGGCGACCTGTAGAGAGGATGAAGCATGGCAGCCATCGTATGTATGGGACAGCTCATGAAAGTCCAGCGGCTCTCAACACATCCCAATAAATCTGATCGGCTGAAATATCAAAACAACTTGTCAATACAAGTTATAACTTAGGCTTGATGATTAAAACAGACAACCATTAGAACATGAGGAACCCTTACCGATCAATAGTCAACAGATCGCATTTGGAAACGTGGTCTTTCATCTGCATAAACAGATGATAGACTAGTCCCAAGGTCGATCCCTCCATATCCGTCAATCGAAGGAGGACGTAGACCGGCTTGAGTGCCACTGAAAGAGCGTGCACTTCTTGCCAAAAGCTCTCATCAAGGATCCGCCTCTGCAAGTATTTTGTAGATTCATCCTGCGATCTTGACATGCCTCGCCATTTTGGATCCACCACTGTCTGTAGTAGTGGATCTCTAAGTTTGTAGAGCCTCTGTAAAACCAAGTAAATGTAGGCAAACCTGGTTTTTGAAGGTCGAACCATATCCAAAGTGCTATGGCTGCGGAAGATAGCAAGAGCCTGATGTTTCTTGCGAAAGAATGTGGTGACCTTGACTACATCTACAACTATGGGCTGCACCCATGAAAGTTTGCCAATATCCTCCATGAGCAAATCCAAACAATGTGTAGCACATGGAGTCCACACTATGCTAGGAAACTGTTGCTCCACCATAAATCCCATTGCCTTGCAATTAGCTGCATTATCTGTCACCACCTGCACAACATTCTCCTTGCCAACCTCCTCTATGGCTGTTTTGATGTGACCAAAAATAATCTCAGCCGCAAGAAATAGGTGCCCAAAGCAGAAGATACAAGGATATTGATTATGTGTCGTCTGCGTATGTCTGCCCAACCATCTGAGATAATGGTGCATCCAAACTCCTTCCATCCAGCTTTCACAGGCGTAAGTGCCTTGTCAATTAAGGCCTTGTGTTCATCTAACATAGTGGTGCGCATCTTTGTGTAATCAAGACCTGTCCATGTCTCAGTAGGCCCCATCTGTGCAATGGCTTTTACCATTCTTTTCCACTGATCTGTGCGCAAAACATTGAAAGATATGTTGCACTCAATAAGAGTGCGACATATCTCCATCTCTGCCACCCTCTGACGCTCTTTCCATAGTTACCCGGAATGGGAACGGGGAACGGGAACAGGAGGGCCTGGAACGGTACGGGAACGGGGAGGAGGAGAGGGGGCCGGAACGGGAACGGGGCTGGAACGGTCCACCTAAAGTAAGGATTTGAATTACCTCCATTCAGTTTAGTCTCAAATAAACTCCTAAACGACCTTAAAACTGCCCCCAAATTTGCCCCCTAACCTGCCCTCAAACTGCACCAAATATGTTTCTCGAACAGCCCTAAATTTGCCCCCAAAAGCCGACTTTTTTCTACCCAAATGTCTACTTTTGCCCGTTCTGCCCGCGTTTCATGGTTCCGCCTCATGTTCCGTCCATTCCCGAACACCGTTCCGGTTACACCCCGTTCCTGAACGGCGTTCCGTTCCCATCTCAGTTTTAGGAACGAGGCTCGTCCGGAACGCCGTTTCGGAACGTTTGGGCTGTTTTCCCCCCGTTCCTTGTTACAGTGGCTCTTTCACCCAAGCCTGAGCAGCGTCACCATGAAACGCGTTTCGGCAGGTAAGGACAGGTGAAATGTTTCGGGCCTTGAAACGTTTCGCTCACCAAGTGAAACACAAGCCGTTTCATTCACAGCAAGTTACCATAGTTTTAGTTTCAAAGTCAGTAAACGTACGTTTCGGTCTCACGTTTCACTGTGCTCTCATTTTGGACTGAAACGTTTCGTGGTGAAACGCCGCGTTTCAGGGTGAAACGTTTCGCAGTTACGCTGAGCCTGAGAAGAGATGCGACTAGGCAAAGTGGTCTGCGTTGGTGTTTCAGATGTACCTTTTTCACGTGGCAAGGAATCCTCACCTTCACCACCAACACGTGCTCTCTTCCTGGAACTAGGGGGTTGCATGGAGGCCGAACCTCCTCCAACCTCTGTCTCCGCACCTAAAGACTCCAGCTCTCCAACAAAAGCATCATGTAAAGCATCCTGTGTGCTGGGAGCACCTCTCAAACCAAGAGCACCAACAGGAAAATACTCTTGAATAAGCTGCTCCCTCAAAGGTGGTGGTATTTTCTCACATGCACCAATCTGATCAGTGCACCCGATGCCCGTCAAGTGCTTTTTGACTCGCGTAATGGTGCTGGTGTACTGGTCCCCACAATACTTGCATTGCCATAAGCGTGTGCCGGAACCTTGCTGAGAAGTGGTCGTGATGATGCTCAAAACATTGGTGTGGAGCGACCAATTGGGGTTGGTTTTACGTGGCATAATGAATCCTACACATTGCAAATGCAAACGAGTGCACACACAATGCACATGAGGAGTACGGAGTGCGAGAAGAGTACGGAGTGCATGGTGGCAAAAGCGGTACCTTTTCACGCTTGTAGCTCGGCTCTGCAGGACTCTGTGCACTGCTCTGCAGACTTCTCTGTAATAGAACAGAGACTCTTTTGCTACAGTGGTCGATTAAAAAAACCTAAGGCTTTCCCCCCTTCACACTAACAAGCCCATCTGAAAGCGCCCCTAGCGAAATTCGTCCGAGCAGAAAATGCCCAATATTTTTTTAATGCCGTACTGTACCGTACCGTACGGTGTACCGTACGGAATGGTACCGTACGTACGTATGTACGGATTCTACCCTGGAGGCAGCCGACGATTTCACGCCCCCCTCTTTTAGTTGGGCTGATTTCCAAGACAAGCTCAAGGCGCGGTTTATGCCACCTCAGTACCTCGCACGATTGAAGGACGATTGGCGCTCTCTCAAACAAAATGGTATGTCAGTCATGTCTTTTTCTAATCGTGTTTAGCAGCTAGGAACTCAATTACGAAAATCGGATGATGAGCGCAAAGAGGCTTTTCTCTTTGGATTCGACGAGTATATCAAGTACGATGTCGAGGTACTAGATCCAATCGATCTCAACAAGGCGGTAGCGCTTGCTCTCGCACAGGAGATGAAGCACAACAAGGAAAAGCCTAAGGAGAACAAGACTTCCACAAGCACCTCGCAGACTTCTCAGAACTCTCAGAATGGTAAGAATGATAACTCTTCTAACCAATCTACCAACAATATCTCATTAAAGAATTCTTTCAATGAATCTAAGGGTAAGGCTAACACAATTGCTAGACCTAAGCTTACTCCAGATGAAAAGGTAGCACAAGGAATTGTAGGAGGATACATCACGTCGGAAGAACAAAGCACTTATTCTAAGGAAGGTCGTTGTTTTCATTGTCACATTAAGGGTCACATAAAGAACATGTCCTAAGCTTGAATCAAATGAATCTAAAGAACCCACAACACCCACTACATCTGTCAATGCAATGAATGATAACACGAGTGTGCCCCAAGTTTCTCAGGACCCTCCCATTGATGATTCTCTCATTAAATGTTATGGTCGTACGTCAGGGCACCGTTTTGTCATATTGTTTGACCCAGGTAGTATGCATGATGTGATCAGTTCCTCTCTTGTTGAGAGAGCTCGCCTCGAGGTTAGTCCGAGATCTCCTATTGAGGTTTCTGGCTTTCGTCCCGGTATGGACGCTCTCATCACAGAGGAATGCCTTGATGTGTTGTTTGCAATTTAACAGACTGCCTTCACTAGAAGATTTGTTGTTTCTCCTCTCTCAGGATGTGATATGATTTTGGGCATTCGATGGTTTCGTGATAATGACGCTCTCATGAAATTTACGGCTAACACTTTCACTCTTAATGCCGACAATGATTCTCCTATTGTCATTCATGGAGAGGACATTGCTCCTTCTCCTTCTCTCATTGCTAATATGTAGGACAAGGTTGAGAGGATTCGGGATAAGGAGATTCTCTCAATCTCTTTTTCTCCACAGCATGACACACAGGATTTGCATGATTATGAGAAGCATGATGATTTGAATGATAATGATTTGCATGATGATTTGGATGAAAAAGACAAGCATGATGAGTTGCATGAAGATGATGTGATTGTTCACAAGGATGATGTGTTAGTGGATGCTTTTGCTAGCGAAGCTAACCTCGTTGTAGATTCGAGCAGTCACGAAGATCTGATCTTGGCTTTCGAGTCAAGGTCCAAAGAACCCCCACAAGACGATTCGATCATTCAGGATGAACCGATCTTGGCTCTCGAGACTTGGTCCAAAGAACCCTCACAGGAAGTATTATGTGTTCGCATGATTGATACGCACGCATTATTCGAGTGTTTCATTCGTGACGGTTTCCTGTATTTTAGTCAACATCGTTATGTGATCCCTTTTCCTAGGCATGACATATTGTATGTTAAGCGCGTTTCTCTCATGGATGAGCACGAATGTATGAGGAATTTTCATGAAAAGGTGAAAAGTCTGTATGTCAAGAAGTCACATTCTATGTCTCTTCTTTGGCATGACACAGTTGTAGACAGAGCACATGAAAGTATGAGCACCAAGCATGGGCATTTCCATAGTGTTTTGCCACAGTTGATTGATTTTGATCAGCACGACAAGATTAGATCTCATTGTTTGCATGGGCTGGATGAACGGGTTGTCATTCCGTCTCTGTGTTCATCTACATTGCATACACGGTCTTTAGAGAAGACAAGATTTTTTTCCTTCACTTTATATGGAATGGGTATGTTCATGGTTTTGTGTTGGAGAATGTTTCAAGAATTTTCAGCCATGGAGATTCTTGAAGACGAAAGAAGAAGGATACTCGACGAAGTTGACGCATCGAAGGAGCCACAGAAGACTTTGTGTCGCTTTCGGCGCGGCCCAAAGAAGCAAGCGTTGCAGACCTTTATGAAGTTCAAGTATTGCACGACCCACACATCAGAGTGGGCCGGCGACGAGTCCCTTCCAGGATTCCGGATGCTGTTGGCGATCTCCCTCGACGCCATACAGTTCGGTACCAGTACCTCACTTTGAAAGGAGGGGATGTCACGTGACGCATCCCAACCCTATGTGTCCGTGGACAAGCTACACCACAGCAGGGTTCAGTCAGTTTAGATTAGCAGTGATCTGGCACTTTTGTGAGTCTATTCGTAGACCGTGCATGCCCAGTCACTTAGCATAGATGCATATCCGCTGGTTGCACACCGCATAAGCATAAGCATTTTCATTACATTCAATCAGAGTCAGTTTGGGGATTTTTGAAGTGACTTTATCCCATTTTCCCTATTTTTGACATTTTTCACTTATTTATTAAGTGACTTTTGTTGGGTAGTCAGTAGGGCAAATTGGGTAAGTTAATATATAAGCAAACCCAAGTTAGCATAATTTGGCAGATGAGCAAAGAGCACAACAGGCTTACCCAAGCAACAAGTGCTCCCTCCCTCTCTCAGCAAGACCTCCCCAAGTCACCCCCTTGGTGAGCCACCCCCAGCAGATACCGTCGCCATCCACTCCCTCTCTTGGCGTTTCCTCCCACAGTAAAAGCATCGCCATCAAGTTGCTATGCCTGGAGTTTTTTCCCCTGCCAACTTCAGTGTTTTTTCAGCAACTACTAACGCTAAGACTGCTGCCCATTCCAGCGTTTTTCAGCATCGAATAGACCTGCAAGACCAGCGTTTTTCAGCCTTCAATAACAGCAGAAAACGCAGCTAAAAAGGTACAACAGTTCAGCGTTTTTGTCCTCAGCATGAACCCCGACGGAACCATTCAATTTCAGCCCTAAAACAGCAGTAAAACAGTCGATTTCAGCCCCAAAACAGTCCACGAAATTCAGCCAATAGAAGATCACAGATTCAGCCTAAGTCGTCGTCATCATCACCGTCGTCGTCATCGGCATAGTCCAAGTTGCATTAGTCCATTCCATACGCATTGTACACCTTTGTGCGATCAAAGTAGACCACTCTCGCCGACGAGAGTGGGGCCTTCGGAGGAGGGTTTTACAACCTCTCGGTGTCGTATCTCTTTTCTCTCCTTCTCTCAGTCTCATACACTTGTACGTACAATATCCACTCACTTTGTTCGTGATCATAGCACTCTCCATAAAGACGGAAGGCTCTCTCCTTCCCTAAGAACTAAAAGGAACCTTGAGCAAATATAGATCACTAATCTTGAGAAAATACAACATTCATTCCGCTGCACCTTACAGGTTGGCACATCACAATGCAACACAAATGCTCACATATGCATGTTATAATAGAAACATTAAGTTGTCGATGAACACTCCTCCCGCATAACCTAAGAAGGTCCAGGCTGGGAGATATTCAACGACTCCCTCATCACTCCTCCCGCATAACCTCAAAAGGTCCGTGCCGAGAGATATAGAGGTCTTTTACAACCAAACGTCCCCCAGACCGCAGCCTGCATCGTTTGGAGGTGCTGAGAGTAACTACTGCTCAAAGTTCTTAATACTCTCCCGTAAATAACCATTCAGGTCCGGGTCATGAATTAAAAAAAACAGCACTTTTCAAACATTCTAATACTCCCTCTGTAAATAACCACAAGGGTCTGGGCCATGAGTATGAACAAGCATTCTCAAACATCATTTCTCAGTACTCCACCCGGGAGTAAAATGACCAATCATTGAAACCAGTATTTAAAACCAGAGTCAAACAATTCAAATCGGCACCAAGACAGGTTCAAAAGAGATACCATTCATTTCAAACAATATTTCCTCAAATAGAGTTCAGAAGTATCTAACAACTAGAAAAGTTATTCCGGTTTTTGTCCGGACAACCGAACTTTGAGGACGATTGACTTGTCCTTTTGCACGAGGGTAATAGTTCGGTTCCGAATGTGGAGAGTCGCATCATTCTTGTCGTGCCAAGGCATGCCCAAGAGAACGTCGCAATTGCCCAACTTCATAATGTGGAAATCGGCTTTTCCATGATAATCTTGGATAGTCACTGGAAGAGCACCAATGAGCGGTACCACTTTCTGAGTTTGCCCTGTGGCTAGCTCGGCTTCAATTTCTCCACCGTCTTCATCATAGTCAAAGTGCATGTGCTTCAAGAATTCTGGAAGGATGAAGTTCTGTACACATCCTTGGTCAAAGAAAAGAAGCTGTTAACTTTTGCCATATGCTCGACACAATTCATTTGTACTATCAACGTGTATGCCATAGATATTAGGTACTAGTCCAATAGTGGGTCTAGCTCTTTTAGCTAAAGGTGGCGTTGGGGTTCTACCGACCGTTGGTGCGGGCGTCGGCTCTGTTCGTCTATTAGTGCGATGGGGACAACTAGAATGGTTATGCCTTGTTTGAAAGCATCCAAAGCATTAGCCTTCTTGTAGTAAGGTGTCTCTTTATTGAGACGTCATACGAGGCCTTTGCGGTGATTTTCACTAGACTCGAGAATTTGTTTTTTGTTGCCGAGAGTTGTGGTTGGTGGTGGGAGGTTCTTCTGTGGTAAACTCTAGCCTTCCCTTCATCAGTTTGTAGTTGACCGTAGAATGGTCCATAAGCTCTTGCATGGTGAAGACTTGCTTGGAGAAACAATATTTTTGCAGTGGTGATGGTAGTCCAATGGTGTATCGCTCGCATTGGGCCTCCAAGGAATTGAACCTAAAGAAGGACACCGGAAGGTACACGTCGAGAAACCTTTGGTTATAGTCATCCATGGTTTCGGTGGCAAGCATTTTCAAGTTGCCTCCCTCTGCCAAAATCCGGACTTCAAAGAGAGAAGTCATGTAACTGTGTGCAACGACTGTCTTGAAAGCTTGCCAGGTCCTTGGAGCATGCGGTTGTGCTGCGATTGAACTCCACCACTACATTGCATTATCCCGCTGCTCGAGAAATTTCGGCTTCTTTTGTATAGTTTCCCAAAGCATAGATGTTGTCGAATTGCTGTAGGAACTGCAATGCTTTCTTCCGATCTTTCACCCCGGAAAAAGTGAAAAATTTGACTGCCGTGCTGCCATCCTTGAAATCTTTCGGTTGGTTAGGCGCGTATCCTGGGTATGGATAATAAGGGTATCCATAGGGGCTCCAACCATGTAGCCTTGTGGCGGTGGTGGTGGGGGAGGTGGGGGCAACGACGGTTGCACAAGGTCAGGGTCAGATGGCTGCACCATATTCCAAAAGACTCCCCCGATTGGAATAGACGGCTCGGAAGGTTGCCGGTTGGAAGCTCTCGTACTTTTCGGTGCCGGAGGAGGAGGTACCACCTGGGGAATCAAAGGAGGTATTTTGTAATTAAAAAACTGTTGAAAACTTTGCAGCATCGGAAGATTCTACTCAGGATGTGCGAAAGAATGTTGCAAAGCTCGTCGAGGAGAAACTGCAAGTATTTTGTTGAATCCATGAACGCCATGTCTTGGGTTCTTTATGGCTTATGTCTTGTAAGACAGAGCGGTGAAGACAGGAGCGTGCCCAATGCGCGATGAAGTAAGGGTGGTGATGAGTGCGCATCAATGTGTGCAAGTGATGGAGCACGAGAAGATGTGTAGGGCTAGAGGCTTGGAGAGAAGGCGATGGCTTGCAGAGGTTGGGCGCTAGGAATCGAAGAAGAAGAGACAGAGAGAGAGCACTACACGTTTTGTGAAGGGGAATAAGTGAGAGTCAAGATTGGGCTCTCCTTCCCTTTATTAAAGTATAGGACCATTTTTAAGTTAGTGGCCAAGACATTGAACTTGCCCAAAGGTTAGTAACCTTAAAAAATATACAGTAAAGGGGTCATTTGGGCCTTTAACCCAACAACCTCCCACTTAAAGGCACAAATGGCGCCTTTTAAGCTACGTGACTCCCACCATCTGTATGCATAGCTGATGTTGTGCTTTGGGTAAGCACTTAGTGAGAGCATCTGCAAGATTTTGTGATGTATGGACCTTAACCAATGTAATAAGGCCATCCTCAAGTACTTCTCGAATGAAGTGATACCGCATATCAATATGCTTTGTGCGTGCATGAAACATGGCATTCTTTGCCAGACATATGGTGCTCTGGCTATCACAACCAAGCATAGGTGCCTTGTTAAACAAACCAAAATCACTACATAGACGTGCTAACCATATGGCTTCTTTGGAAGCCTCAGTGGCTGAAATATATTCAGCCTCTGTAGTAGACAATGCAACGATCTTTTGCAATCTAGAACACCATGAAACAACACCTCCTGCAAGAGTAAACACATAACCACTTGTGGATTTCCGTGTATCCACATCACCAGCCATGTCAGAGTCACAAAATCCCTTCAACTCCAATGGTCCTTTACCATAGCAGAGGCATTTGTTTTTAGTCCCTTTCAAGTACCTCATAATTGACTTCACCGCATCCCAATGCAATGTGCCTGGATTAGCCATAAAGCGGCTCACAATTCCCACTGCATGAGCTATGTTAGGCCTAGTGGCAACCATAGCATACATAAATGAACCACAAGCTGAAGCGTAAGGCACACTTTGCATGTGATTGGCTTCTTCCTTTGACTTGGGGCAATCATCCTTGGAGATTTTGACATATGGCTGTAATGGCACGCCAAGAGGCTTTGCTTCAACCATGTTAAATCTGTCCAGCACCTTTTCAATGTACTTTTCTTGCGACAAATACAATATGCGTTGGTCCCTTTGCCTTCTAACCCTCACTCCAAGTATATGTTTAGCTACCCCAAGGTCTTTCATTGAAAATGCAGATTTCAGCTGCCCTTTGAGAGCATCAACAATGCTTCTTTTCTTTGCAGCTATCAACATATCATCCACATAGAGCACAAGAATGATAGGGCTGTCATCCTCACCACGTTTGGTATACAAACAATGGTTTGCATGGCTTCTTTTGTAACCATGTTTGAGCATGAAGCGGTCAAACTTCTTGTACCATTGTCTACATGATTGTTTCAGCCCATACAAACTTCTATTGAGCATACATACCAAATGTTCCTTGCCAAGAATAACAAAACCCTCGGGTTGCTTCATGTAAAGCTCTTCTGCGGTATGTACATCCATTTGGTCCATTTCCAAATCAAGGGCAGCCACTATGGCAAACAATACACGCAAAGTGGTCATTTTCACTACAGGAGAGAACACTTCCTGAAAGTCTATGCCCTTGGTTTGAACATATCCCTTTGCAACTAGCCTTGGCTTATACTTGGGTTTTGCATCAACTGTCTTGATTTTATACACCCATTTGTTAGGAATAGCCTTCCCTTTTTTGGGCAATTCCATCAAATCCAAAGTATGATTAGCATGCAAAGCTTTAATCTCTTCCTGCATAGCAAGCTCCCACTTGTCACTGTGCTCACATGTCTTTGCCTCTTTATACGTAAGAGGCTCTCCCTCATCTGTCAACATAAGGTAATGCAAAGAGGGATCATATCTACTCACAGTACGTCTTGGACGAGTAGACCGCCTCACCCAATGATCCACATTATCCGGTAATGGGTCTACATCAGGTGGCATATAAAATCATCAACAATGGGCTGCTGTACATCATTTTCAGCATTGTTTCGTGGCTGCAAATTCCCTTCAGGAGCCTCAATTTGCTGCCCAACTTCATCTGGCTCAAACACCACTGGGTCATTTATATTTTCAGCCATATATGGTGTATCCTGAGGGTTAAGAATAGGCCTAACAGGTGGCTGGTCATACTGAAATTTGACCCTTTTATGGTCATGCTTTGAGGCACAATTGTTTTGAAGCAGCCTTGCCTCATAAAACATCCCCCCGGCTGCGTACAACCCTTTTGAGCTGTGGTAACCAAATCCTGTAACCCATTTCGCCTTCTTCACCATATCCCATAAGAGGCCTTTAATGGACTTGGCATCTAGTTTGCTTCTCAACTTAGGTGTAATATGCACAACAGCTTCGCAACCAAAAATGCGTAAGTGATCATATGAAGCAGGCTTGCCAGACCAAGCCTCTTGAGGGATGTCACCTTTCAAAGACATGTGAGGGGATCGATTGCATATATGCACTGCAGTTTTCAAAGCCTCTTCCCAAAATCCATGAGAGAGATTAGCTGTGGAAAGCATGCATCTCACCCTCTCACAAAGTGTTCTATTGAATCTTTCAGCCACACCATTAGAAGAGGGGCTGTATGGCACAGTAAGCTCCCTCTTAATGCCCAAATTTTCACAAAATTTGTTAAATTCAGCACTTGTGAACTCCCCCCCATTGTCCGTAGGCAAGCATTTCAACTTTCTATCTGTTTGGGTGGTCACAAATGCATGAAATTTATTAAACGCAGCGAAGGCTTCATCCTTTAAGCAAATAAACCCAAATTTTCCTAGAATGATCATCAACAAAGGAGACAAAATAGCATGCACCTCCCATAGACTTAGTAGGCATGCTACATACATCAGAATGTGCAAGATCAAGCATACAGGATTTACGAGAGACACCGAAGTAATAAGAATGCTTTACTTGCTTGCCATATTGACATTCATTACAAAAGTCAAGCTTTGTGCCTTTAGCATCAAGCTTGTTCAAAGTACAAAGCTTAGAAAGGCCCTTTTGGCTTATATGGCCAAGCCTCTTGTGTCATAACTCTATGTGAGAGTTAATTTCAGCCAATGCAATAAACTTGCCCAACACGGCCTTTCCATGCATGCAGTAAAGTGTTCCTTTCTTTGTGCCCTTTACAATCAACCTTGAGCCTTTAGTCATTTTCCATGATCCTCTCTCAAACAAGATGTTGTAACCATGTATATCCATCTTGTATTACTAGGAGAATAGCCATAACTTTCGTCGGAAGGTGAAGAAGAAGGAGAAGAGGGTGACCTCTTCCTAGCCCTTTTCTTTCTTTGTTTCCTCTCTTGCCTTGCAAAATGATGAGGAGAAGGACTATGTGTTGATCTTTTCCTCTTGGGAGGAGTGGGCGATCGTCTAGACCGCCGTCTTCGTGGAGCCACATCTTCAGAGGAGCTTAAACTTTCATTGCTTTCTTGCTCTTTGGATTCCTTCTCTCGAATGGGACGGAGTCTTCTTTTGGGGGTCTCTTCAAGAGGCCTCCTAAGCTCTCTCTCCTCTTGGAGAGGAAGGGAAATTCCATAAGCACGAAGATCATGGAGAGATGCACAGTGCCAATACCCTCAATGGAACATGCATGATTGTTTCCAAGGTATACATGGCCATGCTTGCCTGCATCAAAAGTAGAGAAAGACTCCTTGATAGGAGTCACATGAAATGAAGCACCGGAATCAACTATCCAAGTCTGGGATAATGCATCATTGACAGTCAACAAAGCATCACTAAGATCACTCTTGGGGATTTGCATGTCCTGTGAATGAACATTAAGAGAGGCATCAAGGTCATAAGCATCATCATCTGACAAAGTGACACACAAGATGTCCTCTACATCTAGAGGACATCTGACAACTCCTCAATCAGAACACTAGAAGCCACATTGGCCTTCTCTTTGTCCTTTGAGCTATTGTGTGCATCTGTCTTGACTTCCTTTTTCGCTTTCTTTTTGTCTCCGCCATTCTTTTTCTGTTCTAACTCAGCTTTGTAGTACCTACAAAATCTGGTTTCTTGTGACCTTTCCTGCTACACTGATAGCAAGTCACATCACCCTTGCCTTTGCTGGCATTTCCCCTTTCCTTACTCTTACTCTTACTCCTTTGTGCATAGACATTCTTCTTCTCTGTCCTGCCTCTAACCATGTTGGCAGAGCTGCCTCCCTCTCCACCTGCTTTCCTCCTGATTTCCTCATTCAAGATAGAACCCCTAACACCGTCAAAGGTCAAATTGGGGTTATTCGACAATGAAATCACCAATGTTTTCCATGAATCAGGTAAGGTCATAAGCAAGAAGATAGCTTTCAGCTTATCATCAAAAGGAGGCAAACCTGAATCCGATAACTGCGACAAAGTACTTGTAAACAACGACAAGTGCTTTGCAGCGCTCTTGGACTCATCTAGCTGCATGCCAACAAGTTTTCGCATCAAATGCACTTGGTTGATAGGCATTGTATTCTCATACATCGCCTTTAACTTCTCCCACACATCAAAAGCATTTGTGAGACCTTTCAAATCAATGGTTGTCTCATCGGTCATGGCCATTTTAATGTATGTAACTGTCTTCCTGTTCAGACTAACCCATGCTTCATCCGACATATTCTGTGGCTTTACCTGTTCAAGTGCCCTTTCACAATCCTTGAGAAATAGGATTCCCTCGATCCTGTCTTTCCAAAGGTCGAAACCTGTTCCATCAAACCTCTTAATCTCGAATAGATTTTTCACATCCGAAGAAGATGAGGCCATAGTTGCACGAATGAGAGAGCTAATACGCCGAATTTTTGGACAAAATGTACGAAAAACGGAGTATAACCTCACAAACGTGTGCACTACAGCTTCAAATGGTCACAGGGGTAATTTGGGGCAAAATGGGTCAATTTAGGCACAAAAAACAATTTCTGAAATTTATGCGCAGGAAATTTCAGCGAGTGAATTTGTGCTCGAAAACAACAATTTTAGTTGTTTTTAGCCTCACAGGACATACATTAGGCTAATGCACAGCCTTTAGAAGCATGTATTAGCAAAAGCCCCAATTTGTAGCATTAAATTGCAGAAAATTGAGCCACAAATGGTTATACATAGCCAAAACTTGTCAAATGTGCATAAATTGCATCAATTTGCACTTTCCTCAATGTAGATGCATCAAATACACTTGCAGAAACTTGCGTAAATATGAAATTTGCTGAAAACACATGTTTTGGGACTTGTTTTTCGGCAATTTCTTTGTTTTCGGGTAGCGGGGACTTAGTAAAGATGTTCCCACACCTTAATACATGATTTGCAAAACTTGTATTTTCCTGTCATAACCTGTAATTTGTTGATTTTGACTTAATTTCAGCTTGTTTTAGGTCAATTTGACTAGCCCGGAGCCCTCTAGTGTCCGGAGACGAGTCCTTTGGCGATAAAATTGTAAAATCTTGCATGAAAGTTGACCTCCTTGGCTGAAAATCAGCGTTTGCAGGTTTGGAAGCAAACCCTAATTTGGCTCTGATCCGAGTTGATGAGTGCGTAACAATGTGTGCAAGTGATGGAGCACGAGACGATGTGCAGGGCTAGAGGCTTGGAGAGAAGGCGATGGCCTACAGAGGTGGGACGCTAGGAATCAAAGAAGAAGAGAGAGAGAGAGAGAGAGAGAGAGAGAGAGAGAGAGAGAGAGAGAGCGCTACATGTTTTGTGAAGGGGAATAAGTGAGAGTCAAGATTGGGCTCTCCTTCCCTTTATTAAAGTATAGGACCATTTTTAAGTTAGTGGTGGCCAAGTTCAATGTGAACTTGGCCAAAGGTTAGTAACCTTTAAAAATATACATTAAAGGGGTCATTTGGGCCTTTAACCCAACAGGTGGGAGTGGCTAATTCCCAGTAAACTTTGGAAGCGCCGGTTTGCTCTGTCTATTCTTTGGTAGGACCGGTATTCTTTGAGAAAAGCACACGTCTGGACTCTGAAGCTCTGATACCACTGTCACGAGACGGGCACCACGTGCCAATAGACAAGAACAAATTGAACAAACTTTTAGCACTTCAATAACAACTGAACTGAAAGAGAGAGACCACACGCGACACGGAGTGGCAGAATTCCACCCCAGCGAGGACTGGCCCCAAACGTTGGCGCCCCTTTCGGTATTTCTTTATATTGCGTCAACTGAGTACAATGCCGGTACTCCAATCCCTGCACCTCCACACTGAAGAATGAGCCCTCTTCAAAAATTTAAAGGCCCTTGGCCTTGAAAAGCAATTACATGAAAAGTAGTCAACATGAAAATCAAACTCAAAAGCAATTGGTCCCGTAAGCACTAGCGCCAAAAGCTGCCAGCGTGTTTTGCGGAAATCAATACAACTGCCACGTCAGCATGTCGTTGCGAAATCCGGGATTCCGTACCGGTTGCCACGTCATCAATTTTTACGCTTTTTTTGTGTGTGTGTGTGTGTGTGTGTGTGTGTGTGTGTGTGTGTGTGTGTGTGTGTTGGCCCCGCTTTAATTTTTAATGCCTTTAGGTCACTTAAGCTCCATCGGAGGGGGTCCCTTAAGTAGGTGGGAACTCTTCTTTAAAAATAGGCCACTCGGCAAGACTTAAATTTCTTCTGCTGCATTTGCTTCTTTACTTAGGGTTTAGGCGTCTCGGCCAGGATCTGCAGGTTGGCTCCGTTCTTCAATGGCTTGAGATGTCAGCAGTTTGTGACAGTGCGGCCCTCGTTTTGTGCCACAAATTGCGGGCTGCTGCCTCAAAGGTAGGCACACTCTTCTAGTGCTTCTTGGCCTCGGCTCGTCATCGTCCTCTATCGGTTTGGGCCGGCAGGCCATGTCACCAAGTTGTGACAAAACCACTCCCCCTCATTGCAAAAATGACCACCAGGAAAGTGATTTTGGCTGCGAAAAAACACAGATATAAGGCTGATGCTCAAAACACAGCAAATGAGGTGGGCTACCATGGTGAAGACTCTTGTAGGACCCTCTCAATTGTGTTTTGCAAGGGCTTCGTTCTCAGCATTCTTGCAGTGATACCATGAAGGAGAGATGAGAGGAACACAAATATTGGCCTAAAACATGAAGGGAGGGAGAGAGGAATATGTACTGTAGCCTACCAAGATGCAATAGTTCACAAATGCTTGCGGTCTGATACAAAATGAAGGTAGGGTTTACTTTAGTTGATTCCTAAAATCAAACTTAAGGTAGATGCTAGGACCGAAAATGGGGGCCCAATTAATGAATGTGTCTTAACACTCAATAAAGGAAAAAACGGCATATGCGGGCCAAGATAGCCATATAACCACGCAATGCCTGTAAATGTCACCATGGTTGATGATAGAACCTCCAAAGAGACGACCAGGTTTTTAATGTCAGAGAAAGATAGACACAATGCATAATAGTCCTTTAATTAATCTGAATAACTAGCATTTGTACTTCAATTTGGGATATCTGGTTTTGAATGGCAGCAGGAACTCTTGTGTCTCATATACAATGCTGTTGACTGTGATGTTCGCAGAAGTTTAGAAGTTTTGATTGTGCAATTGAAAGTTTAGCGCTTGACGTTTAGAGTGTTCTAATGTGTCTTTGCCATTTGAAGTTGAGAGTGTGATAGACTTTCATTTTGCTCCCTTGCAAGGAATGGGTTGGGTCTAATGGTCTAAAAAGGTGTTGCATTAAGCACTGAGATGTAAGTAGGGTCTCATAACTCTGATCCATGGTGTTCATGACATCTTAACCGTGGTTACACAATGTCAAATTTTGAAGAATGAGGAGGCCCCATTTCTTCTCATTTGCATCTATTTACATTGAAGTATAGCGCTTAGTCAAGGAATGAAGCTAACACAGCTTTGTCTATTGGCCTTGTTGTTTGAAGGGTTTGAACTCTTGTTTCTAAATAAGAGTGATGGGGTCTAGAAAGTACACAGTAGTCTTCTATTTTGGTATATTCTTTGTTTTGGGCATCGCCTGTATTATACAGTTTTGTTGTTGCTCAAATACATGAATGCCAGTCTCTCCAAACCTACATGTTTTTCTCTTAATTCTAATCCTTAAATAATAGTTTAAGTCTTTCTTTAAAAACTCTGTCATTCTTTTGATTCAATCATTGAAGTTTAGTTAGACCTCATAAAGGTACTCTTTTTTCTTGGGGTGTAGTGCTGCTAAAGGTACTTTGCTTTATGTTGCATTGATGCATGCTGTTAGCAGATGCTGTTGTAAGTCATCATAGCGAGCAGTTCTATTCACTAGTTTGTGTCACTTTCTAGGAGCATCGACAGGAGCCCATGGTCAATGTGAAATGTTTATCGAATTCAACTTTACATGGGGAGAACGACCTTCTTACAGCAGACCTATGGAGAGCAATCTTACAGAAACTACCAATAGATTCATTGGCTCGTGCGGCATGTGTCTGCCGCCTTTGGCACTGCATAGCTGGTGATCCTTTGGTTCTTTCAAACAGGCTTAAAGAAGCCTGGAAGTTTGCAGAAGTTGTTGGAAGGCCCTTATCTACAAGCTTCTGGCGTGATGCAAATCTCAGTCGCTTTGCGATTTCCCATGTGGTTCAGCGCTGGGACACAGTGGCCAGCTTAGCAGTAAAATATGAAGTCCATGTAAGTTCTCTCTTTCCTTTTTATTCACTCAGTACACTGAGAAAAGATTCTGCTACCTTTGTTAGGTTGTATGCCAACGTGATCGTATTTTTTTTTCTGTAGTTCACAATGCCATGGCCATGAACACTTAACAGTGCCTTTGCTAGTACTGGGCTTAGTTAGTTGTGATGTCTGTGCAAAGCATGAAGACCTTTGAATTAATGTAAGCCCTGAGTCTCTGTTCAAGTGCAAATACCTCCTATAAGGCTCAAGCTCTTAACCATTTTCTCAAAGTTTTAGCCTCCGAGCTCTTAACCTTTCACATACTCTGAATCTCTTGTAATGGTTTGATGTCTATGGAGTTTAAACCTCGGGCTTCAAGCTTCTCTTAACCATGGATGCTTCCTTTCTATCAAAATAAGGAACAAGGGTTGAGCTGCTCATGCGTCTCTTACTGGTTTTTTGCTGTTGTGGTAAGACTACCGGAAATGACTTGACATGGCTTCAGGAGGGCTTCTTGTAGAGTTGCAGAATGAAGCCTTGTGATGTGAAAGCGTCATCCAACATGTGTAGATGCAATATTGCAAAGCGCACACAACAAGCTTCAAAAGACGGGAAAACTCAATACGGGGACTTCATTGTAATGTAATTGGTCTTGTTTGGCAATAAATTGGTCCGGAGTAACTGGCCTAAGAGCATCATCTATTTTCTCTACCATATCTTCTTTTCTTGGGCTCAATTTTTGTCCCAATTGCCACCTTGTGCTCATTAAATACCACCTTCAGCCCAAGCTTCTTAAGTTCACGTAGTGACAATAAAGAGAAGGTCTAAGAGTCGGAGTCTTCACAAAGCCTTCGAGCAAATACATCTCCTACCCTTGTCCATATGGAGGTGATCTCCTAGGACCAAGTTCGGAAGTTCCTATGGGTCAAGGCGAAGTCTGTTCTCACGGTTGGTGGCTTGCGTGTTTTGGATCCTCGACAAAGGTGTCACATGGCACACAAAACCTTCTCCAGATTTTCTGTCAGATATGAGGTAGCATCCCGCCAAGTCTGTTCAATGACAAGGTCCCTGTACACAACCAGGAGCTATGTAGCTTATCCAGGATGATAGAGAGGAAATGTGTTCCTCCTGAGTACATCATGTGATAGCATTTTTACTTACTTCTGGCAGTCACTATTCAACACGTTAATTCGACCCCTCTCTACCTAGTAGCACTTGCCCCCCTCTTCCCTTGCTAGAGCTTGACTCCCTCGTGTTGGTTTCTCCCGCCTCGGCGTCAGCAAGTGCTTCCTTATTGAATTCTTCCCGCGGGACTTCGCCTTCCTTTGATTTTGCAGATTTTGTCCGGTTATCCCCTCTGTTCTCCCTCACCTTCCTAGTTGGATTGCTCTACCACTGGTCCTATACCCCTTTTTTTTTGGCACAAAAAGTTGTGGTATACAGTGTAAAAACTTAAAAGAGACCGCTGTGGATGCTCAGAGGCCTATCACCCAGAGGATGTACAAGATGGAGAGTACAAAGCGAGTGTTATGTGTACATCAAAGTGCCCTGTATGAAGAATGCAAAATGAATCATGAGGAGGTGCGTAGTGCCATGTGATGTATCCATGGTCCAGAGTGGAGAGGACTGAAGATCTCGCCCATGTCTGGTGAAAAGATTATCTATGCCTCTTCATTGCGTTGGAGGAGCCCATTGAAGTATCCCACTGGTTGCGAAGAGTCTGCAACAGCTGAGTATGAGAGATACTTGTGTTACCGTGCAAAATCAATCATGTCGGCGTCTTAAAGTGATACTGCCGGTGCTACTCTGCTTCGCATTCATCCACCAGCCTTCATGGAACATGATGGAAGGCGAGCTTGATGGCACCAACTACACTATGTGGAAATTCAAAATTTCGGCAATCCTAGATTTTTGAATCGCTGGATACGGTGATTGGGCCAAATGGTGCAGACCTGGAGCCCACAACAACAACTGATCGGGCAAATCCAAGCCTTGTAATTCCCCCGGACGCTACTCTTCTACGTGCCTGAAAAAGAAGGAATGCAGATGCATTGTGC
Organism: Adiantum capillus-veneris; assembly: GCF_014529385.1. Lineage (NCBI taxonomy): Eukaryota > Viridiplantae > Streptophyta > Polypodiopsida > Polypodiales > Pteridaceae > Adiantum > Adiantum capillus-veneris. The sequence continues at coordinate 28,608,470 of NC_140931.1, read as the reverse complement.
GCCATCGTCATGTGTGTAAGTGATTCTATTCTCACTTTGGTTCAACATACCACTAAAGCACATGAGGCATGGAACATATTGGCTTGCCAATATGAGGTGTACAATCACACTTGAGAGAGTGATGGTTTTGATCTTAGTAAAAATTGATCCCTGTGAGCGAGGTCCAATTGATGGATAGTATCGGAAATCATCCGTAGAGTGCCCGGTCTATATCCCAATGGTGTAAGCAAGAAGACGGGATCTGTTGAATAGACATGAAAAGAGTGTGATTGGAACCGGCCAATAGCCTCACTAAAGGGTGGTAAACGTTGGCTTTCACTTGATCTTTACGTTGACTAACTTTTCTTGTACTTTACGTCACAAAGCAATTGCACGAATAAACCTGTGATGTGACTGGTATTCAACACTTCAAGACACTTCACGACTTGGTAGCTAGAGCACTCCCAAGTAGACAGCAACACCTTCTAGGCCCCAAAGACTGACGCCCTTTCCGTATTTCTTTATTCTTATTGCAAATAAACGACATCAACACTTTCATCTAACTCCCACCAAGCTGTCCAAACCTGTCAAGGGTTGTAATTGCAGGTTTTGTTCAATTTTGAACCATAATGACGCCAGACCCCTGTAGGTCAAAAGTACACATTTATGATACTTTCCCTTGCATTTAGGAACCTTTCTGGTGAGCTGCAGGTCAATTTCAGCAGGCTGTAATTTTCTGTTTTGGATCGTTTTGAGCGGAGCAAACAAGTCTACGCATGTCTCAGCAGCTTCCGTTGTCACGAGGAGGTGTATTTATCCTGTTGCCTTCTTTAAATATGTATGACATATTTTTATTTATTTTATTTTTACTTGTTTTCCCCTAAACCCTTGAAAAGTGCAAGTGGACATTGCATGGCCAGTGTGAAATGGTTGCGACCGAACGGGTTTTTCATATTGGGAATCTAGATCAGTTAGTTTGGACTGGTCGGGCCAGTTAACACTGAATTCTGACGAGTATGGAAGCCTGTGTGCGCCAAATGGAGTTTGGGCCACTTGGCAAGTCACAACTTTATAAGTTGGTGGGAACGAGGAAATTAAACCAAAGGGGCAAACTGGACACTTGTCAAATTTGGAAGCTCCAGAAGGATCCCTCAGCAAGAGGGGGCGCCCAAATGAGAGCGGAGGTTGATTTTTAAGTTAGTGTGCATTTACATTGTGTGTGAGTAGTGGGTGCAGGCTCACAGCTTTAATGGAAATCTCGCTTTCTCCTTTGTCTCATGTAGCGTGATGATCTACTCTCGTGCATCTCTCTCTCCCCTTTGCACATATGGTAATGTCCCACTAGTTGGGCTACTCAGATGATCATGTACAGTTCTGGGGGTTTTATGCGCGTTTGCCAAGGCAAGAGCCTTCTGAACAGGAATCGGATTAGCTAATTGCTAATCCCCCACAGGTACGCATAGTTCCATCGCGAAAGATTGCAAATTTGGAAAGTATTCTCGTGTGAAAACTCGTTCACAGGGGGATTGTCCCATTGCGTGCAGGAGCACTTGGGACACGTGTAAACGTGTTCGCTTCACTCAAAAGGATCCAAAACAGACAATGACAGCTTGCTGTGCTTTTCTGCTGCTGCAGGTTTAGGGTTTCACACCTAATTTATAAGAAAACACCAGGGGAGCCTCGGGAAGGCCTTGGGATGCTTAGATAGGGTTTTGGGCATTTGGCAGTGACACAACAGGGAATTACGAAATGCTGACATTCTTTTAAAGCTCAATGAAAAACTTCTAAAATGTGAGGGAATCCGTCGTAGAGGTGTACTTTTGACCTACAGGGGTTTGGCACCGTTATGCTACGGAAATCAGGTCGGAAACCTGCAATTTCAGCCCATGACAGGCTTGGACAGCTTGGTGAGAGTTCGATTCAAGTGTTCGGAACGTCTGTTTTCAATTAAATAAAGAAATACCGAAAGAGGCGCGAGTCTTTGGGGCCTACATGGTGTTGGTCTTTGTGTGTGCAGTGACGATCTAGTCATTGAACGCATATGTGTTCTCTTTTCTTTGCAGTGCTGTGTAAAGTCAACAGGTAATTGAAGTAGTACCGCCCTTATTACCGGGATAGTCACTTTTTCTTCAAAATGTGCAGTGTGGATTGTTGTGGGTGAAAGCAACACAAAGCTTATTGTCATGGTAAAGAAGAGAGACCAAGTACCTGAAGAGGGATCTTCCTCACATGGCATAGAGAAAGTTCCTTCAACTCTTTAAGAAGAGGACAAGTTGTTCAGAGTTCAAGTGTGTAGCTACATCGAATGTTTCAGCAGTTGGTTAAGAACCCAAGGATACAGGAGTTCTTACGGGCTCCTACACAGGAATTTCAGGCTCGACACAGGGTTTTCAGGCTCTGACACAGGGCATGACTAAGCCGTTGGAGGAAAAGGAGATTTCCAATGCACAGAGATCTCGTGATGCTCGAGGGAAAGCCCATGTGATTGAGCAACCAGTGGTGTCCATTGATCCCAAGCAATTTGCTTTACGTCGACATGAATCATTTGAGAATTGTCAAGGGAGTAATGAACATGCTATGCGTCAGACCCTTCTATTACCTACTTCATATCCTGGTTATTTTGGAGGCGGTTTAGTATGGCTGGACCTTCCACAGGTTATATGCCAAGGAATGTTTTTGCAACAATGCAACCAGGCATGGTTAACCCTATGTATGGGAATATGGGTGTCCAACCAGGTTTTCAGGGTGTCTATGGTCAATTTCGAATGCGTGGAACTCAATTTGGTATGGTTGGTTTTTCGCAGCCATATGCCCAAAATGCAGATATGACAGGTAAAACAGGCGATGTGTGTGCGTGAATGGTCAATTTGGGAGGCACCTGTTTATGACAATTCGACTCCTTTGAGTCAGCCTAAGGATTACAATGAAGGTGGGCAGGCAATGTGTCACGTGACACATCCAACCCTATTGTCCGACAAGCTACAACACGACCAGGGTTCAGTCAGTCAAGTCAATCTAGAATAGGAAGTGATATGTCACTTTTGTGAGTCTGTTCGCACACCGTGCATGTCCAGACACTTAGATTAGATGCATATCCTTCGGTTGCACACAACATGATCATAAGCATTCCCATCAGAATCCATCAGAATCCATCAGGGGAATTTTCCAATGCATTAAACCTATTTTTCCTATTTTTGACATTTTTCACTTATTATTTTTAAGTGACTTTTGTTGGAAAATAGGTAGGGCAATTTTGCTAAGTTTGTATATAAGCAACCAAAGCTAGCACTTTCTGGCAGAAGAGGCAGCAGGAGCACCGCTCAACAGGCACCTTCTCAGCAAGACCCCCAACTGCATGACCTAGCGTTTTTGCAACTCAGCATCAAGCTAACGTTTTGCAAGGACATATCAGCCTTGGCGATTTTGCATTGCAGAGGAGCTTCAGCATTGGTAGACACAGCAGAACCACTTCACGACAGTAGATCAGCCCTAGCATTAGTGGATTTTCCCCAGCAGCCGAACTCAGCTCCTAGCGTTTTTGCATCAGCATCACACTTCAGTGTTTTGCAGATTCACCGCGACGGAACATCAAGGAACGTTTTCAGTTTTCAGCATTCAGTACCCGCAGTAGAACCCCGAACCTCATAGATCTCACCTTCCCGCAGCAGATCCTCGCCGCACGGTCAGATCTTGCAAGGTTTGCAGATTCAGTCAGGAAAACGCAGATTACAGCATCTGCGTTTTCAACGCGTCGTCGTCTCATCGTCGCCATCGACATCGTTACCGATATAAAGTCAAAATTCAGCAGATAAAGATTTGCAGATTTCAGCCATTGGCGTTTTTAGATTTCAGCCGTCTCATCGTCGTCGACATCGTCCGGCAAGTCCAAGCATTGTAGAGATTTGTGCAATCATAAGTAGACCGCTCTCGCCACAGAGAGTGGGGCCTTCAGAGGAGGGTTTTGATAGCATTCTGGTGTCGTATTCTTCTCTCTCTATCTCTCAGTTTCATGCACCTTCATTCACAGTGTCCATCACTTTGTTTGTGTCCATTGCACTCCCTCATTAAAGGAACGGAAGGCTCTCCCTTCCGTAAGTAAAAGGAACCTTGAGCACAGTTCTGAGCACTTATCTTGAGCAAAGCTCAACATTCACTTCCGCTGCACCTTACATTGGTATCAGAGCTTTGGCAGTGTTCTGTATCACTCGAGGAAAGAACCACAAGAACCACATAATTTTTTTTTTCTTGTTGCGGTCACACGTAACCCAAGTCCTCTTAGGCGTGTTGATTCCTAATTGTGTTTTTGAAGTGTGATAGGAAACCCAAGAATGAAGGGCTTGTCCAGCCTCTCCTTGTGCCTCTTTTCACTCATTGAGAGCGGACCGTGCACTTAGCGGCCGGCCAATCAACGTGAGGTGGGAAAAAGCACTTTGGTGTGAGCGCAAGGCCGCCAAGGGGTGCAGTGCGCCTGCGGAAAAGAGCAGAACTCGGGTGAAGAGAAGATCCTTCTCTAACACAGATTGCAAGCGAAAGAAGAACCTCAAGAACCCCAAGAACCCAGATCCCCAAGAACCCAAGTTCCTTGTGAACTTAAGAACCGAAGACCACAAGAACCCACAAGAACCCAAGACTTCAGTGGATGGTCATCACTCGAAGCGGAATGGATACTTCGCTTGGAAGTGATGAGCATGAGGAGGCGAAGAAGAATTTTTCCCACCAGGAGGTTTTTCCGACCCTCCGCCTTCCCCATCTACGCCAAGGATTGCACTAACTCCTATGAAGGAGTTGACGCAGTTGTTTATGGACAGGACTTTAGAACACGAAGAAAGAAGGGCAGCCATAGATCATGACTACGAAGAAACAGTGGCAGCCATAGAGCGTAAGTACCGCTTGGAAGCCAAAGTAAGAAAAGCAGAAAGAAAGGCTGACTTGGAGCGTGAGCGTGAGCAAGCGCGCTTGGCGGCCGAACAGAGCGCCCGACACATGAAAGAGTTGTTGCGACTCTTTTCTCATGTGCAGGCACAGATGCAAGAGGATCAGGAGAACGAGACTCAGTCTTTTCTTCTCCACAGTATGACACACATGATTTGCATGATGATAAGCATGATGAATTGCATGATAATGATGAGCATGATGATTTGAATGATAATGATAAGCATGATGATTTGAATGACAATGACAAGCATGATGATTTGCATGATGATCAAGGTGTGATTTCTCACGAGCATGATGATTTGTATGATCAAGACGTGATTGTTCACAAGGATGATGTGTTAGTTGATACTTTCTCTAGTGAAGCTAACCTCATTGCAAATTCGATCAATCACGAAGAACCGATCTTGGCTTTCGAGTCGAGGTCCACAACACCCCCCCCCCCCCGGCAGATTCGATCAAACATGACGAACCGATCTTGGCTCTCGAGCCTAGGTCCACAGAACCCTTACAGGAAGTACTATGTGTTTGAATGATTAGTCAACACGCATTGTACGAGTGTTTCATTCGTGATCGTTTCCTGTATTTTAGTGAGCGTCTTTATGTGATCCCTTTCCAAAGGCATGACATATTGTACGTTGAGCACATTTCACTCATGAATGAGCACGGATGTATTGCGGATTATTCATGAAAACCTGAAAAGTATGCATTCAAGGAAGTCACATTCCATGTCTCTACCTTGGCACGACACAGTTGTAGAAAGAGCACAAGAAAGTATGAGCACCAAGCATGGGCATTTCCATTGTGTTTTGCCACAGTTGATTGATTTAGATCAGCACGACAAGATTTGCTCTCATTGTTTGTATGTGTGTGGTGAATGGTTTGGCACTCTGTCTCTTTGTTCATCTACATTGCATGCACAGTCTTTGAGGAAGACAAGATTTTTTCCAATCTCTTTACATGGAATAGGTATGTTCTTGGTTTTGTGTTGGAAGTGGTTTCATGAATTTTCAGCCATGGAGATTCTTGAAGAAGAAAGAAGCATGACTCTAGACGAAGTTGAAGCATTGAAGGAGCCACAGAAGATTTTGTGTCGCTTTCGGCGCGGCCCAAAGAAGAAGGCATTGCAGACCTTTATGAAGTTCAAGTATCGCACGACCCACGCGTCAGAGTGGGCCGACGAAGAGTCCTTTCCAGGATTCCGGATATTGTTGACGATCTCCCTCGACGCCATATAGTTCGGTACCAGTACCTCACTTTGAAAAGGAGGGGATGTCACGTGACACATTCAACCCTATGTGTCCGTGGACAAGCTACAACACGACCAGGGTTCAGTCAGTCAAGTCAGTTTAGAATAGAAATTGATCTGGCACTTTTGTGAGTCTATTCATAGACCGTGCATGTCCAGACACTTAGATTAGATGCATATCCTCCGATTGCACACAGCATGATCATAAGCATTCCCATCAGAATCCATCAGGGAAATTTTTTAGTGCATTAAACCTATTTTTCCTATTTTTGACATTTTTCACTTATTATTTTTAAGTGACTTTTGTTGGAAAGTAGGTAGGGCAATTTTACTAAGCTTGTATATAAGCAAACCAAAGCGAGCACTTTCTGGCAGAAGAGGCAGCAGGAGCACCGCTCAACAAGCACCTTCTCAGCAAGACCCCCAACTGCATGACCTAGCATTTTTGCAACTCAGCATCAAGCTAGCGTTTTTGCAAGGACAGATCAGCCTTGGCAATTATGCATTTCAGAGGAGCTTCGGCATTGGTAGACACAGCAGAACCACTTCACGACAGTAGATCAGCCCTAGTGTTAGTAGATTTTCCCCAGCAGCAGAACTCAGCCCCTAGCGTTTTTGCATCAGCATCACACTTCCGCGTTTTGCAGATTCACCGCGAGGGAACTTCAAGGAACACCAGCATTTTCAGTTTTCAGCATTCAGTACCTGCAGTAGAACCCCGAACCTCGTAGATCTCACCTTCCCGCAACAGATCCTCGCCGCACAGTCAGATCCTGCAAGGTTTGTAGATTCAGCCGGGTTGCAGCATCTGCGTTTTCAACGCGTCGTCGTCACATCGTCGCCATCGACATCGTCACTGACATAAAGTCAGCCATTAGCGTTTTCAGATTTTAGCCGTCTCGTCGTCGGTAAGTCCAAGCATTGTAGAGATTTGTGCAATCATAAGTAGACCGCTCTTGCCACAGAGAGTGGGGCCTTCAGAGGAGGGTTTTGACAGCATTCTGGTGTCGTATTCTTCTCTCTCTCTCTCTCTCTCTCTCTCTCTCTCAGTTTCTTGCACCTCATTCACAGTGTTCATCACTTTGTTTGTGTCCATTGCACTCTCTCATTAAAGGAACGGAAGGCTCTCCCTTCCGTAAGTGAAAGGAACCTTGAGCACAATTCGGAGCACTCATCTTGAGCAAAGCTCAACATTCACTTCCGCTGCACCTTACACAGTGATGTTTGAAACTTTCCGGGAAACTGAGGATCAATTGAAGGCTTTGACCTTCATACAACAGTTTGATGCAGCTTATGCTGGAGGAAATTTCAGAGTCTTCGAAGATACGCAAGGCTGCCATTTTTTTAAAAGGGAGTGCGCTTCAATGGTGGAGAACCGCATTGTTGAATTAGGGTCAAGCCTCTACAACGTGGGTCTAGTTCAAACAGCTTTTTGCACCATTATGGCTTACAAACACTTTTGAAGTGGATGTGATGACAAAATCAGAGTTACCGGGGAACACCATCCCATGGGCAGGGAACGCCGGAACGGCGTTCCGGGGGGGTTACATGGTCCGGAACGGCCCGGAACGGCCAAACGTTCCGCAGGGACTTTTGGTACTGGAACGGCAGGCCCGGAACGGCTCGGAACGGCTGGGAATGGGCAGATTTTCAGATTTTGGTGATTTGTCTTGTGAGCCTTCCCCTTGTTAAATGTCCCTTCCCCCACCCCTTACCTTCACTATGCACACAAGCTTTCAAGGGCCAAAGCTAAAGCTCTACCCTCTCGACTCTCGACTCTCGACTCTCAAGCTCTAGCCTCTTTCAAGCTTTGAAGTCTAGACTCTAGAGTCTACAAGGCTAAAAGCTCTCCCCCTCTCTCTCAAGCTCCCTCCTTCTCTCTCTCAACTTTAAGCTCTCTCTCGAGTCTCTCCCCCCTTCCCTCTCTCCCCCTCTCAAGCTTTCAAGTCTACACGACACACGTTTGTCATAGTAAGACTGAATGGTCTTCAAATCAAGTGTTTTGTGAGTGTTAAGAGTCAAAGGACTCTGATACTACTTCTATTCAATCACAAAGAGCTTGAAATTGCATTATTTGGGTGTTTTTATGCCTCCCGTTCCGCGCCGTTCCCCCGTTCCGTGGGGGATCCTTTCGCCGTTCCCGTTCCGCTTTCCGGGTAACTATGGACAAAATGGCTCGAGTTGAATGCTAAACACTGTGCGAACCTTGAAGAGTACAGTAAACAATTCTGGGCCGCACTATTGCCAGTAACTTCCTATAGGTTTGTGCTGTTGTCAAAACAGATTGAGAGTTTGATGTCGAAGTCCTCGACCCCGTAGATCTCAACAAGGTGGTATCGATTGCTCTCGCACTGGAGATGAAGCACAATAAGGGAAAGCCTAAGGAGAACAAGACTTCGCAAAGTACCTCTCAAACTTCTAAGAACCCTCAGACCGGTAAGAATGGTAAGAATGGTAACTCATCTAACCAATCTTCCTCCAGAAAAGAACTCTCCAAATGAACCTAAGGGTAAAGCAAACACAATTGCTAAACCTAAGCTCACCCTAGATGAAAAGGCAGAACAAGGAATTATAGGAGGATACATCACGTCGGAAGAACAAAGCATTTATTCTAAGGAAGGTAGATGTTATCATTGTCACATCAAGGGTCACATAAAAAGAACATGTCCTAAGCTTGACTCTAATGAATCCAAAGAACCCACAAAACCCACATCCTCTGTCAACGCAATAAATGAGAACACGAGTGTGACCCAAGTTTCTCATGATCCTCCCATTGACGAGTCTCTCATTAAGTGTTATGGTCATGTGAAGGGTCAGTGTTTTCTCATATTGTTTGACCTAGGCAGTATGCATGATGTGATTAGTGACTCTCTTGTTGAAAGAGCCCGCTTGGAGGTTAGCAAGACATCTCCTTTCGAGGTGTCGGGCCCCGATATGGACTCTCATCACGCAAGAGTGCCTTGATGCTTTGTTTACTGTTCAACAAGCGTCCTTACGCAGAAAATTTGTAGTCTCTCCTCTTTCAGGATGTGATATGCTTTAAGGCATTCGATGGTTTCGTGAGCATAACCCTCTCATTGAATGGCAACCAATATGTTCACTTTCAATGCCAAAAGTGACTCTCCCATTGTCATTTGTGGAGAGGAAGTTATTCATTCTTCATCTCTCATTTCTAATGTGTAAGCGAAGGTTGAAAAGAATCATGAGAAGGAGACTCTCTCAATCTTGTCTTCTCCAAAGCACGACACACATGTTTTGCATGATAAAGATGTGATTGTTCACCGGGATGATGGGTAGTTGATGCTTGTTCTAGTGAAGCTAACCTCATTGCAGATTCGATCAATCACCAAGAACCGATCTTGGCTCTCGAGTCGAGGTCCCAAGAACCCCCACAAGAAGTAATATGTGTTCGTATGATTAGTCAGCACGCATTGTTCGAGTGTTTCATTTGTGACGGTTTCTTGTACTCTCGTCACCGTCTTTATGTGTTCCCTTTCCACAAGCATGCCATATTGTATGCTGCACATGATTCACTCATGAATGAGCACGGATATATGCGGATTACTCATGAAAAGATGAAATGTTTGCATTCAAGTAATTCATATTCCATGTCTTTTCCTTGGCATGACACAATATCCGAACGAGCACAAGAAGGAGCATCAAGCATTGGCATTTCCATTGTGGTTTGCCACAGTTGATGGATTTAGATCAGAAAGTCAAGATTCGATCTCACGGTTTGCGTGTGTTTGATGAACGGTTTGGCACTCCATCTTTTTGTTCTTCTACAGTGTATGCACAGTTTTTTCGAAAGAATAGTCTTTTTCCAGTCACTTTACATGGAATGGGTATGTTCATGTTTTGTGTTGGAAGTGGTTTCAGGAATTTTCCTCCTCGGAGATTCTTGATGAAGATGGACCTACATCCATAGATGTAGTTGGACCATTGAAGCAGCCTTAGATGACTTCGTGTCGCTTTCGGCGCGGCCCAAAGAAGCAAGAGTTGTAGACCTTTATGAAGTTCAAGTATCGCACGACCCACGCATCAGAGTGGGCCTGTGAAGAGTCCTTCACAGGATTCTAGACACTGTTGGCGATCTCCCTCGACGCCATACAGTTCGGTACCAGTACCTCACTTTAAAAAGGAGGGGATGTCCCGTGCACATCTAACCGTATGTGCATGTGGACAAGCTACTTGATGACAAGGGTTCAATTAGCTTAGCTTAGGAAGTGTTCTGGCACTTTTGTGAGTCTGTTCGTTGACCGTGCATGTCCAGGCACTTAGAGTAGATGCATATCCTCTAGTTGCACATAGCATGATCATCAACAGTACCATCAGAATCCATTAGGAGCATCTTACAGTGTAGAAAACCTATTTTCCCTATTTTAGCCATTTTCACTTATTATTAATAAGTGGCTTTGTTGGGAAATTTGGTAGGGCAATCTGACTAAGGATCTATATATAAAAGCTAGCGCTAGCACTTTCTGGCAGAAGAGGCAGCAAATACCATCTGAAGTGCACCTTCTCAGCAAGACCGGCAAGAGGACATAGCGTTTTCAGCCACCAAAGACCTGCTAGCGTTTTCATCAAATGCAAATCAGCCCAGCGTTTTTCAGCATTGCAGATCAGCATGGCGTTAGCGGATTTCAGTAGCCTCTCTAGCGTTTTTCAACCTCAACCCTAGTGTTTTTGGAGTAGCGAATCAGCCTAGCGTTTTGCAGTTCCTCGGCGACAAGACCCAATTGTGCGTCAACGTTTTCAGTTTTCAGCAGTCCAACTCCGCACCGCAGCCCCCAATCTCGCAGATCTCACCTTCCCGCAGTAGATTCTCGTCGCACGGTCAGATCAGCCAGCGTTTGCAGATTCAGCTCGCTATTCGCAGATTTCAGCATCTGCGTTTTCAGCGCGTTGTCGTCGCCGTTGTCATCGACATAGAGTCAGAATTCAACAGATACAAGATTTGCAGATTTCAGCCCTTAGCGTTTTCACTTTTTAGCCCGTCTCGTCGTCGTCGACATCGTCAGCAAGTCCATTGCATTGTAGAGATTTGTGCAATCAATAGTAGACCGCTCTCGTCATAGAGAGTGGGGCCTTTGGAGGAGGTTTTGACAACATTCTGTTGTCGTATTCTTCTCTCTCTATCTCTCAGTCTCAGCTACTTCATTCACAATTTACCACTTTGTTTGTGATCATTTGCACTCTCTCACTAAAGGAACGAAAGGCTCTCCCTTCCGTAGTTAAAAGGAACCCTTGAGCACAGTTCGGAGCACTCATCTTGAGCAAAGTCAAACATTCACATCTGCTGCACCTTACAAGAACTCAAGGACTCAAGAATCCAAGAACCTCAAGACCCCAAGTTCCTCGTGAACTTCAGAACCCAAGATCTCAGTGTATGGTCAACACCTGAAGCGGATTGGATACTTTGCATAAAGATGATGAGCATGAAGGTGGTGAAGAAGAATTTTCCCCACCAGGAGGTTTTTCCGACCCTCCCCCTTCCCATCTACATCACGGTTTGCATCAAATCCGATGGAGGCTTTGGTAAAGTCGATGATGGACATGATACTACAACAAGAGGTGCAACGCGCTACCTTGGAGTGCGAGCGCGATGAGCGAAGGTTAGTCTTTGAGCGTGAGCAAGCGTGCTTGGCGGCCGAAGAAAGACGAGCGGCCTTGGAGTTAGAGCGTGAGGCAAAGAGACCAACGCATGCAAGAGTTGGTCCTATAGGTACTTACCTCGAAACCCGAGCCGATCAAAGATGTTCGTAGTTCTTCAGGTAGCACAAGCAGAGATTCGGGCTCCAACAACCCTGTCATTGAGAAGTTGACGTTCAATAAGTATGACGGTAAGATGGATGCTACTATTATTCATTCTTGGTTGCATCAGTTTAATGCTTACTTTGCGACAACTAAGAAGACAGGAAATAGCAAGGTTTTGATTGCAACTATGTACCTTGCCGGTGATGCCATCGATTGGTACCACGCATGGCAAGAGGCACAGTTGACCGCGCACCTAGAGGAAGCCGACGAAGGCGTGTCCCTTTCCTTCAATTAGACCGACTTCTAAGACAAGCTCAAGGCGCGATTTATGGCACCACAGTGCCTAGCACGGTTGAAAGACGATTGGCGTAGTCTCAAGCAAAATGGTATGCCAGTTATGTTTTTCTCCAATCGTGTTTTGCAGCTCGGCACCCAATTACGCAAATCGGATGATGAGCACAAGGAGACCTTCCTTTATGGATTGGACGAGTATATCAAGTATGATGTCGAGGTATTCGATCCCATCGATCTCAACAAGGCGGTAGCGATTGCGCTCGCATAGGAGATGAAGCAGAATAAGGGAAAGCCTAAGGAGAACAAGTCTTCTCAAAGCACCTCTCAGACTCCTCAGAACCTTCAGAACAGTAAGAATGGTAACTCTTGTAGCCAACCTTCCTCTAGTCCTTCAGAAAAGAACTCACAAAATGAATCTATGTCACATGCACATCTAACCCTTTGTGTACGTGGACAAGCTACTTCATGACAAGGGTTCAGTCCGGTTCAGTCAGTCTAGCTTAGGAAGTGTTCTGGCACTTTTGTGAGTCTCTTCGCAGACCATGCAACTCCAGACACTTAGAGTAGATGCATATCCTCTGGTTGCACACAGCATGACCATCAGATTTTAGTCAGAACCCATTAGGAGCATTTTTACAGTGCATAGACCTTTAGCCAATTTTCACTTATTATTTTTAAGTGACTTTGGTTGGGAACTGGGTAGGGCAATTTAAGTAGCCAAGTATATAGAAACCTAGCGCTAGCACTTATGGGCAGAAGAGGCAGCAAGAACCCTATGTTCATCAGGCAACTTCTCAGCAAGACCCCCAAAGACAGAAGACCTAGCGTTTTTGCATTGCAAGGCTTAGCGTTTTTCACCCAGATCAGCCTTGGTGATTTGGATTGCAGATCAGCCCGGCAGCAGCAAGACACATGTCACGTGACACATCCAACCCTATGTGTCCGGACAAGCTACAACATGATCAGGGTTCAGTTCAGTCAAGTCAGTCTAGAATAGGAAGTGATCTGGCACTTTTGTGAGTTTGTTCGCAGACCGTGCATGTCCAGACACTTAGATTAGATGCATATCCTCCGATTGCACACAACATGACCATCAGATTCGAGTCAGATCCCATCAATAGCATTTTTACAGTGCATAAATCTATTTTCCCTATTTTTGACATTTTTCACTTATTATGTTTAAGTGACTTTTGTTGGCAAGTAGGTAGGGCAGTTTTGCTAAGTTAATATATAAGCAAACTAGAGTTAGCACTTTTTGGCAGAAGAGGCAGCAGGAGCATCTTGCTCAACAGGCAACTTCTCAGCATGACCCCTCAGAGGCCTAGCGTTTGCAAGAGACAGCAACACACTAGCGTTTTTGGGATCAAGACTAGCCTGGCGTTTTTGTTCAGCAGATCAACCTCGGCTACCACAAGACAACAAGAGCCTTAGCATTTTTGCAGCAGAAGACCATTTCAGCCGTAGCGTTTTTGCATTTGCATCGTATCCCAGCGTTTTGTAGATTCTCCACGACGGAACCTCAAGAACCATCAGCGTTTTCAGTTTTCAGCCCTTAGACATCGCAGATCAAGTCCCGAACCTCGCAGATCTCACCTTCCCGCAACAGATCCTCGTCGCACGGTGAGTTTCCGCAAGGTTTACAGTTTTCAGCCCGAAAAACACAGATTTCAGCATCTGCGTTTTCAGCACGTCGTCGTAGCATCGTCGTCATCGACATAGTCAGAATTCGACAGATAAAGATTTGCAGATTTCAGCCCTTAGCGTTTTCAGATTTCAGCCCGTCTCATCGTCGTCCTTATCGTCGTCAACATCATCGGCAAGTCCAAGCATTGTAGAGATTTGTGCAATCATAAGTAGACCGCTCTCGCCATAGAGAGTGGGGCCTTAGGAGGAGGGTTTTACAACGTCTCTGGTGTTGTATTCTCTTCTCTATCTCTCAGTCTCATACACTTACATGCACAGTGTCCATTCACTTTGTTTGTGATCATTGCATTCTCTCATTAAGAATAGAAGGCTCTCCCTTCCATAAGAACGAAAAGGAACCTTGAGCACAGTTCGGAGCACTCATCTTGAGCAAAGTTCAAACATTCATTCCGTTGCACCTAACAATACAGCAGGAACTCTAGCGTTTTTGCATCTGCAACATAGATCAGTCCTAGCGTTTTTGATCAGCAAGGGCCTAGCGTTTTGCAGATCTTTCGTGACGGAACCTCAATAAGCACCAGCGTTTTCAGCAGTCAGACATCGCAGTAGAGGTCCCGAACCTCGCAGATCTCACCTTCCCGCAGTAGATCCTCGCCGCATGGTCAGATCTAGCATAGTTTGTGGTTTCAGCCCGGAAAACGCAGATTTCCAGCATCTGCGTATTCAGCGCGTCGTCACATCGTCGCCATCGACATCGTCACCGACATAAGAGTCAGAATTCAGCAGATAAAGATTTGCAGATTTCAGCCATTAGCATTTTCAGATTTCAGCCCGTCTCGTCGTCGTCCTCATTGTCGTTGACATCGTTGGCAAGTCCAAAGCATTGTAGAGATTTGTGCAATCATAAATAGACCGCTCTCTCCATAGCGAGTGGGGCCTTCGGAGGAGGGTTTGACAACATTCTGGTGTCGTATTCTTCTCTCTCTATCTCTGAGTCTCATTCACCTTCATTCACAGTGTTCACCACTTTGTTTGTGTCCATTGCACTCTCTCACTAAAGGAACGGAAAGCTCTCCCTTCTGTAAGTAAAAGGAACCCTTGAGCACAGTTCGGAGCACTCATCTTGAGCAAAGTTGAATATTCACTTCCGTTGCACCTTACATTGGTATCAGAGCTTTGGGAGTGTTCTGTATCACTCAAGGAAAGAACCACAAGAACCACAATTTTTTTTTGCTTGTTGCGGTCGCACGTAACCCAAGACCTCTTGGGCGTGTCGATTTCTAATCGTGTTTTTGAAGAGTGACTGGAAATTCAAGAAAGAAGGGCTTGTCCAGCCTCCCTTTGTTTCTCTTTTCACTCATTGAGAGCGGATCGTGCACTTAGCGGCCGGCCAATCAACATGAGGTGGGAAAAAGAAACCTTGGTGTGAGCGCAAGGCCGCCAAGGGGTGCGCCCGCGGGAAAGAGAAGAGCTCGGGTGAAGAGAAGAGTCTTCTCTAACACAGATTGCAATCTAAAGAAGAACTTGAAGAACCTGAAGAACCTCAAGACCCTCAAGAACCCAAGAACGCAAGACCCACAAGAACCCAAGTTCCTTGTGAACTTCAGAACCCAAGACTTCAGTGGATGGTCATCACCCGAAGCGGAATGGATACTTAGCATAGAGGTAGTGAGCATGGGAGTGGCGATGAAGAGTTTTCTTCACTAGGAGGTTTTTCCGACCTCCCCCTTCCCCATCTACGCCAAGGATTGCACTAACTCCTATGGAGGCTTTCGACAAGATGATGATGGACAGGAAGTTAGAACGCGAAGAAAGAAAAGCAAAAATGGATCGCGAACACCAAGAAAGAAATGAGAACGGGATTGCGAGGACGGGCAAGCGCGCTTGGCGGCCGAACAGAGAGCCCAACACATGCAAGAGTTGTTCCGACTCTTTTCTAATGTGCAGACACAAATTGTAAAGGATCAGGAGAAGGAGACTCTCTCAGTCTTTTCTTCTCCAAAGCACGACACATAGGAATTGCATGATAATGATAAGCATGATGAATTGGATGATAATGATTTGGATGATAATGACAAGCATTTGCATGATCAAGATGTGATTTCTCACAAGCATGATGATTTGCAGGAAGATGATGTGATTGTTCACAAGGATGATGGTTTAGTTGATACTTTTTCTAGTGAAGCTAACCTCATTGCAGATTCATCAATCACGAAGAACCGATCTTGGCTCTCGAGTCGAGATCCAACGAACCCTCACAGGAAGATTCGATCAATCACGAAGAACCGATCTTGGCTCTCAAGTCGAGGTCCAAAGAACCCCAACAGGAAGTATTTGTGTACGCATGATTAGTCAGTACGCATTGTTCGAGTGTTTCATTTGTGATGCTTTCTTGTATTTTAGTCACCGTCCTTATGTGACCCATGTAGAGATTTGTGCAATCATAAATAGATCACTCTCGCCATAGAGAGTGGGGCCTTCGGAGGGTTTGACAACATTCTGGTGTCGTATTCTTCTCTCTCTATCTCTCAGTCTCATGCACCTTTATTCACAGTGTTCACCACTTTGTTTGTGTCCATTGCACTCTCTCACTAAAGGAACGGAAGGCTCTCCCTTCCGTAAGTAAAAGGAACCATTGAGCACAGTTCGGAGCACTCATCTTGAGCGAAGTTAAACATTCACCTCCACTGCACCTTACAATCTAAGGGTAAAGCTAAAACACCTGCTAAACCTAAGCTAACCACGGATGAAAAAGCCGCAAAAGGAATTGTAGGAGGATATATAACGGCAGAAAAACAAGTCATTTATGCTAAGGAAGGTCGTTGTTATCAATGTCAGGTCAAGGGTCACATTAAAGCGGCTTGTACTAAGACAGCCCCACCTAGAGAACCCAAAGAACCCACAGCTACCACAAGCACTTTAATGAATCAATGTGAGTCTTCACATGTTTCTGACGCACACATTGATGAGTCTCTCATGAAGTGTTATGGTTATGTGAAGTTTTGTCATATTGTTTGATCCAAGTAGTATGCATGATGTGATTAGTGCCTCTCCTGTAGAGAGAGTCCGCCTAGAGGTTAGTCAGACATCTCCTCTCGAGGTGTCTGGCTTCGCTCCCGGTATGGACTCTCTCATCACACAAGAGTGCCGTGATGTGATGTTTACAATTCAACAAACTTTCTTCTGTAGGAAATTTGTCGTGTCTCCTCTTTCAGGATGTGATATGCTTTTGGGCATTAGATGGTTGAGCATAACCCTCTTATTGATTGGGAGGACAATACTTCCGTATTAAATGCCAAAAGTGACTATCCCATGATCATTCGTGCTGAGGAGGGTTTGCATTCTTTGCCTCTCATTTCTTATGTGCAAGCAAAAGCGTGAATTACAACGAGGAGGACAAGCGGCATCCATCTATGCTGCTCTAGTTACCCAGAGCATTCAAGCTCCAGACAGGTGTTCAGCTTTGTTACCAAGTTCAAGCATCTCTTTTTGCAAGATAATCTTCCACCCCGTCTTCCACCCGAGCGGCCGGAGGACCATCGCATCGAGCTCACGGAGGGGGCACAGCCTGTCAGTAAGGCTCTCTACCGTTTGAACAAGACTCAGGAAGAAGAGTTAGAGCGGCAACTCACGGAGTTGGTGGCCAGAGGATTCATACGTCCAAGTGTAAGTCCTTTTGTTGCTCCTATTTTGTTTGTCCGCAAGAAGGATGGTTCGTCTCGTTTGTGTGTTGATTCTAGGGCATTGAACAAGATGACCGTCAAGAACAAGTTTCCGATGCCTTGCATTGAGTATATCCTCGATATGCTCACTGGGGCAAAGGTCTTTACTAAGGTCGATCTCAAAAGTGGATACCATCAAGTAAGGGTATTCAAAGGCGACATCTACAAGACCGCTTTTCACATAGAGCGAGGGCAATGAGAGTATGTAGTCATGCCTTTTGGATTGACAGGTGCCGTGGATACATTTAATCATCTCATGGTAGGCCGTTTTGGCGATATGGTGGGTGTATGTGTGTTCATCTTTCTTGATGATATTCTCATTTTTTTTGCATCATGAGAACAACATGAAAAGGATGTAGAAAGGATAATAACCCGTTTGGATGAGTGTCAGCTGTACATTGCAGCTAAGAAATCTGAGTGTTTTCTCACTGAAGTTACTTATCTGGGTTATATCATTTCTGCAGAAGGCGTCAAGCTAGATCCCGCGAAGGTGGAACAGGTACGTAATTGGGATTTGCCCAAAACTGCATATGATGTGCGTTCTTTTCTTGGTTTATATCAAGCATATAGTTCGCACATAGAGAATTTTGCAAGCATTACCGTATCCATGACAGATGTTTTGAAAGGGGTAAAGACTCGCTGACAGCGTGTGGATTTGCTCGAGGCAGCCATTGAGGCTTTCACAGCTCTCAAGGTTGCGGTTACAGAAGCGCCGTGTCTTATCCTTGCCTCTTGGGATGACCTCTTTGAGGCATGGACGGGTGGGAGCAATGTTGCCATAGGCGCTGTGCTTCAGCAGCATGGTCGTCCAGCTGCTTTCCTTAGTCGGAAGCTCAATAGTGCAGAAAAGAACTATTCAGTTTATTATAAAGAACTTGTGTCTGTCATTCTCTCTTAAGCATTGGAAGCATTTTCTGTATGGTAGAGAGTTCACAGTTCGCACAGACCACCAAGCGCTCAAGTGGCTCGAGTCTATGCATAGTGCACATTGAGTGATCGCCAAGCACGGTGGCCACAAATTTTTGAGCAATTTGGAGGTTTGATTGAGTATGTGCCTAGAAAAGCTAACCCTGTTGCAGATGCGTTAAGTCACAAAGGACAGATCCTGGCTCGAGTCATGATCCACAGTTTCTCTTCAGGGTGTGTCTTTTGACAGCATGAAGAACCAGTATGCGGATTCCGAGTTTGGTAAGCAATGGTTGTAGGCTCTTGCTTCCCAAGGGCCAAGTAACTATCTCATTCGTCATGGTTTGTTATATTTTCGACACCGTCTATGTGTGTTGCTCTCTCTCAGGAGAACCATATTGCATGATGCACATGACTCTCACGGGTGGGCACAAAGGAATGAACACAACTTTGGAAAAAATAGAACGATTCTTTTATTGGCCTAAAATGCGAAAAGATGTGTTTGGTTATGTCACACCGTGCACTATTTCTCAAAAGGTAGAAGCTTCTCGAGATAAGCAGCAAGGCCTCTTGCTTCCGCTGACTATTCCCGATGGACCTTTTCAGGATATTTCCATGGATTTTGTGACTAACCTTCCACCTTGTTTGCATTCAAGAAACACTCAATGTTTGACAATTGTTGATCGTTTCAACAAGTTTTGGATCTTGCTTCCTTGTAAGGCCACAGTCACCGCACAAGATGTAGCGCGGTTGTTCATAAAGCATTGGTACTCCCTCTGTGGTTTGTCAAAATCGATTGTTTTAGATAGGGATGTTAAGTTCACATCCCATTTTTGACGCGTTCTCTTTGAAAATTTTGGCACTAAGTTGAACTTTCATTGGCTTTTCATCCACAGTCAGATGGTTAGAAAAAGATTTACAATCAGTTGGCTAAAGATGTTTTAAAGTCATATGTGCATGATCAACTGTCTCATTGAGAGCTCTATCTTCCATTGGTTCTGTCACAAAGTGATGACGTGGCTACCGACAACAGAAACCCAAATTTTTGCCAGAAACCCTAATTTTGCAGAAACCCTAATTTCTGCAAACCCTAACCCTAACTGCTGGCTGAAACCCTAAGTGGTTGGAAACCCTAAAATCTGGCGCCAGTGCCACGTGGCAGTAGTGTACGGACGTCTCGAAACTTGCGGAAGCTGGAAAAGCATGATTTTGGCTACACAAGGGAGAATTGAGAGAGAAAGATTGAATTTGCTTTATTTTTTTACTGATTCTCATTGAGAGAGAGTGTTTTTTTTGGAACTGAAAGCTTTTGGGGCTCTTCTTTTGGGCATCCCTTGTAACCTTTGATTTAGTGGTTTAGGGCTCACTTCTCAGAGCATCTGGACGCAGAGTCTGAGAGTGAAACCCTAACCGCTCTCTTGTACTTTGATGGTTGATTAATACATAAAGAAATACCGAAAGGGACGCCAATCTTTGGGGCCAATATCTCTAGGCACAGAACTCCGCCGGGCCAGTGCAAATCTATTGTGATATGTGAATTGTTTTGAAGTGATTATTTGGTGCTGTCGCGATTGATTCTTGACTTGGAGTGTCCAAGTCTGTTATAGTGGTATCAGAGCATGGCCGATTTCTCTTCTACAAGAAATCCGATCCCCAATTTTTTTTCGCGGCACCTATGGCTTCATGCAAGGATTAGTTGACTCCCTCTGCATTTGGAGATGCGGGCAGGGATCACAACGAAGATTCCAGCAGAGACTATGGCTCGCCTCGGCCTACTTAGGCGGAGCAAAGAGAGATGAAGCATCGTCAATTGATCGGCGATGCAACAAAGATGATGCTCAGTTTTGCGAAGGATCCGAAATTGGCAAAATATATGAGCGAGACTTCTTTTCCGGAAGTGCATGCACAGTGGCAGAAAACCACTACACCACCCCTGAAACCCGCTCTCAAGAAACCTTCTGATCACAAACAGCATACAGAGAAGGAACTAGAAGAGGTGGTTGATGCACGGATTGCTCAGTTTTTTGACGCACAAAAGATTTACTTATTCCTCTGGGAGAGAACTGAATGATGGATAAAGGTTGAATATGTTTTGACCTGATCAAAAGAACGCCAAGATTTTTCTCCACACTCATGCCGATTGCTTTTCAGAGGGCCTGAAGATCAGACCATTGACCTGATACTCGGAAGCACGCCACCGAACCGGCCACCTTACTGTGTGAGCCGAGTATAGAATGAAAAGATTATGAACCCAGTGAAAGACCTCTTGGAAAAGGGTCTTGTCCAGCATAGTACTTCACCGTATTGCTCTCCATTGTTGTTGGATTTGAAGAAAGACGGATCTTGGAGAATGTGCATCGATTATAGAAGCTCTCAACAAAATCACCATCAAGAATAGATTTCTGATTCCTAGGATCGATAATATACTCGACAGGTTATAGGGATCCTCGTGCTTTAGCAGGATTGATTTGAAGAGTGGATATCATCAGATCCGAATCGCGACGGGAGACGTCTACAAGACCGCCTTCCGGACTACCTTTTGGATTATTTGAGTTTTTGGTGATCCCGTTTGGCATTAACCAATGCTGCTGCGACATTTAACCGGATGATGGACATGATTTTTTGAGAGTACAGGCTATTTGTTGGCACTTTCTTTGATGATATCATTGTTTTCTCCAAGAATGAAGCAGAACACAGAGATCATATGCTTCAGAGATACATTTTTTTTTTGGACACTTTGTCTCAGCAGCAGGAGTGCAAATGGATCTGGCTAAGATAGACACTATCCGTGATTGGCCCGATTTGAAGAATGTCCATGAAGTTGGAAGCTTCTTGGGACTATGTTCGTACTACAGAAGGTTCATTCGAAAGTTTGCAGAGGTTGCTTCCCCTTTGCATATCTTGATACAGAAAGGAGTCCCTTTTCTCGTGGGGATCCATAGAGGTGACTGCCTTTCGGACATTGAAAGAGAAATTGACTATAAGACCAGATTTGACTTTGCCGGACTTGCAGAAGTCATTTGAAGTATTTTGCGATGCTTGTGGTCGTAGTTTGGGTGCGGTCTTAATGCAAGAAGGCCATGTCATTGCTTACGAGAGCCGATTGTTCTCTAGGCCGGAGACGACAACACAAATTTATGAGAAAGAGCTTTTGGCGGTTATCCATGCTCTTACTCAGTGGCGGCATTACCTACTCGGAGCGGATTTTACTGTCTTTACAGACCATCAGAGTTTGCGCTACTTCTTGTCACAGAAGCAGTTTTCGGAAAAGCAGATGCGGTGGGCAAACATCTTGTCACAGTTTCACTTCCAGATTGTCCATGAGCAGGGACAGAAGAATGTGGTGGCAGATGCTTTGTCTTGGAAGCCGTTGGTTTTGGCTATTTCCGCGATACATCATAGGAGCTTCGAGGATATGCTCGATCAATATGCCACAGATACAGATTTTGCAGATTTTTTTTCACATAGATACGGGATGGGGCGACAGCAGCAGGATACTCCATTCGGGAAGGCTAGTTGATGAGAAAAACCATGTTGTGCGCTACACAGCCGTTGAGGGAAAAGGTTATGACCGAATGCCACTGTTTGCCTTGGCATTGCTACCACCATGAAAGGGGTAGAGAGATACTTCTTTTGGCCGAGGCTCAAAAAGGATGTGGAAGAGTTGTGCGCAGTATGCCAGAAGATTAAGTTGGACAGGCCCAAGGCACAGGGATTGTTACAGTCTTTACCCATACCCACCCGATCCTGGGAAAGTATTGAAATGGATTTCATTTTTGATCTCCCGAGAACACAGAATGATCACGATGATTTTCCAATTACATGGCACGTCTGAGACGATGTCTCTGACAGAGACCCCAGATTTATGAGTTTGTTTTGGAAGGCAATTTGGGAGAACATTGGCACGCAGTTGCAGTTCTCGTCATCGTTCCACTTGCAGACTGACGGGCAATCTGAGATTGCCAATTCAGTGGTTTTAGATTTATTGAAGTCTTGTATCTCGGATCAGAAGACTCAATGGGAAAAGAACTTACCTTTGGTGGAATTTGCCTACAATAACACGATACACTCTTCGACATGGAAGACGCCATTTGAGATTGTTGAAAGTGCTGCGAAGCTTCCATCCTTTCTCAGCACGAAAGATTGGATATTTGAAGCGGATAAATATTCGCGAGATTTGGATACGGCTTTTGCCAAGGTTTGCGAGACTTTGCAGGAGTCTCAAGAACGACAGAAAAAGGCAGCGGATCGCCATCGTCGTGACTTGAAATTGAAGGAGGATGATTGGGTGCTCTTACGTTTTGAGAAGGCACGCCTAAGAAAGAAAAAGGAAAAGGAGAGGCTTTTTTCAAAGCTTAGTATGTGATACTACGGACCTTTCCAGATTACTGAAAAGATAAATGATGTCTCCTTCCGATTGAAACTGTCAGATACTTGGAGGATTCACAATGCATTGCATGTGAGTCTCTTGAAACCTTTTAGGGGTGATGTGCCTGATGATGGGGAGCCTGATGAGCAACCCGAAGTGGAAGAAAACGAGGAGACCCTTGTTCCTGAACAGATTTTGGCACATAGGGATACGAAGAAAGGTAAAGTCCGAAGGTGGTTCTTGGTTAAGTTCAAGAACTATCCTGCATTTGATGCGAAGTGGATGGAGGAGGAGGAGCTAGCAGATACTCCTCGGATTGTGAAACTTTACCTCGATGCTTTGGTTTAGCATAGTCTACTCCAAACGGAACCCAGAAATTCAGCTTGGCCGGAGATCTGGTGCAGTGGGATGCACAAGCTATCCACAGCAGAAACCCAAATTTTTGCTAGAAACCCTAAAAATCCTGCAAGCCCTAATTTCTGCCAGAAACCCTAATTTTGCAGAAACCCTAATTTCTGGAAACCCTAACCCTAACTGATGGCTGAAACCCTAAGTGGCTGGAAACCCTAAAATCTGGTGCCAGTCCCACGTGGCAGCAGTGTACGGACGTCCCGGAATTTACGGAAGCTGGAAAAGCATGCTTTTGGCTACGCAAGGGAGAATTGAGAGAGAAAGATTGAGTTTGCTTTATTTTTTACTGACTCTCATTGAGAGAGAGAGAGAAACTGTTTTTTTTGGAACTGAAAGCTTTTGGGGCTCTGCTTCTAGGCATCCCTTGTTGTTGGGTTAAAGGCCCAAATGGCCCCCTTTTAATGTATATTTTAAAGGTTACTAACCTTTGGCCAAGTTCAATTGAACTTGGCCACTAACTTATTAAATTGGTCCTTATACAAATAATAAAGGGATAGTGAGTTTTTTATCAACTCACTCACTTATCCCCTTGAAAGTTATGAGCGCTCTCTCTTTGCTCCATTGATCTGCTAGTGCCCCCTTCCTGCAACACAGTGCATCCTCTGCAAAGCACACACGCGGCACACTCTCGCGTGCTCTTTCACTTGCACACACCGCCGCGTGCTCATCAACTGGTATCACAGCCCGATTAGGGTTTGCCCCCAAACGTGCAAACGCTGAATTTCAGCCAAGAAGGTCAACTTTCACGCGAGATTTTGCAAACGTTGAATTTCAGCCAAGAAGGTCAACTTGGCTCAATTTCAGCCAAGAAGGTCAACTTTCACGCGAGATTTTGCAATTTCGTCGCCAAAGGACTCGTCCCCGGACACTAGAGAGCTCCCGGCAACCCAAATTGACCCAAAACAGGCTGAAAGTAGGTCAAAAATAGCAAATTACAGGTTATTACAGCAAAATACAGGTTTTGCAAATGATGTATTAAGGTGTGGAATACTTTTGCTAAGTCTCCGCTACCCGAAAACACTGAAATTGGCGAAAAACAAGCCCTAAAACAGGTGTTGTAAGCAAATTTCAGATTTACGCAGGCTTTTGCAAGTGTTTTTATGGTGCGATTACATTGGGGAAAGTGCAAATTGATGCAATCCACGCACATTTGACAAATTTTGGCAATGTATGACCATTTGTGGCTCAATTTCATGCAATTTTGATGCTACAAATTGGGGCTTTTGCTTCTACATGTTAGGTGCAGCGGAATGAATTTTGTATTTTCTCAAGATTAGTGATCTTTATTGCTCAAGGTTCCTTTTAGTTCTTAGGGAAGGAGAGAGTCTTCTGTCTTATGGAGAGTGCTATGATCACGAACAAAGTGAGTGGATATGGTGCGTGTAAGTGAATGAGACTGAGAGAAGGAGAGAGAAGAGATACGACACCCGAGAGGTTGTAAAACCCTCCTCCGAAGGCCCCACTCGTCGGCGAGAGTGGTCTACTTTGATTGCACAAAGGTGTACAATGCGTATGCAATGGACTGATGCAATGGGACTATGCCAATGACGACGACGACTTGGTGGCTGAAATCTGTGGTCTTCTAACTGCTGATTTTTTTGGACTGTTTCGGGGCTGAACTTGACTGTTTTGGCTGCGTTTTTATGGCTGAAAATCGGTGGATCTCTGCAATGCTTCACGGGGTTGCTCTGATACTTGTCAAATGCTGAAAACGCTATGTATCTGCTGCTGGTTTGGGCTGAAACTCAAAAACGCTGATGTTGCCTTTTTCCTTGCCAAAAACGCTGGGCTATATGCTCCCAAAAACGTTGAGGATCTGCAAGTAATGCTGTGTTTTATGGGCTGGAAAGCTGAGGCAAAACGCTGTGATATGCTGATGGTTAGCGCTCAAGAAAACGCTGGGCTATGGGTTGCTTGAAGGGGAAAACGCCAGGCCAGTGTGCTTGGATGGCGATGGGCTAAGTGCTTGAAAACGCTAGGGTGCATGAGGGAGGGGGGTACTGCTGAGAAGTTGCCTGTTGAGCGGGAAGCTCGTGCTGCCTCTTCTGCCAGAAAGTGCTAACATGGGTTTGCTTATATATTAACTTAGCAAAATTGCCCTACCTACTTTTGTTGGAAAGTAACTTAAAAATAATAAGTGAAAATAACCAAAAATAGGAAAATAGGCTAAATGCATTGGAAAATTCCCCTGACTGAATCTGATGGATCCTGAAGTTAATACTGATGATCATGCTGTGTGTAACCGGAGGATATGCATCTATGCTAAGTGACTGGGCTTGCACGGTCTACGAATAGACTCACAAAAGTGCCAGATCATTGCTAATCTAGACTTGACTGGACTGACTGAACCCTGCTGTGGTGTAGCTTGTCCACGGACATAGAGGGTTGGGATGTGTCACGTGACATTACATGCTTCTAAAGGCTACGTATTAGCCTTATGTATGTCCTGTGAGGCTAAAAACAACTAAATTTGTTGTTTTCGAGCACAAATTCGCTCGCTGAAATTTCCTGCGCATAAATTTCAGAATTTGATTTTTGTGCCCAAATCGACCTATTTTATCCCAAATTGCTCCTGTGACCATTTGAAGCTGTAGTGCACATCTCTGTGAGGCTATACTCCGATTGCAGGTACTTTGTCGCAGTTACAGGATTCTGGCTTGCCCCCTTTTGATGATAAGCTGAAAGCTATCTTCTTGCTTATGACCTTACCTGAGTCATGGGAAACTTTGGTGGTTTCGTTGTCCAATAACCCCAATTTGACCTTTGATGGTGTTAGGGGTTCTATCTTGAATGAAGAAATCAGGAGGAAAGCAAGTGGAGAGGGAGGTAGCTCTGCCAATATGGTTAGAGGCAGGACAAAAAAGAAGAATGCTTATGCACAAAGGAGTAAGAGTAAGAGTAAAGAATGGGGAAATGTCAGCAAAGGCAAGGGTGATGTGACTTGCTATCAATGTGGCAGGAAAGGTCACAGGAAACCCGATTGCAGGTACTATAAAGCTGAGTTAGAAAGGAAAAAGAATGGCGGAGACAAAAAGAAAGAGACGAAGGAAGTCAAGGCAGATGCACAAGATAGCTCAAAGGACAAAGAGAAGGCCAATGTGGCTTGTAGTGTCGTGATTGAGGAGGTGTCAGATGTAGAGGACATTTTGTGTGCCACTTTGTCAGATGATGATGCTTATGACTTTGATACCTCTCTAAATGTTCATTCACAGGACATGCAGATCACCAAGAGTGATCTTATTGATGCTTTGTTGACTGTCAATGATGCATTATCCCAGACTTGGATAGTTGATTCCGGTGCTTCATGACTCCTATCAAGGAGTGTTTCTCTACTTTTGATGTAGGCAAGCGTGGCCATGTATACCTTGGAAACAATCATGCATGTTCCATTGAGGGTATTGGCACTGTGCATCTCTCCATAGGTGGCACAAATGAGCTTGTCTTGCATGATGTTAGATATGTGCCGGGAATCAAGAAGAGTCTACTTTTTGTTGGTCAGATGGATATGCATGGTTACAACATCTTGTTTGAGAGAGGATCATGGAAAATGACCAAAGGCTCAAGGCTGATTGTAAAGGGCACAAAGAAAGGGACACTTTACTGCATGCATGGAAAGGCCGTGTTGGGCAAGTTTATTGCATTGGCTGAAATTAAGTCTCACATGGAGTTGTGGCACAAGAGGCTTGGCTATATGAGCCAAAAGGGCCTTTCTAAGCTTTGTACTTTGAACAAGCTTGATGCTAAAGGCACAAAGCTTGACTTTTGTAATGAATGTCAATATGGCAAGCAAGTAAAGCATCTTATTACCAGAGTTACCCGGAACGCGGAATGGGAACGGCAACGGGCCTCCCTGCGGAATGGGGGAAAGGGAATGGGCCCGGAACGGGAACGGCGCGGAACGGGAGGCTAAAAACACACCCAAATATTATTTTTTTTAGCGTTATGTGTTTGAATACAAGTAGTACTAGAGTCCTTTTGACTCTAATACCATTCGAAGACCATTTAACCTTATTATGACTTGATTTGGGATGTGCGGCGCCCAGAGTACATAGCCAGATGAACAACAATGAGCAAACACAATGCCCATACACAATGCTCTCAAATAATTGCAAGAGTAGTAGTCAGAGATAACACTTTGGAATTAATTATAGCTAACATAGTAACAAGCCTCAAGGGCCGCCAGCGGCCAAGGTGCTACAAAAAAACCAAAGGGGGGCAAAGTTCAAACCAGACTCCAGTGACCACAATACCAAAAGACTGAAGGTGACAAATACCATAAAGATGCTAGTAGCTACAAATGGCAAAGAGGGCAAGGCTCAAGCAGCCATACAAAAAGGTAAGGATAAATGGCAAAGACTCAAGACTCAAGAGCCACTAGCCTGAGAGGCCTCCCAATCCGTAGTAGCCGGCTGTAAATCATGCACATCCTCCCATTCCTCATCATCGAGGTCTAGGTCCGGCTCGATCTCAGCCACAGATGAAGTACCTGGTGTTGGTGGATGTGCATCTCCACCTGCCTGAGAAGCCTCTTGCTCCATCTCCCACTATGTAAAAGGATCTGTCTGTTTGTCTGTACTCTTGCAAAGCATTTTCAAATTTGCGCTGACGAAGACAAGATCATTAGCCTTCTCCACTCCAAGCCGATTCCTCTTCTTGGAAGCAATGTGGCTAAAGGTACTCCACAATTGCTCCAAGCATGAGGTACTAACTGACTGGCTGAGAATACGGATCCCCAATCTCTGAAGCTCAGGGCCATCATAGCCATAGTCCTCCCACCAAAGCACTGAACCTATCTTCTTGCGATCAATTTGAGCATGTGGACTGCCAAATGACCCCCGCATCTCTCTGTACTGTCTCAGCTGATCTCTGACAATGCGTCGCCCATCTCTGTCTAGAACCATCTTGTTTAAGATCTCTGTAAATTGGTTCATGACTTCCCTATCTGTCTCTTGCCCTGCACCTTGGAACTCTGGATCCACCATGTACGCTGCCCCGTGTAAAGGAGAGGCGTATGAATTCCACCTCGAGCTGCAAAGTGCATGGATCTCTTCATATCGCTCTGCGTTCGGCTCAAGCTGTGTAAGCTGCTCAATCATGCGGTCCATTGCCTCATAAATCTTGCCAATGCAAGGATCCATGCCATCCAGAACTCGAAGCAAATGAACCGGTTTTACCTGTGCGTCTAGACTCTTGAGCTCCTTCTAGAACTCAAGATCCTCTGCCTTATCCTTGCACAAAATCCCTGCAAACTGTCTTTGCATAGGGGGAGGTGGTGAACTCATCACTGATGAAGACCTGTCGAACCGCATTTTGACATTCAGACAGCCTGCGCACAAGAAGAAAGTTGAATGTGAAGCGGGTATGTGAATACTTTAGAAGCACTCTGCCGCCCGACCTCTTGAGGTACTCACTCCGAACGAAGTTGTGATTGTTGATGAAAGTAACTATCTTCACTGCATCAGCAATGACTGGAGCAATCCAGTCTAGCTTGCCGATGTCTTTTAGAAGGTTGTTCAAGCAGTGTGCCATGCAAAAGCACACTGTCACATGCGAATAGTGGCCCTCTATAATAGCTGCTACTGCCCTGTTTGATGCCTCCCCATCTGTGACAAAGGCCACCACGTGTTGCTCACCGATGGTTTCTATGGCCGCTGTCCACTCTGCAGAGAGGAAAACGGCGGACTTGCCACTCTTAGTGGCATCATGAGAGTGCACAAAGTACATCTCTCTACTCGAGTATGTGACGAGACCATGGATAGATCTCTTCCTTGTATCGCTCCACCCGTCGGCAATGAGGGAAACGCCATGTTTTGCCCAAAGACGCTGAATATTGAGGGTTGCTTGCTCCACGATAGCCTTCTCTCGATCGAGCAAAGTGGTTCGGAGAGCCTCTGAAGATGGCGGCACATAGCCGGTGCCATACTCTCCTATCCGTTGCACCATGACTTTCCAATACTCCGACCTATTTCGATCAAACATAGAAGAGGTTAGTATCAAAAAGGTGGAAACGACGATAACGGAAGAAATGAGAGAAGATTGATAAATCATAAAACAATGAACATACCTCGCTGCGACAAATGGGATATGGTCGTGATAGAAGAATCGGGCCACGGCCGCATCCACCTCTTCCTTCTTCTTTGGGTCCCAAGAGGTGGCAAGGGTCTTTTGGCGACGAATTGGACCTTGTGAAGATGCACCAACACCTATTCCGGGTAGAGAGGAAGAAGGGAAAATGAGGGTCTTTGGATCAATACCTTTGTGTGCGGGCTTGGCTTTATGGTTGAATTGCCGATCCTTTTCCTCGAGCTCCTTCCTCTTCTCGATGGTTACGTTGGCACAAAATCTCACCTCATGTCCCGGCACTCGAAGAAAGTGTGCCCTCACTTTGTCATGCCCCCCTTTCCGCGTGTAAGAGCATAGCTTGCATGCCCATGCACGAGAACCTCCCGCCGCCGACAAGGTGCCCTCTGAGGTCACTTCATCCCACCACGACCATTCCTTCGCCTTTCGAGTGTTGCCCACATGAACGGAGGGGGTTGTATGAGAAGAAGAGGCCATGGATGATGGATTATTCGTGAAAGAGAGAGTTTGATCTTGAACTTTGAGAGAGAGAGAGCGCTTGAGAGAGAGAGGCTTGCCGCTTGATTCCGTGAGAGCTTGAAAGGGAGCTTGAGCCTTGAGCCTTGAGGGTTAGAACTTAGAAGTTAGCCCAAGAGAGAGAGAGGTTGAGAGCTTGAGCCTTAAGGCATGCCGCGGGGCCACACTATGGCTTGATAGTTGAGAGCAAGCAAGGGAGAATGAGCTTGGCTTGAGAGTTGAGAGCAAGGCTCAAGCAAGGGAGAATGGGCCTTGAGGCTTGATGAGTGTGTGAAGAATGGGGGAGGAGGGGGGCATTATATATATTTTTGACTGCTGAAAATGGCCGTTGGCAGCCTCACAGTCATTTTTTTCAATTTCAAAAACTGCCGTTTATGGTCGTTGGGGCCGTTCCGCCCGTTCCGACCCGTTCCAACCCGTTCCGGTCGTCCCGTTCCGGTGACAGTTTCCAGGCGGAACGCCGTTCCGTTCTGACACGTTCCAAAAATTCCCAGCCGGCCGGAACGCCGTTCCGGCGTTCCAAGGTCCCAAATAGGCGTTCCCTGGTAACTCTGCTTATTACTCTAGCGTCTCTTGTAAATCTTGTGTGCTTGATCTTGTACATTTTGATGTATGTAGCATGCCTGCTAAGTCTATGGGAGGTGCATGTTATTTTGTCTCCTTTGTTGATGATCATTCTAGGAAAATTTGGGTTTATTTGCTTAAGTCTAAGGATGAAGCCTTTGCTGCGTTTTAAGAGATTTCATGCATTTGTGACGACCCAAACAGGTAGAAAGCTAAAATGCTTGCGTACAGACAATGGGGGGGAGTACACAAGTGCTGAATTTAACAAGTTTTGTGAAAATTTGGGCATTAAGAGGGAGCTTACTGTGCCATACAGCCCCTCTTCTAATGGTGTGGCTGAAAGATTCAATAGGACACTTTGTGAGAGGGTGAGATGCATGCTGTCCACAGCTGATCTCTCTCATGGATTTTGGGGAGAAGCTTTGAAAACTGCAGTGCATATATGCAATCAATCCCCTCACATGTCTTTGAAAGGTGACATCCCTCAAGAGGTTTGGTCTGGCAAGCCTGCTTCATATAATCACTTACGCATTTTTGGTTGCGAAGCTTTTGTGCATGATAGACCTGAGTTTAGGAGTAGACTAGATGCGAAGTCCATTAAAGGCCTCTTCATGGGATATGGTGAAGAAGGCGAAATGGGTTACAAGATTTGGTTACCTCAGCTCAAAAGGGTTGTACGGAGCCGGGATGTTGTTTTTAATGAGGCAAGGCTGCTTCAAAACAATCGTGCCTCAAAGCATGACCATAAAAGGGTGAAATTTCAACATGACCAGCCACCTGTTAGGCCTATTTTTGACCCTCAGGATGCACCACAAATGGCTGAAAATGTAGATGATCCAGTGGTGTTTGAGCCAGATGATGTTGGATAGCAAATTGAGGCTTCTGAAGGGCATTTGTAGCCAAGAAACAGTGCTGAAAATGGTGCTGAAAATGATATACAGCAGCCCATCGTTGATGATTTTATCGTGCCACCTGATGTAAACCCATGGCCGGATAATGTGGATCGTAGGAGGCGGTCTACTCGTCAAAGACGGCCTGTGAGTCGATATGACCCCTCTTTGCACTACATTATGTTGACGGATGATGGAGAGCCTCTTACGTATAAAGAGGCAAAGGAGCTTGCTATGCAGGAAGAGATTAAAGCTTTGCATGCTAATCATACTTGGGATTTGGTTGAATTGCCCAAAGGAAGGAAGGCTATTCCTAATAAATGGGTGTATAAAATCAAGACTGTTGATGCAAAACCGAAGTATAAGGCAAGGCTCGTTGCAAAGGGATATGCGTACTGTTTGTCATAGTGGCTGCTCTTGATTTGGAAATGGACCAAATGGATGTACATACCGCTTTCTTGCATGGTGATGTGGAAGAAGAGCTTTACATGAAGCAACCCGAGGGTTTTGTTATCCCTGGCAAGGAACATTTGGTATGTATGCTCAATAGAAGCTTGTATGGGTTGAAACAATCATGTAGATAGTGGTACAAGAAGTTTGATCACTTTATGCTTAAACATGGTTACAAAAGAAGCCATGCAGACCATTGTTTGTATACCAAATGTGATGAGGATGGCAGCCCTATCATTCTTGTGCTCTATGTAGACGATATGTTGATAGCTGCAAAGAAAAGAAGCACTGTTGATGCTCTTAAAGGGCAGCTGAAATCTGCGTTTTCTTTGGGGCAGCAGAACATATACTTGGAGTGCGTGTTACACGGCAAAGAGACAAGCGCCTATTGTATTTGTCGCAAGAAAAGTACATTGAAAAGGTGCTGGACAGATTTAACATGGCTGAAGCAAAGACTCTTGGTGTGCCATTACAGCCATATGTCGAAATCTCCAAGGATGATTGTCCCAAGTCAAAGGAAGAAGCTAATGACATGCAAAGTGTGCCTTAGGCTTCAGCTTGTGGTTCACTTATGTATGCTATGGTTGCTACTAGGCCTGACATAGCCCATGCAGTGGGAGTTGTGAGCCGATTTATGGCTAATCCAGGCAGGTTGCATTGGGATGGAGTGAAGTCCATTATGAGGTACTTAAAGGGAATAAAAACAAATGCCTCTGCTATGGTAAAGGACCAATGGAGTTTAAGGGATTTTTTAACTCTGACATGGCTGGTGATGTGGATACACGGAAATCCACAAGTGGCTATGTATTTACTCTTGCGGGAGGTGCTGTTTCATGGTGTTCTAGATTGCAAAAGATTATTGCATTGTCTACGACAGAGGCTGAATATATTTCAGGTACTAAGGCTTCCAAAGAAGCTATTTGGTTAGCACGCCAATGTAGTGCGTTTGGTTTGCCTGCCAAGGCACCTATGCTTGGTTGTGATAGCCAGAGTGCTATATGTCTGGCAAAGAACGCCATGTTTCATGCACGCACAAAGCATATTGATGTGCGGTATCACTTCATACGAGAATTGCTTGAGGATGGCCTTATTACATTGGTTAAGGTCCATTTATCACAAAAGCCAGCCGATGCTCTCACTAAGTGCTTACCCAAAGCACAACATCATCTATGCATAGAGATGGTGGGAGTCACGTAGCTTAAGGGGGCCATTTATGCCTTTAAGTGGGAGGTTGTTGGGTTAAAGGCCCAAATGGCCCCCTTTTAATGTATATTTTAAAGGCTACTAACCTTTGGCCAAGTTCACATTGAACTTGGCCACTAACTTATTAAATTGGTCCTTATACAAATAATAAAGGGATAGTGAGTTTTTTATCAACTCACTCACTTATCCCCTTGAAACTTATGAGCGCTCTCTCTCTCTGCTCCATCGATCTGCTAGCGCTCTCTTCCTGCAACACAGTGCCTCCTTTGCAAACACACACCCCGCACACTCTCGTGTGCTCTTTCACTTGCACACACCGCCGCGCTCTCATCACTTGTAACCTTTAATTTAGTGGTTTAGGGCTCACTTCTCAAAGCATCTGGACGTAGAGTCTGAGAGTGAAACCCTAACCGCTCTCTTGTACTTTGATGATTGATTAATACATAAAGAAATACCGAAAGGGGCGCCAGTCTTTGGGGCCAATATCTCTAGGCACGGAACTCCGCCGGGCCAGTGCAAATCTATTGTGATCTGTGAATTGTTTTGAAGTGATTATTTGGTGCTGTCGTGATTGATTCTTGACTTGGAGTGTCCAAGTCTGTTACAGTTCAGGCTATTTTGAATGACTCTTTTTCCTCTGCCATTGGTCGAACTCCGTATGAGGCAGCTTTTGGCTGTCCGTTCCAGTCACTTTTGAGTCGTTCGGTCAGTCAAATGCTTGATGCCAATGCTGAAAGTCAATCGTTGGATGAGATTTTTGAGAGTGTGAAGCTTTAGCTAAGCAAGGTTGAGGTGTCTTACTGACGACGGGCTAACAAGCATCGTCAGGATGTTTGGATCAAAGAAGGGGATTGGGTTTATTTAAGAATCATGAAGCAATGTCGTAAGCAAGTTGGAAAGAAATGTCCTAAGTTGTCTTTCAGAATGTATGGTCCATTTCCTTTCATTAAAAAGATAAATGAGGTTTCAATGAAATTGCAATTGCCTAACTCATGGTCAATGCACAACGTTTTCCATGTTTCTTGGTTGAAAGTGTTTCAGGGAACACCTCCGAAGGACATTTCCGAAGAAGAAGAGCCGGAGATCATTGATGAAGCAGAAGTCATGAAGCCGGAGCAAGTGTTGTTGCACTAGTTTCGCCATGGCTCAAAGAAGCAAGTCAGACAATACGTTGCCACACATCACCTACTCCAAGCCAACTCTTTGCTCCTCTTCTCCTTCGTGTGGTTCTCTTACAATCATCGAACCGATTGCTCTGATATCATGTCAAAGTAGAGGATGTGGAAGCGGAGAGAGAGAGAGAGAGAGAGAGAGAGAGAGAGAGAGAGAGAGAGAGAGAGAGAGAGAGAGAGAGAGAGAGAGAGAGCTAACTAACTCAACAATAGATTAGATGCTCTTTACCCTCAATTGAATTGCACAACCCAATTCTTGTTAGTCCCTCGCTGGATCGATCTTGCACAGATGACATGACACGATACTCACACAAAGACAAGCGTAGAGTGGACATTAGACTCAATTGCTACCCATGGAGCCAATACAAGCTCACCCTCGAGCGTGGGAGCCTGCAGCTAACGGGCTAGTCTCTACCACGAGGGCTGGTGTCCCATACTGCCAAGCCCACACCAAGCGGGTGTGTGGGTAGAGCTACCAAGGGCCTAGAGTCCAAGTGGTGATTACTTGAGATGGCTTACAACTTAGACCTCAGTCCTATTTATAGGACTTCTTAACCGCCCTTCTTAACCTCTCTTCAACTAAGGGTGCTGTTGCACGTTGGACTGGCAAAACATAGCTCAGGTACCCATTGTGATGTCTGGGGACGTACACTTCCCCCCTTATTTGTAATTGCTATTCTCTGCAAATTGGGGAAACGACTCTTCAATGAGCGCATTGATTCCCAAGTAGCGCTCGACTTAGGTCGATGCTTCCACTTGATCAAATACTCGGGGTGAGAAGTGTTTCGAGACTGCCTGATCCTTTGATCAAGAACGAATTCGGGTTCAGGTAGAATATAACGAGCAGTATCCTCCAAATTGGGACTTCCACCAGAGGAACCACTGGTTCATCTTGTCCTAACCGCTTCTTCAAACGCTCTGTGGAACATAGGATGGACAATATTCTCAGAGGGTAGATCCAGTTGGTAGGAGACATCTCCAATCTGCTTGATAATTTGGAATGGTCCACAATATCGCGAAGATAATTTCGAGCATTGACCAATACGGATCGCTTCAAAATCCTTCGACACCTTAAGGTACACCCGCATCCCCTTTTGGAGAGTACGAGGCCGTCGATGCTGGTTGGCATAAAATGTGACCCGATCTTGGGCAGTCTTTATGCTTTCCTTAACGATTATAAGAGCATTTCCTACAGGTCATATAAGAAATCCGCCACGGATTGCATCTTAACCCCCTTGATTCCATTAGCGATTGGCGGTTTCGGCTGATCGGGCTATAGCGTGTAGCCGAGTGCTTAGTAATGTTAGAAGCAAATCCAATCTGCGGGAGATAAAGTTCCCAATTAGATTGGCGATGGGAGACATGTGTAGGTAGCATATCCACTATGGTATGATTAGTGCCTTCGGTTTGTCCATCGGTTTCTGGATGATCCGAGGACGACATAGCCAAGTGGGTCACCAATTTCTGGAAAACCGTATGCAAGAAATTGCGAGCAAACTTAGTCACTGACAATCTCCTTGGGCAAACCATACAACTTATGTAAGTGCTTCACAAAGGGCTGAGCTAACTCATGGCTCTTTAAGGTCGTGCGAGTAGGAATGAAACGTGCCATTTTTGTGAGTTGGTCAACTACGACCCATATGGTATCATGACCACAATTGGTCCGCGGCAATCCAACTACAGAATCCATGGAGATGCTAGTCCATTGCTTATCAAGAATTTATAGAGGATGTAGTAGTCCAACACGCAATGACGTTCAACTTTATTGAGTTGACATTGTGTGCTTTCTCGCACATACTTCTCAACAAAAGGTTTCATAGGCGGCCAATAGACGTATCGGCTTACTAAGGCCAAAGTACGGTGTATGCCAAGGTGTTCAGTGCTTGAATCATCGTGACACTCAAACAAAATCTTCTTGTGGATATCCTCATCAACGGGCATACACACTTTGCTTGCTTCTTTTCTCTCCGTAGCCAAACTCACACAAAGACAAGCATAGAGAGCGGACATTAGACTCATCTCCCAGCCATAGAGCCAATACAGGCTCACCCCGAGCGTGGGAGCCTATAGCTAACGGGCTAGCTTCTACCACGAGGGCTAGTGTCCCATACCACCAAGCCCACACCAAGCGGGTGTGTGGGTAGTGCTGCCAAGGGCCTAGAGTCCAAGTGCGGTGATTACACAAGATGCCTTACAAATGAGACCTGTGTCCTGTTTATAGGACTTCTTAACCGCCCTTCTTAACCTCCCTTCAATTAAGGGTGCGTTCACATGCAAGGTCAATTGACACCGGCCAGACATAGCTCAGGCACCCATCCTGATGTTTGGGGACGTAACATCACATGCAGGGTCAGTTCACAGTGGTCGGACATAGCTCAGGCACCCATCTTGATGTTTGGGGATGTAACAATTTTTTTTTCAAGAAAAAGATCCTTCTATGAGTTAATGAAACTGCCCATAGGGCTACAACCACCTCTCTGAGAGAGGGCTACAACAACCATGATGGGGAGACTCTCCCAATGACAAAACAACATCTGTACAATGAGGCTAAATCAAGAAATGGGAGGAGGGAAAAGCCACACAGGTGGATGGTAGTGCCATCTGAGTACACCCTGGACCATGGTGAAAAAAGACCCAGGACGCTAAAGTCGGAGGAAGGTCTCTCTGCGCTCCCTCATGCAGTCGGAGCTGCCCTGAAGTCTCTCGAGCTGTCCTCTGAGAGTGTGAATCAGCTCTAATCAAAGATCACGAAAGTCTCTACTGGTGGTACAGGGCGAGCCTCAAAGATGCGGAAGCAACGGGCCTGCCAGATGAACCACAGTGTCAGGCCACTGATGAGCTCCCAACACTCCTCTCTCATTGCACCACTCCTGTGGAGTAAGCTCTGTGGCAGGCTGGAGTGTAGGTCACCCCCCCTGCATCACTATCATCCTGCTGGTGGAAGATAACTCAAACTGAAGTGCCGGGCTCGTGAGAGTGGACCAAGCAGCTGCCTTCCAAGTGTACTGCCGAGCCGTGGAGAGAGTAGGCATCAGCCGAAGAACACGAGCCACACGTGCTGTGCCAAGGGACTGTCCCAAAGATAGTGGCGCTGACTCTACACAAGATGGTCACAAGCTGCGCATGCGGCCAAGAGACCACTATGCACAAGCCAGCTCCCAACTGTTGTAGCTCTGTGTGCGACCAGCCACTGAAACAAAGTGACTCGCCTCGACTGTCTGGAGTCCCACAACCTCTCCCAAAAAGCTGCCAAGAACTCAGCTGTGAGACCCTCCCCTTGCCAATGAGGTGCTGCAGCAGGGCGAGCCTTTCTGTGCTGCCAGAATGTGGCGTCCCAATCGAATAGTGTATTGAAAGAAAGGGACACCTGGGTGGTCTGTAGAAGAGAAAAGGTCCCTCCATAGCCACTCTCCAGGATCCCACTGTACTCGTGCTAATGGACAGCACTCCCAAGCCCACAGTCTCCAATGTCTACTCTCAAGAGCAGCTGGGTCAGGATCGATGACACAAGTCCTCCCACAGAAGCCAACCACTCGGATCCTCTAAAAACAACACTGAGCCACCTGCGGGGCCTCTACTGCAACTCGCTGTAAGCGTCCCTCACCCTGTAGCTCGAAAAACAGGGAGGGAACAGTCTCTGAACAAGCTCGAACTGAGATGAGAACCTCCAGTCGCGTGAAGGCTCCCA
This sequence comes from Adiantum capillus-veneris, assembly GCF_014529385.1. NCBI lineage: Eukaryota > Viridiplantae > Streptophyta > Polypodiopsida > Polypodiales > Pteridaceae > Adiantum > Adiantum capillus-veneris. Next base: position 28,570,643 of record NC_140931.1, on the reverse strand, counting down.
TCCATCTGGGCGCTGCTGACTCGAGAGGTGTGAGCCACTCAACTGGTACTGCCTCTGAGATGTCTTGGCACATGCTCTGCACCCCTCTCATGCCCTGCAAAACTGAAAGCCCTGCAGCTCCTCTGACAACCCTGAAAACTGTAGCGAGTCACCTAAAGAGCGTGCTCGACCCGTTGCCATGGGACCCCAGGAAACATGAGGCCGACTACCAACCAGGTGGCCTCTTTGAGTGCTAACCATGGGGTTCCAAACAAGGGGTTGTCGAAGGCGCTCCTCCGTGCAAGTAGGCTGCCGCTACTCCAAGCCTCGCCGCAAGTGCTCCCAAGATCGAAGCAAACCCACAGCGAAGCGGTCCTCCAGTCTCCTGCTCAAGCCAACTCTGTGCATCTTTGTAAAGATCCATCTAGTCGAAGGTTGCCAGGGGCCTCGTGCCTGAGGCACCCTAGCACGAAGCCGCTGTAGCAAGAACTCCTTCCAGGGCTCCTCACCCGGAAGAAGTCCTCGGACGATGAACTTCCCAAGAAGGGTTCTGCTCTGCTGTGCTGGGTCTATGATCCCCAAGCCCTCCCTGTGAACAAGGAAGAGTGATGACATGCCAAGCCACTTTGGCCCGGGCTGTCTGAGTGTCACGCTCTGACCAAAGGAAGTTCCTGATCAGCCTCTCTAGCTGGCTGATACAAGAACTCGAGAAGATCTAGCAAGAAGTGATGTACCACATAGTAGCCAACAACACCTGGTTGGCCACTACAACTGTGCCAGCCAAAGAAAGTCTTGCGGAGCTCCAATGTAGCAACTTCTTCCGGATAGATAGAAGGAGGGGAGCAACCTGTTGCTCGGGACACAAGTCTAAACCAAGCTGACAGCCCAAGTACCGAACTGCTGTCCCTAGGGGAATCCACTTGAAACCCTCCCCTGGCATCCAATCGGGTACAAAAGCACTACCAACCAAGAAAGCCACTGTCTTTCTCCAGTTGATCAATGCGCCAGATCACAATAGAAGGTCTCAAGAGCTTGCTCACAACTGTGAAGGTTGGCGTCCTGGCCATCCAAGTACAAGGCTGAGTCGTCAGCAAACTCAGTGTCCAAGAGCTCCTCCCCCCGAATAGGAAGTGCTGAGCCCCGTAGACCAACCTGTTGCGACACCAAAAACCTGCTCATCGCCTCAGCATAGAACAGAAAAAAAGGGGCAAGAGGGCAGCCCTGTCTGACTGAACGTGTGAGCATGAAAGGATCACCTCTACCTCCTGACCAAAGTACCTGACTGTGTGCTGGTCTGTACAAAGCTGACACCCCTCTGATCCAAGCATCTGAGAAGCCCATCCTGCGTAGAGTGCCCTCCAGAAAGTCCCAGTCAACTCTGTCATAAGCCTTGTCAAAATCGAGAAGAAGAATCACCAGATCCTCACCACAGTCAACTCTGTCGTAAGCCTTGTCAAAATCGAGAAGAAGAATCACCAGATCCTCACCACGGATCCGCACTAGGACAGAAGCCTCCCAAAAAGTAAAGATGTTGTCAAGAATACTGCGCTCTTTGACAAAACCTGTTTGAGTTTGTCACCAGCGTGTGACTACTATCTATCCTTTTTGTTGATTTCTTTCTTATTATCTATTTACTTTCACTTTTTGGAAACACCCCTCGGGAAATCTAGCTGCCCTGCATTGCATAGCTAGTGTGGAACTGTCCAGAGGGAGTCCAGGCCTGAGGGCAAGAGAGCACTAAGGTTGGACAAAGACTACGGTTAGCCAAAGTGGGGTCATTGACTAGCCAAAGTGGAATCCTTTGCTACAGAGCCTACATTTCAGTTCTGGGTGTGGCTGCAGTGTACAAAGGGGGTCAGAAGACCTAGAAAGATACAATGGCAGTATCTCCTAAAATTTAGGGAATTGCTATTTTGGGACCTGAAAATGTGTTTGCGTCATTACCTCCGGAATGACAAGGAGAACATTTTCTTACTCTGCCGTGAAGTCAACTGGGCAACCGGTTGGGAGATTTTTAGGCGGCAACCCCGAAACGGGAAAATGCTTGTAAATGCGCCAAGTGGCACATTCTGGTGCACTTTCCTCATGCAACAAGAAGTGGCACTGATTTTTAAGCTGGGAGAGGCTCATTTTCAGTTTTTGTCACAGGTTAAGAGCTATGGAGTGCTTGCTTTCCCTCCTATGTACATTGCGGTGCCAGGAGTGATGCCCTGCACGCTACGCATTGACCTCTCTCTCCTCTATGGTAGTATGTTATGCCCCTCTAGTGGGCTTTTCAATTGACGAATGTACAGTTGTGTGGGTTCATGCGCGATTGCCGAGGCAAGAGCCTCTTGCATAGGTACTGGATTAGCTAGCGGCTAATCCCCCGTAGGTACAGGTGAATTCGGAGAGGTTTCATGCTAGAAATCTCGTCCGATTCAAAGGGCAAGTAGCCCTATAGGTGCGGGAGCTCGAGGACTTGCTACGGATGCGACCGGCACGCAAAACGGAGCCCAAAACAGTAAATTACAGCCTGCTGTGTATTTTTAGGTTCAGGGTTTTGGCCCTAAACGGTCCCTAATAACCCCAGGAGGTTCGTGGACGCGAAGGGACCGATGTACAGGTGATCTGGTGCATTTTCGTGGCTGAAAACAGAGAATTCAGCGTGCTGCAGATTCTCGCCAGGTTTTCCAAAGTGCTCGTATGCGTCGGGAAGGTCATTCAATGCGTGGGAATACTGACTGTGAAGGATCCTAGTACAGTTATGCTACCGAAATCGGGCTGGAACAGTTGAAATTCAGCCGAGCTTGTGCGGGGCAGCTTGTAGGGAACCACAACGTTTATTCCCTCTTGTTGACAATAAAGAAATACCGAAAGGGGCGCCTAAGTTAGGGGCCAATCTGGTGTCGGTCTACTCATACAGGTGCAATTTAGCAGCGTGTATTCCTCTCCCCTTTGTTGTGTCTTGAAAGTACAGTTAGAATAGACGACTAATAATGGGTGAAAGCTAAATCAAGGTTTGAAGTAAAGTCTACCGCCCTTTTTGAAAGTACAGGCCGGTTTCAGAGTCCCATGTATAAGGCTCTGTAGAGGTGGCTGGATCCTCAAACTCAGAGCCTTGGCAAGAATTTTGTAGGCTGAGTTGAGGATGGTAATGGGGCGCTGCTGTCGAATCTCATCCAAGGAGCCACCCTCCTTAGGAATGAGGTAGATGAGACCCTCACTCATGCTGTCAGGCATCTCTCTTGTGTGCAAGATGTACTGAAAAGCACTACACAGATCTGGGCCAAGCAAGTCCCAATACTCCAAGAAAAAACTGGGAGTCAAGCCATCCTCACCTGGACAGCTACCACGGGGGAGTGCACTAAGAGCCGTGTGCAACTCCTCAAGCTGAAGTGGCAGCTCAAGCCTCTGACGCATCTCCTCAGTCACAAGGCAAGGCATCTGTGCCCACACTTGCTCCTTGCATGCATCTTGACGCTCTGACTGAGGCTCTGCAGACAGTAACTCACGGTAAAAGTCAGTAGCAACTGCACGCATGTCCTCTTGCGCAGAAGCAACTGACCCGTCGGGCCTCCTCAACTGACTGACCTTGGCATGCGTATGCAGTGCCTCGAAGAAAGAACCAATCACTTTGTCACCCAACTGTGTCCACTGAGATGCCCTGTCGATGGAAAGCAAACTCATGGCGCCGTTCCTCTGTGCTAACAAGCTCCTGGCGAGCCTGCTGTAACTGCTCCTCCAACCAAGGACTGTCTGGATGTTGCTCCTGCATCCTCTGCAAGGAAGCAACGCCCCGTCTGAGACGCTGCTCATCCTCTCTCGATGCAGCCAAGCGAGTAAAAGACTCTTGGAGAAAGAAACGACTAAGCTGAGCTAGTCTTGAGGCCACTCTGTCAGCAAGAGAATCCTGCATGTCCAAGCTCTTTGTCCAGAGAGCCTCTACTCGCTCTCTGAGTGCAGAGTTCAGCAAGACCCTCTCAGGATGCGAAGCATCGTGCTCCCCGTCCTGTGTCTATCTGCCATTGTGAGGATCACTGGTGTATGGTCCGAGAAGGAAGTCCTTGCCAGAATGCCAACTGTCCCACCCCGTCATAGAAGTGGTCACTAGTGTAGAAGCGATCTATCCGCGATAGATTCACTCCTCCCATTCTGCGGTCCGAACGAGAGAAGGCTAGGCTGTCTGGGGGCCTCACAAAGCTAGAGTGCTGCCACACATCCGAAACCCTCAGAGTCATACAAAACCTCTCCCAAGTTGCCAGCTCAACTCCATGCACAGTAGCATGGCTACCACCAATCTTGTGAGAAGGGTCCTCCAACATGTTGAAGTCACCCCCTATGCACCACTGCTCTGCCTGCGGCAAAGACTCAACAATCTGTGCCCAAAACTTTGCTCGCGCACTCGCCACATTGGGCGCATATATGTTCAGGAAGCCCACAAGGCAACCCTGAACCCTCATAGTGATCCATTGAGCCCTGCCTGGCACAATAATCCCTCTGCCCACAATGGCCTGCTGCATAGAATCCGCAATAGTCATACATACCCCACCTAGGATGCCTCTAGGTCCAAAAGCAGTTGACCAAAAAGTATCATAATGTCCACGCAAGAGCTGACCACAACGTCTAATGCGGCTCTCACACAGATGATGCTCCTGTAGCATAAGGAGATCAATCTCTCCTCCCACAAGGCAACGCTGAAGCTCCTGGCGTAGTTGGCCCCTCTGACGCTGAAACTGGGGCCCACCTAGTCCCTGCACGTTCCATGAGACGATCCTCATGGGGAGCGAGAAAGAACAGATGTTGCCGCAACAGCTAAACGTACTATCTTCGAGGCTGGCTTGGATGGGGAGTAATCCGCATCCGAGAGTCCTCTAGATAGGTGTGACTGCAAAGAGTGTCTGGCCCAAGCCCAAGTAGCCCAAGCCGTACGTAAAGCAACCTCCTCTATCAAGTAGTCTTCATGAATGTATACATAGCATGGCGAGCACTGAGTATCAGCAAAGAAGTGAACCACAATGTGTCTACATCCTCCTGCATCTGAAGGAGTCACCGCAAACTTGGCCAATGGCCACAAAGTAAAAAGCATGTCTGTAACTCCTAGGTCTCCCATGTGATGAGAGAACTCTAGGGTCTGTGTATGCAGCCACTCCAACACTGAGTCGAGGGTCCACTCAGTCTGGTCCCTGCCGCAAAGGAGAAAAGAGAAGCCAACTGCCGAGTCCAAGGTCTCTAACCCCCTAGCTGCAAGGAACAAAACATGAACCTTGAAGCAGGCTGCCTCAAGGTCTGAAGAGGAGTTGCCGAGAAAGCGTGTAAAGTCGTAGGCAAAGAAGTCCCATCGACACCGAATGTCAAAGCTCGTCAGACCTCGAGGGACTACTGCAAAGGGAGATGTCTGTACCTGTAAAGGGGGTCATAACAAAGGTTTTCCCTCTCTCGCTAAGCAACTCGTGGCAAAGGCGCTGCCAAGAGATCTCCTAGCAGTTGGAAATGGCCCTACCCCCTGAGTCAACTGTGGAACAGGAGGAGGAGGGGGGGGGGGGGGGGGGGGGGGGGGGGGGGTGTGAAGGAGCAGGGAGAGGAGAGGGAGAAAAGGGGCGGGGGGGACCGGCAAAGGTAGAGGGGGGAGGGGGAGAGGCGGCGGGAACAGGAGGCGGGGGGGAGGCTGATGAGGAGGGGCTGTCGAGGGTGAAGATGAGGTGGGGGACTGGAGTAGGGACCTCGTGCTACTCAAGAGGACCAAATCGGGTCCCCGTGGGAACCCATTGCTGCTGGGCAGGCGCCCAAGGACCACTCTGAGTGCCAGGCTGTCGCTGTTGTCCCTATGGGCGTCGACCACGAACCTGCTGTCATCCCTCCTCCGCTGGAGCCCCAGGCTCCGAGGGTGGCTCTGCCTGTGTGCTCTGTGTCTCTGTCTGTGGCTGCTGGCCAGCTCTTGCAGGCTGGGGCTGAGTCTGTGGTGTAGGTTGTGGCCTCCTCCGTGGACAGGCCTTCGTAAGATGGCCCATCTGTTGACAAATGAAGCACTGGTTCGGGAGGCCCGAATACTCCACGCTCTGTCTAAACCAACCCCCACTCACCTGAGGAAGGAGGATGACCTTTGGGGGAGTGTGGGTACCCTAACCAGAACGCAAATTGAGGGAATGCCAGCCGCCTTGGCAGCTACCGAGGCTGCCGTGCGAGGTGTCTCCAGGATAGTCCCAATCGTTGAGCCTATCCTGGACAAAAGAGGTAGGTACTCCCTCCGTAGACCAGGAAAGCAGAAGGAGATGGGAATGTCTGCCTCCTCTACCAACACATCTGAAGCAGGGTCAAAACCATGTCTCCATTGTCGAAAGTGGGCTCGAACTGCTCGGATGGTCAAGGGACTCATGGCGATGATCTTGGACGCCATCTCGGAGGTCTCAAACTCGATCTGATAGTAGCCTCGTCCGAGGATCTGAACGTCCAAGATCTTGCCCTTCTCTGCAAGAAGGCGGGCGTGGAGAAGGTCACGCAAGTCTCCTCTGCTAGGTCTGGTGCCGAGAATCTTGCAGATGACAGAAGTCGTCTGCAAGCGCTCTACCTCTGCGGCTAGGCTCCCTACTCCCTTGCTCTGTCGGTGAGAGAGCAAGTTGATTGGTGGGCTTAGCGGAGTCGGGCGAGGGGGCTTCATTGGAGTCCCTCTGCGGTGGAGCATGAGCCTCCATCTGTGTCTGCTGCTGTGAAGAAGAAGCGAAGGAGCGTCGACGAAGGGGAGAATCCTGCTGGACCGAGCACGTCGATGGTGCTGGCGAAGCCAGTCAAGCAAGAAGGGAGAGGGAGAGGGCTAAAGGCAAAGTGCAGGCGCGGGGCGGACAGCGGGAAGGGGTGGACAGGCGGGCAGTTGGCTGCGTGCTGGCTGGGAAAAGGGCAGCGACGGGGGCAGTGTGGGGGGGGGGGGGGGGGGGGGGGGGGGGGGGGGCGCTGAAACGGGCTGAAGCGAGTATGGCAGCGGGCGAGGCTTAGCTCGTTGGCGGCGGGCAGGAAGGGCATCGTGAGGAGTGGTGGGCGAGAGAGCAGCACGAGGGCAGGGGGGATGGCAGCGATGGCGAAAAGGGGGGGAGAGGGGGCGGGGGCGGGTGCGGGTGCGGGCAGCAGCAGCGAAGAGCGCCAGTACTTCAACGGACTTAGTAGTGGGCTTTGTCGCTCTTTTGACTGCCTTCTCGTATGTGTCAAGCAGTTTCACCCTGGGGACGTAACAATTCTCATGTCAAATAAGTAAAAGAAAACCTAAAACTGACAAAATTATTAAATAGGATCACACTGGGCATTTACTTGAGATGCATAACTTCAACATGAACGGGGGGTGTGAAGTGGCATTTTAGGGCCATTGACTATGTACAGGGGCATCCCGATCTAAAATGCCATTGACTATGTACAAGGGCATCTTGCTCAGACATTTTCTCTCTCTTTCCTTTCACTCTTTGTTCCAGTTCAGTTTAAAGCACTGTGTTCCAGAGTTTTGCAGATTGTAGTCGTCTCTGTGTTTCCATTAGATCACTCATCGGAAGTGATTACAATAGTTGCAAAAATGCTAGAGCATGGGCTGAATTGGAAGCCTTCTTTGCGACCAAACTATCCCAGAAGGTATGCACACGACAATGGATAGGTATCGGGCAGCCTCTTGCTGAGGTTGAGGAGATCTGAGTAGGGCAATGATACTCCAAGGTGGATCGCCTCGTGCTGCTATGTGTATTCCCAAAACACTGGAGGTATTAGAGTAGGGCACCCCAAGTTGGTCCTTAATCTTCTGCTTCATGCATCTCAAGTACCTAGACAATCCCCCCCCCCCCTGGCGGCCCGCTGGGAAAAAAAACCCCGTGTCACCTTCACTTTTTACAAGTGAGGTAGGGCAATAACTTTCAAACAGAATTTCAAAGTCGTAATTAACTAAAATTACTTATGACCTTTGGACTTCGTTGGTGCTATAAGGTCTGTATGGAGGATCCAACCGGCAAAGTACTTGCACACACACTTCTTGGGTGGGTCATGCACATGGTTGCACACATCCTGCTCCGCAATTTGAGCCGTTGCGAGCCATGAATGTTCGTCTACTAGCCTAGAAATCCGCTGTCAGTTTCCTGACTGCAATCCATGCAATCAGTTGTGCAAAGAGGGTTATGCAGGAGTTCTAATGTAATGACACCGTCCGGGGGCATGCAGGTTCTGCAAATGGACTAAGGGTGCTGGCACTAGTTCCCCTAGGCTTTCTAGTCTAGGGTTTGGCTCTGATTCGTTCTAGCACGTCCGCGTGGCACATTGAGCCCGTGTGCACATGACAGAGAGGAACCCAAGAGAGGTGGAGATTATGTAGTTAAGCGCCTTTGGGATCGGGCCAAGCGACCGAGTCAATGTGTGACAAGTGAAGGGTGAAGGGCCTATATGTGCCATCCAATAGGCCTCAAGGGGCGTGTTGCTACCACCTGGGAGGGGAGACAAAGAGAGAGCAGCAGCAATCCCTCATTCAAACTTGAGGTAGCGTTTCTCCTCATTTGTTTTGTAAAACTTGGAAATAAATTTTTTTTGTTCTCTTCATTGATATGGTGGACATTGAGAACATTATGTTTTGGATTATAATTGAGACCAAGTTTGAGATTGTTTCGTAAGAAGCCCATCAACTTCCTAAATTGTCTTAGTGGAAAGCCAGCCTTAAAATATCCCTGGAGCTTTGGTACCGGGTTGATGCACAATTAAGTATCATTCTTTCATGCAAGTTAGAAAACCGAGAAACCTGGTTGTTGTTTTCATAACAAGGAACTTGTGGACCTTTTGGTTGCTTTATGAGAGTTTCGATTTTTAGGGTCAACAGAAAAATTTGAGGGCTCGTATTCAAAGGAAACAAAAGTTTGACCATTTAAAATGTTTGGACTTGAATAATTGCATGCAAGTTATGTCTTTTTCTTTTGGGTCTCTTCAAGGTTTTGTGATTAGGAAAGGAAGGGCTTCCACAGTCAAAATAAGGAGACGTCTGCTGCATTCTTGCCTGCCTCCAACATTGTTGCGAGCTTACTTGTTAAGGCAATTTCGGCTAGGAAAGGAATATATTTTGGTGCCTTATCATTGTTTATTTCTAAAGACTAATACAGCAATAGGAGATTCTGGTTTCAGGTAATCGATATCATGCGGCTCAATAACATGATGAGTGATCATGGAATTCATAGTCGGAAAAGGCTCTTAATTCCAGTCTTGCATGCAAAGATGGTAGAGGGAAGGACTGGCTACATTGAGGTGGATCCTTATGCGAAGCGAGAGGTGGTCGTATTGTATTTGGGGGATGACAAACCGCCTAAGCCAGTAGGGACCGAGGCAATCGTTGCAGAAAGGTTTAGAAAAGGAGTCATTGACTCTTTGAAGAGGAGTTTGCAGTTGGATGATGCAACAATACATTACTACTTGGCAATGGCAGGTGGTGATATCAAGAAAGCGTTTTCCCAATACAGTGAGGATTTAAAGTGGGAAAGAGTGGGAGGCCAACACGGTTTTACATGCCCAAGTTATGGGTGAGTTGGTAAAAACTCAAACTTTTCAAACCAATGTATGACACTACCAATTTGTAGCTAATAGTTTTCCTGGAAGGGGACGGATGGTCTTGTAAATATTGTTCAGGACAATAACTTTCATGTATTTCATGGCCGAATTGAGTTAATCAAAAAAATATCTGGCAGTAGCTCAGTTTGTAAGGTGCTTGAATAGTCTCCTCAAAACCCTATCGGCAAATTATTTTCCCTTCAAGGCATTTGGTTACATCTCTTATTGGTATAATCTTGTTGAACCTGCCTTACTCCAAACAAACTTGCTATTAATAAGTTGCAAATTTTTTTGTTGAATGCTGCCTAGTTTTTGTGCAAACAAGTCGGCATTAGGCAGTCTTATTGGTTTCAACAATTAGTAAAGATTGTGCATCACTTGTCCATTGTATGTTTGGCATGGGTGCAGAAATCTTCCTATATCTTGTCTGAAAAGCTGCTTGTAAACTATAAATGTAGTTGGTTTGGGGAAGTCTAGAAAAATTCCACCAGAGTAATGACATGTTCATGGTGAGTTGAGTAATGCTTCATGGAAAGAAGTGATTGGTCTAGATATATCACTAGGGTGTAAAACCTCGGGGAATCGTTCTATTGAAAATCATCTACATCACATACGCTTAAACGGTACTAAAGATCCCTTGAGGTAATAAAACCATCCCCTTTTCCTAAGAAACCTGAGTGTTTTTCTTGAAATCCAATAAGTATTCCCTTTTGTGAATGTGACCCTGCAAATTATTATAAATATCTGTTGTTTTGAACTCGTGGTATACTTAAATTTCCCCCCCCCCCCCCCCCCCCCCGCAAAAAACACACACACCCCGCGCCTCTAAATTACAAATATTGCAAATATGCTTAGGGTAAAAGAGCCAAGTGAAGGATGCTCAAAATGTAGGGCCAATAAACTATTACGATTGGAGTAATTCAATCTTCCATTTCAAGCAATGATTTCAAATGAAATTGATATGAAAAGAAAGCCCTTGTCTAAATCTCCTCATATTCGACGTTAGCACTATCGTGACACTTGAATGTTCAAAAAACAGAGTAGGGTGAAACAAAAGGTGTCCTTGCTTGGGGCATGTCCTCCTATTGGGACCTTTACTCTAGGTGAAGGTTACTGGCATGCTCTAATATTATTGGCATTGTCCTCTTGATCCTTCGTAGATTCACGAGCAATGCGCTTTTACTTGAGAGTTTTCTTACTATCTCATTTGGCCAAAGTAGTTCAATTTTGCGACTCTCTTTAAAATGTTGGCATTACCCTATGTGAAGGTTACTGTCATGCTCTAATAACATTGAAATCGTCCTCTCAAGCCTCCTAGATTCATGAACAATGCATTTTTACTCTAGAGGTTTCTTACCATCTTATTTGGCCGAAGCAGTTCAGTTTTGCGACTATGTATTTGGAGTGTTGGCATTAGCTCTATGATGGAATTGAACTAGTTGTCACAACTTTGAAGCATATGTACCGAGAAAACGAATTAATTTTTGAAATTGTATTTACAATATCGTGTCATGTTTATTTTGCTTTGCATGAAAAGGTTGATGCGTTTATTAGCATGAGAAGAAAATGTGGAAAACACTGGTATTTAATTCCATAAGCACGTGTTGAAGAGGCAGTGAAATGAGCATACAAACATTAGCATTATGATAATGTCAGCCTACCTCTGAAGAAGGCACAAAGGACAGCCAAAAGATGAAATTACACGTTTGGAGTTTTAAATGCTATAGATTTCTGTGCTTGTTGTGGGATTCTCGCGAAAAGAGAGAGACTTTATCGAAGGAGGTAAGGATATTCTTCCCATTTTTGCCTTCCAATGACTTTCATGAAACTTGTACTGGCTTTTCTAAGCCAAGAATGATAAGGATGTTTTTTTGTTGTTTTGCCAAGAGTGTTGTGCAAGCATATACTCTTTTGAGGCATTGGATGAGAATGTGGATGAGATGCATTGCAAGGAGGAGAGAGCATGGAGGGGTGGGTGGATAGAGGGGTGGCACAATGAGTAGAGGACAAGTGTCGGGAAGATATTGGAGCCACTAACTCGGGCCAATCAAAAAGAGGGAATAATAGAGTGTGTGGAGGTGCGGTACAATACAAAATTTCCCATCAAGGTAGGGAGGGGGCTGAAAACGGCAAAAATGCAAGGAAAAAGAGGGGCAAAGGGGGTTGCCCTTTAGCGGAAGCTAAGACAAGGATGAGTCGCTTTGTCTACCACCCTCTCCCCGCGTATCATTAGCCTCTCTCTCTTCTCTCTCTCTCTCTCTCTCTCACACCCCATAAGAGAGAAGAAGGGCCGACATGAGCCCCGGATTCTGTAGCGCCTGTCGAGCTTCCGTTTGTAACGAATTATTGGTCCCATGCCCCCAAATAGTATAATGTTGAAACTCTCTATACTTTTATCCTCCTCCCAAGTCAATGCTAAACAATATCCATGCATGCATGCATGCTCGCTCTTAAAGTTTGGTGCTCCATTAGCATAAAGAGATCCTCATGCACATGCATTTCCCATCTTTTGGGCTAAATACACATATCCTAAGTAGAAATTACAAACCCTTGCTTTTAGTTAGAGATCTGCTGTTTTCTTTATAGATTAAAACCTCTGAATCAACTTTCTCTTTCAGTTTTCTGTTGTGCCACCCTTGTCAGGTCTTCCCAAAGCTAGCTAGGAGCTTTGACAACCTACTCATTGGTTTACCCAAGATTTCCTTGGTTTAGCTTCAATACCTCCTCTTGGATTTGCCCCAAAACTTCACCAACTAAGATTTCTAGCCAATATTATATTTGAACATGAGAATCTTGTCATTTTGCTAAACGCAAAGAAATATTGCAAATCTAGACTTTTTTTTGTTTTGTTTTGGAGGCCATACTTACAATTGTTTCCCTTTCTTAGAATCTTGTGTGACTATACAAAAGAAAAAGTATACTATACTTTATAAACCACGATCCCATTTACAGGGGTAATTTCTCAAAGTCGATGATGCGGAAGTGTAGAGTTAGGGAGAGAATGCATGAGAGAGAGAGAGAGAGAGAGAGAGAGAGAGAGAGAGAGAGAGAGAGAGAGAGAGAGAGAGAGAGAGATGGTTTGAGCCAACCAACACAACAATGAATTAGATGAGTATACAAAGGGGGCATAGGTGTACATATATGATAGATTGGGCAATTGAGTACCTCCCCTCAAAAATTGATCTACCCAAAATCATGCCAATCAAGTTAAATAAATACCTAAAAGACATAATAAACAAATTGAGCACATTGGGTATTCACTTCAGATGCATAAATTTAATACCTCTCTGAAAGTCACAATGAACATGTATAAAGGCCAAGTTGATGTAGAAGCTACTATGGACACCTTGGGTTTCCGACCACCAACCTTTCACCCGAGAAGAATGCCATTCAGCACAATTGCCTCATAGAAAGTTGAATTGTTGACCACACTATGTCCAAGAATCCCCATTCGTTTGTGAATAGTGACACATTATGTCCAAGATTTTATTAGATAATGAACTTTGGAACACACCTTGTTCATAATCCTACCAACAACAACGGATTGTCTCTAGCATATCCATAGTGTTTTGTATACATCACATTGGTTCCTTGCCTAATGCAATGTGCCTTGAACTCTGACAAAAGGGTACCAACATCGTAATATAAACAACACATAGATCCAAATCAAGTATTGGGAGATCCTCTTGCTCCTCTGCCGCTCATTTGCCTCTCTTTATCTAAAGTAAATTGGGGCATCACCATCGGGCTAGAAAGCTAGAATCGAGGGCACTGTGGCAATTGCCATGTGTGCCATGTTGCTCTTTTGGGTGGAATCATAGTCTCTGCTATCCCTGTCAAGCTTGTCTTTGTCTTTGTCCTTTTGCAAAATTCAAATCTTGTCCTTAGAGACTAAGAAGACTTCCTCCTCAATGAGAAAATAGCTAAGATCATTATATAACTTTTCCTTCATGAATTGCATGTGTAATGCCTTGGACACCATCTTGTACTCCTCTGCAATTTTTCAATCGCCAAGGTAGCTAATTGGATACCAGTCAATGCACTTTTTATAGCTTGTAGTTGATCATGGATGACCTTTGAGTTAATTAACAACAAGATTATTGTGGTGCGAAGGTGAAGCAGGCTCATATACTACAACTCTACATGTGTTTCAAAACGCTTAGAAAAGATGATACTCTATACAAGCAGAAAAACAATGTCCAATCAATGCAAGTTTTGCAGTGTTTTGAAATGCTACTGTCAGAGGGATGTAAACACAAGGCAGATAGGGCGCGTCTTAGTCGAGGGAGGCCAAATACATTTTTTGCTCCTAGCGGTTGTTCAAAAGGTGAGGGTTTCAAAACGCCCTTCCCATGGCCACTTTGAGTGCAACATTTCAAGACGCTTAGAGTTGGGACACAAGAAACTGCTAGGGGGTTCTTTCTACATGTGTTTTAAAATGTATTGCATAGAAGACCTTAACGTGACAAATTGGCCAAATTGTCTTGCCATTGGAGCTGGAAAAAGTGGCCGAGTTCTGTTGCTTTCCTCGAGATGAGACACGAGCTTGGTTTCCTAGCATTTCAAAACGCTGCAATAAACAATGACTGTGTCCTCTTCACCTTGCTTCTCAAACTATTGCAAAAACGCTTTGAAATCCATCGACACCACTTCTTTTTTTTTTTTTTCCTTCGCATATTGCTTCCACTATCACTAAGCAAAAAGGCTCGGATTGTGGGAGATGCTGAAGGGGTCAGGGAGAGGATGCACGAAAGAGAGTTTTGCTCAAAACCAACCAACACAACAATGTATTACATGATTATACAATGGGGGTAGGGTGCACTTATATATTAAATTGAGGAATTATCCGCCAAGAAATTTTCCTACCTTGAATCATGTCAATTAACACAAGTAAATATCTAAAAGACATAATAAATAATGAGAGCACATTGGTTTACTTGAGATACATAAGATTTAACATAATTAAGGAAATTTTGGTGAAAGCAAGTGCTATTTTTTTTCTTTTTGCAAATCTCACAATGTGTGAGGTAATATTAACAAGAAGAAACCATTACATCAGCACCATGTAGGCATGGGTAAACAAATCCCGTAGGATTGATGACTAGGCTTTCATAAGTAGCCATAAACTTGCATCATCCATAATAAAATATACAAACAACCTCCTTAGATGAAGGAAAAACATTATCCAATGGCTGCACATGGTCCTGATGGCGTGAGCTAGCCTAATCCACTCGTCTGAATTCTTGCATATTTCAATCACAACAATAGTTTCCTTGATTTTTTTGGATAACCTCAAGTTGGAAAATACGAGATCCTTATCGAACCCTCGGCAGTTCCTGGCCTTCCAGATATGGGGGAAGGACGAATCTAACAACTTGAGTACATACCAAAAGTGCTTGGCTTTCTCTTCCTTTCCCTCCAAAGGCTTTAAGGAACTAATCATTCTTTGGAAACCCTATCTTCCAAGTCCTTTGGATCCATTTGTCTACCTTACCTACAAGGCCTCCAATCTCCGGGCACTTCTTGAATAGGGGGACCAGGTCCTCACTAGTCATTTTGCAACCTGAGCACTAGTCACAACTGATACCGTGAGACAGGATCTTGTCGCCAATCGACAGGGCCCCCAAAGCACCTCTCACAAAAAGATCTTCATTCAGAAAGTACACTGTGGATCCCAGTTATTCCTTACAGTCACCTCCCAACGATCCTCTGACCATTGTACACCCCACTGTTTGTTGATGAGAGTGAACCAATCCGCCTTATGCATAAGAGCATGGTATATGCTCTTGTGTGTGCTTTGAGAAAATGGCTACTCTGGGGCCATTGCCAAGCTTTTCACTCAAGACTAGATTCACGGAGGGGCATCATAGCTCTGTTGATCGGCTGTCTCTTAGTTCCGTTGAGGTAGAACTGGGCAGCCAATTGGTCCGTCTCTTCCCAACTCAAGCTGTTTACGTCCCAAAAGTGGATCAATCGATGTAATTCTTTGTTATTCACCTTTCTAGCAGTCTCTCTCAAATAAGGGTTCAATAGAAGCTAGCAGACCAATGCGTTGGAGTTATGGAAGATCTTTTTGTATACCTTACCTACAAGGCCTCCAATCTCCGGACACTCCTTGAATAGGGGGACAAGGTCCTCACTAGTCGTTTTGTAACCTGAGCACCTTTCACAACCGGTACTGCGAGACAAGATCTTGTTGCCAGTTGTGGTAGGACCCCCAAAGCACCTTCCACAAAAAGACCTTCATTGACAAAGGACACTGTGGATCCCAGATATTCCTTACAGTCGCCTCGCAACGATCCTCCGACCATTGAACACCCCACTGTTTGTTGAGGAGAGCGAACGAATCCGCCTTATGCATAAAAGCGTGGTATATGCTCTTGTGTGTGGTTTGAGAAAATGGCTACTCTGGGGCCATCGTTGAGCTTTTCACTCAAGACTAGATTCACAGAGGGGCATCATAGCTCTGTTGATCGACTGTCTCTTAGTGTAGTTGGGGTAGAACTGGGTAGCCAATTGGTCTGTCTCTTTCCAACCTAAGCTGTTTACGTCCCAAAAGTGGATCAATCGTTGTAATTCTTTGTTATTCACCTTTCTAGTAGTCTCTCTCAAATAAGGGTTCAATAGAACACTAGCAAACTAGTGCGTTATGGAAGTCTGAAAGTATTTGGCTAGCTCTCTCCACTCTAATGTCTTAGTTTCTCTCATGCACTTGCACACTAGCTCGTCTGTTGTGTCACCCAGTCTGTGCGCTCCTTGCCGCACTGTCGAAGCAAGGGACTTGCCGATACACCGTGTGCGAGCCACAAATGGCTCCAAGCACACAACAAGCCTAAACTAGCAAGCTCAAGAGAGCAAAGGGTGTGTCACTCACCGCTCTACGCTCGCCTTCGTGGTGGATTCCTCGCCGCGATGAAGAAGAAGCTGTAGTCGTGCCGCGCTCAACCGCCTCGCCGTCGCCGCGCCTTCGTAATGCTCGATCGCACACACACTCTCTCTCTCTCTCTCTCTCTCTCTCTCACACACACACACACACACACACACACACACACAAGGAGGTGAAGAAGAAGAAGATGGAGATGGAGATGGAGCAAGAGCACTCTTCTATTGCACAAATGAGAGAATGAGTAAAAATTAGGTTTAGTTGGCTTTTATATGAGTTCACCCCATTCACACTTGGGCGCCCATGCTTAGCCAACTAATCCCTTGAATGTCCCAGTTAGAGTGCGCCTCTCATCGGCGATCACTCTTACCCTTTTCCTATTGGTCCGACAAGCCCAATACCTGACTCTAAATAATACAACGTTTATAGATCATAGGGTGTCCGTGTGCCGTGAGGGTTAACATGCCCCCCTTCCTGATGTAGATTCCGTCCTCGGAAGCTATTGAGTTGAAGCTGGTTCGTCGAGGTGGAAGAGCATTTGAGATGAATGTCCTTAGCCTTCTTCAGTCACTGCAAAATCAAACAACATTGGCACAGTAATTGCATTCTCTTAAAAAGCATATGCAGTTTTAGGTAGACAAATTGATTGGTAAAAGAATTTCAAACAATTTGTTAGCAATGAACATTAAATTGCAATGTAATCAAATGCATAAACAGATGTAAAGGTAAAAAATTAAACAAGTCTGGGGTCGCTAATTTGACGGTCGAAAGGCACTAGAGATCGAATATTAATACCATGGGTAAGCTTCTTAATTTTCAGTGGTCAATTAAGTTGTTTAATCGCGAGAGCCAAGTATTCATGTTCGAGGGCTGACTAGAGGCTATATCTAGAAAACCTTGTAGTTAAGCTACCATAAAAGGAATTTCTCATGAAATCATCGCCTGACTGATTACTTTTTCTTTGACCCCCCAAAGTCTTTTCACATTGATTCAATTATGATGTGTGTGCTTATTTTGTATGCCTTGGGTTTTTTGCTTTTCAAGGAAAAGCGCCCACACTGGCAACCTCTAGGGCTCAAGTACCATAGGCGATACATGTGAGTGAAGTACCAAATCAAGCTGAGATTTCTCTTCCAGCTTAAAATTTTACATTGTGGCACTTTGATTTTTTGTTTGTTCATTTTCAACATTTTAATTTTGTAACTTTGGGGGGTCATATAACACTGTTACCCTCCCCAGGCTCATCACATTAGTAAACTCCCTTTATAATACTTAAGCTAAAGGTCAATAGGGTTAAGCCCACTAGAAAGCCCTAGTACATGTCATACAATGCTGCCTAAATCGGATTAAGAACCTAAGTAACCATTGCTTATGAGGAAGGCATTCCCCATGGTATTAAGAGAAGATCTCTAACACCTAGCTTGGTCAAACTAGCTTAGTCGGACTGCTTGATTTTTACACCTAAACAAGTGATTATGACAAAACATTACATTGAATTAAATGTTTGATAGTAAGCAAATGCGCTGAATATTATGCTACCAATCACAATCAAAGCAGACAATCATAGATGCAAAAAGATAAGGGCAATGCTAATGGACATAAAACACCTGTTTGTGTCGATGGTCGCGCTTGATTTGAAGTGTGAACGAGAGAAAGGTTCCATGAAGGTCCAAATCCTATCAATAGCAACACGCTCCTGTACACACTATGAAACACAAGGAATACCTCCAGGAGGCACATCAGTGGGAAAAGAGAACTTCGCTAATCTCTCAACTCTAAAACAGAAACACTCCTATCGTACTAATCTTACCTACCCTCCATCACTCAAGTGATGAGGACCAAAGGTGTTTTATGGCATAGGTTTCTGTTTCACTGTACCAGATGTGAATGTGTAGGTCTGAGTCAATGTTTTGACTTTTAATGTGCATACTCGTTTGCTAATTGCTCTTGCTCTTTATTTTTTGTTTTTGTGAGTATAAAGCTTTATATGTACATTCCCTAAGATCGGAGATTAAGAGGTCAGGGAGAAAGGTTGAGAGGGAAGCAAGTGAATGATGGATGTCCACAAACACTCCCCCCTTCCTTGGGTAGATCATACCGTTTGAAATGAGCTTGTCACCCTTTGAAACCAATTGTTCCAGTTGGTAATAGGTGAGGATTTTTTCCAGTAGTTTTCTATTACCCTAGGTGCCTCGTCAAGCTGCAAGGGTGGTAAGGTACTCTCTCAGGATCGAACTTGAAGTGGTTTATCAGGTGATTCTTGAACACTGGGAGGTGTGGATTCTTTTGTAGCTTCATGGAGGTCCACTACTATAGATGGAGGCTGTGTAGAAGCTTTTACCTCTATGGATGTATTACAT
This sequence comes from Adiantum capillus-veneris, assembly GCF_014529385.1. Classification (NCBI taxonomy): domain Eukaryota; kingdom Viridiplantae; phylum Streptophyta; class Polypodiopsida; order Polypodiales; family Pteridaceae; genus Adiantum; species Adiantum capillus-veneris. The sequence continues at coordinate 28,551,890 of NC_140931.1, read as the reverse complement.
GAGGAGCTAGAATCTTCATGGGACTCCCCCCTTCCTGAGCTAGGTGGAACAATTCGTTCTTTCTTTGGTACCCAAACTAGCTCGGGAGCGGGTGTGTAGCATTCTGTGATTTTTTTTTTCCACGATCATTGATTTGTTTTGGAGCTACGGGATTGGGCTCACTTGGGTCAGGTGATAGGTAAGAGCACAATCTACGTTTTGGCACCCAGATTTGATCATTTCCTTGATAGTAGCCTTGGGCTTCCAATAGTCGTTTAGGGATCCATCGCAACATTTTCTTACTTTTCTTGGAGCGAGTGGTACGTTTCTTACAAGGCTTCTGTTTTTTAGCACTAGCTATGGTCACCAAAGAAGCTTTAGGGACCCACTTGTATGTTTTCTTCGTTACATTAGGATGAGTCTTGTCGGAAGCGATATGCATTGCTTGTAGCATATTTAAGGGTATAGGCATTTCATCCCCCTCAGGTGTTACCCAGGTCGTCCCCCTATTTCCCCAAGTGTCTATGGTTGATGCTAGGTGGACCCAATCCACATTGTCCGACTCAATCATCCCAGGTAGGATATCCATATGAGGAGAATCTTGGCCAATGTCTGTATCCTTCTTACAAGTGTAACAATATTGTAGTGGGGCCGAGTGAACTGTGGTGTCAGAGCGATGATTAATAATGGTTTTACTCCCTAAGGGGTGTACCTTACCAGTCACCAAATCCACTCTAAGGACAGAGTCTTGGAATTGCAAATAGACATGATTTTTAGACCAATCATGAACCATTTGTGCTTCCCTCATGAATGGTCGTCCTAAAATCATTTCATATGACATAAGGTGTTTAGAGAAATCCATTACAATGAACGTATGTCGTACCTTGTGTCCTAGAACTTTGATCTTAAGATCCTTGAGCATCCCCATAGGTTTGGCTATGGTACCATTTGCCATCTTTACCACAATGTTAGTAACACTGAGGCGGGGTTTTCCCATGGATTCCCAACAATCTTTTGTAACGATGCTAACTCCCGCACCACCATCAAGAATTCCCTTTATAGTTAATCCCTTGGTAGTGATGGGTAGGGTCGCATTAGACTCGTCGCCTTCAAAATACTGCCCTAATTCGTTAATGGGTACCTCAATCACAGACTCGTGTCCATCTAAGTCAAGTGATTGCACATGATTTTCCTCATCAATCATAATCGAGTCAGGCCTATTTGGTTGCGCAAACTGCGGTAATCCCGTTCGTAGCTCTCCGTTAAGGAATGCTCGAAGTGCAAGGAATAACTCAGGATCTCCATACAGCTTTGCTATGATCGTGGTTCGGACCTCAGAAGACATGAAGTCCACTAGTTTGGCAACATTCATTGGCGTTTTGCAGGGTGTAGGTCCTTGACTAGGAACTGGTGAGGATGGAATCTCATATTCCTCAATGGGATCAGGTATTCCTTCGTTAAACATCCTTTCCAACAAGAAGGGTGTATGCTCACTTTCTGATGTCCCGTCCTCACTCCCTTCTTGGATGATACTAGATATGGCTAACGGTCTATGGTTCATGTGGGGTGGATGAACTTGCGTGGGAAACACTGTGTCATGAATTTTGACATGCATGGGTTCTGGTTCTAGTTTCCTTTGAGTCTTTTCCACTAAACCTCTTAGAAGTTTCACTTGCTCAATCTCGTCTACTGGGTTTGGGTACGTCCCAATCTTCTTTTTACGATTCTTCCCTTTTGGCCCCTGCGGTTTATCTTGGGGGTCTTGGATTGGATTTGGAAACACTTGTGGTGTTTTCAGAGGCTCTTTATGGTTTTCTCTTATTCGGTTTTCATTTGGTTCCATGTTACGGTTTTCTTTGTCAGTCTTTCCCTTTGTGGTATTGGTTCTAGTCTCCATTGTCTCGATTGAATCTGAATCATCCTCGAGGTCATTCATATACACGGGGTCATCTCTTGTTCCTATGTTTGTTTCGGAACTTGGCTTTGAATTTTTCGTATTCTGCGACTTCTTCCTTCGTGTCTTCTTTTTCTTTGCTTGGATAATTGACGCGGTATCTCTCTCTTCGAGGATATGGCCTGGCCCTTGAAGCATGGACCGTGTAATCGCATAAGCGGGTGCGACGGGTGGTATTGGCGATGTCACACTAGCAATTTCGACCAAATTTAGGGGTGTGATTTTAGGCGCATTTGGGTTATAGGGACATTGGGCAATCAAGTGATCTATGCCACAACGATTGCATGTGAGTATTGGCATTGCAGACGTGCTCCCTTGATTCATTTGCATCTGTGCAGCATTCTTTTGCAGCCTAATAGGGCACTCCGCTGCCCGATGTGGTCCACCACTCTCGTAGCATTGAAGAGGTGGCCTCCTAGCCTGGGTGTTGATATTTTGACCTCTGGATGCGAGAGCAGCAGCTTGATAAACCGGCTTGACTTGCCCCCAACAATCTTCCATGTAGTATATAGGACACTCTTCCAATGTATCAAGTCCGTAGGCAATACTAGTGTCTATTTCCTCCTCACAGCCATCTGCATAAGCATTTGATGACTCGCAACCCACTTGGTTCATAGGGGCGACTCTTGGATGCGGGGGCTGCGGTCCTAGCACAGGAGGTGGTAGCGGTGTAGCTTGTACAACATTTTGAGATCTAGGGACCATGTGTTGCGGTAGTTGCTCAACAGGTGGAGCAGGCATCAATACAGGAGCTCGAGGTGCATCCGTCCAGGCTACAGGTGGTCTATTTGCCATCATACGTTTGATCATTAAACAATCCTTAGCTTGGTGACCATACCTACCACATGCGTTGCAAGTTCCATTAAATTTTACTCTAAACGTAGGGCACTCACTAGTGCTATGTGGACCTAAGCAAATGGAACACCATTGTTGCTCCCTTCTTGGATACATGTGACTATTTTGAGGGGGTCGATTATCCTTAAGAGACTCTTGGATTGCCTTGGTGAGGTCTGTCAAGAATGTCTCAAATACCTTTGGCTCATTGGCAATGGGCTTTGCAGTCATGGGTTCATACTCAATGGCTTGTGAGCTAGTGGATCTCGTGTCAGTAGACACCCTCATGCCTGCTATCATCAAGTTGTCCTCTAATTGGATTGCATTGGCAGTGACATCTTCCCAGGTTGTGATACCTCTAATCACTAGTCCATTATAGATTCCTTCATTCCTCAACCCTCGAATGAATCGATCAAGTAGTTGGTTATTGTTGAAGCGCTCATTTACAGGGCAGCGAGAGTTTAAGTGCTTTAGACGACTAATGAAGTCCCTTACTGACTCTCCTTCCTTACGTTCGGCCTTCTGTAGCTGAGATGCTACACCCCAAAGCACACCTTCTCGTATGTACTCCTTTAGAAACAACCTTCGAAGGGTAGGGTAGATTGTTTTCTCGTCCACCCTTAGGGTCCTATACCAATCTCCAGCCTTCCCACTTAATGTCAAGCTTAAGGAATTGCACTTATGTAGTTCGTTGCGTTCCCCTAAGGAATCACATACTTGTTCAAACACTTCAATGTGTTTTCTAGCATCTTCATCCCCATTGAATTTTTGCGTGAGTTTGGCAATTTGTACTGCCTTACTTCTACGCTCTCTATCAGATGCATGACGCATATTTTCCGCGATAGATCGACCTATGGTTTGAGCAAACGCTGCCAAGTCACCTATGTGAGGAGGCAGGGCCGGTGGAGGTACTCTTGGAATCATATGTGGGAGAGGGGCGGGTACCGGTCTTGGCATATGTGTGGATGATGCAGGATATGGAACATAACCGGGCATAGGTCCACTCGGATAAGAGCTAGGGAGCGGCACTCGAGGAGCATAAGCAAGTGGTACAATTGGAGGTGTGGGGGCCATGTGTGCATAAGGGGCTAGAGGCACATACGGTCGAGGCCCCATATTAGGTACTACGACACTAGGTAGTGGCACTGCGCTAACCGTAGATGTCATCGGTACATTCTCTGTCAGGCTTATCCCTAGAGTGAGCACTGTGTTTTCCTTAATAGAGGGTTGAGCCAAGTTAGGGAAGCTAAAGTTTTCGCTCGGAGGCTCAGATTGCATAGAGACCCCATGTGAAATGACGTAAGATGGGTCCATGGGACTCATTAGAGGAGTCTCCATTTGTGATAGAGTAGGCTGTTGAGCCTTGCTCGTATCCAGAAATCTCATGGGGCCAGTTGAGAGTATATTTACCCCTCGGTTTTGCCTTTCTGATTGAATAATGCCATGGATAACATTACAGATCATTTTCTGTTGATCTTCGATGCTCGTGGCACTAGAGGTGGATTGTACAATCTCTATCCATCCTACATGGTAGGCGTGGCCAGAGTGTAGATCCGTCAACACCTCAGTGTGGAGGTCGTATGTCCAATGATCATTAATGAACAATCCTTCTAGAGTCGACGTGTTAACGGTTTCTTGTGAGGTAGAAGCAATGTTGCTCCCCGTGGTTTTACTTGTCACCAACGGTACTCTAGAGAGAATTTCTGAAGGAGGTAGCTCAACAGGGCCTTCTTGGTAAGAAGTTGACATGATATCCACATGGACACTCTTTGGGGGTGTGGGGTCCACGTGCGATGTGAAAGGAGAGTCCACTTCCCCACCCCCTTCGTGTGCTTCATTTGCATCAGGTTCCGAGCGAGTAGCTCTACCTAATGTTTCCATGAAACGGCTAAACATACTAGTACTAGGCTGTGGAGCTTCGGGAGGTGCATGGCCTTCTCTCTCAGTGTTTTGGGTAGGGTATGCTTCCATGATTTCTGAGTCGGAGGAGGAATCACTAGCGGCTATTTTAGGGTCTTGGGTGGTGCTACCTTGTGTCCCCGCTGAGGGTCTAGATACTATCGTGGATGGGTAATGGGTGTCCGTATGAACAGAGGCACTACCAATGTGATCGTGCTCTAACACTCGTCGAGAGCGTAATTGCATGTGCTTTTGATACCCTAAGGTGTCAAAAAGCTGCTCTAGGAGGCCTTGTGACTAGCTTTTAGCGTATTTTTTGTTTGTTTTTTTGCTAGATTTTTTAGAGCGTGTCGTGGAATGGGCCGTGTGATAGCTCGAAATGAGCGTATCGGTCAGAGGGTCGTGCCGTGCTTTACAGCCCTCCGTTTGGTCACTCTATGCCCTCGGAATCCCTAAAACTGTCAATTTCCAGTAGGGAACTAGGTCCAAACTAGAAAGTCTAAGGGTGCAAGTGGGAAGAGAAAGGAGGAGAGTGGAGGACTTGTCCCACATGCTCTCATTCTCTCTTGAGGGAGTAGGGTATATATATAAGAGTGAGTCTAGTATATAGCATAAGATTGAGGACTGAGGCCTGAGCTTGGGCTTGGGCTTGGGCTTGGGGATCTGATCCTGATCTATCTTCTATACAAACCAACCAGTCTGTTTTAAGAGTCGCGTGTTTTATTTTCAAAAAATTTAGCCGCCCGCTCACTCGCGTTTTTATTTTCCGATTTTTTTTTAAAATAATTTTTTTTTTCCAAAAAAAGAATACAGAAATTGAAAACGCAGAAATTGAAAATGCAGATATGCAGAAATTGCAGAAATTGAAAAAACGCAAGAAATGCAGAAAATTGAAAAAGCACAGAAAATGCAGAAAATTGCAGAAATTGGAACTTGACAGAAAATTAAACGCAGAAAATGCAGAAATTGAAAATTAAATGCAGAAAATGCTAACTGTGCAATGCAAACCAGAAAACGTAGAAAACGCAAATAACACAAATCTCCACACAACTACACACACTCATTCCCTGCCTTTCCTATGATAGAAATTGCACCACAATAAAGCGTAAAGTGCTAACCGAGCTTAGTGTAGGGCATATCCCCGGCAGCGGCGCCAAAAATGTGCGCTCCTTGCCGCACTGTCGAAGCAAGGGACTTGCCGATACACCGTGTGCGAGCCACAAATGGCTCCAAGCACACAACAAGCCTAAACTAGCAAGCTCAAGAGAGTAAAGGGTGTGTCACTCACCGCTCTACGCTCGCCTTCGTGGTGGATTCCTCGCCGCGATGAAGAAGAAGCTGCAGTCGTGCCGCGCTCAACCGCCTCGCCGCCGCCGTGCCTTCGTAATGCTCGATCGCACACACACTCTCCCTCTCTCTCTCTCTCTCTCACACACACACACACACACACACACACAAGGAGGTGAAGAAGAAGAAGATGGAGATGGAGATGGAGCAAGAGCACTCTTCTATTGCACAAATGAGAGAATGAGTAAAAATTAGGTTTAGTTGGCTTTTATATGAGTTCACCCCATTCACACTTGGGCGCCCATGCTTAGCCAACTAATCCCTTGAATGTCCCAGTTACAGTGCGCCTCTCATCGGCGATCACTCTTACCCTTTTCCTATTGGTCCGACAAGCCCGGTACCTGACTCTAAATAATACAACGTTTATAGATCATAGGGTGTCCGTGTGCCGTGAGGGTTAACACAGTCTTAGACTTGTCCACTGAGGGGCTAGGAGTTTGTCATAAAGCCCTCCTTTAGAGTGAAGCTTCGATTGGTCCATCGTATCCTTGGTCATAATAGCCCATGCCTAGTCGTGTTTCACAATATCGAGACAAAGAACTTGGCACATTGGGCCTCAACATGAACCACAAAGTTGAGGATCCATATACCACCTTGTTCCACTGGTCTAGCGACTGACTCCCATTCCGCCCAATGCCAAGGCACCATGACTTTGGTGCTATTTTTCCATAAAAACCTTTTTACTAGTTTCAAGAACTCTTTTCGATTACATCTGTCTATTTTGAGGAGCGGGCCAATGAAGGCAATGTAGGAGTTGATCATTTTAACCGGGCTCAGGAAGGAAACCAGCACTTCCTTCCACCTTCTCATTTTGCTCCTGAACTTTTCTAAGACCCACTGAAATCTTTGTGTGTATTATGTCCACCCCAAGGGGGCTCCCAGATGATGACATATATTTCCTTTCAAGACTATCTCTCCTGTCCAAAAGGATGGGTCGAATGAGCCGTTCTCAAATAGAGAGGCCAGCCTCGATTTCTCAATATTGCACTTTGACCCTGAGCCAAATGTTTGCACAATCTCTAGAGCCTTTCCGAACTATCTGGGGGCAAGCTTTCAAGAAGAGGAGGGAGTCGTTTGGGAATAGCTTCACTAGGAGCTGGTTGTTGTCAGGCAAGGTTAACCCCTGGATCTCCCCTCTCGCAGCAGTAGCTTCAAGCATAGTAACCAAAGGATGCAATCCAATGGCGAACAATAAAGGGGCAAGAGAGCATCCTCGTTTGATTGATCTTTTCACTTCGAAAGAGCCCACAATTCTATCATTGAACATAAGCTCAAAGTGGTTGCTAGCTCCTAGAGTCTGAACCAGTCGACACAGCTGAGGCCCAAAGCCCAGTGCTTTCATGACATCTTATATCAATGACCACAAAATCCTATCATAAACCTTGTCCACGTCAAGCTTGGTCAAGGTTGCATACTCGATGGCAACCATTGCTGCCAAAATATTTTCATGAATTTTCCTTTTTATAAATCCGTGCTAATGAGGGGAGACGGCTTTATCCAGTAGGGGGGAGATCCTAAGGGCGACAACTTTGGCTACGATTTTATTATTAGTACTAAATTCTCAAGGAATAATGGGTATGAGTTCGTTGTTTGATGTAGGGAAACTTTTTTTTAATCACAGTTGGCCTTAAAAGACTCTTTCCATGTTTTTTGGCTTATTTTAAAAAGGACTTTTGAAACCTATTTTCTTGTGACACATGCACAGGGTTCAAACCTCTACAACTAATCCCATCAACACTATTAATGAGTCACTCCATTGTGCCACGCTCACCCCTGTCCTTGTTTTGTGGGGTTGGATAGTTTTGGGGTTGCATAAGTCAAGGTACGCTAACACAGTTTGTCAACAATAATTGACTTTGTGTCATGCCAAGTCACAACTATGTCCTTAAAACGCTTGTTTCTAGAGCTTCTGAGGTAATGCAAGGAAGAAGTGCAGTGAAAAAAGCACTAAAAAAAAGCTCTTTCCTTGAAGGATTTTGAAATCTGGTTGAGTTGGGGCAGTCGGAAGGTGTTGTGTCTTTTTCATTGCACTGGAAGAATGCTTTTGTTACATGGGAAGCACGCACAAAGAGGTTACAATCAATGCGACTAATTCCCCATAGCTCCTTACATCTAAAGGCTATGCCAAAGTTTGTTGGTCTCTAATATCTATCACTGCATAGTGCATGATGCAAGGAGAAGAAGGGACTACGTGGTGGGTTTCCCATTTAAGTTTTGAACAAAATAATAAAAAATTCTTTTTAGAAACAAGAGGTGAAGTTAAGGTACCCTTACAATATGAACCAGTGAAGTATGTGTCCCTATAGTGTCCCTCCTTACAAGAAAAGAAATAGGAAGGAAGAGAGTTGCTTCTTGGCTTGCCACATGGCATTCATAGACAATCTTTGCCCCAATGGTCCACAGTTGCTCTCCCATGCTGTACTGAGGCCTTGGAAGGCAAAGCGTTGAAGAAAAGAAGCATAATAAATGTTAAAGAATTTTAAAGGACCTTTTTGATTGGACACAAAGAAAAGATTGGGGTGCAGTGTATTTTAACCCGCTAAAATTGTAAAATCCCGGTTAGATTTTGAGCTTGTCTTGAAGAAAACTGGCAAATTTACACAAGTTTTAGTGTAAATACCGGCAAAAGCTTCAAATTTTGACCTAAAAATCGGTAGAATTTCAAGTTTGCCCTTATTTTCGCCCTGCACCAAAGCCTTTCCCATTGAATTTGGCAAGCTAGCAAGATGCAATGTGCATAGAACCCTCCTCGTCCTCCTCCCTCCCCAAAAGAGCCTTGATTTTCACGGATAGATTTTAGGCATTTTAGTTATAAATCCCATTAATTACCTTAGATTTTTATAAGAATCTGGGCTGTCTAATTTGCTCTCCTTGAAACCCCCCCCCCCGTTTTAAGTTGTTCTAGTAATCTTGGTGCTTATAAGGGGTATGAGCCTCCCGAGAACGGCCACGGGAGGGGACCCCCCACCTAAACACGCTAGCCTCACTCCACGCACTCGCGCACCGTGGGGACTCCACGCAAAGTTCCCCGGGGCACGCTATGACCCTTCGTCAGTGCGGCGGAGCCTTAGGCTACGTGGGGCTAGGGACCCGGAACGCAAGACCCGCGAAACGCAAACGGCCGTCGACCCATGGAACGCAACCACGCCCGAGCCGGCCCCGTCTGAGCCGAGCCCTCGTGAAGGCAACTTGACCCGAGCCGGTCCCGTCCGAGCCGGGCCCTCCTGAGCCGGTGCCGTCCGCGCCAGGACCCCTTGAAGCAACACCTCGACCCGAGCGGGGCCCGCCTGAGCCGGTGCCGTCCGCGCCAGGACCCCTTGAAAAAACACCCCAACCCGAGCTGGTCCCGTCCGAGCCGGGCCCAAAACGTCCCCTCCCCGACGCGCCCAGATTCTGGGGCGTCACAGTGCTTAATGAGGAAGAGCACGTTGTGCAACAAAGTACAAAATCACAAAAATAGAAAATCTATAGAAGTCGAATATTACCTACTGAAAAAGGAGAGGAGAGAGAGAGAGAGAGGGAGGGATCTCATCAAAGGTCTCGTCACCCCACAAGAAAGAGAGTAGATTTTTTGCCTATTTTATTCTCTAATTCGTCTAAAAAAGTTGTACACCGTTGACAATAGAGAGGCTTTCAGAGAGAAGAAGGAAAGGAGGGGGGAGAGAGAGAGAGAGGAGATGGTGATAAGACGCATGTATAAATCAATCAAGGCCTCACACGATAGTTTCCTGAAGGGGAACCTTCCTCAAGAGATTGATCACTGAGAAAATAAAAGGCCCCCCCCCCCCCCGCCCCCCGCATGGGGCACCGGGCCGTGGCCTATGCTCAAAAACTTGGCAAAATCTACATATGGTTAATTTAAGAGGTGAATTGACTAATTTTGAAGGTTTTTAAATAGGAAATGACACTAAATTTTTAATTTTGTAGGTTTTCTCACCTCATATTTAAAATTTGGAGGTAAATCTCAAACTTTGTAGCGCACTAACAACCCCCCCCCCCCCCCCCCCCCCCCTTCTCTCTTCCCTTTTCTTGGGGGACCAAAGGGACACATCATTTTCTCAAACATGCAAGCTTGATTCCTTCGCTCAATTTTCTTAAAGAGGAAATTTTGGGACACATAACCTACACTTATGCATATTCTCTCCCTCCCCTACTAGCTTAACTAGTTGCATGTTGAGGCACTTTTTTTTTGAATTTTGCCTCCAAATTTAGTGGAAAACCTCCTCGACAACGATACTTGATAGTTGGAGAGGCTTTTTTTGATGATGGCATCTCTGATCTTGAATGTACGTCCCTCTCGTCCCTCATGCGTGAGTCTTATTCTCCACTACTAGTAAAAGAGGATGGCGATTGTCTGCACAAAAATGGCCTCCCAAAGCTTAGGGTGCTTTACACTTGTCTCAACAAGGGGACCATACTTGCACACTTCCTTTCAAGAGTTTAAAAATGCCAAGTTTGTCTATTGCTTGAACGGAACTGCAAGGGATTTCATAGGCTTTGATTGCCTACTCACAGAAGGCTTGAGAATTGAAACATATTAGCAAGGAGGACTACTTTTGCCCCATCTTTTTAGTAAATTGACATTGGGATGGAAGTGTAGGTGGACTTGTTTTGCTACGCACAATCCATGACAGCAACTTGGATGATACATGAACACTAACAACAAGAGAATAGAACCATCAAAATAGCCCTAAACTTGGCCTTTTCACACATCACTTGGCCAAAAGTTGGTTGCAACTTGATGCTCGCTGCATGCGACAAGGCTATCCATACTAGTATATCAACATCAATTATCGAGAAAGGATATTTGATTTGTTTGTTCAAGCAAGAGCTCCAACAATTTAACGACACATACTATATAGTCAAAAAAACGACACGAGTTTGCCACCTTGAGCACCATCATGCAAGAAAAGGGCAGGTGGGAACCTCTCCTTGTAAAATTGTTGCTCTTTTGACAATGAGATGAAAAAGTCCACCTTTTTGATCACTTTTCAAAAAAGTGATAAGAAAGTCTTAAGAAAACAAAGGATGGGACTGTTGGTAGCACTCTCTCTCCCCTTGGGTTTTTGAAGCTTGTGGCATGGTTGGTTTCTTGTTGCATGTGCCCTTGCTGGGGCTGTTGTGGAGAACATTGATGGGTGGGATGGTGCTCAGATGGACTACGTGTCACTTGGTGATGGTTCCTTTGTTGGCTTTGGTTGCCTAGCTTACGACACATTGGTGGACATGTGGGGAGGAGGTGCTAGCCCTCTCTTCATGGTGGCATCCGTTTGCAGGTCAACTCCCAGATTAGCTATAATCTTTGTGTCAGGGTGGCTCGTTTGTTAGCCTTGCACTTATGAACTCCGGTACTTTGATGCCTTGGCTTGGTTTTGCCCCCATAAGCAGTCTAGTTCTTGTAATAAAACATACCACCCCCCAACAAGCATCCGCCTCTGTTTGAATTAGTGGACAAGGGAAAATCTGTCCCGGAGCATTTCTATTCGTAGGGAGGCTGGATCAGGCCTAGTGCGCAAGTGTCCTGTAAATGACTCAAATGTGTATTAAATCGGTTATCTCCCCTTTTTCGCATCAAGAAATGTGAACTGCCATCGCAAAACTTGCATCCTCCACCACAAGCAAAACCGCCTAGCTTGCAAGGAAGAGGACAATCCGCTGAATCTTTTGCACCTCTACTAGTCAATGTCGTCAGAGTGTCGCTTCAACAATTGCTCGCGCAATTTCAGTGTCCTTAAGTAGGGGCTTTTACCCTATGTAATTCTTCTTTATGTAAATATATTACAACTCACATTTATGAGTATTGAAAAAAAAAAGTCCCATTTAGATCTTTGTTTAGGATTTTTATAAAAGAAGACACTAAGAGCCCACCTTAACTTCCAATCTCAAGAAGACACCAACGAGTGGAAAAGGCTCGAGGTGCATGACAAGCTACTTGCTCCTCAATGGGTCGTCCTGAAACTTGGGGGGACAATCGGAGAAGTCGCTCGTAAATGCAAAAGAGCAACCGAATCCTTGGAATGGGGAGAGCTTTCAAGGTATTTTCACAATTCTATAACTCACTGGTCCCCTTGGCTCTCTAAGGCTGGAAACATCCTCTTGACCCCTTTTTGGAGGGAAGTAGCAAGAAAGATTAATACCAAAGGCATCATGCATATAGGCCAGCTTTGGGATCATAACAGTAATGGCTAAAAAGGAATGGACCAACTGGCCCTCCAGTTTAATCTCAGTGGGACTGAAAGATTATTGCTAAGCAGAGCCTTATAAGAGCTTAACAGGTGGTGTCTGCCGAACTGTGAATCCAAGATCGAATAGAAAGCATGGCAATGACCCAAGAACATACACTTTCTAAAACCACAAACTAAAGAACTATACCTCTCCCTTATGTCTTTGAAGGACTGGTTCTTCCCACTGAACAAGTAGTTGGGTAAGCATTGGCCAGAGTCAAGGTGGCAAATAGTCGTGTGGAACATCTGACGCCCATCTAGAACATTTGCCTGTGGGTCCAAAAGACCTGAAAAATAGGATTTTTCAAGAACGATCTCTTCCTGGGAGGGAAAGTGTGTAAGAGCCACGCTTTGCTCTTCGTGACTCAAATTGTGAGATTTTGCTACTTTAAACATGTTTGGAAGGCAAGGAGATGTCAGACCTTCGAGAACACCATGGAAGTTGCTAAGTTCACAGAGATAATCCAAGAAAGCAAGGGACTATCATTGCCATCGGGAAACACATGGACCTTGATGAGTGGAACATGACCTTGGGTGCCCTAATGACTGATCTGAATGGGTATTGATGAGGACCCATCCATCATCATTGGGGTGGCTCCTCGAGAAGCCGATATATCTATGATCATATGATGATGTCATGGCTCGTGATGGCAGGAATTTGTAATTCTATGTTCTTGCTAATATAATCTACTCACCATTGTGAGTTTTGAAAAAAAAAAAAAGACACTAGCTTGATAACCTTGTTCTTTCCCACGAGCAAGTTTACTAAACCTTCTCTAAACATATCCCATGCATTGGCAATCTTGCATATGCCCTTGCTGGGGCTTTTGTGGAGAACATTGATGGGTGGGATGGTTCTCGGATGGTCTACGGGTCACTTTGTGATGGTTTCTTTGTTGGCTTTGGTTGCCTAGCTTACGACAACTTGGTGGACATGTGGGGACGAGGTGCCAACTCTCTCTTTATGGTGGCATCCCTTTGCATGTCGGCTCCCTTTCTGTTCTTAACTCTATCTATCTTGTAGTTTTCCTATAGTTGGGTGACTCCTAGATTAGCTGTGATCTTTGTGTCAGGTTTGCTCCCTTGTTAGCCTTGCACTTTTAAACTCTGGTACTTTGATGCCTTGGCTCGGTTTTGCCCCCATAAGCGGACAGGCTCTTGTAATAAAACATACCACCCCCCAACAAGCATCCGCCTCTGTTTGAATTAGTGGACAAGGAAATCTGAGATGGAGCATTTCTATTCGTAAGAGGGTGGATCAGACCCCGTGCGCATGTGTCTTGTAAATGAATTGGGTGTGTATTAAATCGGTTATCTTTATTTTTTTGCATCCAAATATCTAAACTGCTATCACGAAACCTGCATCCTCCACCGCAAGCGAAACCGCCTAGCTTGCAAGGAAGAATGATCCACTCCATCCTTTGCACCTCTGCCAATTAGTGTCGTTTGAGTGTCGCTCCAACAATTGCCTGCACGATTTCAATGTCCTTGAGTATGGGATTTTACCCTATATAATTCTTTTTTGATGTGAATATGTTACAACTCACATTTATGAGTATTGAAAAAAACGGGAAAAAAAAGAAAACAAAGCCACATGGCAACCTTTGTTTAGGCTTGATATAAAAGAAGACTCTAAGAGCCCACCTTAACTTCCAATCTCAAGAAGACACTGGGCCTAGCTTGATAACCTTGTTTTTTTCTAACGCATTGACAATCTTGCTCGAAGTTTGGAGCAAGTTTACTTAACATTCTCTAGGCATATCCAAATTCTTCATGATTGGAGGCATGGGAATTGCTTTCTACTTGTGCAAAAGCATGTTTCACACTTTCCAAACTCAAATGCTTGCCCATGAATTCTCCTTTGGGTGGCTAAAATTTAGAATAGGAGCTCAAATAGTGTGGTCTACTAAGGTCCATCTCCCTCAATTTCTCGAGCTCGAGAAAAGGGTGATGAGAGGGAGAGATTGTGCTTTTCTAGGTAAAGAAAAAAGGTGAACCAAAAGCTGTCCCTGGCCTCAACAATTTAACATCGGAGCGGAGCTCGCAAATTCGAAAAGTGGTTGGATAATTTGGTGGCAAAGTATACCCTTGAAACTTGAAAGGAGAGCATTTTGCCCACCTTTATGCGACAAGAGAGGAGCATAAAAGTTTCTCTCTTGTACCTTGGAAAGAATGATGAAATGGTTTAATGAGTGAGGGGGTGAAGGTGAGGTTAATGTGGCCAATGAGAATAAAAAATTGAGAAGAGATAAAGTGAATGGGGAGAACGCTAAGATAAGCAAAGCATAGCATGAGAGGGTGCAATTTAGTCAAGTACATGTGATGTGGCCATGAATCTTGATGCATGTGCATAGCATCGGATTAGATTGTGATAATATTTTGATGTTACATGGGTTGTTGCTCCTAGGCTAGATGCCTTTGAATTGCAAAGATCAAGCATGTTCTTCATTCACTTTGAGAAAGAGTGTAAAGTAAAAGTGTGGTACAACCTTAGAACAAAATGCATCACAACATATTGAGGGTGATGTTACCCTACATGGATAGACCTTGTCTATGGTGCCTACACTTTGTCATGTAAAGAGGCGACCGAGAAGTAGGCGTTAGGGACGAAGAAAAAAGAAGAAGCATAAATGAGATTAGAGTGTTTGATGATTGGATTAGATTGAGGTGATGATGGGTGATAATATGCGGTAATCATAGGGTGTTAGGATAAGAAGTGCGATAGGATATGCATATGAGTGGCTAGGTGGAGTGTGTAAGTGTGAAAGGGAAAAGGGTTGACAAGGGTAGAATTGCTGTGCATCTTGAGCCAAGAGCATAAGATTGTGGGGGGATGGTGTTTGATGTTACGTGGATTGGTTAATGAATAATGTTTCTTTCTTTTCAGAGAGTTGGGGTGGAATAAAAGTGGATATGGGGCACAAGTTGCTGGATTAGACCAAGGCAAGAAAGAGCCTGTGAAGACAATTTGATGATGGGGGTACCTTTGAGGTAAATTTGTAGAGAAGCACAAAAGGGAACTAGTCTTGCTTGGTGGGCCTTTGCTATGTAACATCTATAGAATACAATAGCGCATATGGAAATTGACATTTAACATCTGAAAGAAGAAGGAGCATGACTAGTTTGCCAATGCTCGCACTCTGTGAAAAGCATATGTAGATTTGAGAAATGGTACGTTTTTTTCTTTGTGACGAGAATATGGCGCTTGGTTTTTTTTTCCGTTTAAATGGGAGGACCCAAAATTGATTTAAATATGGAACAATAGAGATTGATATGAGTTTCTTAACAATATATGAGTAATACTACTTGATGGGAATCTTGCGAATGTTTACTTGTTGTTTTGTGCAGAATAATTGGGGAAAAAGAGAGAAAAAGGATGTTGTGTTAGCAGACAGAAAAAAAATCAGATTTCATTGAGACGTGCATGACAGCGACAAGGATAATTCAGATCTTTCTTTTTTGTTTCAAGAACATGTATTTCTTGCAGTGAGGGGGATGAGCTCGTAGAATATTATATCCAAATGAACTTGTACTACTATGTGTATTTTTTTCTAATGCACGTGCTACATGTAAATTCTTGGAGACGGAAAGTATGTCAAAAATGAAGTTTTCTTCGAATGGTTGGTAGCGATTAACGTCGGATCGCATTTTTGAAGGTGGTTGTCGAATGTGCTCTGCCTTTCGTCTTTCAAAATTGTTTGTGACACCTATGTACTTTCGTCCGTTTTGGCGGCATGTGATGGAGTAGACTGTGTATTCAATGTCCGTTGTTTTTTGCTCGGTTGATTGTCGTGGTCGAGAAGCAGAACTTGAGGCTTGTTGTCCTGTTCTGCACAACAAAAGCAAGAAAGAAAGAAACAGGATTAATGTAAGATTACATGCTGAAGCTTGAGAGTATTAGACTATATAATCGAGCGGGGTATTTCTTGAATTTTTTTTTCATGGTGGTGTCACCTGTGGGTGGGTTGTCGATGTTGATGAAAGTATGGATAGTCACTTCCAAATCGTGCTTTGTAAACATCCTTGTTGTGTTGCCACGTCAGCTTTTGTTCTGTAATTGATGGTGGCTCGTTGTTGCACTGTCTCTTGAAGCTTGCGAAGATCTCACTTGCGTCATTGTTCGTTGTATCTAAGAGTTCCTCGAGCGCGACATCGTAGCCATAGTGCAACATCTCAAGAATGTAGGGCTTTATTGGTGTCTTCAATTGAAGCAGACGATTACCATCCTCGACTGTCATGAGATCCTCGGGCACGTCAATCTCTATAGATAGTTTGCAAATGATCTCTTTCATTAGACCTAGAAAGAAAAGGAGTATTAGAAGGGACAACAAATTTGTTTTCCTTGTAAAAAAGCATGTTTTTTTAATGTTTAAAGCAATGAGAAGATGGGAAAAAAAAGAGAAAATTGCATTTGTGTAGAGGTGACCTATTGCTCTTTTAATACCTATGCTCTTGTTTTGTTCGAGCTACTTTACGGATTTGTCTATTAACAATCGCAGTTCAGCATAGTTTGCAAAACCGTTGACGTAAGTGTCCGGCTGGCAACCTGCCAGGTCAAGTAGATGCATTTGTCTCTCTGTTGGATACCGACGTGATTCGATTTGGGGTTTTTTCTTTGAGGCAATGTTTTGCTTGAAAAGGGTAACAAGTCTCTGCAAGGTTATACAAATGCGATCAGTATTTTGTGTGCATTGCAGGATCATAATGTGATATGGTTTATAGAGCAGTATACCTTTGAATTGCTCATTTTATCCTCTTCGTTATTTATGTTGCCTGCAATGGTCACATGGTTAGAGTTCATACTAGAAAAACCAATAGTAGAATTGCGGAGAAGCACAATTCTACAATGCTTCTGCACTGAGAAGCACACTTTCTCAGTGCAGAAGCACTGAGAAAGTGTTAATAAGAATCAAGACAAAAGTAGAGCGCAAGATAACGCTACAAAGAATGCAGTGCAAGTTAATGACAGTTTATAGACTATTTTTTGCACAGATGCTGGAAAACAAAGATATATGGAAATTTTATGAACTATTAGAGTACATGATTTAGTAGCCACCAAAAAAATGGAAAAACTCTTGAGACATCAGTTATATTTTTATAGATTATTTTTTGCACAGATGCTGGAAAACAAAGGTATATGGAAATTTTATGAACTATTAGAGTCCATGATTTACTAGCCACCAACATACTTTTAATGAGTTCCGTGTATAACATGGAGTGGAACAGGGAGAAATATATCAGGAGTCGGTAGATTGAGAATTCGGAGATTGCGACGATCTGAGATTCGCGATAACATGACATATGCAAGCCCCGGTGCAAATGCATCTCTGAAGATAAGAAGAACTTTGGTAGAAATTGTTGCACCCTGTGCCTTGTGTCCAGTCATGGCATATGCAAGTGTCAAGGGGAATGTGGATTTGTGAAACCATGCGCCATTGACTGCAGTTCGTTTATGCTTTGTTCGACGAAGTGTCATCTTTTTACCGGTGCAATGAATGAGAACAACGATACATATAAGTTGACCTTCGTTGTTATGCGTTATGGCGTCAACAGTACATGTTGCATCATTTGCTGCACCGATTGTTAAGTCGATGTTTTCAGTGATCATGCAACGAGCCCCAATTGCGATTGAGTCCAGCTCGTTGAGCTTATGGTCTAGGAGCCATTGCTGAAGTACATTTATGTTACCTGCGTTCGTCTTCAGGTCAACTTTTGTAATGTCAATTTGATTGTACAACTTATTCAAGGCAAGGTTGTTGTAGTGTTGGACGTCTGATCTATGAGTGCAAATTATTGTAGTGGAGTCGTTGATGTAGTCATGAACATGTGATTCATCTATAATGCATGCCCCCAAGGTACAGTTGATCTCATCTGTGGTTGGTCTTCTTTCACGAATAATGGTCAAGAATTGGAGGAGTTCAGGGTCCGTTGCATGTCGTACGAAGCATGACATCTTGTAGAAAGTTGCATGCAGCCAGTGCACCGAGCTTGTGATATGGCATGCTTCACAAAGGTCCCGTGCGTGTTTACAAACTCGGGGCAACTGTGCAAGGTCACCGAGCAAGAGAATACATGTGCTGTTGAAGGGATCTGTCAATGTGCCGCTTCTTACATTGACAATCTGTCTTATGATAAGGTCAAAAGTGGTCCGTGTTAACATAGACAGCTCATCTATGATTATAATATCTGCTTCTTTTATATCCAAATATCGTTCGTCGGTTTCATGAATAGAGAGAGGGTACTGTTGATTTCTTGTTGGTATCTTGAATTGATAATGGAGTGTAGATGCAATGCTGCTTAGTCTTGTTGTTGCAGCTCTGGTCGATGCAGCAAGTATGACGCTCATGTTTCGTCTGACATACTCATATGTCAAATATATGATAAGATGTGTTTTTCCGCTCCCCAGTGTCCCTGTGACGACATGCAAGCCATTCTTGGCATTCAAAAATTTGTTGTATATATTTGAATGTTCCGTTGAGAGTTCTGAGTCATTTACAGCAGCGAACTCCTTCAATATGGCTAGTGACTTCAGTCGGTGGTGGTCCATGCCTGGGTCATTATCTGTTGAAGATGTAATTGTTTCATTTGCTCTTCGCGATGCAATTTTTTGAAGTATCATATGGACAAGCTGATCGATTTGATCATTGACTAGCTTGTTTCTTTGTGTGTACTTTGTAATGTACATCTCCAAGTCCTCATTGCTTTGGATCAAATCCCTTGATTGACACTCTACGAAGTAAGAGCCCATTGTAGTATTAGCTGATAGAAGCCCTGTCTCTCTTCGAAAGCATACATGACGTAGCAAGATGTTGTAGAAGAAGGCTTCTGTGTGGTGTCCTGGATGGTATTCGGTGAACCTGACTAATCTTTTCTGATGTTTAATGGCATTGCCATAGTTGTCCAGCAAAGGTGTAGATTGTGCACTTTGACGACATTTTTCGATAATGTGGTTTTTGTGGTACTCAAAGAATGTCAAGGTTTCAAGGGTGGTTGGTCTAGCACAATACAAATCAACAGGGTGCATCACAACATTGTGTGATTTGGACATGATATGTTGTCTGAGTTCTGGAGGCGATGAATCTATGTAGAATACAACGTCGCTTTTTGTTATGATTGGAATCTGTAAGCAGTTCAATGAAGCTTCTGTGGCAGAAATTGGCTTAGTCAAAAGAGCAGCAGCTATCAGTTGCAGTTTAATCTTGTCGAGGCCTTCCAAACCCAATTTGGTGGCCGTTTCTGCAGATATGTTCAATGGTCCAATATCTTCAGTCTTCATTGTGTACTTGAATAGATAATACGACAAAGATGAATTTGTGACACGTTGGATATTTATATGAGCACCCCAAAGTAGAAGAACAGTTGAATGGTACGGAACCACATTCCGATCATCGTGAGTTTGGTCGATAGTACATCCACTTCAAGGAATGGGAATCTAGAGATGGACACGGATTTGACTGAATGTCGTATGGAAATCCGTACTTGCATTTGCCGTTGTGGCTGTGGACGTGACATGCATCGCGACATACATGCATTTGTTTCTTAAGGACGAGCTCACGAAGTGTGCTTGCATGTATTTCATTAGTAAGTGAAAAATATGAGCAGAAATCTCTGATGTTGTTTGCTCGATGTCGTTCTCATCCACCCATAGGATGACATGGGCATGAAGGGATCCTCTGTTTTGGATCTCATACTGTACAAGGTGGTGATGAATTCGGCCCAGGATCTGGTTTCCTTGTAAGATATAGAGATTCATGAATTGTTTTAATCGATTGTGGAAGAGCAATGCACATTGAACTGGACAATCTTTCCAAGAGAACTCAACGTTGAATGTCCGAGCTATCATCTCGATTGTAGGGATCTCATTCCATTTTGTGGCGGTCACTTCATCAGCTGTGAAAGTAATGAATATGTTTGGCAAACCCCATGCATCAACTATGGTGATCAAATCCTTTAATGAACGTCTATGCCAGGATGGACTGCCAGCAATTGTCACTGGGAGATTGAAGTGAAATATGTTCCTTATGGCTTCCTCGTCATTTGCATTCTTGTGTGATCTTTTGTACTTGTCGATATCTCTCTGCAGAATGGTGGTTGTTGTACTGTTCGCGATCAAAATTTCCTGTTTCAACTGGTACATTAGCAGGAGGTATGGCTTGTACAATGTATACAAGAAGAATAGAGTGTGAATTATCATACGAATGTCACTGAATCGAATCTGCCCATTGTACTGGCCATGTCCATAAGGAAAGAAGAATGGAAAAAGAGCTGACTCTATTGTGATGTCTTTGAAATCTGATATCTGGCTTGGCAAGCCATTGTACATGAAGGAAGCAACACGATTGAGAAGCATATCTTCGTTACGGAGATGTATGGAACCAAACTCATGCGTGTCGTATGTAGTATATGCGTGTCGTCTAGATGGCTCAGCCAATGTTTCCAAAATCAAGAAGTTGTTTTTATTCTGGGCTTGCTCCATCAAGTCGAAGGGTTGTACCTCTGAATGATGACGGATTATTTCTCCTAGAACCTCTTCAGACAATATGCACAACCCTATTCTTTTGTGTGG
Source organism: Adiantum capillus-veneris (assembly GCF_014529385.1). Taxonomy (NCBI): domain Eukaryota; kingdom Viridiplantae; phylum Streptophyta; class Polypodiopsida; order Polypodiales; family Pteridaceae; genus Adiantum; species Adiantum capillus-veneris. The sequence goes on along the minus strand of NC_140931.1, from coordinate 28,531,087 downwards.
TCGTTCGGCCATGCACTTATATCTCTGCAATATGGGATTGTTCTTGATATTGAAAGCCAGGACATTTGAAATGCTTGAGGAGGATAGCTCATGACTTGTAGAGTGTAGACTAGCAGCACTCGACCAAGATATTAGTGGGTTATCTAGCAATGACCTCCGCTCTAGTGATCCTCTAACTATTGCATGTGTAGTTTTTGTCACACTGATTGATACATCTATAATGCTAAGCATTTGTGTGTGTATTTGTCGAGCAGAGAGAATACGCTCTATGTAGTCAGGTGCATGAATGGCAATATATCTTTGATGGGAATTAGTTCTTTTACAAGAAGTACACGTCGTCCATGAGTATTTGACTTCTGCGTGTTCCAAAGCGCTCAACAATAATACTGAAGTGAGTGCAACAGGACTGTCTATTTCATGTGTCTCACGGCCTCGTTTGTCGTTGTACGTGAGATTTGTCATCGCGCAAGAAGGACATAGTTCTAGATTGTGAGAGAGGATGTCACATTGCATGATCCAATCTTTATATAATGGAGTAATTTCAAACCATGACCTAGCATCTGGACGGTGAGCTGCTTTCAACTTGGCTGCAGTTCGTTTCTTGGCATCATGACGCTTGGACTGTAACCTTGCAGGCCTTGGGAACTTCATATTGATACCTAGTATGGGAGAAACGAGGACAAATATAGTATGGCATCAATTGTTTAGGTGAAAAGTGAAGATGCAAAAACTTGGATTTATGATTGCAATATACTACATGTGTTTACTAGTCAAAGAGTTGTATGTAAAATTAATATATATAGATGTTGGTCGACATCGATTGTATACTTATGAAAGCAGTATGCAAGTAAAGGAAACTGAAGGAACCAAGCTACAAAATTCTAAAACAAGCAAATCGATAAAGCATCAATGACTGCAATTTAAAATGAAGTGCTTCACTGACCTGAAATGTGGTACAAATGTTTTCGGATTGTCCAAGCTACACGCCGATATATGGCTCGAGCTATAGAAAAGGAATGTGAATAGTTAAACATTTCATCTTGTAGTGAAGTGCCATAAATTGAAGATATTAAGTAAACAGTGCACGGCATGTAGAAGTGCCATACAAAAATATGGTGGAGAGTTGGCACTGTGATCTCTCCAAAAGTTATAAGAAACGGAAGCCTTGCCCTGCCCCGTAGAGTTTATGTGTTGCGCCAAGCAAACGCATAGTCATGGGGAGTTGGATGGAAATAACAAACCTTGCAGTGTAGTCCAGCTGGAGTAACGGTTGTGCTGCAATCCAAATGTCCAGTGTTGTGAGTATATGTTCTCTTTGCAGGACACAAAATAAGCATTAGCATAATACAGGGCATGCAAGGAAATATAACATGTCAGATTTCATTCAATGGTCATTTGGCATAATCTGGAATCGAGTCAATAGTAAAAGACACGGGTATGAATCTCTCTATCTCTCACACATGGCATCGGTTTGATCTAGTTCTATTGAAATAGAAGATGCCAGATTTAAATCGATGATCAATTGGCAAAATCCTATGTATCCTCTCTGACTAGAAAAGGTCTGTTCTACTGCTATTGGAACAGAAGATATCAGATTTCAATCAGTTGGCGTAATTCTCCCTCTCTCTCTCTCTCTCTCTCTCTATCACACGGCATCTTGCTTGATTATTCTCATCAACTTACACTGCTCTGGTTTGCTTTCCTTATCACGCGGCATGGCCATGTTTACCTCAGCCATCATTAATATTATCGCGCTGCTGTACACCATCATCATCATGATTATCATTGCCAATCTCCGCCTGCACAGAATGCCATGAGCTCATCCCATGGCTTACCAAACGTGCACTCGGCCGCCAACTCCCACCTCTTCTTCACCTCGACATGCATAATCTGTCTCTCTTTCTCTCTCTCTCTCTCTCTCTCTCTCTCTCTCTCTCTCTCTCTCTCATGGAGAACTTGCTTCAGCGCGATATCATCATCATGATGATTATCATTGGCAATTCTCGCCTGCAGAGAATGCCAGATCTAATCCCATGGCGTATCCCAATGCCTCGATAGACACAATATCTCTCTCTCTCTCTCTCTCTCTCTCTCTCTCTCTCTTTTTCTTTCTCTCTCTCTCTCTCTCTCTCTCTGTCTGTCATGGCGAACTTTTTAATGAGCATAATCTCTCTCTCTCTCATGGCGACAGACACAATCTCTCTCTCTCTCTCTCTCTCTCTCTCTCTCTCTCTCTCTCTCTCTCTCTCTTGGAAGCCGGAAAGAGGGCTTATTATGCATTTGAGAACATGTGCAATGCAGGAGAGATCAAGTGTTGGGCTCTCAAAAAGTACCTCTTTGACACATTGGTGACACCGGTGCTTCTTTATGGAGTGGAGGTGTGGGGTGGAAGCATCGGGAAGTCTACTTGGAAAGAGTTTGAGAATGTCCAAAAGCGTTTTCTCACCAACTTTCTCCAAGTCAAGACACAAACACCCTACATGCTCTTACTTCTTGAGTCCGGATCGCTTCCCATTGAGGTCTTGGGCATGGAAAGGGTTGTGGAGTACATGCGTAAGACACAACGTAGCCCTTTGCATCGACTTCCTAGAATCGCATATGAAGCAAGTCAAAAGGTTCAAAAGACATGCAAGAGCAAAATACTAAGTTCGGGGTGGATGCTTGATATCAAGAAATGGTTTGGAAGATGGGATGCATGTCACTTGGTCAAGGATGCGTCGATCGACTCCCAAGTTAATGAGGCCTTCTTACAACGCCAATGTATCATGGCTTGGGAGAAATCCGGAGGTTCTCGCTTCAGCCATTACACCACACACGTTGCCCCAAACTACAAATCTCTCTTCTTCTCGGAACGAGGTAACCGAACCCATTCCTACATCCTTGAGCCCATCCCGTTGAGTGCGATCCGCACCATTGCCTCCATTCGTCTTAGCTCCCATTCTCTACGCTGCGAGATAGGACGTTGGGGCACTGGCGAGGAGTGTCATCGACTTTGCACCTTATGCCCTCGTCAAGTGCGAGAGAGTGAGTACCACACACTACTTGAGTGCTCAGCTTTTGACCACATTAGGTCCTCTTTTCCCCATATATTCAGCCATGAGCTCTCCCTACATACCTTCCTCTCCCAACCACGATGTGGACTCTCTATTGCGACGCTCATTTCAGCCATTTTTGAGCATCGAGAGTCACTTATGAACTCCACTCACACCACGTGACATGTTCATTTGGTCCCATAGGTCATATTTGACCTCCCAGGACGATAATAGAACTATCTATCTATCTATCTCTCTCTCTCTCTCATGGCGAACTTGCGCACCTGAAGAAGCACTGTTGCTGACAACGTGGCTGCTGTGGAATTGAAGTTGTCGAACTTGCGCACCTGAAGCACTATTGCTGACGACGTGGCTGCTACGGAATTGAAGTTTCTTGTCAGCGCTGCTCTGAACTCCTGTAGTGCTATTCAGCAAAGCTCTGTTGGCGAACTTGCGGACCCGATGTAGTGTTGCTGACGACGTGGCTACTGCAGACTTGAAGTTGCTCTGCGGACTTGAAGTTGCTTGTCAGCGCTGCGTCGAACTCCTGCAACACTTTATTCTTCGATTGCTGGCCGACGTAGAGCTTTTCATGGCAACGTTTTTTTTTAAAGCTTTTCATGGCAACGTTTTACATTTTTTTTTAATGAGCTGGAATTATTTATTAATGCCACGTGGAGCCTTGTGCATCCAGATACTGGAAAGAGCACCTTTGGCTCACTAAGTAACCAACTCTCTCTCTCTCTCTCTCTCTCTCTCTCTCTCAGTAGCTTGCCCAAAAGCGCGCGTACACAAATTTTTACTTGGTGAGCCAAAGGTGCTCTTTCCAGTATCTGGATGCACAAGGCTCCACGTGGCATTAATCTTTCCAGTATCTACCTTGTGCATCTAGATACTGGAAAGAGCACCTTTGGCTCACCAAGTAAAAATTTGTGTACGCGCGCTTTTGGGCAAGCTACTGAGAGAGAGAGAGAGAGAGAGAGAGAGAGAGAGAGAGAGAGAGAGCAGATTCGAGGGGCCTTTTTCTGAGTGTGGCCGTGCGTCGTGCGATCCTTGAAGGATTTCAAGTGAGGGACCGGCTGGTGCCCAAGCATTGCATGTTATGTGGTGTACTCCTTTGCTACAAAGCTTCCCATGCAACTTGTTGTGTATGTATCACACCCACTTTATCCATTCACCCTAAATTTGATCTAAGTTTGCTTTTCTTTCTTTCCTTTTGGGGTTTCCAATCAAGAAGAAATACACAGCCCCAAAGCTAGGGCACCACTTTCCCTTTTGCTTCGATTCTGTATATAATTCCCTAATTCTATCCATAACATGGAATATGTTAGGACAAAGAACTCGAGCTCTACAATTTCTCCTCTATCCACTCAAATTTAACTTGTCTGGCAACTTGCCCCCCCCCCCCCCCCCCTCTCTTTTCTCAAAATCTATTCAATGTGATTAGTCTACGTCTTTCCGACTTTTCCTCTAATGTGCTTGATTGTATTTTCACATCATAATTTCTAACTAGTGGTTCTACATCGGCCTACCAGTCATTCCAACCTGCAGTCTCCTTTGACGACGGATTGTGAATATAGGGAAATGCCCCCCCCCCCCCCCCCCCCCCCCCCCCCCCCCCCCCTCTCTTTCTTCTTTGCCCGCCCCACACACACCCACCCATATCCACATTTGTATAGATGTAGAAAGAAAAGGGAAGTTTTTTAATGGCCTTTAAAAGGAAAAAAAGTGGAGTCACCCTTAAGATGACACGCGGATGTCTTGATATCGCAACATTTTTCCAAGCTCCATAAAGAAGTAGTTACCAAATATACGTGCAAGCTAAAGAAATCACTTTGTGGGTTGAACTAAGCACATAACTTGCTTGATATGCAAAGATAATTGCATGTTTTATATCAGTGGGTTTTGTGTGGTTGATGCATATGACTCGTTGTATGTACAGGAGAAAGAAATGGGTAATGTAATATTTTATATCTATGTAGATGATTGATTGCTGACGGTAATTATGAGGTTGTAGTGTATGGAAAGATTTACCTGAGTTGCAATAGTTTTGGGCATTGCTATTATATGCATGGAAGAGGGCATATGGTTGTTATGGAGCCAACGTGTATTGATAGATCTTTAAAGCATGGAATGATTGATTGTAAGCCTTTTGCTATGATCTTAGATCAAAATTTGAAGGTGAGAGCTTATATGTGTGAAGTTCTTGAGAATGCCACCATGTATAGGAAGATTGTGGGTACCTTGATCAACTTGACAGTTCACAACCAAATTGGAGTTACATAGTAGGATTGGAGGGTCAATTTATGTAGCTTTCTAGGAAGCTACACTTGGATATAGTGAGGTGCACACTCTCTTTTATGAGGCGGGTACAAAGTTGTAGCTCTATGGCTACGAGGATGCAAATTGATTTGGTAGTCTATATGATCGGCATTCTACAAGTGTGTTTATATTTTAACTTGGGAGTGCTGCTATGATCTATCCCATGTAGCAGCAAGAAGGAAACCACGTTTAATTTTTGAGCATAGAGGTTGACTACAAGAGTGTTGCATTTAATTACAACATGTGAGGTAGCATGAGTGCAAATACTCCTCAGAGAATTGGGGATACATACACCTCTTCTTACTTGTCATCATGCACAAAAGATTCTTCACATCCATCTGACCAACCTTTTGATGCAACCACTACAATAATGTTATGAATGTAACAATTTGCCTTGGGGCTAAAAGTCTCATGACAATCAATCCCATGAATTTTTTTATAACCTTTTGCTACTAGTCTAGCTTCATACCTATTAATTGTCCCCTTTGCAATATGCTGTACTGCTACTTGAAACCAGTTATATTTTTCCTTCGTGTAATGGCACTAAGTCCCAAGTCTCATTTGCATCAATGTTAGCCATCTCTTGATCCATAGCTTGCTCCCACTTTGCCAAGCATTTTTAGAGGTGTTTAATTTGAACACTTTGACTACACCATTGTCGTTGAGTACTTGAAAGGGTTATATATTTGAGAGCGTTGATTGTAGAATGGTCTCATTGATTCCAAATCAACTACTGTAACACTAGGGGTAATTCTTCAAGACATAAACAAATCTCTCATTGTTTTGGCAAAAAGGTCATTATTTTTAGTAAGCATGAAATTTGTAAGAGTCCTTCATTGAAATTAAAGTTAATACCTACTCTCTTATGTGGAGATTGAAACTCATTGAAGAGATGTCATTGCTTGAGTTTTTAGAAAGGTCTCTAATGTAGCGGATCTCTAATGGAGCATGATGGTGAGCAGGCTAAGGTTCTACAACATGAAGGGGTAAGGGATTGTGCAACGTTTTTGTTGGTGTTGGCAAGTCTCCATCCCCTAGGAAGTAGTTCGGTGGTGTCGCTTATTGGGTTGTTGTAGATGTGGTTAGTGTTGATGCGCTCTACAGTTCTTGCTTGGGCTTAGGGGCTTAGCTGCTTGAGATCATTTCCCTGGGTTACAACCTTCCCCTATACCCTCTCTATATCATGTCTCCCTTTAGCGTGACTATTATCCCATATTAAGCGCGATTCTAAAAAAAACACGCGCTTATTTTCTACTTTCTAAGAGCTTAACCCTGCTTAGAACCCCTTCATAGATTGTGCTCGCCATGGAAGTTACGGCTAGACCCTCATATGATGAAGCGATTTCGGGGACCCCATGACTGGTGAAGGACTTCTCGCTCGAGTAGGCTTTGAAAGGACCGAAAGGCACCACTGCCCCTCTCATCAGAGCGGTACGAACGATATTGCTAGAATGAGCAAGGATGAATTGAGAGGAAGCAAGGTGCTGAAAGAGATGGAGCTTGCCAAGATTCTCAGTGCTTTGTCTCTAAACAAGAGAACCCTTGAGGAAGCAGAGACTCCCTCCGATTGATGGATACTACCAAGGGGGATAGAGCCTTCCAAGCTCTCAAGAAAATGCTTTTGCAAAGGGTTGAAGTTGAAGGTGTAGTCACTGTAGCTGTTCACCAGCTATCATAAAGAAATAGTTGGCTTAGTTGGCAAGCTTGACTTTGGTCTTCTGTTTTATCGGCAGGGTACCTACCAAGGCCGAATTGATTAATTGGCTTTATAATGCCAATCTCCTCAACCAATGTGGATCATTTGTGATGGTCCAATATCTCATCAAAGGCTTCTTCTCTATGCAATTCAACGATGAGACAATAGGGAACAAAATCCTGACCAAAAGACCACTCTTCTTTACCGGGCATCGATGTGTGTACTCCCATGGGATCCATATTTTGAATCCACAGATGCATTCAAAGACGTGTGACCGGTGTGGGTAGAGTTTGTAAACCTCATGTTGTGGTTTAGGAACAATTTGAAAGATCTAGCAGGCTCCCTCGACTCTCCTTTGTTTGTGCCATCTGAAAAAGCCTTAGGTTCCGAAGTGAATAAGGTATGGATTTGGTGGGATTTAAGAAATCTCCAACCCAAGGACTTGCTGGTGGACATGGGTGCCTGCTTGAAGGTCATTCAATTGAAATTTGGAACATTTTCTGGTGGGTGCTTCAATAGTATGCCCCACCAGCCCAAGCACACCTCCTCAGGTACCACCAATGCCTAGGTATGTAGTATGAAGTTTGCAAGAACTAGGAGGGGTTGAATGGCCAATGTAACAAATTTTAGCACTTTGTGAGGGGGCCTCATCCGTAACAAGAAGTTCTAGTGAGGGGAAAAAAGGAGAGCCAACAATGTGTTAGGGAGCTAATGATGCGGGGACTACACCACAGAAGGCTGATGAACAAATAGGAAATTACATGCAAGCTAAGGAAAATGAAGCTACCCAAGAGAACACAATGAAGTCCCATAAAGTCCAAAATTGCAATGGAAAGGCCACCCCACGATATCGTTTTTTGTCCTCAGGCCAAATGAAAATGGCTACCTCGATCATTGAGAAGATTGTGCTTTCACCTACGTATAGGAAGAAAGATGAGGGTTGGAAACAAGTTTTCAACATCCCTTGTAAGCGCTTCAAATACCAAGCAAGAGCAGCTACTACCAGATCATCCCAAAACCCCTCTAATGTATGACAATTTCTTGGAGGTGTTGCAGGATTCAAACCTCGAGAGTTTCATGATAACCAATTTTTTGAGCTCACAAATTGTGAATGGCAATGTTCAAATGGACGAGGATTGTAGGAACAAGGGCATGGATGAAGATTTCCTCAAGGTTGAGGAGTTTGTACCCCTATCTCAATAATGGAAGAGTTCACTATTCAATGTGAAAGGTATTTTAAGACTCAGGAGAAGATCTCCCTCTTATAGGAGGAGATTAAGAAAATTAAGGATATCAACTGTTAGGAGATCAAGGAGCACCACCTGGATGCTTCTAGCAAAAGAAGGCAAGAAGTGGAAAAAAAACTAGTCTTCTATGGAGAAGGAACTGATGGGTTCAATGGTGTCCTTACAATTGTGGACAAGGACCTGGAGCCGAAGGTGGTTTTCAACCATCCTTCTAGGAGAGCTTTAGGAGTGCAGGTTAAGTGGGCTGACCAACCTATCACCATTATCATCTATGGTGCTTGTACCACAAAGGATAAAGCTAAGTTGTGGGAGCACGCGAAGGAAATCTCTATGATTGGGGAATGGATCCTTATTGGAGACTTCAATATGGTGGAGAAGAGGAAGGATAGAACAGGCTTGGTCTTCTAGTATGCTAGTTGGATCCAAAAAATCCAAATGGATAAGCCTTTGTGAGAAGTGGGCATTGGTGGACATGTGGGAGATTTGTCTGTGGAACATCACACCGGGCTTCATGTATACCAACTTGTAGTATGCTCAAAGAACCTCTCAACTTGATAGATGCTACTGCTTGCATCAAGTATACTTGATTCCATCGCTGATACATATGAAAGTGGTAACCTCTTAAGCCCTTTCAAATCACCTACCCCTTCACATCAAGCTGAGAAAAACCGAAGGCAAAAGTCAGCACCCCAGAGGAATCTATGTAAAGATGTCTATTTAAATAACCCCAAAGATTGGGACTCATTCACCAGGATCATGCAAAAAGTGATTAAAACTGTAGGCCCTAGATTGAAGAAGACTCGCGAGGAGCGCTTGAAGCATCTGGGAGATGAAGTTGAGCAGTTGACAGCTAAAAAACGTGAAGGGAATACATCTGAAGTTGACCACAAAAAGTGGCTTGAAACTAGAACTAACCTGGCTGATCATCAGATGGAGGAAGTCCAAAAGGCGAGAGTGTTGTCTAGGGAAACCTACCTTCACCCCGAAGTGGCCAATCAAGAGCACTTTTTCAAAGCCTTAAAAGTCAAAAGAGGTCAAGGCCTAATCCACTCTCTTAAGAATGGAGAGGGGGATGAATTGAAGGACCAAGATGAAATGGCTAATGTGATGCTCGATCACCTTTGCCAAATCATAGGTCACACTTGAGGTCCGGTCATCGAAAGTGGATGAAGCCAGGAATAATCTTGTGAGGAGCGTCAAGACAACAATATCACACTCCAAAGACAATCTCTTGGAGAAGGACTTTATTGAGGAGGAATGCTTCTATGCTATGAAGGTTTTAGGTGAAGAGAAGTCCCCTAAGGTGGGATGGGCTGACTATAGAATTTTTTATTGAATTTTGGTACGATCTTGTCCCCAATTACGCAAATGGCCAACCAAGCTCTACGTAATGGAACCTTTGACTCGAGTAATTAAAGGGGCCTCATCAAACCGGTTCCAAAGAAAATGTACTACTCTCAGCTGAAACATGCTGACATATAACCATGATGTCACTGGCCTACAAGATTATTTCCAAGACCGTTGCACTTATGGTGTCACCCATTCTGGATAAATCCATTACTCCTCATCAGCACGACTTCATCAAAGGAAGGTCAATATATGATAACATTGTCGTTTGCCATGGTTGGCATAGAGTATGCATCATCTACTAAACAAGAGTGTACCCTTTGAAGCTTGATCTTGATAAAGCCTATGACATAATTAATTGGTCATTTATTAAGAAGGTCATGAAATCTCTGGGCTTTGGGCCTTGACTATGTCGACTAGTTCTCACCCTCAGTGCTGGAAGCCACTCTGAGCTGGTTTTTAATGATAGGATTATGGATGCATTTTGGTGTTAAAAGATCAATTAAGTAGGTTTGTTTGCTCGCCCCATTGTTTTTTGTCATTGGCTCGCATCCCCTGGTCACCATGATGGAAGATAGTGCTATGAGAGGGGAGATCCAAGGGCTATCCATGCCTAACAAAACCAGCTTCTAGCAAAGCTATTTGTAGAGGATTCCATGCTCTCCCTCAAAGCTTTCCTGTAGACTGTTTGAAGGGCTTTGGAGATTGTGCAAACATTTTCCTTAGCCTCTGTATCAAAATGTAGTATTGAAAAATCTAGATTGATCTCATTGTAGACAACGATTCTTTTGATCCATCGATGTGGACAAGAGAGATAGTTTAAAAAGGGAAGGTCCTTTGCCACCTTGGTGCTCCAATGGGCGTCAACATAACACATAAGCAAATATTCCAATGGGTTATGGAAAAGATTAGAAGCAAGATGAGAAGGTGAGATTATGTGTTTCTTCCCTTCCCGAGCTTGGTTAAAGTGATCAATTCATTTCTAATCCCGTACATAGTCTGCTTCTCAAATAAGTGTAGTTGGAAGGATTTCTTGGAACTAATGAAAATATTCCTTTGAAAAAATAACACCAAAGTCGTGATGCCATGGCAATGGGCCAGTTGGGAGGATGCTGCAAGGCTGATGGAGAAAGGAGGCATCAAGATTCTAAACCCAGCTATTCATGGAGGGGCCCAATGTGCCAAGTTCTTGATGTCGATCTCTCTGCATGACCAAGCATCGGACATTATGATGAAGGACTTGATTGACAAGGAAAAACTGACTTCTAACGGTGTGGCGAGTGGAAGATATTAGAAGTACATGACAAACTGCTTGCCCCTCAGTGGTCCAATTTAAGACTGGGAGGCACAACATGCGAGACTGTACAAAAGTGTACTAGAGCTTTGGAGGCGCTAGAATTGGGAGAGGTGGCAAGGTACTTCCAAAACTCCATTACTCATTGGTCCCCTTGGATATCCAAAGTGGGAAACATCTTGATTAACCCCTTCTAGAGACAAATAGCTAGAAAGATAAACAATAAAAGACATTTGGGCCATTTTTGGGACAATATTAATAGGAGCTAGAAAGTTGTGTTGGAAACAGGGTTGCAAGGAGACACACACAACTTGGAGAAGATGAAGAAGCTCAAGGAACCCAAGAGAGAGTATATTGCTTAGCGCACAATGGAAAGATGAGTTAGCCATAGAATGAAGGGCGTATATACGATGCATGGGGGAAAAAACCTCCTAATGAGGGAAAAAATGCTTGGGTGGGTTCACACACATCACTACCACGTGTATATGGTAACAGATCCCCCTTTGGAGTGATGCAGTGAACAAGAGCTGGTACATAGTGTATAGGAAAGTCGCATGCCTTGATTGCATGATCAATCCACAAAGGGAAGCAAGCCCAAAGCTTTGCAAAAAGCTTCAAACTTCTCACAAGGAAATGCCTTGTGAATAGAGCTGAAAGGTTTTCCTATGTTGGCATTTAAGCCAAGCTGATCTCTCCTACTGAGAGTCTCTCTGTGACATAGTGATAATTCACCTCAATGTGCTTTGTGTGAGCATGAAAAATGGGATTTCTTGCAGCTGCCAATGCGCTCAAACTGTCAGTGTAGATGATATTGGTAGTGTCTTGTCCAACACCCAAATAAGACATAAGGCGTCTGAGCCATACACACTCAACCATAGGTGTGAAGACTACCTTGTACTCAACCTCACAATTGGAAGATGCCACAGTAGGTTGCTTCTTACTCAACCATGATATGCATGAACTACCGAGCATGAAACAAAAATTACTTGTGGACACTTGTGTGTCATAAAAACTAGCCCAATCTGAGTTCAAAAAAGCGTGTAAATATGGTGGCAATAATGCCCCTTGGGATAAAGCAAGCCAAGATGTAAAGTGCCACTCAAGTAGATTTTTTTTTTCTTGATAGCCTACCAATGCTTATCATATTGCATATATAAATGAGGCATCTAACGAGAGTTTGATAAAGAGTGACATCGGCAGGATCACCCGCATCATAAAGACTCAATTTGAAACCTGTTTTATATGGGAGTAGCAATATGTTTACAGTCCTCAAGTCCAAACTTACATAGTAATGTCTCTATGTAGCTTGTCTGACACAAGGCAATACCACCACCCAGGGAGTCCACTATGGAAAAATTGTATATAGCACGTGTGAACAAGAGGTATTTAAATAATCCCCTAATTGTATATTTTCAAGTATTTTATGTAGCCCTTATGTATCCATTTTTATAAAAAACTAGCCCTTATGTATGAAAATTTTCACTTTCGCAATTAAAAACCCCTTTATGTAAGTACATTTTTATGTAAATGTACTTAATTATATATTCCTTATTTTGTTCGCACGTGCTATCTTATATATTTTCCAGTGGAAAATCACATAAAGCCCATGCGTCATTTTCTATACGTGCATCATATTCTGATTGCATGGCAACCATCCAATTTCTTGAATTCTGTGCTTCATCAAAAGATAGAGTTTCCTCCACATCATATAAACTAAAGAAAACCAAATCATAACAATCTGGGTGCATAAGATGCATGGTGAGAACCTAAATGTGTACGACTAGATAGGTGTATCCAATTTACTGTCACTCAAAGTATGCACCAACCATTTTGGCATAGCTTGTTCATTCTCATCCCTTTCCACATCAAGTACATCATGTACATTCGCATCAGTAATAGGTTGATTCGTAGCACATTTTTTGATACCCCCATAGGCTGTACATTTGCCTCATTGGAATTTACATTCAAGTTTCCACCATTAAAAGGAGGCAACAAAGTGTCATAAATGTCATGTGAGCTTACATTACTGGCTCTGGTACATGATAAAAAAGGCTGATTAGAATCTTTCACAAACATAACATCTTGTAAACCAAGATACGTTTTGTTTGCGGGGACGGTATAACTTGTAACCTTTGCTTTTAGTACTGTAATCAACAAAATTGCATTTAGCCTTATCTTCCAATTTTTTGCATTGCGTTTGTGGCACCAAGCATAAGCTAAACAACAAAAAACGTGCATGTGATTAATAGATGGCTTTTTATCATGCCATGCTTCATAAGGAGTCATAGACTGCAAAGCTTTCATAGGACACTTATTAAGTACATAAGTAGCACGCATGATAGCCTCAAGCCAAAATGAATGTGGAAAAAGCTTGACCATACATCCCGTAAACGACTTGTTTTTCCTTTCATCAACACCATTTTTTTGAGGTGTATACGACATTGTACATTTGTGCTTTTTTATCCCACGACTAGCCAAAAATGAATTAGACTCATGAGACATATACTCCTCCCCTCCATCTGAACGGACGGTACCCATGATACATTTAGAGACATTTTTAGCCATAGCCAAAAATTGATTGAAGCACATGAATACTTCGGACTTAGCTTAAAAAAGAGACACCCATGCATGCTTGGGGTAATCATCAATGAAAGTCGCAAAGTATAGGTAATTGCCTAAGGATATTGGAGTTTGCATAGGCCCACACACATCACTATGCACAAGTTGCAATTTGTTGCAAGTAGCCCTTATTGAACCATCCTTTGAAAACTTCAAATGCTGCATCTTACCCAAAATACAACTGTCTCAAACATGCTTCAAAGGTGCTTCAAGAGGCAGCAAAGAAGCAACCATATCAGATTTTTGCAAACGCAGTAAACTGACAAAACTCAGATGCCCAAAATGTGCATGCCAAATTTTTGCATCTGAAACAACCTTTGAATCCACAACTGCATTTGGAAAATTCTACCTACACTTGTCATATAAAGTGAGATTATACATCCCACAACACGAAATGCCAGATGCAACTATTTCATCACCAAAACTGAGATCATAAACTATACATTTGTCATCCACAAATTCGACAACAAGACCAAGTCTTGCAAGTGTAGATACAGACAAAAGGTTCTTTTGATTCTAGGTACATAAAGTGCATCAACAAGTGTGAAAGAACTGCCATTCGTAGAACACAATCTTTCCAACTCACTTGAAAGTAGGATCGACATGTGCTATATAGCACAACTCAAAGAGGACCGAAGGACCTAATGTGTAAAACATTACACTGACAAAAATTCTACACAAAAGGACAAAATTGCATGTTTCGTGTTGCATGCAGTGGAAATGCGAAGAGTGTCGTGGTGCAAAATGCGTGTGGTGTGGTGTATGCGGGGAGGGGAAGGGGAAGAAGGAGAATGAGTGCAAGGTGTGTGGGTGGAGTCAACCTCTCAAATGAGAAGCTCATTATTCTTGGCATATGTACAAGAATAAGGTGATGGTAAGTGGGCAGGTGCCTATAGCTTGGGCCATCAGGCAAGGCACAGAGGCCTTTACCCCAACAATATCCCCACTTAAAGGCAAAAGGCTGATAAATGGGTCCTACTAGCTACTAGTATATAAGAGAAAACATATGAGAGACTTTCTCAACCTATGCCCATTGGCTCACTTAGTCGATCTACATGCAACCATATCGGTTCTAGGGATAGGCAAGCATGCATACCCATGCTAGAGCTTGCATGTAAATCTCACAGAAAACTGTATGGTTTGCAAAAATCCACTATACATCATGCTAATGTTAGTCATCGTAGGAATGAAGATTCCTACACCAAATGCTCCCATTGTAGCTGCTAGGTTGAGCCTCGACACTAGTAGGTCATACATGAGATGCTCGAACACGGACAAAATTTGCACAAACCTGGCTATACTCGCCTTCCTTGTGCTATCTACAATCACTACATCACCAAGACTACCCATCACGTACGGATGTGTCAATGCCAACACTAGGATGGCTATGTCCCTCTCACCCATAGGTGGAACCATGTGTCCTGGAATCAACTCATCAGCCTCTAGTATGAGCATATCAAAGAAATCCATGTCTGTCATCTTTGCTTGTGTCTCTAGGGAGCGGATCCGCTCTACCTCTGCCTGCACAGACTCTGACAACACCTGATGTGTCTCACTAGAGAAAAACTGCTCTATCTTTGTCTCTACAGAGTCTACTGGCACATCCTGTATAGCTAAATGCTCTGTCTCATGAGCATGGTGGAGCTCAACCGCAAAGGATACACATCTCATCTCTCGCTCAAAGAATTTCAACAACAAAATTGAGATCATGCCATCTAAAACCTCAAAAACATGCATAGGATATACCAAGCCACTACGAGCTCCTTTGGCAATCACCAATGAACCGCAATGCATCTAGAAAGACTGCTCTCTAAGCAGTGTCTAATTCCCACAATTTGCTAACTATCTCATTGAGATCAAGCTCTATCTCAGCTGAGGAACGTAGCCTACATGTCGTAGCATATATGATGCACCAATGGGCAATGACAAGCAAACATATCCTGCACTTGCAATGCCAAATGCCAAATCATTGTCCAAGTGCACACAACCAAATCTCCCACAAGAGAAGGTACTAAACCAGTCACGATGTAGTGTGATGTAGATGACTACATCCTCATATAACAACCCACCATGTGGAGAAGTGTCACCTCTGAGAGACATGTAAGCAAGAGGAATGCTAAAAGCAAACGTGACATCACCATCATTGACATATGAAGTCACCACTCTAGCATGTGTCAAAACCTCATATGCACTACACATAGAGCTTTGTTTGCTGCCTCATACATCTGAAACAGCAGTGCCTATGTGCCCTATGTGACCAATGCCAACAGTGCACATATCGGAAACTACAAGTCCTTCGTCTCTCACGAGTCATCACTGTAGACTCAAAACTGCCATACATGTTTTCAACCATAAGTGAATGTCAAGAAACAAAACTATTGCTAGAAAACCTGGGAGAAATCTGGTAGAGTCTACCTTGTAAATTGAGAAAAAAACTCAAGTACAATCTCTACCATAAATCATGCCAAATTGGCAACAAAGTGGGAGATAACTCGACCACTACACAATCATGGAAATCATGATCAAACGCATCAAATGTTATGCTTGCATATGCATAAAACAACTCCACAATCTGCAAACTCGAGGCATACAATCTAAGACAAACAACTCAACCGAGCATAAAGCGCATAACCATATATGCAAGTAGTGAGAAAACTAGCTCAAAACGCATTCCACAAGAGAAATTGCATGCAAAAAATCCCACAAGAGAAATTGCCGGTGAAAGTCTATAGCCACACGAGCATATGCTATCCTCACTTCTACGAGAGTGGGTACACGAACACTAAACGGTGTCCAAGCTGACAAACCTGTCAAAGTGGGAGTCAAACTCGATCACTAAACCATCAGAGAGTAAAACTGCAAAATACCTATGAAACCTATGATGGAGAAAGTCTATAGCCACACTAGCATATGAAACTCTCACTTCTATGATAGTGGATACAAGGCTGACAAAACCTATCCAAGTGGAGTCAAACTTGACCACTAAACCATCAGATAGTATGACTGCAGATACGCATAAACATGGCAGAAATTCAACAAAGTTTCCCTTGAAAACTGAGTGAAAACTCAAAAATTCTCACCAATACCATATAAAGCATAGGTAGACACTTAATGTCTAAGTAAACAAATCCACAAATGGTATACATGCACTTCCAAAATCTTGACAAACTGGCTATCTCTTGAGAGAGTGGCCATATGGACATGTACATGTCCAAAAATGTTGTAAACCTGTGAACCTGGTACTTGTGAGCTATACCTAGCTCAAGCTATATCTACAAATGCACACATAGCAGAAAACACACAAAATCGTGCTAAAACTACTCTCTAGAATGCCCCACACAATCATACATAGTCTACACTGCAAGAAAGTGCAACCTGTGAGAAAACCGCCTAGAAATAGACACACTACCTCATTGATCGTTGAAAATCAAGCACAAAGCACAATCACCTGGGTGTCTGTGGTCAAAATCATCGTCCGAGAACCGCACTCACGGAAAAAGCTGTTCTAGAATGGGTCATCGGAGCCCCTATGTGCTGGTGTGTGCTACCAAATCTAGAAAATGGAGGTACAATTGAAGCCAAAATACTGTGGAGACTATGTTGGAGCCAGGCTCCGGGTGGGGAGGTGATGCCGCTCTCGCTTGTCTCTATCCTACCGTGTCGAGGTCGAAAAGCCGGGGGTGCCGAGGGATGTCCGTCATAGCTTATCCGCTCTGGAATGGGGGTGGGAGGGGAGCCGATGATAAGGATATTCTAGAGGAGAACCAAGCCACTCTCTCACTCTTGTGTGGGGCTGGGAAAGTGCTCAATGCCACTCTTCCGTGGCCAGATAAAAGCGATTGCTGATGCCATAGCTACCTAAAATGGTGTTGAAATTGACGCACAGAGCCAATGCCAATTGCCAATGTTCAAAGCCAGTGCCGTGAAAAGACGCCAAAGCCGTAGCCATGCTGTCATCAGAGGAGATCTAATCCGATGTCTAGGAATGGTCAAACTTACTCGCCGTCTCTCTCTCTCTCTCTATGTGTAGCTGATTACAAGTTGCGGATGATATATGATCCCCAAAATCGGTTCTTCGCTCTCATTCTTGATAGCTAGTGTTTGTACACACTCCTAAGAGAAAATTTGAACTTTGTCTCCTCTCTGTTCCTCTCTGGTGACCTCCTTGCTCCAATGCTTTTGCCTCTATGTGTGTGTCTGTGTGTGTACAACACCACATAATTCCACAGTTCGTGCTCTATTGCAAGGACTACAGTGATGACAACTACCACACACAAGTCCCCCAATTGTTTGTGTGTGTGTGTGTGTGTGTGTGTGTGTGTGCAACACACCCAATATCAAGCTTCATTGCTCTGCATGATTGCAGTAAGCTGTCTAGTATTGTTCGATTCCCCACACACTTCAACTCTTTCAAGCTCTCCGACTCCCAATTGTCTATTGTTGCAATTGATTGTGCTTGGATCACTCAAGCTCTTTGATTGTCCTTTTTGAGCCTTTCAGACTTGGTCAATTGTGCTCCCTATAGACTTGGCCCTTGGCCCTTGATTTACTTTCTTGTTTTCACTTGCTCGGTGCCTTTGTTTGAGATGCACCCCTATAGTTTGAATATCAAGCTTGGTAAGCTCTTTGGATGGAGCTTGTTTCTACTTGCTGCAGATGTCAATTCCTTGCAGCTGCCCGTTAGCTAAAGGACCTTCGCATAGTCAAGCTACCCCATTCACTTTCTCATTCCTTCTTTTCACAAAAATATCCCTGCAAATCCATATTTTCTGCAGATCTCCAATATCTCAAAGATTCCCTCTCTTTGATAGGGCTACGCACGCGGATTGGGAGTCCACTCGTATCTCTACCGATCAAACTCCACCGCATCAGATCTACCGCCTTCAAGCTTGGGTTTGAGCTCCACCATAGCTGGCAATCTGATCTCTTCTGTGCCGATCTTTGGGAAGCCATCGCACATGTGCTGATCGCCATCGTGGCTTTGATACCAGTTGAAGAGTGTCGTGGTGCAAAATGCGTACGGTGTGATGGGTGCGGGAAGGGGAAGAAGGAGAAGGAGTGCAAGGTGTGTTGGTGGAGTCAACCTCTCAAATGAGGAGCTCCTTATTCTTGGTATATGTACAAGAATAAGGTGTGGTAAGTGGGAAGACGCCCATAGCTTGGGCGGTTGGGCAAGGCACAAAGGTCTTTACCCCAACAAAACAGAGGCTGAAATGAATCCTAATCAAAATTTTGAGCACACCAAGATGTATGAGCTTGCCCGAAGTATTTGTTAACATGCTAATACTCATCAAACAACACCCAAATTGGAGAAAGTGAGCAGAAGCGTGTTGATGCCGCTTACGACTATGCTCGGAAGGATGCAACCTGCTCCAATACCAATTATTGGAAATACGGTTGCAAGTAGACAAACACACCTTGGAGAAGATAAAGAAGATCAAGGCACACAATAGAGAGTATATTGCTTAGTGCTCAATGGAAAATGAGTTAGCCCTAGAGTGATGTGCATATATACATTGCATGAGGAAAAAAACCTCCTAGTGAGGGGAAAAAGGCCCCGGTGGTCCTAATTGTGTTCACACACATCACTACCACATGTATATTGTAACAAGGTGCAAACCACCTAGATACGATCACTTTCTTACATTCTTAAATTATCTCATTGAAGTCAGTAGTTGAGAGATCATTTTAAAAAATGCATTCGTTCCTAGATCTCCATACTTGTTTAAAGTAGAAAAAGGGACACCATGTGTGCAAAATAAGAATAGCTTGGTTCTTTATATATTTCCCTCACATGATTAAGTTGTTCTTGGAGAAAATAATCCTCCATGTCTTCGGAATCTGTTTGTAGACATTGCCTGCCAATCTACTTATAGTTGGACATTCTTTGACCAGGTGAAGGAGATCTTCACTTGCCGCTTTGCATCCTTAGCATGTATCAGAATCAATCCCTTTGGCTAGAACCTTATTTTTGGTCGGAATAGCCCCGAAGTACCTTCCATAGGAAATTCTTCATTGCTTGGGATCCCTGGTGGTCCCAAATGTTACTATCTTTCCCCACCTCGATTCTCGCTATTGCTTACGCCACAACTTATTTAGAGGGGAGAACCCATCTTTTCTAAGCATTAGATTAAAGTATATATCCTTCATTTGCAGTTTAAAGAATTTCTATATACACGCCATTGCTAGGCTTTCCACTCAAATTCAGACTCGCAGCTAGGCATCAAAACTTGATTTAGATCTTTGGTGGATCTTTTTATTGAAGAGTGATAATGCAGCTCTTTTTTTTTAAAAAAGTGCTTAATTGAGCTTGAATTTCTTAACACTTAGAAGGTTACAAAGAGCCCTAGCATATCCTTTGCACATGATTTTTCTGGAAAAAATACATAAGGAAGGGTAACCATAGTGACTAGCCTTACTTATTTAACTTGAAGTTCTTATTACAATGCATTTTGCACCAGCACGTTTCTAGAATAAATTTGAGTTTAGGGGATCACACTTCCCTTGAAACAACATTAGTGCATTTTTGGACTGTCAAATGGATCTCAATACAGTGGCTCTGACAATGCATATGTCAACCATAAGATCCAAATCATTGATGAACCTAGAGCCCAAAGCAAGGTCGCGCCTAACTAAGGGAGTTCTCAAATGAGTGTATAGACTCCTGAAGACTACACCTGCGAAGTCGCTAATTTTTGAACATTTGCGAGAGGGATTCAATCGGGTGATTGCACCTAACACAAGTGCCTTCAGCAAGACCCCTAACTTTGGCTTTATCTCTAGTTGGGATGAAACCAAACAAAACTCTCTAGAGGAAGACTTTGTCCCTCTCTTCACAATTGGCCCTCCATATGTTCCCAAGTACTTGACTCCATTTGACACTCTTTAGACTACATCTTGTTGAGGTGATCTATCCACTCCTCCGCAAAGCATAGATTTTCATAGATAGATTTAGTCTTGGGCAAGCTGAATAGTCTTTCTCTAGGCCACTTTCAAGATTTCCAATCAAGCGGTGTCTGAGCAGGGAGGGAGGTTAGGTTTGATACCTTTTATAGTAGTCTTTTGACGAGGAATTCCTCTTGGAGCGAGAGGTTGTAACAAGTCTTCATCTGCACGAAGGTTTGCCAATCCCCTTTTTGATCATTCCACAGAGCATCCAAGGTGTTAAGGCCCTTGTTGTTCAAATTCTTGGCAATTTCCAACCAATGGTTATCAAGGCTCAAATCCTCCACTACGGGGCCCCACAGAGACCGGTGTCTAGCCATCCCTTTCTTGTATCTAATCTCTTCTTTCCACTTGAGTGCTAATGTTGCTTTAGTAAAACCACCTATTTGAGCCTTTAGTCCGGAGAGGGAAAAAATTCTATTATGTAAGCAGAGATTGGCCCATATACCACCTTTAGATTTCATGCAAGCTTCCATTACCGTTTCCCTTGCCATGACAGTCCAACTCTCATAAAAAATGGCAAGGGTGTAGAGAAATTTGGCACATAAGGCTAGGTCGTGGGTAACAGGCTCAAGGATGTCCAACCCACCTTGAGTTTTTGGTTTGGTGATAATCGCTTACCTACCCCATTGCCATGGTCTACCAACAGTCAGTTTATTTCACCATAAGAACTCCTTAATTGGTTTCAAAAAGGAACTCCAATTTTTTGGGATAATTGTAGGAATGGGGACGCGTAGGTTATATATGGGATGAAGAAGGTATTGCTTATTGTAGCTCGCTCTACAGTGGAAGGGAGCTAGGATGTATTCCCAATGCTTCATTTTATTTTTTATTTTTTTATGAACCCAGTTAAAGGCAGTCTTGTGAGTTTCCTTTCCCTAATGGCACCCCTAGGTGGCGAAAGATGATGCCTCTCTTCACAACTTCTCCAGCCCAACCCGCAGAATCAAATTTGTCACCTTCTGTCAAAGAAATAAGTCTTGATGTTTCTATGTTGCATTGCAACCTTGACGCTATGGCAAACACCTAGACAATTGTTTCCATCCACTTGGAGGAAGAGTAGCGAGTCATTTGTGAACATTTTCACAAATCAATTGTTTGCCATTCTGGACTTGCAACCCTTGAATCTGCCCTTTTTCCGCCGCTTCTTCAAGCATCTCAACAAGAGGGTGGGTGTAGGTGGAAAACCAAAGAGGAGCTAAGGGGTAACCTTGACGAATGGATCTCTTGACTTCAAAGTAGCTAACTATTCTTGAATTGAATAGAAATTTTGATGAGCTACCTTTGCCAAGAGTACTTACAACATGAAAAATTCATGGACAAAACCCCAAAGTTTGTAGTGTTTCTTGCACAAAAGACCAGGTTATCCTATCATATGCCTTATCAAGGTTCGATTGGAGTAGGGCACATTCCTGTTTCTTGAACGTGGCATATTCCATACCTATCATGGCCGCTAGGATGTTGTCATAGATTGATATTCCTTTAATAAAACCATGGTGATGGGGAGATATAACATCAACCAATACTAGGGACATTCATTCAGCAATGAGTTTAGCCAACACCTTGTACACCACAATCATCATTGTAATTGGTCTCCATTGTTTGAGTTGAGAGTAAGCTAGCTGCTTAGGGATGAGTTTAATCAAACCTTTCTTCACCTTTGATTCAAGTGTACCTTCTTTAAAGGCTTTGTTAACCATATGCAAGAAAGACGGGCCCAGAACCTCAAGAATTCTTGACAAAACTCGGCTGTGGTCCTATCCCATCCTGGAAAATCTTCTTTGCCTAGTTTTTTAAGAGTCCCCTAGCATTCATTGAGGGTAAAGGGACTTTCCAAAAAGTTTGCCCGGTTAGGGTCTACTAAAGTTGGGGTGGCCGAGAAAATCTTTGACCTGGCTTCGCTGATTATGGAAGAGGGGAAATCTTTCTTTTTGATGATTTCAATGAGGTGATCTAACATCACTTTGCCCATCTGATTAGGGTTGTTGATATGGGCTCCTTGTTGGTCGATTAAGGAGGAGATGGTATCCTATCGATTTCTTACCTTGATCGCCCTATGTAGGGTGTTTTGTCAACATCCATAGTCTTGATGTAGCTATCCTTGTCTTGAAGCATAAGGAGATTTCTCGCCTCCATTTCCCTTTTGTGCAAGGTCCGCTTGATCTTCATCCATTCAATGTGCTCTTGGTCCGGCCTTTCCTTGCATTTTCTTTTGGCCTAGCTCTTCAAATCTAGATTTGCAGATTGATATTATGTGGTTATTGCTCGTTTTAGCATTGGACCCACTCTCTTGATTGTAGATTGGATATTTCTACTAAATCTCTTCCATGAGTTGGTCGTTTACTTGATGGTGTCCTAGTTTAGCTCTTTCGTAGCTTGATACACCAATGCCTTGAAGTGAGCATTTTTAAACATATTAGGTATGTGATAAGAAGTTTCTTGGCACCCTGTGGTTGATGCGAGTCTTCTAAAGGAAACATCAAGGTTCCAAGAAGAGGAAAGCTATCTGAAATATTTTCATTAATGAGGACTTGCATAAATAATAAGGAAGGCACCCAATTGCCATTGTAAGAAAAATAGAGCATGTCCAGTCTGGAGGCTGATTGGGCAGATTGGAGACTATGGTATGTGAACCCCGCATCATCCTTCCAACGATCAGCCTGCTAGGCATCCATGAGAGTCCATTTTTCTTTCAAGGAGGACCAATTCTTATGCTCCCCCCCATCAAGAATGCTCGAAGGACCCTGTCTACCTTGTTTGGAACAAACCATATTAAAGTCTCTCATCAAACAAAACTCCCCTTCTATTTGTAATTGTGAGAGAAAATTCCATAACATCTTTCTATCTTTGGACTTGTTAGGAGCGTCGATGTTGACAATACTGAGGAAGTTGTCATGTACCTTATAGAAACTTCAAGAGCCCTCCCGGATAGGTGTTAAAAAACAACTTTAGGTTCCAGATCCCTGTGAACTTCTGTCATCACTCCATTAGAGCCATCAGAAGTGATGCCGTGAAAAAGAATAAGTTTCCCAAGTTTTTGTTTTCTTGACACTGAGGCATCAATGTGGTGTTTTTGTATACACCAAAAGTTGATATCATTTCTCCTCGTCATGCACTACCAGAGCTTTTCTTGCTTTTCCTTTGTTCTTATGCCCTTCACATTCCATAACAACAACTGAAGTGAGGGGTTAGTTTGGAGAGAGGGATGAATTTCCATCATATAGATCGGACCCTGAGGCTCATCGACCTTAAGGGTCTTTACCCTAATTTTACTTCCTTGAGTAGTTTGGTCGATCATTTTTCTTTTCCTTAGCAACAAAGGGGATCTTTTCAGTCACGACAAAGCTTTGTTAACCCCGTGGTTGCACCCCTTGACGAAGTACCACCCTTCATTACCGCATCGATCTATGGTTGTAAGGTGGACCCATCCCTTCGTCCATCGGCACAATTTCTTCATTCAACAAAAAATTTCTAGCCATGAGAATTTGTGAGAACTTGGTGATGTTCTCCTCCATGGGCAATGCTTCAACCTCCATTACTATCACCACAAACGGGGGAGTGGTGGCAACAAGACAGAAGAACGGGGCCTTGTGCGAGCGGGCTAGGGCAAGACTCGAGCCTTGGCTAAAGTGGCCTTGGCCGAAAGGCTTTTGAAGAGCTAACCACATGAGCACGATGAAGAATCTCCCAAGGGGGCATCACCCACTTTTTTTTAACAAAAAGTTGGAAACTAGATATAATAGTCGCAAGTTGGTAGAAGCACACGGTTGAAAGCACAATTTATGCCCCAAGAGGTCACCAAATGATTCTTAACCAGTAGGTGTGCGAAATTTTGGTTTTGCCGACTCATTTACTGAAATTTTGCTAGATATTTGTACGCTTTGAAGGGAAGAAGTGAGGCACCTAACACGTGTGTGTGTGTGTGTGTGTGTGTGCGAGCGAGAGAGAGAGAGAGAGAGAGAGAGAGAGAGAGAGAGAGAGAGAGAGAGAGAGAGATGCCATCTACAAGCGCTAAGGCAAAGGGGGGGTGAGATTTTGTTGCTCAGCTTTGGTGGCAGTGGTCCTCTAGACGATCTAGGATTATGAGATAGGAGGGGAGAGACATGACGATGGAGATGCCATGGCGAGGTACACTTGCATGGTCCTTGCCTAACTGTGTGCATGGTTTGCATGTTGAGTGCCATGAGAATTTGAGTAGGTCATTATGTTGCATAGTAGGCCAGGGAGATGACAACAAAGAGACAGAGCATGGTGGTCGTAGTGCATGCATGGGAGGGAGAGCAAGCAAGGGAGATGAGAGAGAGAGAGAGAGAGAGAGAGAGAGAGAGAGGGAGAGAGAGAGAGAGATGTATGTCTGAGAGCGATGGTGAGAGAGAGAGGCAGAGATGCCATGTGCGACAGATAGAGTGGGAGCGGGAAAAGGGGGGGGGGGGGTATGTTTAATTTTCAGACGGGTGGTGTAGAAGGTTAGGAACGTATATGTAGATGGAATCTTGATAACAAATGTAAAAGTTTAACAATTCAAATTTGTGCAAATTTAATACATTTGATATCTTTTTTTTTCTTCTTGCCAAACTCACAATTGTGAGTGAGTAAATGTATAAATGTCTTTAAGAAATGTGCAAAGTAGCCTCAAGCTCTTAGCGATCTTTCGGGTCTCACTCAAACTCTACAACTATTACAAAGAACCAGCCTAAATCTTTCTTGTAGAACCCGATTTTCTAGGTCCTTTGAACCCATTTGCATAGCTTTCTTGCTAGGCCACTAATTGCGAGCACTCCTTGAACAAGTCAGAGTTGCCTTTTTGCACCCCGAACACCTACCTGAGCCAATACCTCTAGCCAAAATCTTCACGCCTATTGGCAAAGCCCCCACGACACCTTATGTTCGATATATCTTTTGTTTTAATAATAGCAAAACTCACAATTGTGAGTGAATTATATTGAATATCCCAAAAAATTACAAGGTCTTGTCATGCTCTTGCTGAGCCATGACATCATCCACGGACTATAATTACATCGGCTATCGCAGCAGCCACCCCCACCAACCTGTCTCCTCCTCCTCGATACACAAGGTCCATAAAGTTGTCCTTTGAGATCTTTTATTTACTGATGGCCAAGATTTTCCCCCGTCCTAGGCATTCCATCTACTGACAACAAGGCACAAGTAGTCCTAGACCAATCCTCCGAGTGTTGCTTGCGCCCGAGCGTCCATATTAGCACTTTGCTTTCTTGAGTAATTTCTGTGAAGCTTGCCACCTATGAAACTCCTTCAAACACACGACGGTTCCTTGTCTGCCATACATTATGTAAGAAGAAGTATCTGACGATTTGAGTGCTGACGAGGAGGGCAGGACTTCTTGAACTCTTGCCTCCAAGGAATAGGTCAGTCTTGAAAAAACTAATTTTCCATGTTCTTTGGACCCACTTGCATATGTTCGATATATCTTATGATAATTCTAAAAAGTTTCTTGATGAATAGGGTGTAAACTTATGTTAGCCCATACAAGTGTTTGATTATCAATCCAGTGCAAAAGTTTTGGGACATTCACATGCAGATTTTCAAGGACTAAATACCCTAAGCTAAGGGTAGGCTACATGAGAGTAGGATAAAAAATTAAATTAAAGGTCAGTGTCCTTTGTGTTGTGTAATTTTTGCTAGCAAAAAAAAATTAAAGAGCCATGTGTAAATGAAATATCAATGCTTGACACAAGAAGTTGCTATCAAGGAACACTCATTAAAGCCATCAAAGCAAGTATTGACCTTAATTAAATCGGTGTTTGACCTTAATGCGAGCAGGTGGCCAAAACGTTCTTTTTGGATTCATTAGAAGGCATCTTTGGAGATCCCGTTTGGAAAAGGGAAGAGAAGTCGATCTAAGCCCAAGTCAAAAGGGAAAGGTGGTCAATGAGCCACTTTGGGGATTCGACACGAAAAAGAAATCTCTCTTTCGACGCATGGCAAGAAAAATCTCTCTCTCTCTCTCTCTCTCCCCCCCCCCCCCCACACCACGTGTGCGTTAAAATTTCTCTCCTTCTTCTTCTTCTTCTTCTCTCGTTCTCTCCCACAGCCGCACATACACGCCCTTGCCTTGTGCTTTTATAGCAAAAAGAGCTCTTGATAGTGCTCTGTGTGTGTGTGTGCACGACTGATGCATCAAAGGAAAAAGGAATGCACGATTAGACATGCATGAGCAATGAGCATAAGGGCACAGAGTCTGACTGTAGGAAAGCCGAGTATGCACGTGCAGGTAATGGGTCTGTCGGACGGTGTCTATACATGAGGTTTTGACCATGCCCAATCAGAAAAGCATGGTCTCCAAAACAGGATGGCGACCAACAGGCAGCACCTCGATTTTGGCATCGTCGCAGACGAAGACCATGTCATTGAATGCAGTCCGCCCATCATTCTATGGATATCTTGCTGGGGACAGCGTGTCTGTCTCAATATACAATGGCTTGTCGCTAGGATGAGCCAAAAGTCATGAGGACATACCAAGGGGAGCGAAGGAAACGAGGAGGAGAGAACAATAGGATGACATGACGAGTTTACACTCGACGGAGAAGAGGGTGAGGAGGAAGATGAGGGGGGGAGTACAATCCTGCTGCGTGTCTCTTTCTCTGTTGCATGTTTGCATGCACCCAAGGAGACCACTCTCACACAAGGGTTCACTGTTTGGACCGATCGCAAGATTGTGCAGTGAAACGCAAGACGAGAGCGGGGGAGGGGGAGACAACATGTGTGTCTCCTCCAATAGGAGTTACTTTTTAAAAGTTAAGATGTTGTGGAATCTTGGTGAAAAATTAATTAATCTATATGCGAATAGAATTATCAAATTTAGGCGTCAAGTGGTAATAGTTTTCATGCATTGAATTAGAAAAAGAAACTTGCTCTATTGTTAGAAGGGGGAAATTGGATGTTGTTCATGTTGTGTACAATACAATCTATACTATCTATACTATATCTATATCTATACTATATCTAAAGGGGGAAGGGATTCATATTGCCACATGGTAGCCTATCCTTGATCCGGTGAATCCTTCCCCGCCCCCCCCCCCCTCTCTCTCTCTCTCTCTATATATATATATATATATATGTGTGTGTGTGTGTGCGCTCTCACTCTCTCTCTCTCTCTCTCTCTCTCTCTCTATATATATATATATATATATATATATATATATATATATATATGTGTGTGTGTGTGTGAGGGAGAGAGAGAGAGAGTGAGAGAGAGAGAGAGAGTGAGAGAGGTGTGCCACTGTCGGAGGCCACACGTATGGATTGGTTCAACTATAATTTGTAAAAGGAAGTGCTCTATTGATGTGCCTTGTGCAAAAGATATGCATTATTTAATCATGGAGTATAATCGTAAAGTGTCTAAAAGATGAGCATTCGTAAATCATGGAGTAATAGTATGGATTACGTGTCTAAAACATAAGCACTCATGAGGCATAGAGTAATCATATGGATTAAGCGTCTAAAACAAAAGAATGCATTAATAATCTAATCATTAATTATGTGTGTAAAACATAAGCATTTATTAATCATGCAGTAATCATATGGATTGTTTTATAAATAAAAGATGTTATATCTTTTCTTGTGAGAAAGTGACACCTCGCTTGCCATGAATATTGAGTATTAATTATTTCCTTTTGTAGTATATATAGCACAGGGCTAGAAAAATACATTTTTGCTAACCGAAGAAAATAAGGGCAAGCTTGAAATTGTCCCGGTTTGAGGTCAAAATTTAAAGCTTTTGCCGGTAATTACACTAAAATTTGTGAAAACCTCCCGGTTTTCTTCAAGGCAAGCTCAAAATCTAACCGGTATTTTAGGATTTCAGTCGATTAAAATAAACTGAACCTCGGTTTTTTTCTAACACTGATATAGCACTCCAAGAATAGTATGATATCAACAATGTTGTCATCGTACTATGTAATTTTTAATATTTATGTTTTGTTGCTTATTTAATCGCTTTATAAGCTATTTTTACTACAGTTTTCAGATTGGTCATATTCTTTTTGCCCTTTCTTGGGAAGAGGGAGAACTTTGGGGATGTAACTCTTAATAATGTAACATAGCACGTGCATTCAATGGAAGCGACCTTTAAGTCCCATTTTTCATACATTTTGTACAAAAATAGGAATTAATAAAGGACAATTACATATAGAAAACTTGAAAGATATATTACATCCATGAAAAATTTGAGAAATGGGTGGTTGTGAGGCGACCCAATTGTAAACATCCCAAACATTTACAAAGCAGGGCTCGATTGAATGGTGAGGATTTCCCTAAGCCAATCATCCGAGGTATGCATTTTACTTACTACATAAACTATCTCCTTGCTTTCTTGAACAATCTCTAAGAAGCTAGCCAGAGAGAGGTCGCTATCAAAGATACGTAAGTCTTGGAGTTAAGTCTTAAGTGGCAACAGTTTTGAGTGCATTTCTTTAGTGAGAATCTAAGAAGATCCCTCTTGGAAGGTTGTGAATGAAATGAAAAAGAAATGGACGGAAGGGGGGGACGGGCAGGCAAGCGGGGGAGGATATACTAAATGAAAACAAAAAGGTTGCAAAGATGATGGCCAGGTAGCCATGGGATTAAAATTTTACATGACACGTGGATAGCAAGTGGCACGAGCAAGGCGGTGGAGCAATCCACAATAGCAGGTGGAGGCAATGTGTGCTCAACTAGGGGAGGGAGGGCCTAGGTATACTTTATTTAAAAAAGTAAGGTGTGGCATTTTCCAGAATGTGGGCATTTGTCTGTATGGCATAGCTCACTCTTTAGGAGTCGTAAATTTGGATTGGTAAGGGTTCGAATCCACGGATTGTAATTTTAAAGAATGACTTGAAAAGGTCAAGCTGGACCAAATGAAATCTACCCAGATTCCATCTAATAAGTAGGAAAAGGAGCAAAAGTGGCAACAAAGAAACGTGAAATCAATAATTACTACATATACTTTTTTTTTGAGATGCTCATTTGAGCTAGATTGGAATTAACTCAAATTAATACATCAAAACCCTGGCATATCCTTTGCACAAGGGTATCCAACATGTACAAAAAAGTCAGTTGAATGGACGCAAAGTCCCCTGAAGGATTTGAGACATTGACCCTAAATGTATACTTAATCCATGTTACAAAATTTTTGCTGCTACACTATATTTCTTCAAGGGTTTATCTTCTTCTGCTCGGCAAGCCACTTTCTTTTGTTTGACATAAGCCTTCTCCAAGTTTCCAGCACTAGTTCGGCATGCAACATTCCATTCTTTTACTAAAATAGTTGTTCATTCCCGAGTTCATTCCTAGAAACCCATATGGCTTTTAGGACTACAACTCTAACTATACAAATTTTTGTCCTCAGATCTTGAAGTGCCTGCAGCCAGTGCCTGCAGCCAAGTGCTAGGTCTCGTCTAAAGAAGAAGGGGCCAAGCTGGTGAAACACTCATCTGCACACTCTTCTAGTGAAGTGCTTGATCACAGGACATCCCCATAAGAGATGGGATATAGTCTCATTTTGTTGTTTACATATGACGCAGGTTCCATCGCCAAGACCCTCACTTTGGCCTTGTCTCCGATCAACTAAAAACCAAAAATTATTATCCAAAGGAAAACTTTCAGCTCATCTACTTATACTCTTATTTGAAGAGCTCCATTTTTTTTTTTGATGAAATGTGACCACCATCAACACTACATTTAGGAAGTTGGTGGAGTTGAGAGAGTAGAGACTGCAACTAGAAATGGAGATTTTAGGTATCTAGAATAAGCTAACACAAGGTGGATCCCAGCCAATCAAGAGGTCGAGGAGACAAACGGATCATCTGCTAGCATGGACATTACTAAAGGTAACAAGGATTTCTAGGCACTAAAGAGGACCCTACCTTGGAGGGTGGAGGTTGAAAATGCATGCATAGTGGCGGTACCGACGTTGATCAAGAGATAGCCAGTTGAGATTGCTGGCTTGATGCTTGTATTTGGATTCATCGGTAGGGTACCAACAAAATTTGATTTTATCAATTGGCTATATGGCACAAGAGTTCTGAATCATTGGTGACTTAATAGATTTCATACAATGTGTAGCAAAATGGTTTCTCACAATCCAGTTAAATGATGCCTCAATAGTATCAAAAATCATGGCCAAAAGTCTTCTTTTCTTCAACATATCGCTAGTATGTGTGCTCCAATGGATCTTAGGGGGGTTCATTGTTTAGTACCCCCTATATAACATGCGTTCGTGGGGTATAAAAAAAATCCCTCTTTTAACATGTCTGAATTTCATACAATGTGTAGCAAAATGGTTTCTCACAATCCAGTTAAATGATGCCTCCATAGTATCAAAAATCATGGCCAAAAGTCTTCTTTTCTTCAACATATCGCTAGTATGTGTGCTCCAATGGATCTTAGGGGGGTTCACTGTTTAGTACCCCCTATATAACATGCGTTCGTGGGGTATAAAAAAAATCCCTCTTTTAACATGTCTGGATGAATAAAATGACCCCTTATTTTAGGAAAGTTTTCGAGAATTGAATATAAAACACCTTATTTAATGTATCTCTATTAAATTTTGCATTTTAAAACCCCTCCTTTCAAACTCACTTTATACGTTAACGTGACTACATAGTGCACCCCCCGAGGATGGATCCATCCTTTGAAACTCCTGACACTCTTGAGGGCTTATGCTTGGTATGGGTGAAGTTTTTCAACCTTCCACTATGGCTACATGATAATTTAAAAGACTTGGCCAACATGTTGGGAACCCCACAATTCATTCCATCCGACAAAAACCTTGGTAGTGTTGCAAACAAGGCATGCATTTCCTGGGACATTTGGAAGCCCCAAGAAAAAAATATGGTCATAAATGTGGGGGCCAGCCTTAAGGTTATTTTTCTAAAACTCAAAACGTTCTTTGGAGCATGTTTAAATGCAATGGTGTTGGTACTTTTGCAAGATCTTGCCGAAGTAGCCTAAGATGACACGATTATAAAACCCACTTATGAAAAAATGGAATTTGAAAAACCCTTCAGAGAAAAGTGACTAGTAAGAGAATATGGATGGGGAAGTTAGCACCAACCAAGCTTCAGAACCAATAATGAAGTCACAAGAGAATTTGGCCAAGGAAAACAAAGTCATTGATTTTGACATAAAGGCCACCCTCAACTTTGGGCTCACATCTCTGCACCAAAAAGCACAAGCTTCGGTAGTCCAAAAGATTTTTCTCTCGCCCACCTAAGGGAAGATAGTGAGTGTGGCAAAATCCAACATATCATGTAAGTGATTTAAATCACATGTGCGGGCCAATGGAAAACACATAGAGAATACAACAAACAAAACAAAGGCTCCAATTCAGCATGAGAATTTGTTTGAAGTACCTTGGGATGCAAATCTCGAGGACCCTAGGATTACAAAGATGTCTTCTTCCCAAATTGGGGTTGCAGTGAAGGACCATAAGTAGGGGGAACTCAATCACATGAATGACAACAACCAAAAAGAGAATAGAGGGAAATTCATCCTTGAAGTGGAGGAGTTTGTTCCGTTTTCTCAATTATGGAGGAAGCAGTCATGGAATGTGAAGGGCATACAATCCTATCAAAATAATGCCCTTCTCTAGGATAATGTGGTAAGGAAAGATATGAATGTTAATTTCTTGGATATCCAAGAACATCACTTGGATGCCACAAGTATCAAAGAAACAAGCTTTAGCAAAGAAGTTGGTACGTTACGAAGAAGGAAGTGATGGCTGCAGTGGAATTCTTACCATTGTAGATAGAAATGATGAGATTCAATTGGTCTTGAATTATTCTTTTGAGAGAATCCCATGTGTGAAGATCAAATGGAGTGTGCAATTGAACACTATCAGTGTATATATTCCCTGCAATGCCAAGGAGAGAGCCATGGATCTTAGGGATTCCCAAGTAGAGGGGGATTCATGCCTTATGGGGATTTCAATATGGTGGTGTCTAAAAGGACAAGATATGCTAGTCTTGCCTCGTGATGGGATAAAAAAAATAAGTGGAAAAACATGTGTGCGAAGTTGACAATGGTGGACTTGTGTTCTATCGTTCTACGGATTAGCATGCTGAGAAGTGGAGAATGGTGGACCTATGGTCTTTAGGTATGGATGGAGTAGCACAATAAGCTTTACCTACACAAGCCTTCAATATGCTAACATAGCCTCTAAGTTGGACAAATTCTACTACTCCCAATAAGCTCATTGGATGCCTCTGATGATTAAAATGAAGGTTCATACCTCCTAGAGATTATTAGATCACTTGCAATATCAATCAAACTTGGAGGGATCAAAGGATAAGATCACCCTTTAAAGGGAAATAGACAAAGCTAGTCACATGGAAACACCTCTTTAAGGAGCCACTTTTTAGAAGCTTGGTCAAAAAAAAACGTAGAAAGCTCAAAACAGATGTGAATGTGGATAATCCAAGGGCTATGGACACTCTTGTTTGGAGTATCTAGACCATTAGGGAAATTTTGGACTCTCAAATGGGCCCTATAAGGACTTTGACTTTCTCCCTCTTGTCCAAAACAGGCACATGGTAAAATTTTTATAAATGAAATCAAAACTTGTCAGACCTTTTGGATTTAGAATGTACTCATTGAGATCTATCCATTGATATATAGTATGCCATCAAATTCCTTATATTTTAGAAGATTTCATTTTTTGATGTGACAACTCCATCTTATAAATGGAATCTCTCCCCACATTTCAGCTTCAGCTGAGAGGCTATAACTTCTACAAATCAACTCTAAACTTGTCGGACTTTAGGGATTTAGAACCTACTTTCGAATATCTTTCCAATCATATATTGGTTGATAGGTTTTTGACAAAGCGTTTATGTACTTCACTGGGTTGCCCACTGTGGACAAGAGAGGCAAAGTCAAACTTCCCTATAGGGCCCCTTTGAGAGTCCAAATTTTCGCTAATGAATGACAAAAAGAATAGGGCCAAGGATGAAGAAGGCTCATCGGAAAGCAAAAGAAGAAAACAAGAAGTGGAATCATTAACTACAAAAAGAAAAGAAGGGACAACCATTGACATAGAGCATAAGATATAGCTCAAAGCAAAAGAAAATGTTGCTGAACATTAGCTTGAAGAAGTAAGAAAGGCAAGATATTGTACAGAGAGACCTATCTCAAACCCGAGGCTTCCAATCAAGTGCTCTTAAAACCAAAAAGAGATGGGATATCATCACAACAATCACAAACGACACCAAGAATGAATTTCACGACCGACACAAGTTGGCCAAATTGATGCTATGTGAAAAGAGGTCAAAGAAGTGAGAGCCTCACTTCTTGACAATGTCAATAGAGCTGTAACACATTGAGATGAATGTTCGCTTGCTGTACAATCCTTGGTTGTCAACATGGGATGGAATGTCAAAAGATTTCTTCAGGAGTTCTAGGATGACTTGAAAACCCCCATTACTTACTTGGCAAACAAAGCCCTTTTAGAGGGAGTGCTAGATCCAAGCATGAAAAGAGGTCTTGTAAACCTATATTAAAGTAGGTATGTTGCTCCCACTTAAAGTACCAGTGGCTAGTAACAATGATGATAGAGTGACATACAAAATTATTGCTAAAGCTATCTCCAACCTTGGATAAGGTGATCACCCCCCACCAACATGGATTTATATGCAACAATGGTTGGCATAGAATATGCAAACCTCACCAAGAAAGAATGTAACCTCCTCCAGCTTGACCTTGACAAAGCTTATGATTGAATTTCTTGGCAGGACGTAGAAGACTTCATGAAGGCTCTCGGCTTTGGTCCCTGTATGTGTTAGATGCTTCACACTCTAGAGGCACAAATCTCCTTAGCTCTTCTCTTTAACAATAGAGTTGTGGGAGCCTTAGAAGACAAAATGTCAATCAAACAAGGCTTCCTTTTGGCCCCTCTCTTATTTACAATTGGCTTGCATCATGTAGCTACCATGCTCAAGACAAGCAATTAGAAAGGAGACATTTTGGGGTCTCTCTCTCCTAGGTAACAAACAACTCTTGGCAAAACTTTGCTGATGATTCTATGATGTTCCTTAAATCCACACCTTAGATATTAAGAAAGACTATAGAGATAATTGAAATGTTTGCCATTGACAGGTTAAGGCTAATATCCCTTTCAAAGAATGATTGATTTGTCCTATCTAATTGGTTAGGAGAAATTATCTTGAAAGGAATGGTGTTTTCCCCCAAACAAATGCTTCAGTGGGTCATGTAAAAAATAAGGAGCAAGTTGAGAAGATGGAAGTATATCCCTTCCACAATAGAGTGAAGGCTTTCAATTAGTTCATGATCTTGTAATTATCCTTCTTCTTGCCAATCTTGAAAATATCCAAATGCAATTGGAAAGAGTTCTTGAAACATGTAAAATGTTTCTTAGGATTTTTTTTTTTTTTGCGAACATACAGTACCATAATAGTGGCAAAAATGGGAGTGGATTGATAGACCCAAGGAGTAGGTTTAAGTTGGGATAGTCAACATGACGATACATGCAAAGGCCTAGTGTGCCAAGTTTGTGGAGTCAATAGTGAACCAAGATTGATAGGCCTAGGTCATTATGGTAGGGATATGATAGAAAATGTAAAACTTTACTCTCAAGGGGGCCCATTGAAAGAGGTAGGCACTCACGACAAACTCCTCACACAACTTTGGGCAAGCATGAATCTACGTGATAGCACGTGCGAGGTGGTATGTAAATGTGCCAAAGCATCAAAAACACTAGAATGGGGGGAGACGACTAGATACTTCAAGAAATCCATCACCATTGGTCCCCCTAGCTCTCTAAGATTGCAGGTGGATCACTAAAACCCTTTTGGAGAGAAATAACTAGAAAATCAACAACAAAGGATTAATACGTATAACTCAGTTCTGGGTCAAAAACAACTTGATCTAGAAAGAAGGAGACCAATTGACTACTCAATACAAGCTCAATGGAAATGAAAGTCCACTAGTCAAGAGAGAGTTGAAGGTATGAGTAATGTTCTAGCACCTATATCTGAGGTAGATTTTGATTGAAAAGTTTAGCATTGTCACAAAATCATCAATTTTTCTCTACCACAAACACGAGGAACATATAACAAACTTATTTACCAAATAGATTGGTTCTAGCATAATGAAGTTCTTCCTTTGGAAGGTGCTATGGTGGGCAATGCCAACTAGGATGAAGATAAAAGATACAAGGATAGGCATGGACCTCAAATGGGATATATAGTGGTATTGAAGACCCCTTCATATATTTAAAGACTTCCCAACCACAAGAGGTCTTGAGTGTAAAATTTGCAAATGGTTGTAGAAGCCTGACTTGAAAGATTTTCTTTTTCAATAATGATCTAATTCTAAGAGGAAAGCTTTTCCAAAACCAATCCATTCAAGGTTGCACACAGATTTTGGCTTTTGCAATCTCAAAAAAATTTGGAAATTAAGAAACCTTCAAGTTTTTGAGTGAAACCTTGCGACAGTCAAATTTGAGGAAATTGTTCAAGAAAGCAAGGATTGGATTCTCTTTGTTGTAAAAAACAAGGACTCTGATGAGTGGAAGCAAAAAATCTTCGACATTAGATACTTTGATAGTGTTAATTGTGGGCTATCAGCTGCTAGTTGAAACACATTTTAAATTGAAAATGTATGAGTGTCTATGAAAAGGCAAATGCCTTTACCCTTTTCTATCTCAAGGCATAGGTGGTGCTTGAGGCTTATTCTACATTCACTACTGTGATACTTTAGCTCTACCGCTCACAATTGTGAGTATGGTAAAGAAAAAGGAAAAATGAAGGTCACTCTTTAACAAATCCCTCAAAATATAGTTTGTTGTTTTTGTTCCATCAATTTTAAAATTTGACAATTTTAAATTACTCAAAAATAATAAACATCAATTTTCATCATTCAAAGATATTTCAAAGTAAGCAAAATGAAAATTTGATGCTAGAAAAATAATTTTCTTAGGGGGGAGAGAGAGAGAGAGAGAGAGAGAGAGAGAGAGAGAGAGAGAGTGTATTTGACTTAAAATGAGTAAGCGGAAATGATAGGTCACAAGTGGTTAAGATATAGGGCAATTTTCTCACAAGCCTTATAAAATTCACAAGCCATTAAGATTTAGAGTACTTTTCTCTCTCTAGATTAGAGAGAGAAAAAGTCTCATCTAACTTAAAATGGGTTACAGAGTAAGTGAAAATGATAACTCCAAGGCTAAAATGATAAATAAGCCTTTGAACATTCACAAGTCACTAAAATGACCTCCAAACCTTGATTCCATTATTAAGAGAGAAGTACAGGAATTGCATGAGAATGCTAGCACATGAAAATGGGCTTGCAATAAGTGTATCCATTGCCTGTGATGATAAGCAGATCATCACTCCAGATAAGCAAGGGAAGGAGAGGTCGACCCAAAAAGAAAAGAAGGAAGCTAAAAGTGGTGGGCAAAGGCATGGTGTACAAGGTTTTGACAAAAAATAGTCAAATCTCATCTTCAAAAGACACTCTCTCTCTCTCTGTTTGGGGTGTTTGTGTTGTGTGTTGAGCCTTCTAGGAGGCCTTGAGAGTGCATAGGCTCATTAGAAAGCTCTTCTCAAACTGCTTCTTCTTATCTTCTCTATTCTTATAGTAATTGTCAAGGTATCTTTTACTACATGCAAAGAAGGAGGATTCTCTCATTCCTATAAGCTTCTTGTTTAAGCTATGTAAGTATCATTGGTTCCTTATCTTCCAATTCCCTTCTCTCTATAGGGCTACCTGATTTGCATAATCGGATGCCTTTGAAAGGGAGGATAGTATTACAAGAGTAGATTGGGAAAAATAGATATTGTGATTCCACTTTTGTGAAGTTCTAAGTCTTCACATAGTGCAGTAATTATGCAAGAGCAAATAGATATTGTGATTCCACTTTTGTGAAGTTCTAAGTCTTCACTTAGTGCAATAATTATCCAAGAGCTTGATGGACAGGTTCATGGTTATTTTGCATAGAATTTTAGTTTCTTTATGAATAATGGAAAGTCCTTTTAAAGGGAAGGTTGGCCTCATGAAATACAATGTGTTGATGTTAATTTTTTCTCATCTTGAATATCTGTATAATTTGATTAATTGAGCAACAATTCTCAGATTAATCAATTGCAAGTTTCAATTTTGTTACATTTTGACCCTCAAGGTTTTTTAAATACACCATATATGGTATCACCTGTCAATCGGAGAGAATTATACTTACTCAAAACTTCCATACATTGATTATATGACATAGGTAGCTAAGGCCCGGTCTTTGGCCCCAAAAAGACAAAAGGATACTTGACGAAAGTTTATAAAGTTTTATGTCCTTGGTATGATTGACAATTTAACTTTCACAAGAATTAGTATGACTTCTTGATTATATGAGCTTGAATACAAGATCAAAACCAAAATCTACATAACCAAGGTTAAGATGGCAAAATGGCGTCATTGTCCTTGTCAATCAACTCGGGATATGGTGCTTAGCTTGGGTTGGCAGTCCAGCAGTGGGGATGTGGGAGTTTCTTGCTTGCTTTGGTGCAACCGCCCTCCTGGCATCCAAGAAGGTGATTGGCTCACCTAAAAAACCTGATCCGTGGGTTGGTGATGTAAGCATTGTGTGATTTATGTGCTTCATTCAATTTTGAGACTCTTGAGGTGGTTGCTCAAGTCTGACTAGGTGGTCGTGATAGTAGTACGGTGGCATCCCAAGCTGTTGGTGATGGGGACTATAGGCCCTGCCTGTCCGGCATTATCGATGACTATTTGAGGTTCTTGTGGCTGTTGAAAGATCTTGGCTAGAGGTGGTACAATTTTGGGTGGTAGTTGTTGCCATTTCCAGTGGTAGTTCTGTCCAGGATATTTGTTTGTATGTATGGGTGGCTCCCTGTAAAGTCGAACATGGTGTTTTCTTTTTTGTATCCTGGGTTTGAGGGCTCCCTGTAAAAGTCCTTGGGTCATTGTCTATTGCTGGTTTCTAAGTGGGTGGCTCCCTTAATAGCACTTGGACCATTGTTGATTTATTTGGGCCATGTCCCGTGTTGAGCATGGCACTGTTGTAGGGTTTTATTTTAATATAACTTCTCACATAATGATATTTGAAAAAAAAAAGATGCTCTCTATTCAGATACTTTGAAGCCTTTCAAAAAATGTAGAAAAGATTGTAAAAGAGTCCCAATGCAATCACTCATAAAACACGTCTCTGCTAGGCTTACACGACCTAACTGGATGCATGCCCTACTCAAAGCAAGTTAGCAGATTGGCAACCATGAAATATTGTTCTTTATTTTTGAAGATAACTTAATATGTTATGTTTCATATTTTTTAAAGCTATGGACTTTTCTTAGTAGATGAGTTTACGTTTGTTTAACTGAGCATATTAATGAAGTGCAAGCATACATAATGGGTCTATGTTGCACTTCATTAATTTATTAATGAAGAAGATTTGTCGCTGAGCGCCTTAGCCGCTCAACGAAAGTGGACTGGGGTGCGGTTCCCACAGTGTATGCGACCGCAGAGCAGGAGGACGCTTGAGTTCCAGCTGCTGCTATTTGCTTGCTGCGTATCACTGCTCGTGGGCGAGCATCCATGCAAGGTGTCGATCTGCAGCTGTCCGACACCATCAGTAGGTCGTAGTGCAACAGTCCCCACCTGTAGGGTATCATCAGTAGGTGATTGCACCGCTTGCTTGTTTCCATGCATCGAGGGATCATCAGCATGTCGTAGTCGAGCAATCTCCAGCTGCGGGCCACCATTAGGCATGCAGAGGTCGGACCAGAGACGCTGTGCTGTGTACCACTATATCAACAGGTCGTAGTCGAGCAATCCCGAGCTACGGGCCACATTAGGCATGCTGAGGTCGGACCAGAGATGGTGTGCTGTGCACCACTACAATGGAACAGAGACACAGACAGAGAGAGACTGCAGCTGTCTCACGTGCATCAAAGATTTGTACATGTGAGAGACTGAGACATATGGACGATATGTACATCAAAGACATCAAGACAAACTTTCGGTTTTGCCATCCAAAACAGTTGCACAAATAACAAAACAAAAACATAATTTCATTTGATGTCAATAGATTGCTCTGTACAAAGTTCTGACAGCTTCAAAACAAAGTTTCTACGGTTGACGACGAATACAAAACCATAGGCTGCTATACTTCATATAGTTGGCCTGCTAAGAACATTTGAGAACCTAGATGCTATCGCATTCAAGCGATTTAGTTGTGTTTTCACCATCACGATGTCTTTTTGCAACAAAAAAATGCTCTTCTAGCTTTGTGACCTGTACATCTACAACATTGACATTATAATTGTCGATAGTGTCTTTCATCGCATGCACTGCTTCAAGAAGCTCTGATCGAAGAGATGGTTGACTCCTTGTTTGATCTCCAAGAAATTCATTTAGAATACCAACCAACACATCTTCAATCTTGTCGATTCGTAGGTCTTTGACTTGTGTGAATGACTCATCTGGTTGTGTGTCCTCTTGCACTGGTAGTTGGTTCTTGTCCTGTTCATCCATTTTTTCTCCTCGAAGGGACAATATTTTGTATTAGTGTCATTATTTGAATAAAAATAAAGTCAATGAACAAGACAACAACCAACATTAGTCCACTAAGCGACTGTCGTGACACCAATTTGATGCACCAATGGGATATACTCATCTCCTATGTCTGCGTAGTATCGATGTCACTATCATCATCAATTGTAGGTGTTGGGCTGCGAAACACACTTATCATCACAAACTATTTGAATCACCAGCTGCATAAACCTGATGCCTTACCTTTCTCTTTCTTTCCAGCGTGACAAGAACCAATCCGATCGTGGATGCAATGTGCCATACATCTCATCATTAACAAAGATGCTAACAATATCCTAGTAGCTAGTAGTTGTTGGATGTACCATGCAGCACCACACTGCCTTCATTTTCCTCAACTGCATGCCTCGCCCTTGATATGGAGTTATCCATGATGAGGATGGGTAGTATTTACCACTCTTCACCATTCTATGCAACGTCGATAGAAAATCATTGCCTGTCGAGTGGCGCAACTTAAATTTCCAAAACATTAACGCTCTATCAAAAGTGTTTGCTGGTGTCAAGCAAACCTTGCTCTTCACCTCGTAGCACCATACAAGCAATATAGTTCTATCCCTTTGTTTACATCATCAGCAGTAATGTTGTGCATGACTTTCTGAAAGTACACCTCACCACTTTTTTCATACAATAGCCTATAATCCCTTCAAAAGTATTCAACTTGCGTTGTTTGAGTCCCCGGCACAACACCATCCCACCCGCAGACATTGATTTATCCCACCCTAGATACACTTTAATCTTTTTATTCACAGCAATCAGCGATGGGGCCCACAAGCGCACCACCATTTTCAAATGGAGGTGAAAAAGAGTGCCTCCCCTCTCTACTACAAACAAGCCAGCAATAGTTTTGCTTTTGAGAAAGCGCTGCATACGTTCCAGCAAGCATGTATCTATATCCCCACCCCCTACAGAAATAGTCACGCTTACTTCCATGACTTTACTGGCAAGTTTTGACGGTCTCCCATTTCCCTGCTGCACTTTACTACGCTTGGATCTCTTTGAAACAATTCATTCATATGGTTTCCTTTAGCTCGTCGAGCTTCACATTTTAATCGAGCCATGGATTGGGTACACAACAATGCGACAACACTGCAACAAAGTATCTCCGTCTAAATACGTTATGCTGCTTTTCGTGCTACCACCACACGGAAGACACACTGCCACACAAAATATTCATAATAAACCTTTGCCACCTTATCACACAAAATTGCAAGCTCCTCAACATCAACTACGATGCAGAAATACGCATAACAAAAGAGAAGCACCTAGTCCACTTACACGTACCCGTTGTTCCGATTCCTCCGCGTACAGAGCATTGCCACCATGCTGTTTAAATAAACACAACCAGCTGGTCCGACTGTTACAACTGTCGATGGCAGTTGCTGCGATGCGTCCGGTCCCACCCTCTGTCCGTGCCACTGACACGCCACGTCGCCCTCTGCTCTCTTTTTCCTCTTCACCTCTCGCTAAACTAGAGTGGATCTTCTCAGATTCACGTTAATTTGACGTGCTTCAAAAATTAGAGGCACATACTAGGTTAGTAACATGTTTATCAACATGAGATTGTTAACCTAAGAGAACATAAAAGTGGCTTAGGTTTTTTTTTCCGTGAAACTCACAATTGTGAGTGGATATAATAAGTTTGTCCAAAATAAATGTACAAATAATCTCAAGCTTGTGTGGATCCCAGATTGATCTCGTATTACATTGATAAGCTTCTAGGCCCCATCAAGAGGCAAACTGTTACCCTTACTCTAGTTAGCCTGTTTCGGACAACACGACATTAATGGCCCTGCACCACTCGTCTGAGTCCTTCCTCTTATCAATGGAGATAATCCCTTCCATGTTTTCTTGTGCGATGCCCATGAAGCTAGCTATTAATATAGGATTCTCAAACACCCAAAAATTTCTCACCTGCCAGACTTGCTTGAAGTAATAGAATCTAACAACTTGCATACAAGCATCGGTTAACTTTCCATCACCTTCCCTCCTAAGATCAAGTTGTTCTTGTAGAATCCTATTTTCCAGGTCTTTTGAACCCATTTGTAGATCTTCTCTTTCAGGCCATTTAAAGTCGGGCACTCCCTAATTAAGTGAGGGTGGTCCTCACTAGCCATTTTATAGCCCCAACATCTTTTTGAACTGATACATCTTGCAAGAATCTTTACTCCTATCGGCAAAGCCCCCTATAATACATTCCAAAGAAAGATCTTCATTGATAGAGGCCATTGAGGATCCCATATGTTGTTTGTTATCGCCACTTATCTTGACTCCGGCCATTGCTTTCGGCCCCATTGCTTGTTCAGTGGGAGAACCAATCAGCCAACATCATTAGAGCGTGATAAATAACCTTGGTTTGCGGTTTGAAGAAGTGTCTATCATTGGGCCATTGCCAAGCTTTCCACTCAAACTTGGACTCACACCAGTATTTGTCAAGCCCATCCCATGCTCTAAGGATCAACACTCTTTCGATCCTATTGAGGTGGAAGAGGAGAGCTAGCTGATCTAGGCCTTTCCAACACTAATTGTTGCTGTACAAAAATTGGGTCATTTGACTGAGCCCTTTGTTGTTGATTTTTTTGTGCTATTTCACTCCAAAATGGGCTCAAAAGTATGCTTCTTATTTTGGAGAGCCAAGGAGACCAACGAGTATAGGAGTTTTAAAAATACCTCATTAGCTCTCCACACTTCAAAGTCTTTGTTGCTTTAGTACATTTCCATACTAGCTCGCCCATTATGCCTCCAAGTCTTAGTCTGGTCCATCGGGGGGCAAGAAGTTTGTCATGCACCTTAAGGTTTTTCCATAGGCCACCTTGCAAAGATAGCTGTGCCTTGTCAGTCATGTCCTTGTTGGAATTAGGGTTGCAGGAAAACACATACATCTTGGAGAAGACGAAGGAAGCTCAAGGCACACAACAGAGAGTGTATTACATAGTGTGCAATGCAAAAATAAGTTAGCCCTAGAGTGATGGACATATATACAATGCACGCGGGAAAAAACCTCCTAGTGAGGAAAAAAATTCCCCGTCGGTCCTAGGTGTTCACACACATCACTACCACATGTATATGGTAACAAATGCCCCCTGGAGTGATGCGGTGAACAAGAGCTGGCACATAGAGTAGAGGTAAGTGCCATGCCCTGAGGACATGATCAGTCCACAAAGGGGAGTAAGCCTAAAGATTTGCGGAAAGCTTGAACTTCTCATGAGACAATGCCTTTATGAAAACATTTTCAAGGTTGTCCTATGTTGGCACATAAGCCAAGCTGATCTATCCTGTTGAGAGCCTCTCCCTGACATAGTGGTAATGCACCTCAATGTGATTTGTGCGAGCATGAAAAATTGGGTTCCTGGCAACTTTTAATGTGCTATGACTGTCAGTGTAGATAGTGTTGGCAATGTCTTGTCCAACACCCAAATAAGCCATAAGGTGTCGGAGCCATACACACTCAACCGTAGCTGTGAAGACTGCCTGTACTTAGCCTCACAACTGGAAGTGGCCGCAATATGATTTTTCTTGCTCAACC
Source organism: Adiantum capillus-veneris (assembly GCF_014529385.1). Taxonomy (NCBI): domain Eukaryota; kingdom Viridiplantae; phylum Streptophyta; class Polypodiopsida; order Polypodiales; family Pteridaceae; genus Adiantum; species Adiantum capillus-veneris. Next base: position 28,487,478 of record NC_140931.1, on the reverse strand, counting down.
ATGATATGCATGAGTTGCCAAGCATGAAACAAAAACCACTTCTAGACACTCATGTGTCAGTCCAATTTGAGTCCGAAAAAGCATGCAAATCTGGCGGCAATGATCCCCCCTTGGGATAAAACAAGCCAAGATGTAAAGTGCCACTCAAGTAGCAAAAATCCTCTTAACAGCCTATCAATGCTTACACCCTAGGATATGATCTGCTGACCTGTGAGACTGCAAATTGAATATTTGGCCTCATGTTGCATACATAAATGAGGCATCCAAGTAGTTTGTGAAGTGTGTATGTGAGAGCACGTGTGTGTGTGTGTGTGTGTGTGTGTGTGTGTGTGTGCAGCAATGGAGAAGAGAGAAGAAGAGAGGAGACACAAGTTTGGGTAGACTCCAAACACACTAGTGTTAGGGTTATGAGTCCTTATTCTTTTATGTAGAATGAATGGTCGGTGTTACTTTCCGGTTAGTTTCCAGCCGCCCAACACTTAGGTGTAGCACATTGGGCTTTACCACCCCAACAACCTCCCACTTAAAGGAAAATGTGCCTTTAAGCTGGGGTCACAATGTATAAATACATACAATACAGGTATACAATGACCATGATCATCTACCCAATGCCCATGAGTGCCCGACAATGTGCAAACCGCTCTGAAGGTAAGCCCTTTGTTAGACGATCAACAAAATTATCAGTGGTGTGAATCTTGGCAAGCTACAATCACTTGTCCTTAAGCACCTCACGAATGAAGTGATACTTCACATCTACTTGCTTTGTCTTTGCATGAAATACTGGATTCTTTGCCAATTGTATAGCACTTTGGTTATCACAATGTAGCAGAGGCATTTGACATTGATTCCCAAGTCTCCCACCAACCGACCAAGCCATATAGCTTCCTTGCAAGGTGCAACATATTCAGCCTCTGTAGTAGACAAGGTAACACAAGCTTGCAAACAAGATTGCCATGAAACTGCACCTCCAGTGAATTCAAAAACATAGCCTGAAGTGGACCTTCTCTTGTCCAAGTCTCCTGCATAATTTGCATCCATGTAACCCCTTACACATGCTTCCTTTCTTCTAAAACAAATGTACATGTATTTTGTACTATTCAAATATCGCATAACCCCTTTCACTGCCTCCCAATTTTTCTTTCCTGGATTTTACATATATCTGCTAACAACTTCCACTACGAAAGCAATATCAGGATGTGTAGCAATCATAGCATACATCAAACTCCCAGCTTGCAGATGAATAAGGCACTTGTGCCATTTCAGCCTTTTCCTCTTCAGACTTAGGGCAATCACTTTTAGAAAGTTTCACATATGGAGGCAATGGAGTACTCAATGCCTTCCCCCTCTCCATATTGAAACACTTGAGCACTTTAGCAATGTACTAAGATTGAGACAAATAGATCAATTTCTTGCATCTGTCTCTCTTAATGCGCATGCCAAGGATATGGTTTGCTTCACCCATGTATTTCATTTCAAAGTTTGCATGTAATTCTGATTTCAAGGCTGAAATCTCATCCTTGTATTTCCCGGCAATTAACATATTATCCACATAAAGGACCAAAATAAGCAAACTACCATCTTTAGCTCGCTTAATGTAGAGGCAATGGTCCATATCTCTACGTTTCTAGCCTTGAGAGAGCATAAACGAGTAGAATTTACGATATAATTTCCTTGACTGTTTTAGACCATAAAGAGTCTTTTCTAACTGACACACCAAGTCTTCATTGCCCTTCTTAACAAAAGCTTTTGGCTGCTGCATATAAACTTCTTCTTGAAGATCACCATGCAAAAATGCCTTCTTGACATCCATCTGGTCAAGTTCTATGTCGTCTTTAGCAACCAATGCAAGTATACACCGAAGAGTAGTCATCTTGACAACCGGAGAAAAGATCTCATCAAAGTCAATACCGTGCTGCTACTCAAATCCTTCAGCAACAAGTCGTGCCTTGCACTTGGGTTATTATCATGAGGCATAATTTTTTGCTTGTACACCCATTTGCATGGTAATGCCTTTTTACCTTTAGGCAGCCGAACCAACTTCCAAGTTTGATTCTTATGCAATGAGTCCATTTCTGATTTCATAGCTTTCTCCCACTTTGCCTTGTCATCATTGACATGCATTCCTTATAGCAGGAAGGCTCTCCGCAATCTCCGAACATAATGTAGTCCAATGAGGGAGTAAATCTATCAGGAGGCCTTGAAACTCTTGTAGACCTTCTAATAACTACTTGAGCTGGTTGTTCCTTATCAACATCTCTTCAGGTACCTTGTCATCTAAAGCCTTGTTAGGAGATCTATTAATAAGATGGACAGCAGTTGCTAACGCTTCTGTCCAAAATCCATTAGGCAACTCTACATTAGACAACATGCTATGTAACTTCTCTTGTATGGTACGGTTCATCCTCTTAGCAACATCATTTTATGGAGGGTTATATGGAGCAGTCAACTCTCTTTTGATGCCTTTGGAATCACAAAAATTTTGAAAGGCTTTAGTGACATGCTCATCACCATTGTCTGAAAGAAGAACTTTTCTTGCTAAATTGATTCTCCACTAATGCCACAAAATCTTAAAAATTTAAAGGAACTTCATCCTTCTTCCTAAGAGGATATACCCACACTTTCCTTGAGAAGTCATCAATGAATGTAACAAAGTACAATTAACCTCCCATGGATACGTTAGGCATAGATCCACACACATCACTATGCACTAACTCTAATGGCTCACTTTTTTGAGTGCTTCCCCTTTTGTGTGGTGACTGTGTTTGTTTACCATAAAGACAATGCTCACAAACTGAAAAGTCTGAGAAATTGAAGCTAGGAACATAGCCAAAACGAGACAAGATTTTCATTCCCTTTCGAGACATATGTCCTAATCGGCGATGCCACAAAGAAACACTTGGCTGCTCGGTTACACAAATTACATGATTTTTGACATTGGATACATGTAGCATGTACAAAGTCCCAATGTCAGTGTCTCCAACTCTAGAACTTAGAGCGTGTGTGTATGTGCAGTAATGGAGAAGAGAGAAGAAGAGAGGAGACATAGGTTTGGGTAGACTCAAAACACAATAGTGTTAGGGTTATGAGGCCTTATTTTTTTTATCCAGAATGAATGATCAGTGTTAGTTCCCGATTAGTCTCCAGCCGCCCAACACTTAGGCGCATCACATTGGGCTTTGCCACCCCAATAGTTTGGTAAAGAGTGACATCTGCAGAATCACTAGCATCATGAAGACTCAACTTCAATCTTGCTTCCATGGGAGTGGCATAGGTTTGCAATCCTCAAGTCCAAACTTACATAGTAATGTCTCTATATAGTTCTATTGACACAAAGAAATACCACCATCACACTGCTTAAGCAGTGTGATGATGCAACAATCCCAAATATTTAATCTTGAAAGTAGTATTCAAATCAGCCTTAAATTCACCATATATGTCTCTCATTTGGTTCAGTGATCAGCAAATCATCCACATAGAGAACCACAATGAGAAGTACATCACCCTCACGCTTTATATACAATGTGTTTTCTGTTGGACTGTTACGAAAGCCTCGTTTGACCAAATGAGTGTCAGCCTTCTCATACCAAGCACGAGGAGATTGCTTCAACCCATACAAAGCTTTGTTACATTTGCACAACTTATCCTCTTGTCATTTCTTGACAAAACCGAGAGGCTGCATTACATAAAATTCCTCAAATATGTCACCATTCAAGAAAGAGGTAACATTGTATGATTGATGTACATTCCAACCAAAATGAGCTGCCAATGCACATACAAAATGCACAGTAGTCATATGACAAGTGGGAGAAAAAGTCTCTTCATAATCTATGCCTTTTTGTTTTGCATAACCCTTTGCAACAAGTCAAGCCTTATAATGATCAATCTCACCATCCGGCTTGCGTTTCAACTTGTAAACCCACTTCATACCAATGATCTTTTTGCTAGGAGGCAAGTCACAGAAAGTCCATGTGTCATTCTATAAGTGCATCATATTCTGATTGCATGGCAACCATCCAATTTTTTGAATTCTGTGCTTCATCAAAGGACAGAGGTTCCTCAAGATCATGTAAGCTAGACACAACCAAATCATAACAATTTGATGTGCATAAAGATTCATGGCGAGAGCTTGAACGAGTGTGGCTAGAAAAAGGTGCATCTAGTTTACTGTCACGCAATGTTTGCACCAACCATTTTGGCATACCTCTAGCCTGCTCATTTTTCAGCCCTTTCCTCATCAAGTACATCATTTACATCTACATTAGTAATAGGATGATCTGTAACGTTTTCAGAAACCCCCATAGGCTGTACATTTTTCTCATTGGAATTTACATTGGAACTTCCATTGTAAAACCCTGAGGAGACTGACTCTGGATCCACCTCCCAGCCAACCTATTATAGGAGAGCCCATGGCCCTTTGCCCTAACTGGATCCCCTATCCACACCTTCAGTCCGGCCCTTGGCCTAAGGCCTTGACTCCCCTAGGTCGGGCCCTGCCCTCTAGCCCTTGGTATGACATTACTTTCCCCTTGGAGAAGCATTTTTGTCCTCGAAAACACAAGTGATAGTACCTTCGTAAGAGCACTGATGTTGTCCTTATTGGCATCCCTTACGCGGGCCAATTGTCCTTATGATTGATACTTGGTGCAGTGAGGAGGTTCAATGAAACCAAGAGCAACATCTTGATTTTCAACATTGTTGTCCTTTTGCAACCACTTGTATCTATATGGTAACTCAATTTATAACTCACTTGAGTACTATAAAGGAGTAACCACAACTAAAAGGTATCTAAAGACATAACCAGTTTTCAAACTTTTTGAAGATGCTGGAAAAATGCAAGAAAACTTTGCCGCAACTTTTCATGAAGTTGTGAGCCAGATCCAACTCGCGTGAGTATCTGGGAAAGCTCATAGCTACTAAGGGACAAAATAGGAATTTTCTAATGAAGGTTACATGCTAACATGCTTTGTTAGCACACCTACTAAGTCCTTGACTTATGCCAACTATTGAATTGATATCCAACCCCACCAAAACAGGTGTTCAAAATTGAAAACCCAAGCAAATTCTAAAATAGGGAGAGAATCACCCATTCAAAATGCTTTGTGCGAACATATGCTCTTAGCATATCCTTTAGCACTAGAAAAATACTTGTAAGCTGCCCATCCAACGCGGGATGAATAGCAGGAGTAAGAGTGAGGTACTTTCCCCCAACCAGTTATAGACACTCTTCCACAACTAACGATAAACTATGACTCAACTAGTGAGTATCCAGCCATATACTCGGTATGGAGTGGAGACAACCAACTAGGTTGAAAGCGGGTTGGAGTGGAGTAAGCTCATAGAGTATAGACCATCCAACCACAAACACCCATCCTGAGCCATTACCTTGTATGGTCGGGTGTAAGCTCATAAATTTGCTTGAAAAGTTGCACTTGAAGTGCAAAAAATTAAAAAAACAAGAAAGTCTATGAATTTGGATGCCGCTCCAAACAAATCTGTGCTAAACAGTAGGGCCCATAACACCTAGTGTGCATGCATTTAACACAAACAAATCCGAACCACAATTGCATGACGAGACTTTCCACGGTACGTATGTGAAAGACTTGTAACAAGAGTTGGACCATAATAGAATGTGAAAGTTCAATCACACCTAGTTACCAACCATGAGACATTCTCATGAACGTAGCATATTTGGCTATTTGTAGAAACGACCCTCCGTTAAGGTGGTTTCACAGCACTTGGAATTGCAACAATTCTGTACGTAGTACCCAACAATTTCTAGCCACTGAAATTATTCCTGATACGGTGTGCTCCAAACGGTCTAATAAATGGATGCGATGAGCATGTAGGGACTTCGTCGCGGCACATTATTAGGAATTAGGTGCTAGTGTGTCAGTCCCTGAGACTCATATTCTCCACATGTGGAATATGTCTCAAATAAGGATGGCAGAGAAAGTGACATCCATCAAGCACAAATTGTGCTTGTGTCTAGAGGTAATTATGAACACTCCGCGACGCGAGTGAGAGGGACCCTCATTATCATTTCTCCACACTGGCTAAATCGAACTCCTTGAGGTCCTAGATCATGTTGTATCCCATGTGACAACATGTGCCAAATAGAACTATACCATGTAGGTCTATAACTGTTTCAACAAGAATGAAACCCATCACGGTATCTTGAGGAACGGGGAAGAGAGAAAATAACACTATTTTCTCAAAATGTTGTGCTCTTACATGACCTTGTCATGTGGCCAAAGAGCAATCTCGATGAAAGCCTTCTAGCTCAAACATCCCTTGTACAAAACTTAATCAAACGGAATTGGAAAGGAAAAGAAACTAAAACAAAACATATACTTACAATGAGGTGAAAAATGACCTGATAGTTTCCCGGAAGTCAGGTTTATCCCTCAACCTGTAAGCGTACCATATCAAAATTTCTTTGACCTGCTAATCACTAAAATTAGACATAGTGAAGATAAAGAAATCAAACTTGTAACCCTTGGTGTTTCCGTGGCAATCCAAACCCCTGGGTATAGCTTGCAAAACCAACCCCCTTGGTGAGAGGTTGGAAAGAACCTTTTGACTATCCCTTGGCAGATAGTGTTTCTTGAAAAACAAAGTGTGAAGGTGTCCAAAAATGACCATCAACACGTATTGTGTGATTTAGTAATCACATATGTGGTTATATAAAAAAACTATGCTCCTATATGCACACCTAGTGCTATAGAGAAAACGGGAGATCCACGCAGGGTGGAAGCCCTAGCTCGTATGGACAACCATGGTATCAAAAATGCTTGCTGCATCTATACACCGTGTTATAGATCAGCCTATGCGAGTGTAAGTTCATCAAAAACTCAACTCAATTGTCGCACCAAAACATGTAGTGTTTACAAAATACCCAAAAGCATATGTAATGGCAAGACTCTTGCTTGGCCATGAACATCGATGGGGAATACACTGGGTAGATCTGTTCAAGCTGGAGAACAATCACCCAAGGAATTCCAACAATGGGGTCTTACCCTAGATCTAATTATGGTTCTTAGCCAGCCTGTGTGGCTCATAGCCCTTATGAAAATTAGAGTGAAATCGACGAACCGATGAAGACTAATTTGCATGGAGTCTTGGCCAAGTTCTAGCTCAGAGTGAGAAAGCACCTTGGCTCAAGCTGACTCACAAGAAAAACATATTTCATAATCCGATTCAAATTGTTTGCATTATTCCCTTAAAAATTTAGGAAAAATAGAGAGAGAGAGAGAGAGAGAGAGAGAGAGAGAGAGAGAGAGAGAGAGAGAGAGAGAGAGAGAGAGAGAGAGAGAGAGAGAGAGTGCATGCTAGGTTGAGGAACATTCCTTATATTACTAAAGTGTGTTTTTGGTTGAGGAACATTCCTTAAGTTACTAAAGTGTGTACCCAATCTGTGTGCTCTTATGCATCTTATGCCTGACTTGCCACTTATCCTATTAAGCAGTTCACTGTTTTTTGGTATGATTCTCTCTCATTGAGAGAGGTAACAGAAAAACACAAAACACATCCTGACCCACCTACGTGCAGGGGTCGTGATTGTATGAGAATGATTTAGCATTGGCACTTTGCCTGTGAATCAAGTCCGAGTTTTAGGTTCTTTTTAGTGTTGTTGTGCGTTGACAACAACCAAAAATCATGTTAAACAATCCACAATGTATTGGGTCCTTGATAGAGTATCTGGTGTTATAGAGGAAGCGTATTTCATGAGGCAGTAGCCCTTGGCCTGACATCCACCACTGAAAAGAGGCAACAAATTGTTATAAATGTCTTGCGAGCTTACATTATTGTCTCTAGTACATGACAACAAGGGATGAACAAAATCTTCCATAAACACAACATCCTGTGAAACCAGAATACACTTTGTTTGTGGATGATATGGCACGTAACCTTTGCTTTCAGCACTATAACTAACAATACATTTGACAGCCTTATCATCCAATTTTTTGTGATGTGTTCGCATATGCCAAACAACCAAAAACACGTGTGTGCTCAATAGAAGACTTTCTATTATGCCATGATTCATATGGAATCATCTCGGAGTCATAGACTACAAAGCTTTTGTAGGACACTTGTTAAGTACATAAATGGCACACATGATGGCCTCAAGCAAAAAAGAATGCGAAAAAGCTCGACTTTTGACCATACATCGTGCCATTTCTGTAAGTGACGCAAATTTCCTCTCAGCAACACCATTTTTCTAAGGCATATAAGGCATTGTACATTGGTGTTTTATCCCACGACTAGCCAGGAATGCATTAAATTCATGAGACATATACTTCCCCCCTCGATCAAAATGGAGTGTGCCCATAGTACATTTTGAGACATTTTCAGTCATAGCCAAAATTGTTTCAAGTACACAAAAACTTTGAACTTGCTTTAAGTGGATATACCCATGCATGCCTGGAGTAATCATCAATAAAAGTCACAAAGTAAAGGTAATTGCCCAAGGACGGAGGTTGAATGGGTCCACAAACATCACTATGCACAAGCTGTAACCTGCATGTGGTCCTAACTGAACCATCCTTTGGAAACTTAGATGCTACATCTTACCCAAAATACAACCTTCACAGACATGTTTGACACGTGCTTCAAGAGGCGGCAAAGAAGCAACCATATCAAAGTTTTGCAAACGCAGCAAATTGACAAAATTTAGATAACCAAAACGTGCACGTCAAAGTTTTGTATCTAAAATAGCATATCAATCCACAAGTGCATTTGCAAAATTTTGCCCACACTTGTCATACAAAGTGAGCTTATACAGCCCACGACATAAAATTCTAGATGCAAAAATTTCATCACCAAAATTGAGATCATGTACTGTACATCTATCATCCACAAATTTGACTACAAGACCAAGTCTAGTAAGTGCAGATACAGACAAAAGATTCTTCTTGATCCTAGGTACATAAAGTGCATCAACAAGTGTCAAAGAATTGCCATTTGCAGTAGTAAGCACAATCTTTCGAACTCCCTGAACCGGATAAGAGGCATTGCTGGCACAAGTAACTGAATTCCCATGAGGGACAGACTCAAGGAGGTGAAAAAATCACAATGTGAGCTAATGTGCTTTGTAGCACCACTGTCAAAATACCACACATGTGAATCTGCGACAATTGACATGCATGCATCATGGACTATACGATTATAAGTGCACTCTGCAATAAAAGCCCATTCTGCATCAACATCAAGATCACAGTCTCGTTTCACAGAAGACTCTAAGATTAGCTGCATTTGTAGCGGAACCAACATTAGTAGTGGAACCAACCTCTTTCTTCTTAGCCTCTTTGGCCTTCAACTTAGGATACTGCTTGATCAAGTGATCATTAGCTTTACTAATAATGACAACATATCTTCTTTTTTTCCTTATCAATAAAATTTCTAGATGAATTGTTGTGAGCAGAAGCATTAGGAACAGGTGATTTTCCACTCGTAGAAGAACCATGAGAAGTGACTGCATTACTATTACCACTTTTTCTTTGAGCAACAATAAAGGCTTGTTCAACTACAAGATTTCTAGTCTTGTTTTTTCTGGAGGGTGACGCTTGCAACAACAATGTGCATAATGCATCAAACTTTACAACTTCAAGATTTGTTTGGGTCATAAGTCTCTAGGTACTAGCAAAAATCTGATAAGAATTTGGCAAGGCATCAAGAATAGTCTGCACAAGGGAACTGCCTGAAATGACTTCATCTAAAAAAACAAGTTGCTTATTGATATCCTTCACACCAGCAAGGAAAGTGTCCTTATAATCTCACTTATGCATAATCTTTGACTCCAGCTCTTTATGCAACAATGCAATTTTTGCCTCATTGCGACTTGCATAAAGACCAACCAGAATATCCCAAGCTTGTTTTCCAGATTTCATTGAACAATTGTGAGGAGTAATAGTGCACTTCATAGACAACACAATCAATGCATGAGCCTGTGCATCTTTTACATACCAACAAGCTTGCTCAACCATAGGCAAAATAGGTATGGCAGCATCAATCCTCGGCAGCAAGACTTGCAACATCCTCAACATCGCCTACATCCTCAGAACCAAGACGTACATCAATGCCTTGCACAATATTCTAAACACCCTTTGACACAAGAACATGTTGCATCATGTAAGCCCACATAGGGTAATTGTCCCAATTCAATCTGTCCTCATCATCAACAAATAACTTGAATAAATCTGTGTTGATGTCGGCCATGGCAAATGCTTGCACCTGATGTGAAAATTTCCCGAAAAGAGGAGAAAAAAAGTGAGGATAACACGTGCTATATAGCACAAACTGTTGAAGACTGAAAGGGACCCATTATGCAAAACATGGCACTGACAAAAGTTTTGCACAAAATGTCAAAATAGCATGCACAGTATTGCCTGTAGTGGTAATGGAGGCCGAAATGAGCCCGAATAAAAAATTTGAGTAGAAAATTAGTCGACATGTGAACGCTTGCCAAAGCTCAAAAAAATCAATAGGTGTGTGCTAGAGCTGCTGACAACTAAGCCCGTGAGGACGCAACTTGCTCTGATACCAATTGTCGGAATTAGGGTTGCAAGAAAACACACAACTTGGAGAAGATGAAGAAAGCTCAAGGCACACAACAGAGAGTGTATTACTTAGTGTGCAATGGAGAAATAAGTTAGACCTAGAGTGATGGGCATATACAGAATGCACGGGGGAAAAAAACCTCCTAGTGAGGAAAAAAATGCCCCGACGGTCCTAAGTGTGTTCACACACATCACTACAACATGTATATGGTAACAATCCTTTTCCATAATAGCCCATACACAGTCGTGCTTAATGATTGACATCAAAATTTTTTATTTGTAAGCTCTCTACTTCCTCTTCTAGTCGCTTCCTGTGCTCCTCTCGGTACTTCTTCAATCTATGGTTTTGACCGCTTTTTGAATGCTCCTTGCAAAGGAGATCCAAGATTTTGGGTTTTCTGAGTTGAAATCTTCACATAGCTTGCTCGTAGCGTTTTGGACCAGTATTTTGAAAAGAGGGCCTTTGAATAGGTGCACTCCAGTGGAAATAAGCTTCTCAAACCCTTTAGGGTGCTCTCCTTCTCCTTTGGTCTGCAAAGTGGCAAGTGATCTGACAGAGACTGTGAGATTACCACCTTTTTTGAGTTTGATGCAAAGTGGCAAGTGATTTGACAGAGACTATGAGGTTATTACATTCATATCAAGCAACAATGGAATCTAGTTGGCTTGATGAGAGGAATAGCACCTGTCAAGCCTGGATACTGTCCAAGCATATTGAAGGCTGGTACATGAAACCTGGCACGTTGTTCCATGGATCAACCGCCCATATATCCACCATCAATCACTGCTCGCAAAGGCCCAACCATTTGGTTTTCTCAGATCCAGATTGACTATTTGAAGAGCCTGTCCACTCCCTCCTCTGCTCCACCATATTAAAGTCTCCAATCAAGATCCATTTCCCTTCTAGAGGTGCTCCCATAGTTTGGCTCTTTCCTTAGCCATGGAAGCTTTAACTGTTGATTACGGTAAATGGCTGATCTTCCCACTTGACCCTCACTCCTAAGGCTCTTCCGGATGGATGATTGAGGAACACCTTAGGCTCTAGGTCCCTGTCCACAATTGTTAGGATGCCATTGAACCTATCAATCCTTCTCTGTGGAATAATAGATTTTTCCCTATTGCTTGATTTCTTTGGATTTGAGAATCAAGGTTGTGCTCCTGGATGGCCCAGAAGTTGACTTCCTTATCTTTCCTAACCACCTCCTTGAAGAGAGAGTTCTTCTTCCTGTTTTTGAACCTCTCAGATTCCATGATTGGATTGTGACCTCTTCCATTATTGAGATAGAGGCACACACACTCCACCACCTTAAGGAACTCTTCCTCGGAACTCTCTTTCCTATTGTCCTCCTCCAATGGCAAGTTTTTTAAAGAAAAAACTTTATACTCATATGTACTTGTCAACTATTTTAGAGTCCTTACTTGAGCTTGAAGCTAAGATACCACTTTTTATGCTAGAAATAAGTAGCATTCATAGCTCTTGACTATTTGGTTCTGATAAGGTTCCAAAGTTTACCCTTCTCCAGCCAAGAGCGAAGCAACTCGCCAGGGTGGGACTGAAAATGCTTGGAATGAGTGAGGGTGTCTTTGCGTGAATCTGCTTGGAGGCTCTACTCATGAGGGTTTGGATGTGGCTTGGAATACTCCATTGCAGTCTCAATTGGAGATCGATGTTTTGGATATGGGATCCGTGCTTTCGTGGCAGAAGTGGGGTAGGCGGTGGGTAGGTGTGAGCTACGTGTGGCAATCCTTTTTTTTTTAGTGAATGGTTTGGGATTTGTAATGTTGATGGCACTGGTTTCGTTGGTGGGTTCGTGGTGATGTTGATTCGTCAACTATCATGGGGTGATTACTCCTTCATTCTCGGTGAGCTTGCTATTCCATCTCCATAGATGATGGATTTTCCTTATGTTTATTATATATTGTTGGATGTCTTGGGTGTTACCATATACATGTGGTAGTGATGTGTGTGAACACACTAGGACTGCCGGGGCATTTTTTCCCTCTTTTAGGAGGTTTTCCCCCCCGAGCATTGTATATACGCCCATCACTCTAGGGCTATCTATCTTTCCATTGCATACTAAGTAGCACACTCTCTATTGTGTGCCTTGAGATTCCTTTGTCTTCTCCAAGCTGTGTGCATTTCTTTGCAACCCTAATTCCAATAATTGGTGTCAGAGCAGGTTACGTCCTCCCAGGCTTAGTCGCCAGCTGCTCCAGCACACGTCTGCTCACTTTCTCCAATCACAATGACGTTTGGCGAGGGTTCGCAGGTCTCCATTTCCACTACAGACAGGTCTGCACAGGCAATTTTGTCATTTTGTGCAGAATTTCTGTCAGTGCCGTTTTTTTCATAACATGTGCCTCATAGTCTTCTATGGTTTGTGCTATTTAGCACGTGTTGTTCCCGCTCTGTTTCTCCTATTTTCGGGCATTTTTCACATCAGGTGCAGCATTTACCATGGCTGACAACAATGCAGATGTGTTCAAGATGTTTGCTACTAAGGACAGGTTGGATGGGGACACCTACCCTATGTGGTCTTATATGATGCAACATGTTATTGTGTCAAAGGGCGTCTGGAACATTGTGTAGGGCATTGATGTACGTCCTAGTTCTGAGGATGTAGGCAATGTTGAGGATGTTGCAGGTCTTGCTGCAAGGATTGCTGCTGTTAGAGTTGTTTTGCCTATGGCAGAACAAGCTCGTTGGGATGTAAAGGATGCACAGGCTCATGCATTGATTACGTTTTATGTGAAGCGCACCATTGTTTCTCACATCCGTTCAGCAAAATCTGCAAAACAGGCTTGGGATATTTTGGCTGGTCTTTATGCAAGCCGCAATAAGGCTAAAATTGCTTTGCTATGTAAAGAGCTGGAGTCGAAGATTATGCATGAGGAAGATGATATCGACACTTTTCTTGCTGGTGTCAAGGATATCAATGAGCAACTTATTTCTTCAGGTGAAGTCATTTCAGACAGTTCCCTTGTGCAGACTGTTCTTGATGCCTTACCAGATTCTTACCAGACTTTTGCTAGTACTTGGAGACTTATGACCCAAGGAAATCTAGAAGTTGTCAAGTTTGATGCATTATGCACATTGCTGTTGCAAGAGTCACTTTCCATAAAAAACAGGACTAGGCAGCGTGCAGTTGAACAGGCTTTTATTGTTTCTCAAAGAAAGGGTGGTAACAGTAATGCAACCACTTCTTATGGTTCTGCTGCGAGTGGCAAAACTTCTATTCCTAATGCTTTTGCTGACAGCACTTCGTCTGGCAATTCTGGTGATAAGGGAAAAAAGAAGATGCGTTGCCATTATTGTAAAGCTAATGATCACTTGATCAAGTCGTGTCCTAAGTTGAAGGCCAAAGAGGCTAAGAAGAAAGAGGGTGGTTCCACTGCAAATGCTGGTTCCACTACAAATGCACCCATTGGTGAGTCTTCTGTGAAAGTAGACTATATTGCTGATGTTGATGCAGAATGGGCTTTTGGCGCAAAGTGCACTTACAATCTTGCTGTCCATGATGCATGCTTGTCAATTGCTGCAGATCACATGTGTGGTATTTCGACAGTGGTGCTACAAAGCATATTACCTCACATCGTGAATTGTTTATCTCTCTCGAGTCTGTCCCTCATGGGAATTTAGTCACTTGTGCCAACAATGCCTCTTATCCGGTTCATGGAGTTGGAAAGATTGTGCTTACTGCTGCAAATGGCAGTTCTTTCACACTTGTTGATGCACTTTATGTACTTGGGATCAAGAAGAATCTCTTGTCTGTATCCGCACTTGCTAGACTTGGACTTGTAGTCAAATTTGTGGATGAGAAGTGTACAGTTCATGATCTCAGTTTTGGGGATGAAATTGTTGCATCTGGCCTTTTGTGCCGTGGGCTGTATAAGCTCACTTTGTATGACAAGTGTGGAAAAAATTTTGCAAATGCTGTTGCAAATTCAAGGGCTATTTCAGATGCAAAACTTTGGCATGCACGTTTTGGTCATCTGAATGTTGCCAGTTTGCTCCATTTGCAGGCGTTTGCAAAAATCTGATATGGTTGCTTCTTTGCCACCTCTTGAAGCACCTGTCAAACATGTTTGTGAAGGCTATATTTTGGGTAAGATGCAGCGTTCTACGTTTCCAAAGGATGGTTCAGTTCGGGCCACATGCAGGTTGCAGCTTGTGCATAGTGATGTTTGTGGGCCCATGCAAACTCCGTCCTTGGGCAATTACCTTTACTTCATGACTTTCATTGATGATTACTCCAGGCATGCATGGGTATTTCCGCTTAAAGCGAAGTCCGAAGTTTTTATGTGCTTCAAACAATTTCTGGCTATGGCTGAAAAATGTCTCGAAATGTACTATGGGCACTCTCCATTCCGATCGAGGGGGGAAGTATATGTCTCATGAATTTAATGCATTTCTGGCTAGTCGTGGGATAAAACACCAATGTACAGTGCCTTATACACCTCAGCAAAATGGTGTTGTTGAGAGGCAAAACAGGTCACTGATGAAAATGGCACGATGTATGGTCAAAAGTCAAGCTTTGCCGCATTCTTTTTGGCTTGAGGCCATCATGTGTGCCATTTATGTACTTAACACTTGTGCTACGAAAGCTTTGCAGTCTATTACTCCATATGAAGCATGGCATGATAGAAAGCCTTCTATTGAGCACATGCGTGTTTTTGGCTGTTTGGCATATGCTTTGGTGCCACAAACGAAGCGTAGAAAATTGGAGGATAAGGCTGTCAAATGTATTTTTGTTGGTTATAGTGCTGAAAGCAAAGGTTACAGGTTATATCATCCACAAACAAAACGTATTGTGATTTCACGGGATGTAGTGTTTGTGGAAGATTCTGTTCAGCCCTTACTGTCATGTACTAGAGACAATAATGTAAGCTCACAGGACATTTAGGACACTTTGTTGCCTCTTTTCAGTGGTGAAAATACGAATGTATTTTCCAATGAGGCAAATGTACAGCCTATGGGGGTTTCTGAAAATGTTACAGATCAACCTATTACTGATGCAGATGTACATGATGTACTTGATGAGGAAAGGGCTGAAAATGAGCAGGCTAGAGGTATGCAAAAATGGCTGGTGCACACGTTGCATGATAGTAAATTGGATGCACCTTTGTCTAGTCGTACTCGTTCAGGATCTCGCCATGCATCTTATGCATCATATTGTTATGCTTCTTTGGCTGTGTCTAGCTTACATGATGTTGAGGAGCCTCTGTCTTTTGATGAAGCACAGAATTCAGAAAATTGGATGGCTGCCATGCAATCAGAATATGATGCACTTATAGAAAATGACACATGGACTTTATCTGATTTGCCTCCTGGCAAAAAGGCCATTGGTACAAAGTGGGTTTACAGTTGAAATGCAAGCCGGATGGTGAAATCGATCGCCATAAGGCTCGACTTGTTGCAAAGGGTTATGCACAACAAAAAGGCATAGATTATGAAGAGACTTTTGCTCCCACTTGTCATATGACTACTGTGAGTTTTCTATGTGCATTGGCAGCTCATTTTGGTTGGGATGTACATCAATTAGACATTGTTACTGCTTTCTTGAATGGTGACATATTTGAGGAAGTTTATGTAACGCAACCTCGCGGTTTTGTCATAAAAGGACAAGAGGACAAAGTGTGCAGATGTAAGAAGGCTTTGTATGGGTTGAAGCAATCTCCTCGTGCTTGGTATGAGATAGCTGACACTCATTTGGTTAAACGAGGCTTTCGTAACAGTCCAACAGAAAGCATATTGTATGTAAAGCATGAGGGTGATGTACTTCTCATTGTGGTTCTTTATGTCAATGATTTGCTGATCACTGGACCAAATGAGAGACATATTGCTGAATTTAAGGCTGATTTGAATGCTACTTTCAAGATGAAAGATTTGGGGCTGTTGCATCATTACTTGGGTATACAGCTTAAGCAGTGTGATGGTGGTATTTCCTTGTGTCAGAAAAGTTACATAGAGACATTGCTATGTAAGGATTGCAAACCTATTGCCACTCCCATGGAAACAGGTTTGAAGTTGAGTCTACATGATGCTGGCGATCTTGCTGATGTCACTCTTTACCAAATTGCTGTTAGCTTGCCTCATTTATGTATGCAACACGAGGCCAGATATTCAGTTTACAGTCTCACAAGTCAGCAGATTTATGCATAGCCCAGGGTCTAAGCATTGATAGGCTGTCAAGAGGATTTTCCGCTACCTTAGTGGAACTTTAATCCTTTGCTTTTATCCCAAGGGGGGATCATTGCCGCCAGACTTACATGCTTTTTTGGACTCAGATTGGGCTGGTTGTTTTGACACGCGAGTGTCCACAAGTGGTTTTTGTTTCATGCTTGGCAGTTCATGTATATCATGGTTGAGCAAGAAGCAACCTACTGTGGCCACTTCAAGTTGTGAGTCTGAGTACAGGGAAGTCTTCACAGCTACGATTGAGTGTGTATGGCTCAGACGCCTTATGGCTGATTTGGGTGTTGGACAGGACACTGCCAACACTATCTACACTGACAGTTAGAGCGCATTGGCAGTTGTGAGGAACCCAATTTTTCATGCTCTCACAAAGAACATTGAGGTGCATTACCACTATGTCAGGGAGAGGCTCTCAACAGGAGAGATCAACTTGGCTTATGTGCCAACACAAGACAACCTTGCAGATCTTTTCACAAAGGCATTGTCTCGTGAGAAGCTTGAAGCTTTCCGCAAATCTTTGGGCTTACTCCCCTTTGTGGACTGATCATGTCCTCAGTGCATGGCACTTCCCTTTACTCATGTGCTAGCTCTCGTTCACCGCATCACTCCAGGGGGGATTTGTTACCATATACATGTGGTAGTGATGTGTGTGAACAGACTAGGACCGCCGGGGCATTTTTTCCCTCTTTGGGAGGTTTTTCCCCCCGAGCATTGTATATACGCCCATCACTCTAGGGATTTCTATCTTTCCATTGCATACTAAGTAACACACTCTCTATTGTGTGCCTTGAGCTTCCTTCATCTTCTCCAAGTTGTGTGTGTTTCTCTGCAACCCTAATTCCCACATTGGGCACCTCCAGGTCAGTGTGAGAGGGCCGAAGGTGGTGGCACGCAATATGGCCCTGTACAACATGAATAGATGTTTCTTTGTACTTGGTTTGTAGTCTCCATGTAAAAAGCCTGGCCTATGGTGTTTGGTGACTATAGATGCTCTCGCTTGATGTGAGGAGAGATTGTTTTGTGATTCTTTTTGCTATGTAATAGATCAGTCATTACACATGAGTTTTGCAATTTTCTTTTTTCTAAACGTATTTGTGCATTTTTGTGTGCAAATCTAACAATATGTGAGAGGTTATATTAAAAATAGAAAACCATTACATCAGCACTATGCTCAATACGAGCCATGGCCAGTTACATTCAAAAGGGCGCTCCAAGTTCACATCTTTGGGATTGGAAAAGCAAGACTTCTGACAAGGGGAATTGGGTAACTATGTCATTGTGATGAGTGTTCCCGCATTTTACAAAAAATAGCAAAATTTGTAGTTTGGTTCCATTTTAAAGAGCATAGGGAGTTTTATAAGCTTTCCATGGTTTTCTTTCTCTCTCTCTCTCTCTCTCTCTCTCTCTCTCACACACACACACACACACACACACACACACACACACACACACACACACACACACACACTCCTTCAAACCACAAATTAAAAAAAGAAACAATTTTTTGGTGACACGGAACTTGGTAAAAAAAATTCACATATTCCCTATTTTGTTTACCTATTATTAAGATTTCCTTGACTACCACTATCCTTTCCCTACTTATGCACCTTCAGTACATTTCCAAAGGTGCATCTCTGAGGCAATTTTAGGGACAATTATCAAGTACCATATATAAACACCGGCTTCCGCAATGTGGGCTTTTCAATCCCTTTGAAAACTACCATAAGTAGACAAATTGAAAGTGTATAAAGAGGTTTGGACTTAGCTACATACCAACTACCATGCTTGCTGAGCGAAATCAGCATCGTTGAAGAGATTAATACATCTAACTACAAATAAGCCTTTTCTCATTAAATGAAAAATATGCTTTCAATATTGTATCGTTAGCTGAATATAGGTGTGCCAAAACTCAAGTAAGAATTGTTACACACTATGCAATCAATGTGGACACTCAAATTTTCTTTTGGGTTGCAAAAGCATTGCCAAAACATACATCAAAATGTAAACTTTGTAATTAAATCAACATGCGGCAAACTTTCATAAATAGGCCATCACGTTAAGACATTACTTGGAATCATGAAAACATGTTGAAAACTACAAAGGCTAGAGCTTACTAAGACAATAGGAATATGTCCAATTTGGTAAAAAAGAGACCAAAAGCAACAAGTAGTTTTATGGCGCAGTCCTTGGGCGGTCACTTATCAAAAGCACTTTATATCACGCGCATACAAGAGTCTACTGACATGTGGGACTATTTAAAGACCCCTACCCCTTAACGCCAGTCCTGTAAAAAATCAACCACTTTTGGGGCTTTTTGAGACTTTTGTAAAAAAATTCTTAACACTATGTTAGTTATGTAAATAGAAAATGGTTCCAGGTAATTATGACCAACCCTCCACATGAGTTGTAGTGTCGAGCTCAATGAAGGTCTGAAGGTGTCTTTCCATTGCCATCTTCTACAACTAATTTTTGTGGATGGACAAATTTTTTCTATTCTCTTTTGAAAGTAAATCAAATCTTTGTTAAGCAGGCCCAAACTTCTTTGAAAAATCCCTCAATAGGTATGTGATAGATGTACCATGCTTTTGTTGAAGTGCCGTTTTACGTAAAATTTACTAATTTTAGAAAGATAATTTTTTTATTTTTGAGCTTTTCATGTAAATTGTGTATTTAGAAACCTTCTTCATATCTTGAACCCATAATTAAGAAGCTTCATGAAATTTTGGTGTCATATACAAAAGTTATGTTTCATTTACTAGAATCCTGATGTGAGCCATTTACTAGAATCCTATTGTGAGCCATTTTTGTGGCTTCAGCTAGTTTTGTGACTCATTACAACTCTAGTGTTAATGTATAGATAAAAGTATACATTTTGTACTAGTAATTATCTCTCTAGTTTATTTACTCGATATGATACACATTTTGAAAAGTGATTTTCCAAGGGACACATTTTAGTTTGAAATGTGTTATAAACACAAATTTAAAGGTGGAATCCATATGCTATAAGATACCAAGTTTTTTCAATCACTACCTTTGTGAATTCAAATCACTTGAGAACCTTATGTGATCAATTAAGAGGACATAAACATGTCCATGGGTATAAAATCTAAGTATAAATTAATACTAGACTTGTTATGAGCCACAAAATTGGTTCAAGCCACGAAAATGGCTCACTCAAGGATAATAGTAAATGAGATATAACCTTCCTATATGATACCAAAACCTCATGACACTTCTTACTCATGGATTTATGACATGAAACAAGTTTACATGAAAAACTCAAAAATAAGAAATTACTTTTCTAAAATTAGCAAATTATACGTAAAATTGCACTTCACTACTTAACTTGGCGGATTGTAAGTCTTTGAATGTAGGTAAAAAAAGATTGGTATGCCTATCATAAACCTATTGAGGGATTACAAAGAAGTTTGGGCCTACTTAACAAATGATTTGATTGATCGTTTTTAAAAGAGAATAGAAAAAAATATATCTATCTGCATAGATTAGTTGTTGAAGATGGTCATGGAAAGACACCTTTAGACCTTCATTTAGTTTTATACTATTTTTTATCAACTTATATTGAGTGATGGACATACTTCCCTAAAAGCATTTTCTATTTAGATAACTTCCATAGTGCTAATTTTTTACAAAACTCTCTAAAAGACACAAAAGTGGCTATTTTTTTTAATTTATAGGACTAGCTAGTGTGAAGAACCATTCTTAAAAAATTCCTCTATATTTCGGTTCTTACCTAGCCATACATGATGCTATCGCATGGTATAAAATACCATTCTTTCAAATTTTCCACACCTACTCTCTCCTATACTTCAGTTCCTAACTTTTCCTCTATTTTAGATTATCTGCAAAGGAAAAGTCACAGGTTATAAAGACTTTCATTAAGAAATAGACAAGTTTTCCATGATGAAGGTGCTCTATTCTAATACTCCACTTGGGCACATATATTGCTCAGTTGCTAAATGGTTGATAAACCAATGTACTAGCAACCTTACGAGTACATTACGAAGGAGCTAGTACATTGGCTTATGCCACAAATATGTTGGGGTGGATACTTGGCCGCGTAGAGACTATAACTGAAGGTGGCCCTTGTAATGCCTAGGCATTCTAGAGCAGTTAATTTGTAGAGATGTAAAGGTAGGCAAGATCGTAAGGCTTGTTTTAAAGAATTAGGTACCTGGCATACGCCTTTATTCCATTCCTTCTTGGTAGGGGATGGTGACCTTTGTTCTAGTCAAAGAGTCAAATGGTGAGACTCTTCTTTTGCAAGAACAAAGTCATTAAGTGAGGCCACTTGTGAGGAGCAAAGCTCACCAAAGGTGCACAATACGATTGTTTCATTCCAAAGTGTGTGGAAATTGAAAGGAAGGGGGGAAAAATAAGGTTAGGGAAAATAAATTAAAATCAAAAGAGGGTGTTTAAGTAAAGGGCCGCTTTCACACCTTTTGCAACAGGCGGCCGGGGAGGGGCTCACGAGATGCATATGCAATCATGTGTGTTTTGCTTTGCTTTCTTAACCAAAGAGCGTTGGCCGGACGTGGGGAGCGGCAAGTGGCCGGCCGCTGTGCGGACAGTGCAATATTACGTATAGCGCCGCTATGCAAAAAGCGACCTTATATTTCCCGCGATCTTTATTTAATCTACCTTTTGGCTTTTGCAGAGCGGGGTGCCGGCCACTCTCTAAAATATATGTCCTCGATCCTCCCTCTCTCTCTCTCTCTCTCTCTCTCTCTCTCTCTCACACACACACACACACTCTCTCTCTCTGGCCTCCCCGCTATCTGATAAAATGGTAGTTTAAGTTAGAAAATGGGGTTATATGCTAGCTGATTTTGACTGCTCCTATATGTTGTTCATCCATATTCCATGATAGTTTGTAATACATTTTCAAATTTTTGTCGCGCTCTCTCTCTCTCTCTCTCTCTCTCTCACACACACACACACACACACACACACACACACACACACACACACGAGAGAATGTCCAATGGGTTAGAATTTGCATGCAGATCAATGGATGTTATTTTCAAAGGTGCATAAAACTTGGAAGATACTTCCCCCCCCCCCCCCCCCCCCTCCCCCCCCAAGCAACTCTCTCTCTCTCTCTCTCTCTCTCTCACACACACACACACACACTCACACACTCATTGCCTAATAAAACAATATATAGACAATTGTCTCATGTTGTCTAAAGGTGTGGGGAAGGGTAGAGGGGTGCCTGCCTCATTTATAAAGACGCTCTTCCTTGCAAGTTCCCACATAACATGAACTGACTACTTAGAGAGCTCACATACACACTCTCAGGCAAACACACACACACACACGTGTACACACACACACTTCTACCAGCCTTCCTACTGATTTTCATTGCAATTAATTGCAAGCTTTGTAGAGGGTAGTAGCAATTGGTGCTCAAGCATATCGATGTTGTGCAGCAGCAGCAGCAGCTTCCTAGCTCCCTCAAGGGATGGCCTCCAATAGCAGGACTTAATGAGCTTTCATAGTCAATCCTGCAGCTTTTCTTTCTTCTTTTTTCAGCCACACCTGATATAATCACCACTTCTTTTCCCCCTCTCCTCTCTTCTCTTCTCTTGCTTTCTAGCAAGCCTTATCCTTTGAAAATTCAAGGGGGAGCTGCAAGCTAGCTAGCAAATTAGCATGCAGCAGCATTCTATCTTTGAGCCTCTCTTCCCTGGCCTCCAATTGGCTCCTAAAATGGAGCTCATGAGTATGGAAAGGCAAGCTTCTGCCCCTCCTGCTGAGCAAGCCTTCAATATTTTAGCACCTGGCCTCCCCCATTCCTGGTTCACAGACAAAACCCCTCCCCTCTCCACAACAAATTGCATTGGTATCAGAAGAGCCAGCTCCTCATCCCTCCCCTTCTTTCATACAACTCATGCACCCATTGCATCCTCCCCTAATTTGCCCATCCATATCCCAAAGCTGAGCTCTACTCCAATAAGTGAACAAGAAACCTCAAGCTTGGAATATATTAGTGCCCAGCTCCCCAAAACTCATGATGATGGTAGCGTCGCAATCAAGCTCCTCTCATCCATCACCAAAAGCCTCTCCAGCCCTTCCCTACACCTGGCAAGCTCCAAAGAGGTAGCAAGGGAAACCTCCTACCAAAAGTCTCTTAAGCTCAAGCATATGAAATTGCAGCACTGTGCAGAGGCACTCGGCATGGAGAGCTCCGACTCTTTGTGGTCGTCGACATCGTCATTGTCGGCTGGCAATGGTGTTATAAGCCAAAGCATTGAGCAAGCGAAGCCTGACATGATTGGGAATCTCTCTAGCTGGCCCTCCAGTGTACCACCCAAAATAACAAATCAGGAATACTCTCTTCCATCAGTGAAATCAGCTCCCAAACTTAGTGCTCCTCCCATGATGATGACAAGCCAACGTTCTAAGTACATGAGATGTACATCTTTCCCTCCACCCCTCTCCCACACTTTGCCAGCCTCTCCCTTCTCAGCGTGCGATTCTCTTTCTCTTTCGCTCCGCTCTTATCGACAGGACGGGCGATTAGTTCTCAAGGAGGTGATGGTCCCAAGCAAGAATTACTTCCAAGCCAACCGAAGGGATGGCCGCCTTACCCTCCACGTGCTCACCCGGGATCTGGATGAAGAAGAAAAAGATTCAGGCAGGCAATATCATGAGCACCAGGGGCTACTTAGAAGCAGTGAGTCATGTCCTGGACTTGCAGATGCTATGTTGATGAATGAAGAAGAGATGAAACTGAAGGAAAGCATGATATCATTAGATCAAACAACTCAATTGGAGGTAGGAAATTATGGCAATGAGATAGTTTGTACTAACACCAATATTCACCCATCTGTTGAGGGGGCATCTGTAAAGGCAAGTGTACATAATGTTGAGCTACTCATGACTAGGGATGCCACTCAACTGCCTAATATTGCTGCTAAAGTAGTGACCATGAAAAGAGTGTGCATTGCTGCGCATGGTGGCGATCAAACCTTTGCCAATACTGGTGTTGCAGAAGCTACTAATTTTCTCAACCTCAGAAGAATGCAGTGCAATATTCATTTTGAGCCACACGGCCACCTGCATCGCCTTGGTGATTTGGCTTCTCGCAGTGTCATGAGCAATATCCTTTCCAATGTAATTGCCTTAACATTGCAAACCACTCACTCCAAGTTCACTCTGCAGAAGACACAGGTTATCAACTCCCTTCATTCTCCAAGATATCCTCTCCCATCGTCGACACGCCCCACTGATCAATTAACCGTTCTTCGTCCCCCTGGTTACAAGAGACATCTATTGGCATCAAGCCATCATGATATGAGCACCCTTCCAGAGTCCAAAGAAAACTTCATCTGGGAAAGTAATTTACTGCCATCATGTGTGGAAGCCTCAGCTAGTCACAAGAGCATGCGGAGAGGCGTTGAATATGACGCCTCTAGTTTTGTTCTGGAAGAGTTGGATGCAAATAGCTTGATGAAGTTGGTTACTGGGCTGCCAATAGTAGGAGTAAGGTGTGATGTAGGAGAATGGTGTACTCTTGCAGATAGAAGGAAACCTTCCAATGGATTAGATAACAATAGCAAGTTGACTGAGACATTTCCCAGTGATATAGATGCTAGCACCATACTGGAAGCATACAATGCTACGGCGCGTGTAACGATGGGTGGAGGAGTGATGGGTGGAGGAGTGATGAGCGGCCAAGCCGAATACATTGCAAACAACATCGGCAATGGAATAAATGCTCAGCATGGCTTCATTAATCATCATGATGAAGAGAAAGTTGGCATTGGCATGAATGAGGCCAGCAAAGAGGCTTCATTATCCTCTAATCTGTACTCAGCTTCAGCACTACCCTCAGCTCCTGCTTATTTGCAGAGTGATGAATGGCTACACACCCTTCATTGCAAGGAGCTCTCTGATAGGAACAAATTTGGCATTTGTAGCTTCATGCAACCCCACTCAGCTAATTGTATTGCCACTAGATCTTAACTTCAATTAAGGTTAAGCTGCTCCATGCAAGCAAGCTCTGATGCTCTCATATTGTAACTAGACTTTGTTTTCTTTCTTTTTAACCCCATCATAGATCCCATTTTTGTTGCTTTTGTATCTACATCAAGCTTAACCCCACCATAATTTAATGTTCACTGACTTTCTAATCTTATATTGAAAACTCCTAGTTGCATGGGGAGCATTTTCTACCATTCCAAATTTTCCTCTATGTTCTCTTGCAGTCCCCCTTTCCAATTGTCAACTTCTCATGTTTGAATTGATGAGGGCTTAGTCCCCCTTTCCAATTGTCAACTTCTCATGTTTGAATTGATGAGGGCTTGACTGTTGTCAAATACATCTAGCTCACATGCCCCTCCATCCTTGCTATTCTATGTTATGCTCTCTCTCTCTCTCTCTCTCTCTCTCTCTCTCTCTCTCTCAACTCTCCTCGCCGGCTAGATCTTTAAGGTCTCTTGGTCTCTCTCTCTCTCTTTCAACTCTCCTCGCCGGCTAGATCTTTAAGGTCTCTTGGGATAGTTTCCTTACGACGTTAAAACAATCTTCTTCTTCTTCTTCTTCTCTCTCTCTCTCTCTCTCTCTCTCTCTCTCTGTGTGTGTGTGTGTGAGAGTGAGAGAGAGAGAGAGAGAGAGAGAGAATGTGGAGTAACAATGTTGTTTGAAGTTTGAGTGATTTACCTAATGTTAGTGGATCACCACCGTGACAGACATTTGTGCACTAACATATCTATATCGATATCAATATACATGGAGTCTCGAGTTCAAGACTAATCGGATGGATCTATGAAAATGTTCCTAGGATGTAAAATATTCTCTTCTTCTTCTTCTTCTTCTTCTTGAAGTGTGTGTGTGTGTGTGTGTGTTGCACCTCTACATCTCCAAGATTAAGACAAGAGGCCAGACAGCTGAACCATATTAGAAAACCCAATAATCAATCATTATCATGTCCCCCCTCTTTTTTGGAGCACATCCCTTTCCTTTGTGGAGTACCAAGTAGTTGTTGGCACGTTTTTAATCAAGAAGAGCTCTGTCTCTCTCTCTCTCTCTCTCTCTCTCTCTCTCTGTCTGTTGGCCCTTGCTATGATGAGGACGATGAAGCTTACAAGGCCTCGTGACCGACCACGTAAAGAGCATCAGCCCCAGACTTGATGAGAAAAAAATTCACACAAATTTTTTTAAGGGTATCTCTCTCCTATTCTTTTTGTTAAAAATTTGCACCTTACAGTATACAAACGTGACACATGTACACTTCCTTATTAATTTCCTCCCTAATCTAAAAGATCAACTTTCCAAAAAAGAAAAGAGAACCCCCAAACAAAAAAAAGGATTTTGCAAGGAGGGATTTTATAGTGGAGCTTCAATGTATGGCAAAAGCGTGTCCCGACTTATAATCGTGCCACTTGGAAATCCAATAATCCTCGCTAGGAGCAAGAGAAAAAAGGAATATTCCCGCTAACATATTGACAGAAAAGGTGTACGAATGTGGAAAAACAGGTCAAATATCAAAATTTCCTCTCTTTGTAGCTGTGGCAAAGAGTGTACGTTAACGATTTTTCCCGAAACATTGGAACTTAGTCTAAATCTTTTCGAGGGCAGTGGTGTTATATTTGGCATGTATAACGTGATTAATCAACCAAAAAGAAAGATACGGATACACGTATGGGCTGAATATATAAGATTTTCCCAAAAGCAAATGCCATTAGCGAGAAAATTAAAGGGTGAGAAGGCTAGGGTTTAGATACCTACCACACCCCCCCCCCCCCCCCCCCCCCCCCCCCCCCCCCCCCTTTTTTTCCCATGTTTATAAGTGACACGGGGTGGGAGTTGTTGGATCTACGGCATGGGTGTCATTTTGGGGGGGGGGGGGGGGGGGGGGGGGGGGGGAGGGGCTTTGGATCGTCGGATGGATCAACGCAACGGCGGAGGCAAGGATCTATCGCTTAATAGTCACAATGCTTTCAACTTTGCATGGTGGAGATGGGATCAATGGTGAATTGATTCTCCGTCATAGATCCCATGACTCTCACCCGTGGCTTTTATAGATGAGCGCCCGCGCCCCGCCCCCCCCCCCCCCCCCCTCCTCCACAATTTGTGAGTTTGGAAAAGAAAAACGGGTTGAAGAATATATCTTATCCATAAATCTCTCTCTCTATATATACAATTTGGGACGAATCTTTTAATATTTTGCTAGAATGAAACCTTAATCTCTTTCATTTGATTTTGGGCAGGATGCAATATACTTCTGTTGAAAATCTCATCTCGACGTTTGGAGGACATCATTCATGTCTCAATAAGCAAAAGCAATCATTCTACCCTTGAAATCTTCTACTTTAAAGAGTAAATATATATTTGGCTCCAACTCAATATTCTCTCCCTCAAAGAAAGCATTCCATCCGTGCATTTCAAATAACCATTTCAAAGAAAGCATTCCATCCGTGCATTTCAAATAAATTAAACAACCATTCTCTCCTCTTCATTAGAGAATTAGTGTGTAGTGCATCCTCTTTTCTTATTTTAAGGAGCTCTTTCTTGCATTACGAGAAAGTAAGTAACTGGTTGAGCTTTCCATAGCCAGTAAAGCACACCTTTCCTTGTCATATATATATATATATATATATATATATATATATATATATATATATATATATATACACACACACTAACATAATATGGTGGAAGAGAGAACCTTTTACACATGTCAAAATCTGCGACATGAAGGTTAAACTTCGAAACTGAGAGAAGCCCCGGTGCACACGATAAAGAGGGAGAGAGAAAGAGAGAGAGGCCGTCAAAGGTGGCCGGCCATACTAATAAATAAATAAATATATATATATAGCCCTTCTTACAACATTTAAGCTACACTAACTAACCCTCTTCCAATCTAGCATGCCATCCCTAACTAGGCCTTCGTGCCACAAACTCAATTGAATCAAGTGGAAAGGGTGCCCCTGAATTAGAGAATGCTACATTATGGTTTATCCTAGCCGCACAAGAGGGACTCAAAGACGATTCAAATTTCCTACCATTTGTAACAGTTTTTTGTGGATCACATAACCCTCATATCCTAGTAGATTCATCCAATTTGTTATTGTTGCTGAATATGATGTTATATATCGATCACAAAGACACCTTTAGTCAACTCATACTATGTGTTGGGTTGTTTCGATAAACTTTCAAGAGAGCCTTCCATGGAGGTCCTCTTTTATTGTAACAGTTCAAAATCAAGCTTACAAGCAAGAGCGGGGGATGAGTGAACTTTAGAACCTAATCAATTCTCTGTTTTCCTTGAAAAGATTTTATGTTTGGACTCCTTGTAAATTATAGGAAATATTTTCAAAAAAGTTTGAAAAATCCACAAAAAAAATCGCTCCTTTTTCAAGCAACTAGTGTTATTGCTTGCAAGTCGATAGAAAATTTCAAAGAGAGAAAGTATTTGAATCATTATAACCCAACCTCCAGAGAAAATCATTTCAAGCCCTTTTCACAAATACTCTCTCGTATTAATTTTGAATTTGAGGCTTGCAAGTGGTTGCTTCTCTACAAGATGGGAATTTGAATCTACACAGTCTATAGAACTTTCCAACAAGCACTTACAATGTTTTACCCTCTCCTTAAAAGAGATGAGTCCCCGGATGAGTCTTTACTTTGGAAGGCTGGAATGACCTTGAAGTAATGTTGTTGGGCATGCACTATGAAAATCTTCAATTTTTTTTATCACGGCCTTTTATTACGTTTTGGAGAGAGAGAGAGAGAGAGAGAGAGAGAGAGTGAGTGAGTCCAAAATCAGCTTTGTGGAGGGGGGGGGGGGGGGGGGGGGGGGGGGGGGGGTTGCCTCGCTATTTTTGCATTCATTACCGCGACATTTGCCTCTGTTATTGTTATGAAAATTATCGCGTTTATTCCCGAAAATCGCTTTAACGCCTAAACGTTTAAATTTTCGCTTAAACATTCAAATTTTAGTGTTTCTCTTTGTTTTGGTGTTTCCCTTCCCCTAAATCAAAATTAAAGAACACTATATGATTTTTTAAAAAAAAGATATGAAAACATAGAACAATAGTTAGCTATGTGGATAAACATGAAACAACAAACCATCCTAAAGTAATGCATGCGGGTCTACGTAAAGAAAACATTGTTAGAGATAAGAAGCTAACACTATAAAAGGAGTTGTCTATAACTGCGTCCATAGCCGCGGAAAAACAAAGGAAAAAGGAGAGAGAAAAATTTACGGGAGCGGCAATAACCGCGGCTATGGATGCGATAATAGTTACGGCAATATATTCGCTACTATTACCGCGCTACTTCTCGCCTCTATTACCATGCTTATTGCCGCTACACGGCAATTCAAAAATAAAGGTGCTCATTTGGGCCACCCAATTATGGGTGGCCCAAATGAGCACCTTTATTTTTGACTTGCATAAAACAATGAAACATCAATTGTTTTTTGGAAGAGTATAAAAAGTACCAAAGAATTGAAATTGAATTTCCTTTACTTTGACAATTTAAAATGCAGAAGATCAACAAAAAAAAAAGATCAACTATGCAGAAGATCAACTATTTAAAAAAGTTACAATAAAAAGTAAATAGTTGTATATACATTGTGCCACATTGGAACTTTACGAAAGTTTGGACAAAATATTTTTCTATCTAATCCTCCTCTATCTCATTGTCGTCCAGAGGCACGTATGCTTGGTCACTTTGACTCTACATAAACCCAAACCAAATTAAACAATTATCAACAGCTCAAAACAATTGATACAAAGTTACTTGTTTAAACTTACCGTTTGTAGTGATCCAACCGTCGCGTTGAATTGCTCGCGAAAGATGTGGTTGTTTTCGAACAACCATCACCAAGTATCAAATTCTGTATGTCGCTCCCGATACTTGACCATCTCTCTGGTTGGTCAAAAGATAGTGATATTTTTCTAAGTTAGCAATAACAATACCAAATCATCAACTACAATCTTTATAATCACCGACCGATGTTATAATTCAATTAATCTTACATATTTATCGTTCCAAGCTCCCTTGTCTCCTGAGCCATAGTGCGTGGGAGTTTTTATTGCGCGAGCCTCGCGTTCTTGTCTGTATGATGAGTCCGCAGCTTGATCGCTCTTTTTTTGAATTGCCCATTTCCACTCCGCGTCTGCCATGTTGCAACTGCGGTAACCCCTGTCTGGATCTCGGACCTGGTTGGTTGCTGCGCGCCGCACACTGGACTGCTTGTTTTTCATAAATGTCTTTATGTAGCCCTCCAACCACTGTTGTGAAAAATGTTGATCGGGGCGTTTCAAAATCTAGCTAACAGAGAGTCCTTAATGTACCGTGCATGATCGGATAGTTGGTCTCTAAACTTTATAAAACAATTCTTATACGTTGAATGCATAAGAATTTGTAGATGGCGTCAAAATGCCCTGCCCTGTGCTGTGCCGAAGTCCATCTCCACGCCATATTTAACCCTGGAGAAGCGTCCATGCGCGTATGACACGGGTGCGTCACAATCCTCGTCCTCTACGTCAACGGCGGCACGCTCTGAAAATGGGGACTCCGTTCCCCTGCCACCAAAATATGCGAAACCACAAGATCCGCCGCCGCTTCATCTCTCACGGTGCTCGCTGCCCTGAGACGAACGTCGACGTACGCTGCCAGAGGAAGTCCGTCGATGATGTTCTAACGAAGAACGAGTGCAATGGAGTGGCGTAGGACCCTGTGATGCCATGGAAGTGGGACCCTGGAATGCAAGGGGAGTAGGACCCTGGGATGGAATGGGAGTAGGATGATAGGAAGGGGTTGTAGAGTGAGGAGTGGGACGCTGCAATGCAAGGGGAGTAGGACCCTGGGATGGCATGGGAGTAGGACGATAGGAAGGGATTGTAGAGTGAGGTGCCGTCGGTGCGAGACTTTGTAGGTAAGGAGTCCCTCCCTCACTCCCCCATGGTGTAGTTTGCGGAGAAATACCGTAGGTTGCAAGCTGCTGCGGAGTGTAGCGGCCAAGCAAATCCTCCGTCGAACGGAGGTACTGCTCTCGTAAAGAGATAGCCCGCTGTAGGTCTAGATCTATGACCGGTGGAGGAACCTAAGAAGGGTAGGTGTAGGATGGCCACGCCTCCAAATAATAAAAATAAACCTATGATGCTCATGGTTTGGGGTTAAATAGCCAAAAACATTCTTTATTTCTTTGCTTGTTCTGACCGACTCAAGACTCGGGTCCATTGGAGGCGATGTCCACCGCGGGTGGGAGCCTACTTGGGATGTGAACCAACCGAAAGAAGAGCCAGCTGGCTGCTCCCCACCAGTCGGTCTCTTGTCAGACATCTACATTACAAAGAGCAATATAAGATTACGCTTTCCACCCTACTCACTCATCTATAAATATGTACACAAGTATATTAACACACAAACACGTAGATACATATACATACTAGTAGACCTAAGTAGAGGCTAGTATTACCAAAGGTCAACTGCACCTCTTTAGATATCATCACAGTCTCAATCGTGGTAGAACCAAAGGAACATTGTTCTACTCCAGGCATGAGTGGATCAATGACCGCAACACCACGATTGAAAAAGGACTATACGCAAAAGGAAGTGTTTAGCTTCGGGTGCTATGCTCCCGTACTTAGTGCCTACATACATGCATAAACAAATATATATGTACACACAAATATATATACATATACGTAATGTAACCCTCTTTATCTATCCCTAATTCTCTCTATTTCTATACCTTTCTATTTCCCCTCTTTCCCTATTTATATCTCTCTCTATTTTCCCTCTTTTCCTATCTCTCTCTCTCTCTCTCTCTCTCTCTCCCTCTCTCTCTCTCCCTCTCCCTCTTTCTATCTCTCTATTTACTCTTTGTCCCTCTATTTACTCTCTCTCTCTCTCTCTCTCTCTCTCTCATTCTCTCTATAAATTTCTATCCCTATCTCTATCTCTCATTCTCTCTTCCTATCTCTCCTCCTCCTCTCTCTCTCTCTCTCTCTCTCTCTCTCTCTCCCTCCCTCCCCCTCCCTCTCCCTCTCTCTCTCCCTCTCTCTCTCTCTCTGTCCCCCTCTTTCTATCTCTCTCTTTCTCTTTCCCTCTCTCTCTCTCTCTCTCTCTCTCTCTCTCCCCTCTATTTACTCTCTCTCTCTCTCTCTCTCTCTCTCTCTCTCTCTCTCTCTCTCTCTCTCTTTCTATCTCTATATTTCTCTTTACCTCTTTTCCTCTTTCCTTATCTCTGTCTCATTCCCTCTATTTACTCCCCCCCCCCCTCTCTCTCTCTCTCTCTCTCTCTCTCTCTATTTACTCTCTCTGTCTTTCTCTTTACCTCTTTCCCTATCTCTCTCTCTCTCTCTCTCTCTCTCTCTCTCTCTCTCTCTCTGTCTCTCTTTCTCTCTATTTACTCTCTCTCTCTCTCTCTCTCTCTCTTCTCTCTCTCTCTCTCTCTCTCTATTTCTATCCTTATCTCTATCTCTCCCTCTTTCTCATTCTCTCTTTCTATCTCTCTCTCTCTCTCCTCCGCCCCCCCTCTCTCTCTCTCTCTCTCTCTCTCTCTCTCTCTCTCTCTCTCTCTTTCTATCTCCCTATTTCCCTCTTTCCGTCTCCCTCCCTCTCTCTCTCTACCTCTTTTCCTCTCTCTCTCTCTCTCTCTCTCTCTCTCTCTCTCTCTCTCTCTCTCTCTCTCTATTTCTCTTTACCTCTCTCTCTCTCTCTCTCTCTCTCTCTCTCTCTCCTCTCCCACTCTATCCGTCATTCTCTCTATTTCTGTCCCTATCTCTATCTCCCCCCCCCCCCTCTCTCTCTCTATCCCTCTCTATCTCTCTCTATTCCTCTTTCTTTGTCTCTCTCCCTCTATCTTTCTTTCTATTTCTCTTTCTCTCTCTCCATTTATCTCCCTCTTTCTCTCATTCTCTCTCTCTCTCTCTCTCTCTCTCTCTGTGTGTGTGTGTCTCTCTCTCTCTCTCTCTCTCTCTCTCTCTCTCTCTCTCTCTCTCTCTCTCTCTCTCTTTCTCTCTCTCTATTTCTATGTAACAAACTTAACATTTCTATCTTACATTCTATCCAAACAAGCCGAGCAAAGCAATCATTTTCGAACAAGCCTAGCAAAGCAACCATTTTCAAACAAGTCGAGCAAAGTAACCATTTTGAAATCAACAAGGTATGTTATGGATTCACTATTTTTTTTTCTTTTTTGATTTATAGACGCGTGCGCGTGCGTGTGCGTGTGTGTGTAGTAGTAGTAGTACTAGTAGAAAACAAAAGGAAAAGAGGGGGGAGGTGCTTTGTTTTGTGTTTACCTCTTTCTTTGTAGCACGGTTGAGCTTCGGCTAGATTGAGCTTCCAAAGATGATGGCGGAAAATCCCTTTCGATGTTGTGTTTCCAAAGACGATGGCGGAAACCTCCTTCGACGAAACTTGGTAAGCTTGGAGAAGGACAAAGAGGGAAGGGAGAGGAGGACGGGAGAAATGGGGGGGGGGGGGGGGGAAGCTTGAGAGCGATGGCGGAGAGTAAGAACGCAGAGTATGTAGCAAAAAACACGGCATACTTTGCCTTCTTGCCTATTTTAGGTGCCAGGCATTACCACGCCCATTATTGCATCCATTACGCGTATATTACTGCGGTCGGTCATTTCAAACGGATACATGCGAATCCGAGGTTGTAAGAAGGGGGGGGGGGGGGGGGGGGGGGGTAGAAACCACCCCCTCTACCCTTATCTATCCATTATTTCATTTTTTAGCCTTTTGAGTTTTTCGATGAAGATTTTTAAGTTTTTATGGGTACTTTATTTTGTAGTACTTTTAAATATTTATTAATTGTATTTTTGAGGTTCTCTTTTAGTTAAAAATAATTTTAGCATTCATTGTCGTTTATTACCTTTGACCTTAAATTTATGTAAAACTTTTAATTCTATTTATGAATATTCTTTTTTTTTAAAAGACACATGACTAAATAAACAACATTTTGCGTGTGCAGGACATCGATTGGTGGATGATTGTGGTCCCCCCGGAGGCCCTGAGCGCGATCCTTGGCTCAAGGAAAAACTCCCTTGTCCTTGCGCCAAGTGCAAAAGGGAAATCCCTCGCTTGAGGCGCATTGTCTTGGAGTAGGTGGAGAATGAAGGACTTTGGTATCCTCAAAAAAGCGCTCGGAGAGATGAGAGCGTGACTTACCCGTCGCTTGAGGAGGTGCCCCATTTGTCTGTGGTGCACCGGTGCACAAGACCGAACAGCAGAGGCAAGAGCGACTCGGCGATTTGGGTGCACCGAATGGTGATCCTCCCGTGTGCGGTACTTCGGCAGCTCCTACGGCGTCTCCATTACACTTTGAGGCAGAGGATGAGCACATGTTCGACATTTGTGATGAGTTACTAGCAAATGAGCGCGACGTGTGCGAGGAGGATTGTCATCCCTGCACTAAACGGGCTGTCAAAATGGAGGATAGATTGATGACGAGTGGCCGAACACTTTTTACGACGGTGCACGGTACTCGGTGCTCCGAGCATCGTTGAAAGTCCTCAACTTGCAAGCAAAATTCGGTTGAAGTAATGCAAGTGTCGATGCACTACTTCTATAAGTATGGAATGTGGCTTTTATAAAGAGTAAACTCGCTTTATGGATGTCTTCTAGCAATAATACTAATACGCATGTTTGTTGTAGTTTGATGGAAAAAATGTTACCAGAAGATCACCACATGCCTCCAGATCGTCAACGAGCTAGATTGTATGTCCCTGCACTTGGAATTGAGTATGAGCGCATCCATGCGTGCATCAACGATTGCATGCTATACCGCAATGAGCATGCACATGCTACGTCATGTCCCGTCTGCAGGGAGGCACGATACAAGACAGGAGTGAGCGGGGTGCACCTACCCCTCAAGGTATTCATTAATTCCTCGCATCCAACACATGCAGTTTAAAAGCAGGTCTACCGTGGAGCTTCTCGCGTGGCACACGAACCATCGCTCAAATGATGGAATGATGCGTGTCCCTACTGATTCACCTGCATGGAGGCACATCGAAACCCAATGGCCAGAGTTTGGGTTGAAGCCTCGACACTTGAGTCTTGGGTTAGCAAGTGATGGTGTCAACCCCTTTGGCACTAAGTCTACTTCATGGAGCACTTGGCCTGTGGTGATCGTCAACTACAATATTCCACCATGGGAGACAACCAAGAAGGGCAATATACTTCTTTCCTTGCTTGTGCCAGGGAAGTACAAAGTGTCAAATATTGACATCTACCTCGAGCCCCTCATCGAGGAGTTGGACGAGTTATGGAGAGACATTCCTATTGTCGATGTCTCACTTGCAAAGGGGGGAGAGAGGCAATTGTGAAGGGAATCCTTATGTGGACTATGCACGACTATCGTGGGCTTAGAGTGATTTTTGGTAACCCCCTTTCCTCTATCTCTCTCCCCCTCTTTCCCTCTCTCCCTTTAGTTCACTCATCTCTATAACCATATGATATGTATGCAGGGTTGTCCACATCGAGGCACAATGCATGTCCTACTTGCGGGCCATCGTTGGTGATGGAGAGGCCTGATTCCTTGTGCAAGGTAATCTATCCAAACAACCATCATTTCTTACCCCAAGGGCATAAAAAGCACAAGGCTCCAACAAATGGGAAGACCCCTCTAAAGCTCACGATGCAGATTGGGCAACCATTTGGGGAGAACACCACAACAACAATCCGAGTCCGTGTCCTCCACCAAAAGGTATGTCAAGGTATTCCATATTTTTAAGACTTCCATATTGGAAGGACTTGAAAATACAACACCTCTTGGATCCCATGCACATATTTAAGAATGTAGCCCAAACACTATGGGACCACATTATCGGCAAGAAGGACTCTTTGGGTGCGAGGGAGGATTTGAGGCTTTTAAAACGTCTCTTCGTCTCTGCTACTCCACATCGTGCCCCAAATAGAAAGATTGTGCTTCCTAAAGCACCATGGATGCTAGCCAAAGAAGAATTAGAGTGATAAGGTGAAGGGTACTATTGCCTCTATTCACACACCAACAAGATACATGAGGTCGCTAAAGGGAGATTTCACAAAAGCGAAGAAGGGTGGAAGCGTTCAATAGTATGGGCTGAAGTCCCATGATTGGCCAAGATGCTTCAAATAATCTTCATACTCCCTATTCTATCTATAGTTTGTGTGTATGACTATCACTCACTTTCCATTCCCCTGATTTACATTGTAGTTCATTCTGGCAATGAGTATGTGTATATGTGAGGACAAGAAAGTCAGGGATGCTATTTTCAAACTAAGAGAGCTAGTAAGGTACTGTTAACCCTCACGGCTCATGGACACCCATCACCTACGGCGGACGTGTATTATGTATTTGGTAGAGTCAGGTACCGGGCTTGTCGGACCAATAGGAAAAGGGTAGGAGTGATCGCCGATGAGAGGCGCACTCTAACTGGGACATTCAAGGGATTAGTTGGCTAAGCATGGGCGCCCAAGTGTGAATGGGGTGAGCTCATATAAAAGCCAACTAAACCTAATTTTTACTCATTCTCTCATTTGTGCAATAGAAGAGTGCTCTTGCTCCATCTCCATCTCCATCTTCTTCTTCTTCACCTCCTTGTGTCTGTGTGTGTGTGTGTGAGAGAGAGAGAGAGAGAGGGAGAGTGTGTGTGCGATCAAGCATTACGAAGGCACAACGGCGACGAAGCGGTTGAGCGCGGTACGACTGCAGCTTCTTCTTCATCGCGGCGAGGAATCCACCACGAAGGCGAGCGTAGAGCGGTGAGTGACACACCCTTTGCTCTCTTGAGCTTGCTAGTTTAGGCTTGTTGTGTGCTTGGAGCCGTCTGCGGCTCGCATACGGTGTATCGGCAAGTCCCTTGCTTCGACAGTGCGGCAAGGAGCGCACATTTTTGGCGCCGCTGTCGGGGATATGTTCTACACTAAGCTTGGTTAGCACTTTACGCTTTCTTGTGGTGTAATCTCTATCATAGGAAAGGCAGGGAAGGAGTGTGTGTAGTTGTGTGGAGATTTCTGTTTTT
This sequence comes from Adiantum capillus-veneris, assembly GCF_014529385.1. NCBI lineage: Eukaryota > Viridiplantae > Streptophyta > Polypodiopsida > Polypodiales > Pteridaceae > Adiantum > Adiantum capillus-veneris. The sequence continues at coordinate 28,450,729 of NC_140931.1, read as the reverse complement.
TGCGTTTTCTGCGTTTTCTGGTTTGCACTGCACAGTTAGCATTTCTTGCGTTTTTGCATTTTCTGCATTTTCTGGTTCTGTCAAGTTTCAATTTCTGCATTTTCTGTGTTTAATTTTCTGTCAAGTTCCAATTTCTGCAATTTTCTGCATTTTCTGTGCTTTTTCAATTTTCTGCATTTCTTGCGTTTTTTCAATTTATGCATTTCTGCATTTTCAATTTCTGCGTTTTCAATTTCTGTATTTTCTGCATCAAAGAATTTTTTTTAAAATTGTTTCTTTAAAAAAAAAAAAAATTTCTGAAAAAAATTTTATTTTTTTTTAAAAATTCGGAAAATAAAAACGCGAGTGAGCGGGCGGTTAAATTTTTCGAAAATAAAAAACGTGACTCTTAAAACGGACGGGTTGGTTTGTATAAAAGATAGATCGGGATCGTGATCATTTTCCCAAGCCCAAGCCCAAGCCCAAGCCCAAGCCTCAGTCCTCAATCTTATATATTAGACTCACTCTTATATATATACCCTACCTCCTCAAGAGGGAATGAGAGCATGTGGGGCAAGTCCTCCCCTCTCCTACTTTCTCTTCCCACTTGCACCCTTAGACTTTCTAGTTTGGGCCTAGTTTTCTACTGGAAATTGACAGTTTTAAGCATTCTGAGGGCATAGAGTGACCAAACGGAGGGCTGTAAAGCACGGCACGACCCTCTGACCGAGACGCTCGTTTTGAGCTATCATACGCTCTATTCTATAGCCGGGTCAGAAAAAAAGGACCAAAAAGTAAAATTAAGGAAAGACTTGGGTTGCAAAACACCCAAAAATACTAGGTGAGCAGCCTTCACGGGCACTCACTGACACTTCTAGGGGATCAAGTCATATGAACCTACGCTCTGGGCGGGTGCTAGAACACGAGCATATTGAGGGTGCCTCTGTTCATACGGACACCCATTACCCATCCACGATAGGCTCTAGACCCTCAGCGGGGACACAAGGTAGCACCACCCAAGACCCTAAAATAGCCGCTAGTGATTCCTCCTCCGACTCAGAAATCATGGAAGCATACCCTACCCAAAACACTGAGAGAGAAGGCCATGCACCTCCCGAAGCTCCACAGCCTAGTACTAGTATGTTTAGCCGTTTCATGGAAACATTAGGTAGAGCTACTCGCTCGGAACCTGATGCAAATGAAGCACACGAAGGGGGTGGGGAAGTGGACTCTCCTTTCACATCGCACGTGGATCCCACGCCCCCAAAGAGTGTCCATATGGATATCCTACCGGGGATGACTGAGTCGGACAATGTGGATTGGGTCCACCTAGCAGCAACCATAGGCACTTGGGGAAATAAGGGGACGACCTGGTAACACCTGAGGGGGATGAAATTCCTGTACCCTTAAATATGCTACATGCAATGCATATCGCTTCTGACAAGACTCATCCTAATGTAACGAAGAAAACATACAAGTGGGTCCCTAAAGCTTCTTTAGTGACCATAGCTAGTGCTAAAAAATAGAAGCCTTGTAAGAAACGTACCACTCGCTCCAAGAAAAGTAAGAAAATGTTGCGATGGATCCCTAAACGACTATTGGAAGCCCAAGGCTACTATCAAGGAAATGATCAAATCTGGGTGCCAAAACGTAGATTGTGCTCTTACCTATCACCTGACCCAAGTGAGCCCAACCGCGTAGCTCCAAAACGAATCAATGATCGTGGAAAGAAAAAAATTAGAGAATGCTACACACCCGCTCCAGAGCTAGTTTGGGTACCAAAGAAAGAACGATTTGTTCCACCCAGCTCAGGAAGGGGGGAGTCCCATGAAGCTTCTAGCTCCTCATGTAATACATCCATAGAGGTAAAAGCTTGTACACAGCCTCCATCTATAGTAGTGGACCTCCATGAAGCTACAAAAGAATCCACACCTCCCAGTGTTCAAGAATCACCTGATGAACCACTTCAAGTTCGATCCTGGGAGAGTACCTTACCACCCTTGCAACTCGACGAGGCACCTAGGGTAATAGAAAACTACTGGCAAAAATCCTCACCTATTACCAACTGGAACAATTGGTTTCAAAGGGTGACAAGCTCATTTCAAACGGTATGATCTACCCAAGGAAGGGGGGAGTGTTTGCTGACAGTCATCATTCACTTGCTTCCCTCTCAACCTTTTTCCCTGACCTCTTAATCTCCGATCTTAGGGAATGTACATATAAAGCTTTATACTCACAAAAAAACAAAAAAATAAAGAGCAAGAGCAATTAGCAAACGAGTATGCACAATAAAAGTCAAAACATTGACTCAGACCTACACATTCACATCTGGTACAGTGAAACAGAAACCTATGCCATAAAACACCTTTGATCCTCATCACTTGAGTGATGGAGGGTAGGTAAGATTAGTACGATAGGAGTGTTTCTGTTTTAGAGTTGAGTGATTAGCAAAGATCTCTTTTCCTACTAATGTGCCTCCTGGAGGTATTCCTTTTGTTTCCTAGTGTGTACAGGAGCGTGTTGCTATTGGTAGGATTTGGACCTTCATGGAACCTTTCTCTCGTTCACACTTCAAATCAAGCGTGACCATCGACACAAACAGGTGTTTCTTGTCCATTAGCATTGCCCTTATATTTTTGCATCCATGTTTGTCTGCTTTGATTGTGATTGGTAGCCTAATATTCAATGCATTGGCTTAGTATCAAACATTTAATTCAATGTAATGTTTTGTCATAATCAGTTGTCTAGGTTTAGAAATCAAGCAGTCCGACTAAGCTAGTTTGACCAAGCTAGGTATTAGAAATCTTCTCTTAATACCATGGGGAATGTCTTCCTAATAAGCAATGGTTACTTAGGTTCTTAATCCGATTTAGGCAGCATTGTATGAAATGTACTAGGGCTTTCTAGTGGGCTTAACCCTATCGACCTTTAGCTTAAGTATTATAAAGGGAGTTTACTAATGTGATGAGCCTGGGGAGGGTAACATTGTTATATGACCCCCCAAAGTTACAAAATTAAAATGCTGAAAATGAACAAGCAAAAAATCAAAGTGCCACAATGTAAAATTGTAAGCTGGAAGAGAAATCCCTGCTTAAATTGGTACTTCACTCACATGTATTGCCTATGGTACTTGAGCCCTAGAGGTTCCCAGTGTGGGCGCTTTTCCTTGAAAAGCAAAAAACCCAAGGCATACAAAATAAGCTCACACATCATAATTGAATCAATGTGAAAAGACTTTGGGGGGTCAACGAAAAGGTAATCAGTCAGGCGATGATTTCATGAGAAATTCCTTTTATGGTAGCTTAACTACAAGGTTTTCTAGATATAGCCTCTAGTCAGCCCTCGAACATGAATACTTGGCTCTCGCAATTAAACAACTTAATTGACCACTGAAAATTAAGAAGCTTACCCATGGTATTAATATTCGATCTCTAGTGCCTTTCGACCGTCAAATTAGCGACCCCAGACTTGTTTAATTTTTTACCTTTACATCTGTTTATGCATTTGATTACATTGCAATTTAATGTTCATTGCTAACAAATTGTTTGAAATTCTTGACCAAAAAATGTGTCTACCTAAAACTGCGTATGCTTTTTAAGAGAATGCAATTACTGTGCCAATGTTGTTTGATTTTGCAGTGACTGAAGAAGGCTAAGGACATTCATCTCAAATGCTCTTCCACCTCGACGAACTAGCTTCAACTCAATAGCTTCCGAGGACGGAATCTACATCAGGAAGGGGGGCATGTTAACCCTCACGGCTCACGGACACCCATCACCTACGACGGACGTGTATTATGTATTTTGTAGAGTCAGGTACGGGGCTTGTCGGACCAATAGGAAAAGGGTAGGAGTGATCGCCGATGAGAGGCGCACTCTAACTGGGACATTCAAGGGATTAGTTGGCTAAGCATGGGCGCCCAAGTGTGAATGGGGTGAGCTCATATAAAAGCCAACTAAACCTAATTTTTACTCATTCTCTCATTTGTGCAATAGAAGAGTGCTCTTGCTCCATCTCCATCTCCATCTTCTTCTTCTTCACCTCCTTGTGTGTGTGTGTGTGTGTGTGTGTGTGTGTGTGAGAGAGAGAGAGAGAGAGAGAGAGAGAGGGAGAGTGTGTGTGCGATCGAGCATTACGAAGGCATGACGGCGTCGAAGCGGTTGAGCGCGGTACGACTGCAGCTTCTTCTTCATCGCGACGAGGAATCCACCACGAAGGCGAGCGTAGAGCGGTGAGTGACACACCCTTTGCTCTCTTGAGCTTGCTAGTTTAGGCTTGTTGTGTGCTTGGAGCCGTTTGCGGCTCGCATACGGTGTATCGGCAAGTCCCTTGCTTCGACAGTGCGGCAAGGAGCGCACAGGTACACCACAAGACTCCACTCAACCGCACCTTTTTTATGTACACAATAATTTCAACAGGCACTTAGTATATCCTTGTGTGTTTTCTTGCATATTTGTGAGCTCCAAGGAAATCAAAATAGATGCTATCCCTACTGCTCAAACACTTGCAACAGAAACTGTGTGTGCCATTTAAGATGCATTTCCTCGATTGGTCTTTCTTAGTAAAATTCACATCATGGTTCACGTGGTGGAGGAGATTGCTATATGTGGAGTAGTGCACGCATGATGGATGGTCTTCTTAGAGAGGTTTTTAAAGACTCTCAAAGATTTTGTGTGGCTACGGTCTCAACTAGAGGCAAGTATGGCCGAAGGTTGGATCGTTCAAGAGGCATTTGTTTACATATCAGAGTAGGCACAAGTTCATCCTTCAATGCCTCGCATGTGGTCCCAGACGAGGAAGATGCAAGGATGACTTCGCACTTGGCAAGTGGAAAGGGAAAACTACTTAACATGGATATGAATCTATCCTGAGTGGTCAATAACTTTTGTATTCTCAATGCAAAGATTATGACCAAGTGGGTGGACTTGTGGACAGTGGCAAAGGCAAGGCGTTTGCAAGAGAGGGAAGCATGGAAACAAGCACATGGAGGAAGGAGGGCACCCTAGTGCCTAGACACCTTGCATGTTTCCCATATCTCATTAGTCCATAGTGAATTCATGAGAGAATGACCGAGGCAAAAGCGCGCATAGAAGACATCACCTGCAAAGAATGGGAGTATGCACGAGGTTGCGTACCACAGGTAGAGTACTCATATACCTAAACCATATTGTAACGCTATTTCTTGAAATTATCTTTAATATGTATTTGATAAATTAAGATATTTTTATATTTTGTAGTGCCTTTCCTTTAACTCTATGTGGTCAAAGGGTCATCACTTTCGTACGCGCCACATTGACGAGTGTAGAACCACCATGGATTGTGCCATCATGGGCAACTTTTACACAGACGGTGATGAAGCCAGGTACTACGAAACTATTGAAAGGATACTAAAGGTTAATTTTAAAACCTTTTATACCTTCAATCTTCGAGTGCAAGTGGTTTGCAAATGTGTCTAGATGACATGAGAATGGCCTCTACATGGTCGACTCTAGTGTGCATTACACTCGGAGGTATGGCAAATTTAGTTTTACCCCGCAATTGTGAGCAGGAGTGACATGTATCTTTTTTATTCTTATTTGCTTGTAGTGTTAGTTATACCAATGTTACTCACTTTCAGGTTCTATTTTATAGGTCATCTATATCCCAGCAATCCACCAACCAAACTTTGGTTCGTAATTCTTGTAACACCTCGGTGGAGAACCATTTTTTCCGCTGATGAAGTGGAGACTATCTTTGACCCTCTTCCACCTCCGACTTTGGATGAGGTGGAAACAGAGGAGAGGGAGGTCGATGAATCAAGTCCGGTGGTAGCAAGTCTTAGCGAGGATGATTTTCATGATGATGAAGATGATGAGAGGGAGGATGACGAAGTCGAAGATGATGAAGGTAATGCATCCACAAACAACAATTCCATTTCTGTCTTTATTGATTTAGGAGCCATGGGCTTAGAATTTGATGATGCCTCATGTAGAGATATTTTGCAAGATGATTCGTAAACATTTTGTCGTTATGAAGTTTTTTTGGTCGTGTAATCCATTCATGTCTCTCTCTCCCCCCTCTTCCTCTCTTTAGATTTGGGAATATGCTCGATTATGTTAATCAATGGACAATGATTATTTTAGTTGTAACCAAGTGTTATCTTACATCCCCCCTCCTCCTCCCCCCTCCCTCCCTCTCTCTCTCTCTCTCTCTCTCTCTCTCTCTCTTCTTTTTTAAAGTTGAAAATTTTATACAATATTCTTTAATTTTTATTGAGAGGAGGGAAACACCAAAATTTGAAGAGGGGTGTGGTGGTAGGGGGGGGGGGTTAAGCCAAAATTTGAAAGTTTAGGCGCTAAATTTGGATGCCGGATATAACATCGATTAACATAATTTAACATGCTTCATAAAATTAGAGAGAGAAAGAGGGATAGAGAGATGAATGGATGACACCTTTAAAAAAAATTTCAACTTAAAGTATACAAAATGTTTATGAATCATCTTCCAAAAGATCCCTACAAGAAGTATCTTCCAATTCTAATTCCATGGCTCCTAAATCAATAAAGAGAGAAATAAAATTGTTGTTTGTGGATACATTGGCTTCATCATCTTCGAGTTCGTCATCCTCCATCTGATCATCATCATCATCATGGCAATCATCCTGGCTAAGACTTGCGATCGATGGACTTGAATCATCGATCTCCCTCTCCTCTTTCTCCCCCTCATACAAAGTAGGAGGTGGAAGAGGGTCGAAGATGGTCTCCACTTTAGTGGCAAAAAATGGTTCTCCCCAGAGGTGTTACGAGAATTACAAAATAAAGTTTTGGTTGGTGGATTGTTGGGATATAGATGAACTATAGAAGAGAAGCTCAAAATGAGCAACATTGGTATAATTAATACTACAAGCAAATAAGAATAAAAAAGGTAGTCATTCACCTTGAGGGGTTCACTATGTGTAAAACTACCATATCATGTGCGTTCAAGACATGTTTGTAAAACTCCTTATCTGTAAATTTTGTTAGGAATATAGTGTACCCTTTTCTTTTAAAATCTGCAAGTTTTTTTCAAATTTGAAAAAATAATGTCCTTCTGTATATATATCTCTGTAAGTTTCAAGAACTTTAAATACCCTTCTGTTGAACTCACGTGATAAGTTACATTTTTCTTAGGTGACCTCCCCGGGTCATTCACCTACTCACAAATGTGTGGCAAAACTGAATTGTCATACCTCCCTGTGCGATGCACACTAGAGCCTACCATGTAGAGGCCATTATCATACCGTCTATACACATTTGTGAACCACTCACACTTATAGATGAAGTTATGAAAGGTTCTAAAATTAACCTTTAGTATCCATTCAATAGTTTCCACAGTACCTAACATCACCATCTATGTCAAAGTTGCCCATGATGCCACAATCCATGGTGGTTCTACCCTCGTCCATGTGGCGCATATAAAAGTGATGACCCTTTGACCACATAGAGTTAAACGAAAGGAACTGCAAAATAAGAAAATAGCTTTTATCAAATACAAAGATAAAACAAAAAGAAAACTATACAATGGTTTAGATACATGAGTACTCTACCTTTGGTATGCAACCTCGTGCATACTCCCATTCTTTGTTGGTGATGTCTTCTTTGCACGCTTTTGCTTTGGTCATTCTCTTATGAATCCTGCACTAATGAGATATGGGAAACATGCAAGGTGTCTAGGCCCTAGGAGTGTCCTCCTTCCTCCATGTACTTGTTTCCATGCTTCTCTCTCCTGCAAACGCCTTGCCTTTGCCATTGTCCACAAGTCCACCCACTTGGTCATAACCTTTGCATTGCGAATACAAAATTTATTGACCACTCATGATAGATTCATATCCATGTTAAATAATTTTCCCTTTCCACTTGGCAAGTGCAAAGTCATCCTTGCATCCTCCTTGTCTGACCACATGCGAGGCATTGAGGAAGCATGTTCGTGCTCATTGCGGTATAGTATGCAATCCTTGATGCACACACTGGTGTGCTCATACTCCATGCCAAGTGTAGTGAAATAAGATCTAGCTCGTCGGCAATCCGGAGGCACGTGATGATCTTTTGGTAACATTTTGTCCATCAAACTACAACAAAAAAGCCTATTAATACAATTGCAAGCAGGCATCATGAAGCGAGAGAGATGTATAAAAAGCCATATAAGGATCTTACCCAAGGAGTGTATCTACACATGCATTGCTCCAACCAAATTTCTCTTGTAAGTTGAGGACTTCCAAGGATGCCCGGAGCACCGAGTACTGTGCACCATTGTAAAGAGGTGTTCGGACACTCGTCAACAATCTGTCTTCCATTGTTGCTGCTCGTCGAGTGCATGGCTGACAATCCTCCTCGCACACATCGCGTTTGAGCCAATAACTCATTACACACATCAAACATGTGCTTATACTCTAGATCAAAGTGCTTCTGAGACGTCAGAGGAGGAGCTGTCGAAGTAGAGCTAGTGGGAGGGTCACCATGCGTCATGCCTAATTCACCCAATAGCTCTTGTCTCTGTCGTTCAGCTTTGTGCAATGGTGCACCATCCCCAAACATAGACCAATGGGGAGCCTCCTCAAGAGAGGGGTGAGTGGTGCTCTCATCTCTCCGAGCGCTTTTCAAGGACGCCAAAGCCCTTTGTTCTCCACGTGCGTCAAAGCAATATGCCTCAAACCAGAGATTGCCCTTTTGCACTTGGCTCAAGGACATGGGATTTTGTCTTTGAGCCATCGATCATGGTCACAGCCGTTCGAAGGGCCACGATCATCCTTGTCATCCTGCATACGTGCACAAGAGAGATGGTATAATTCAAAAAAATTATATTTAGCCATATGTGTCATTTAAATAAACAATTCATAAGAGAGAATAGTGTCACTTATATTCTTCAATAATAAGAGAGAAATGCTTAAAAATATAGAGCGAATAAAGTGCAATGAGTGCTATAATTTTTGTAAATAAAGTGCAATCAATACATATACTAAATGGTTTAATTTCTAATTGCAAATAGTACAAAAAACCTCTAAAAGTGCTACAAATAAACATATGCTAATTATTTAAATGCATGTTATAATAAAATATTCAATACTATCAGTTCAAAAAAAAAAGAATCCTTAAGAGGGGGTGGTTTGTATCCCCCTGCTACCTCGGATACGTTTGTATCCATTTGAAATGACACAACACTATGATATGTACAGTATTGAACGTGGTAATATCCGCAGTAATGTCCACGATAATCACTCGAGCCTAAAAAATGAGAGAAGGACAAAGTATGCTGCGTATTTGTGGCATACTCTACCCTTCCCTTCTCCGCCATCGCATCACTCTCCCTTGTCCATATCTCTCTCTCTCTCTCTCTCTCTCTCTCTCTCACACACACACACACACACACACACACACACACACACACACACACACACACACACACACACACACACACACACACACACACACACACACACATGTATATACATTCTATTCGGATCGATGACGGAGAAGTTTTAGAGTGGGGTTATCCGCAAACAACATTGGACTCTAACCTCGTCGGCAACCAACTCTTTAGCGTATGATAAATATCTAATCTCTCCACCCCCCTTCTTTCCCTATTGTTTTCTACGCCCCCCCCCCCCCCCCCCCCCCCCCCCCCCCCCCCCCCCCCCCCCCCCCCCCCCCCCCCCCCCCCCCCCCCCCCCCCCCCCCCCCCCCCCCCCACAACACACACACACACACATACATACATATACACACACACACATAATAATGGAACTAGAGAAAATGCATCAATTGCGCATACCTCCTTTATCTGTAGGGATTTATGAATGTTGTGCAAAGTAGATCCTTCTTTTCTCGCCGTGATCGTTGTGAGCACGCGCTAATATTTCTTGTTGTTGGTATGAGATTGCTTGTTTGCTTGGTGTATGCTTAACAAAGAGAGAGAGAGAAGAGAGAGAGAGAGAGAAAAAAAAAGAGAGGGAGAGTGAGAGATTAAGAATGTTTTAATGGTTATTTTCCCTAATGTAGAGAGAGGAAAAATGTTTAATGGTAGAGTAGTGTCAAAATAGTGTAAGTTAGAGTGAGAAATATTTAATGTTAAGTTGGAGTGAGAAATGTTAAAATAGTGTAAGGTAGAGAGTAGAAAGAGGGAGAGATAAAGAGAACGAGAGGATAGAGGAAAGATAGAGAGAGAGAGAGAGAGAGAGAGAGAGAGAGAGAGAGAGAGAGAGACAAATGGGAGAGATAAGGAGAGAAGAGAGGGAGATATAGAAATATGGAGAGAGGGAGGGAGAGAGAGATAGGGAAGAGGGAGAGAGAAAAAGAGGTAGCAACAGGGAAAGAAGAGAAACAAATCTATGCGAGTTTTTTCTTTTTTTGGGGGGGTCGGGGGGGGGGGGGGGGGGGGGGGGGGAGCAGAAGAAAGAGACATGTTTACACCAAATGCGCTTTTCTTTCATTAGCTCATCATTGGTGAAAACAAAAAGGAGGATAGGGAGGGGGTATAAATACTGAGGTGTGGTGTGGCTCAAAAATCTGTAGTGGTACCATATTTGAAGAGGGAGAGGCTAACTTAAAGACACGTTATTGTTCATCTTAAGTGGTACTTACAAAAAAGGGAGGGAAAGGTGGAGAGTTATTAGGGTACACTATGGGAGAATGCTCCTGTTACCGCACAACATTACCGCATAAGAGGAGAGAGAGAGGTTTAAGAAAGAGAGAGATTGTATGCTGCAGCCCTGCTGGCGGGTTTTTTGATTTTTCTGCGATTATTACCTCAGGTATTACCGCGTATATAGCCACGCATATTACCGCAATAAAGAATCCACTTGGCCGGCCGCCCCCATTCCTCTCCCTCTTTTCCCTTTCTATAAATTCTATTCTATTTTGTTACTTTTCAGAAATTGGTACCCCATCCCATTCTCATTGGGATTTTTAGTGCCTCTCTTCTCTTTGCTTGCCTCATCTATTGGTATGATTCTCCTACTGGTATGATTCTCCTACTCTAATCATTTGTACTCCATGAGATTCTATATCAAAAAATATTTTGTTTCCACCTCAAAATCTTATGTCAACTATGCATTCATATGGAAATGGCAAGCGAACGATGATCAAAATTGTATTGTCTTGCGTTCATAAACAAATAGCCCTTTTGTACAGCATACGTAGAGAAAGAAGACAAAATCCAAAAGATATTTATTAATTTTCATCCTCCAAGAGATCTCTACAAGTGCTTACATCCATGTCCAACCCCATGGTAGCTAAATCGACAAATAAATCTATTGATTCATCCTTTACAGCCTCTCCTATTGAATCATCATCATCCTCTCCATCCTCCTCCTCCTCCTCACAATGGTTGGTTATTGGGAATGGTTGGTTCTCCTCGACCTCAACTGTATCATCGTCATTGGCGTCTTCTTGAGATGGTATGGTGGGATATGCCAAAGTCTCTATGTTCATATTTGCAAAGATAGATCTGCTCCGTGGTGTGACTGGAATAACATACCAAAGTCGTCTTCGATACATACAAGGCACATAAAACACCTGTAGGTCATAGAGCAAACAAAAAAATGAATGTAGTTTTATATGTATCATATAATGTTTTAGTGAGTTGCACATGGACTTTACCTGCTCACAACTACTAGGTTGCACCAAGTTGTCGGTCTTCCCGCGATGAAATTTCCCGGAGTCTACCATATAGAGCCCATTCTCATGTCTCTTAACCTCACCCGCAAACCATCGGCAGGCAAAGAGATATTTGTGAAATGTTATGAAATCCACTTTGATTATCCTCTCTATTCTTCCACATTCCCTCACCTCTTGTGTTGTCGTGTCAAAGTTTCCCATAAATCCACTATCGTGAGTGGTTCGACGCTCATCTATCTTGCGGGTTCGAAAATGACGTCCTTAGGACCACATAGAGCTGAATGTGAAGGCCTGCAAAAACCAATCAGGATAGATGAGAGAGAGAGAGAGAGAGAGAGAGAGAGAGAGAGAGAGAGAGAGAGAGAGAGAGAGAGAGAGAGAGAGAGAGAGAGATGACACACATACACACACACACACACTCGCACACACACACCCCCACACACACACACACTTGCACACACACACTAAACACATTGAGTATATTACCCTTGGTAGACATCCTCGCGCGTACTCCCATTCTTTAGGGCTTATTTGTTCTCCTTGTGCCTTGGCCTTGGTCATGGAATTGTGTATCCACCCAACTGGAATTAGATAAGGGTATTTGGCAAGCTCTTTAGGAAAGGGAGGTACTCGCCTACCGCCATGCGACCTCTTCCATGCTTCCCTCTCCCTTTCTCTCGTTGTACGCACCTCCACATACATATCCACCCATTTGTCCATGATGGGAGCATTGGGTAGACAATGGCTGTTGACTATGGCTTGAAATTCCCTATCCAAAATCAAGAGAGAACCTTTCCCACTTGGAATGTTTGCGTGTTTTTTTGGATCCTCTTCCTTCGTCTTTAAACGAGGCAATGATGGGTCTATTGTGAAAAGATATTGAGAGACATAATCAAAATCCTCTTGTACAATCCAACCCTCTGCCATGCTTGCCTGAACACATGAAACCATTAGTGATTAAAGTAACCAATAAAAAGCGTTGTGAATACAATCCAATCCTAATAAGGTTTAAGGCTTAAGATCGATGAATACCTCTGGTTGTGATCATAGCCTTACAAAGTCTTTCAAGGTCTTTAGGAACCTCTCAAGAAAGAACATCCACATGGAGTGAACCACACCACAAATGGCTATAGGTGAACTTGGCTAACAAGGATAGAACGTGGGAATGCATCGTCAATAGCACAAGTTGCTTCAATCGCTAGAAGTCGAGCTGTTGGAATGGCTGAAACTTCGATTTCTTTGGAACTCACAACCTGTAACCAAAAAACCGTTCATAATCTTCATAGTAAAGTTAGTCTTCAAAGTAAAGTTTAGGAGGGAGGATTAAATGTGCTATACCTGACAACTTCTCCCACCTTGAATATTGCAGCCTTTACCTTCGTGTCCGCAAATCCACTAATGCTAATTGGAAGCACAAACTATTGCACAAATAAAAAGACTTATTAGTATCCAGAACCCTAAACCATATACATACACACTCACACACACACACACACACACACACACACACACACACACACACACACACACACACACACACACACACACACACACACACATTACCTGAAGAATCTTGTGCCAATCATGGGATTTGAGCCCATACAGTTGTGTGGATCCTCCTTTCTTAGTTTTAGTGAAGGCACCCTTTAGCGAACGCATATAACATGTTGGAGTACGAATGGATGCAATGACTTGTTTCATCCGCTCTTGATCCACCCTTGATAGAATCCAAGGTACCTTTGAAAGAACCATATTCCACTGAGGACCCATGCGACGTGTGGCCAAAGGAGGGAGCCTCCTTATGGCCCTCATGTCCTCTTTAGCCCCCAATGAATCTTTCTTGCCTACTATGTGATCCCGTATAGCTTGCCCAACATTTTTGAACACATGCATTGGATCCAATAGGTTTTGGATTTCAATGAAGCTAATAGGGTAGTGATAAGAAAATAGAGTACCTAGACATACCCCTAAGTGGATCATTGGGAGGAGGCAATGTGTTGTGATGCTCGTTCCAATGTCTTGCCCAATCGGCCATGGTCCAATGGAGTGGCTCCATCCCATTGCACGGTGGAGCATAAGATCTATGTGTGGGTGGCAAGAAGCGATGGTTATTGGGGTAGATCACCTTACCAAGTAGAGCAGGTCTCTCTGTCACGAGTGAGGGTCCACAAGTTGGGCATGCACTATGTCCATATGTCGATAGTCCTACAAAAACAAAATACATAACCGCATATAAGTGACCAATGCAAAGACATTAAAGAGTGTCACAAAGTATAAGCTTACCAAAAATATCTCCAAGCCCGGGGTAATCATGCATGGTCCACATGAGAATGCACTTGATCATTGTGCGCCGATCACGAAGTGGTCTTGATACATCAAAAACATCTATGCCGTTCCATAGCTCTTGAAGTTCTTCAATCAAAGGTGCTAAATATACATCCATTTTCTTCACCTTGTGTTTTCCTGGGACTAGAAGAGAGAGCAAAATGTTCCCCTTCTTGGTTGACTCCCATGGTGGAATGTTGTAGTTCACAACAACCACTGGCCAAGTACTCCATGAGGTAGAACGATGCCCAAATGGGTTTACCCCATCACTAGCCAGACCAAGCCTCAAGTGACGAGGCTCTTCTCTAAACTCCGGCTATGTCTGCTCGATGTGTTGCCATGCCGGCGAGTCAGCCGGCACTCTCATAACCCCATCGGTGGAGCGATTTGTCATATGCCATGTAAGAAGCTCGCTTGTTCCTTTGGTGCTGAACATGTGCTTGATGCGGGGAATGAGGAGGAAATGACGAAGAACCTTGCGAGGTATTGTGGTTCCTTGCATTCCCTATTTGTACCTTGATTCTCCACACTCGGGGCAACCATCAAGCCCCGCATGTTCATTGCGAAATAGCACGCAATCATTGACACATGCATGTATGCGATCATAGTCCATCCCAAGCCCTGTCACCACCTGTCGTGCCTTCCTTCGATTTTCTAGAAGATGATTGCCTTTAGGCATCACTTGCCTAATAGCCTATGACATAATTAAAGAACACTCGTTATTGCATATAACCACGAACAAAACTCACAACTAACACTTATTACACTTAAACGTACCTCAATAGTGCATCGACCCCTGCATTGCTCCATCCAAACATTGCTTGAATATTCAAGATCTCAAGAGATGCTCGTAATATGGAGTAGGAGCATCCCTCGTAAAGAGCGGTGTGCTGCCTCTAGCAATGAATCTTTGGTTTTTTGGGCGGCTTCTTCACATGCACACTCAAGCTCACACTCATTTGCCGCCTTACGTGCAAGAAGATCGTCAACCATATTGTGCAAATGATCTTCCTCCACCTCCATGTGGGGCGGGGTGGTGAGGAGATCTCCATATATGGTGGATGTAGGATGCGCATGCGCTCGTGTGGACCCACCCACATCAGACGGCGGGTGTGAACTCCCTCTCATGAATGCTTCCTGGCGCAATCGCTCTTTCGTCCTCCTCCCGCCTCCGTCCCCGATCACACTCCAATGGGGAGCGACATCAATGGATGCCATAACCCTCGGATCGCTAGTTTCCATTCGAGCACGTTTTCTCGGATCGTCCCATAGTCCATAATCATCCACGTGAGACAAGTATATACGCCGAAGCCATGCAATCGCACGCTTACATCGCATACATGGACATGGTAGTCGCTCGCTCAACCATCGAGTTCGTTCCGCGCCAGTCGGCGGACCCACGTCATCCCAATCGACCTGCACACACGACCACACACTAAATAAGAAAAAATGAAATAAGAAAAAGAAGAATCAAGAATGTTGGCACTGACATGACTGACACTCATTAAAGATAGAGGGGACTGTAAGGTAAAGAGGTGGGTACAAGAGGTCATCCAGTCGGCATAACCTTAATGTCTCATCAGAGATTTTTGCGTAATACACGCGGTAACATGCGCGGAAAAAGAGGTGGTAATAGACGCGGTAAAATTTACAGCAAAATTTTTATATAAAGGGGGCATATACGTGCCCCCGCGAAATTGAATGCCAAAAATTAAAAAACGAGCTCCTTCTCTGCGCGGGCCTGTTTCCCTCTGCATCTCCAAGCTCTATTACTCTCTTCATCTCCATCCCCACCATATCCAAGCGATCGAGGTCACGACTGTACGTGCTCGAGCTCTCTCTCTTTCTTCTCGTTCTTCTACACACACACATACACACAAACACATACACACACACACACACACACACATGCACACACATTGTACACACACGCACACACACACACACACACACACACACACACACACTATTTTGTGCACAATCACACACTAATGGAAGCATTAGTGTGTGCATGCATTATACACACACTAATGCTTGCATTAGTGTGTGATTGTGCACAAATTAGTGTGTTTTCACACACTATTTTATGCACAATCACACACTAATGCCCGCATTAGTGCGTGCATGCGTTACAAGCACACACTAATGCATGCACAAGCACACCCTAATGCAAGCATTAGTGTGTGCATGTATTATACACACACACTAATGCTTGCATTAGCGTATGATTGTGCACAAATTAATGTGTTTTCACACACTAATTTGTGCACAATCACACACTAATGCAAGCATTAGTGTGTGCATGCGTTACAAGCACACACTAATGCTTGCATTAGTGTGCATGCGTTACAAGCATACCAAAACATACCTCCATGTGGGTGTGCGATGATGTTGATTAAGACCCCAATGGTCAAGGAGAAGCCCAACGGTAGATTAAAGTCCAACACACACACACGCTAGATTAGTTTCTTTGCCACACACTAACGCACACACACAATAGATTAATTAGAAGCACACAAACACACACACACACACACACACACACACACACACACACTAAATGGATGCAAAAAAAAAAAGCACACAAACCATTTCTTAAATAGGAGATAAAAGGAATCCTATGCAGGGAGGAATCCTATGCAATAAAGAATCTCACTTTGACTAGAATCCAATGTTAATTAGGGTCCCTTTTTTTGTGAAATTATAGGATATGGCATCCTCTTCCACGCCCGGCTATCGATCCATAGAGGACTTTCTCTCCGGGGGCCTCTCTTACGAGGACGCTTGTGATGCTTACTACTTGTAGTCTTCCTCCCACCAGCCACAATCCACCTTCGGCTTTAGATGGTTCCGAGATGCAGTACACGACCCTAACCTCGAGAGGGCATACCGTGCCTAAGCAGAGTGGCTATCCTCGCAGTAGAGTCTTCTGGGGCTGTACACACCCGCACAGTTGGCTGCCTATGGGCTCTCACTGCTTGCGACACCGGGCGCCGGCACTCCGATCGTGTAAAGTGTGCCTCCCACAGCGCCTCCCTCCACCTTACCCTCGACTTCCCCGTCACCCCCATAGCTCCCTCCGCCTTGCATTCGCAGCGATCCACGCCTGCACCGTCGAGTTCTCCGTCGCCTACACCACCCAGCGGTTCGGGCTCAGGCCAACGCTATTTGGGTGGCCAGCGCTGTTCCCGTAGTGGTGGCTCACGCTCTCGTCGAGGTAGTGGCTTATGCTGCTTTGGTGGTGGAGGGGGCAGTGCTACAGATTCACCTCCTCTTACACCCCGACCTCCTCGCTCACCCCTTGGAGCTCCACATGAGGATGAAGACGGCGAGGCTCCCGCCCTGGACGCTCGTGGCTACTACTATTATATACATCGAGGGGGGGAGGTGGATCTAGATTCCTCTTTGGGGAGGACATTTCGAGGGCACCTTAACGAGCTGATCCACTCAACATACCAAGATTGCTTTAAATCTTTCAAAGATCAGGACCCAGCCGACTTGATGTACATTCAAACGACATTGCTCACGGTTCCCTAATCCGGAAGTGGAAGAGTTCTCCAGGGAGTGGCTCGAGGAGTACGTCAAGAATTTCTTGAAAAATAAGAAGTCCAGTGTGCGGAGGGCAGCAAAGCGAACATTTGAATCTGAGGGTCACAACTATCCCCCTGAAAATGTTCACGACGAGGAGTGGGAGAAAGCCCACGGTGAGCTGGAGGACGAGAGAGCGGCAGGTGCTAGGGCGCACACTCGATAGGTGGAGGCGAGGGCGCAACAAACGCCCATGCATTACGGCTCGGGCAGAAAAGAAGCATGGAAAGATAAATTTGTGAGTGCGCGTATTTTCATTTGAATTGATTTAATTTGTGGTAATAAGGTTAGGTTTGTGATATTTTTTAATTGATATATAGCAAAACATTACTATGACCCGCCCAAGCCGAGAGATCCAAAGATATAGAGAGAGCCACTCCGAATATCAGACATGGTGCTGGCTGTATGAAAACAACAAAATCAATCGCGAAGAATTTGAAAATGCATGTCGTACACTACAGCCTGTAAGTGTGAACTTTTTTTTAAAATAAGTGCATGCAGAATTATGTATCCATTTGTATTAATTAAAGGTTTTGTTGATTTTTTCTTTTCCAGAGTCAGGGAGTCCCTCGAGAGGTCCCAGGATCCGAGTAGCTCAATCCTCCAAGTGGTTTTGGGTCCGTCTTCTTTTGGCCACAGTTGTATAGCCCCCATGTATCGCCTATTTGGGCAATTTTGTAATATCCAATATAATTAAACACTTAATTTTGGTCCAAAGTCTTCTTTTGGCCATAGTTGTATAGCTGCCATGCATCGCCTATTTGGGCAATTTTGTAATGAACAATTTCTCCAATATAATTAAACATTTGATTTTGGCCCAAAGTTTTTGTGCAATGAAATTGTTGTTTTTTTATTTATTAAATGTATAGGAAAAAAAAGGCAAATGACCATTTAGATGGGTCCTACCAAGGACCATCCAAATGGTCATCTGCTTTTTTTTTTTTAATACTCATGTGCACGGTAATGCTTGCAGTAATTATTGCTGTAACGCCTGCGGAAATAAGCCCGAAAATATAGCCGGACCGATTACCGCGTGCATTGCTGAAGGACCATTACCGCGAGCATTGACTCCAGCATTACCGCCTCTGAGATTTTTTGACTTGAACTTTTCCTCTGTTTTTGTGCGTCTATCTGAGCGGTAATGTGCTCCAAATGTCATAGTGGTATTAAAAGGAGTGGAAAAATTGTACAGGAAAGGGACTAGTCAACAAAGGAATTTGACTTAGCTTAGGGAATGGATGGAGTTTAGAGGGGTTGCATATATACATGAGGTCAAGTTAGTTGAGGTAAGGTTTTGTCAAATACGAGTGGAATTCCTTTGGGGGGGGGGGGGGGGGGAGGTTGAGCGGAAAGAAGAAGGGGGTTTAGAGAGAAGGGTTCCGAGATTGGGCGCATTCATCCAACATATCAAAGGTCTAGGCAAGTGTGCGAGGTCCGTGTTGGATTTAAGCAAATTAGTGAGGGGTTGGGTAATGGAACGAGATAAGTTGAGATGGTGGATTAGAGGTGAGAAAGGAATCTTGATGATGGTAGGAGAAGGTTTGGTTTTGGACACTATTTGAAGGAGAGAGGGTCTTAGATTGTAGGAAAGGTAGAGAAAAGCAAGTTTTCAACAAGGGGGAGGGATATCCTTTTTCTCTAAACCTAGTATAGAAGAGGTTATGAATAGAGATAAAGCCTGAAAGGGAGCTTTCCCTAATAATGTACCTCCTAAGCTCTAAGAGAATAAAAGAAATCTTCTGGTGAGTAGGGTGCCAAGATTGCCAAGGGATATAATTGTAGGATTTTAGGCTTTTCTAATGACAATGGGTATCAACGATCCCATAAGTGGCGAAAGAGGGTTCCTTGAAAACATGCATGTCAAGAATAAAAGATTCTTGAGAGGAGATTGAAAGGGAAATTTTGATATGTTCTTGGAGAGGGTGTACATACTGATAGCCGTTTTTTCGCTTT
This sequence comes from Adiantum capillus-veneris, assembly GCF_014529385.1. NCBI lineage: Eukaryota > Viridiplantae > Streptophyta > Polypodiopsida > Polypodiales > Pteridaceae > Adiantum > Adiantum capillus-veneris. The sequence continues at coordinate 28,431,254 of NC_140931.1, read as the reverse complement.
CCATAATTTCCATAGTAAGCTACCTCACCCTATCAAATTCCTCAAACATTTTGGTTATCCCTACCATTTCACTGTACATAGGCATGTGTGAGTTAGGGACTTTCTCCATATTTTCTTAAAAACCCTCAGTTAGCTAGTCACTAGGGTAGTTGAGCCAAAAAAAAAAAATAATAAAAAAATTTTATGGCCCATTTGTGTGTAAATATTTCATTGTATATAGGGCCTAAATAAAAGGATTATTCATAATTATTTTGGTATTTATTTAAATATTTCTACCTATGGTGTGTTATTTATGCTATGTACATTGACTCACCATTACCATATTTTTTCTTACCATTTTGCATACTCTTTATTCCATATAAAAATAATTTCATGCAAGCTTCTCTTATTTTTGGTGTAACTCCATCCCAACAAAAATCCAAAAAAACTAGTTCTATTTATGTGTATATTTTTTCACTATTGTGATTTTTTCCTTCCTACATCTATTCTCTATTACTCTCATAAATTAGACCACCTAAAATATTCATCTTTTTATGGTAGACTTATAATGAGAGAGATTTATTTTGACCCCTTTATATTTTTTCCACCTATATTATTTATATTTGACATGTATATATTTTTTTAGACCCCTCAATATTTGATTTTCTTAGTTGTACTATTCACTTATATCATGATCTCAATAATATCTTCAATTATAGACCTACCAAATAAGGTCAGGGTATGTGGAATGCATGCATGTACCATGGGGAGCTCACTCTTGGAGGTATTCAAAAGAATCATCCAAAGAAGGACCTCACAAGGACTTTGTGCAGTGGAAAAAACAGTCGGTTTTGCTGAATTTTTAAAGATCACATGCTCCCCGAATTTGAAAAGGTGATACAAACAAAAGTTGTAGTTCGTGAGCTGAAATTTTACCTCAAATTTTTTCATATTTTTTTAAGCTACGAGCTCTGAGCTATGATTTTATTGGTGGACCCCAGTTTGCCCATGCTATGCAGCCACACTCCCTCTTCCACTTTATCATTTTCCTCTTTCACACACACTTCTCCACTCATCATCCCCACCTCTCTCACCACTTCTCTCTGCACCCTACTCACTTCTTCTCAACCTTGAAAAATAAGAGAAAACATGGTGAACTCATGTCTCCTACACACACTTCCATTCCAAAATTGACCTCTTAGTCTCATTTTTCCTCATCCATATTACCCATATCTATAAAAAAACCACAAAATTCAGCCTCTTCTCTTGAAATACAGCATCATGGTGATTGATTACTCATATTCAATTACCTTGGCTCCCAAAGGAATGTCAAGAGTGAAAAAAACGTACCGTCAAAGCTAGTGGACCGTCAACAAGCGTCAAAATTGACCCTACTCAAGACAGTTGGAGCATCAACATTGTAAGAAATCCATGTTTTCTTACCTATTAAGATTTTTTTCTTCTTTATTTGTATCCTACATGGATACTCCCATTGTAAATATCCAATTCCATTTGTAAATCAATAAAAATACTAACTCTACTAATTTACTAACATTAATCTACTATGAAAAGTCCTATCACCTCCACTTCTCTCCTCTCTCTCTTCTTCATCTATCCACACCAACTTCTTGATAATTCCAAGAAAAAGAAATTAGATAAGTGCTGAAAATCTAACCCAACCATGGTTAGAGGAGTAACCCTAACCCTCAAAATTGCTATAAAAGGAGGGTGTAGCTAGCACAAAAAGGGGGGAGTCATAAGAAAGAGCACTATGCTATAGCTTGAGAATCCAAGCTCAACCTCTCTAGAAGGAGCTCTTGAGTGGAAGCTCATTGTCTTATGCATATACATGTGTTGTATTAGGGGTGATTAGCAAGGGAACTCTATGCCATTGTAAGAGAGAGTGATCATTTAATTGAGAGTAGGAAATCTATCCTTTCTCCTACTAGTGTGAGCACAACATTTGCTGAATCAAGGAGGGTGGATTTGGAGTAATCTTGGATACTTTGTCTCTCTTCCAACGTGAAGTAATGGACAACAATGATGTGTAAGTGTCTTGGTGTTTTTTTTAAAGTTCTTGATAGCTTGTCTCTAGGTGTTGTCATCAATTTAGCCATAAATCCCACATACTGTAAGAGGGCGACAGGGTGGAGAGGACTCCCCTGGCTTTAAGACAGTGATTGGGGTGGCTTTTCTTGTGATGTGTTGTGGTGTAATTTACTCAAGCTATGTTGAACAAATACTAATCTCACTTTCATTGGTCATGACAGATTTGTAAGAAGGTATTAGTGCAACAATCACCCCCTCCCCCTTTCCTCTTTTTCTTACATATATAATTGTGTTTGCTTGATCTCTGCCGATACATTTCAAAGCAGCCCGAGCACTCTCTCTCTCTCTCTCTCTCTACGCGTTCTAGTTCGCATCTAAAACTAGGTGGTGCCCCAAATTTGTGTAGGGTTAGGTTGCGGGTTTGTGTGTGTGTTTGCTATTTTTTCCAACCCCAACCCAATTGAGCAGCACGGGAGCCTAGAAGGGTGCTTAGAGGCCACTCTTCTTGTTGCCCGCCCTGGACCGCCTCAAATTGGTGCCCCCATGGAGGACGGCTTGTGTATGTTTTGTGAAGGTTCAACCTTTAGCATAATCAAGTAGCTTGCATGAATCACGAGAATTTGTATGATCCTTTCATTCCGATTGCAAGGCAAAAGGTACACATAATTGTTAGTACTAAGTTGCAATTTCAACGCGTAATTCGTAGAATTTTAGGTTCTCTTAGGTTAGCCGAAATAAACGCTTCGGTAAATCCTTTTATTTTGCCTCTCATTAAGTACGATCTTAGTTTCGATGTATATATTTTGTTCTATTTTAGGAATTAGGTTATGTATAGAGCATGGATAATGGCCCATAAATTTTCCCTTTTTACTTCACACCACATATTATGATAAATATTGCACTTAGTAGAAAGATACATTTTCAGGAGCGTATGGTGTTTATGTTTGGGGCTGAAAGAACAGGGGAAATTCTTGCATCTCCACAACCTGTCATTCTACCTCTCATCAACTACCACACTTATTTTGATGTACATGTGTTCATTTTATTTTAAAACGAAGTGCAGCCAAACAAAATAGTGTGTATGTTGGCTTTTTGTTTGTCCACGTTTGTTACAAAAATAAAAAAAACGATCATTTTTTCTAACAAGGAGTGTGTGTGCAGTGAAAATTCAATCCTTAGAGATCTAGCACTATTACCGATTGAGTTGCAGGAGCAGGTAGTAAAGCGTCTCCCTCATAACAAGAGGGTGGTGAAGCTAAGACGAAAGGTCCTGCGTGTGGATTCCATTTTCCTTTTGCTGTTGGGCACTAAGGAAGACCGTACATTCATCCAAATAGTGTGTGCCCTAAGATTGGTAAATAGAGTGAAATTTGGTGTTTCGCGAGTGCATTTCACCATTGAGGAAGACTCTTCAGGAAACTTGCGGCCAGAGTTCATGCTTCATAGACTCACATTTGGTGAATTCTTCCCTCATTTGCGTCTTATTAATAGTCTTCCTTTCACTTTCAACAAAGGAGATAGGGAGCTATTTAGGGCTTGTCTTAATAAAGAGAGCATCGAGAAGATTGCAAATTTGTATAAATTCTCATCTTTCTTTACTTTCTATGACACTTTGTTCATAGAGACATTGTAAATCTCTTGATGCTTATGAATGATTTAACCATAATCCTAAGGAGTTTTTGTCTAGGAGTTTTGTAGCACAAGTGGAGTCTTTAAATCTTGCAAGCTTGATTGGACTTGAGGAGGATGTTCTTTATGAAATTGTGAGAAGGTTGCATCATTCCGACTATGTGGAACTCGAAGGAAAGGAGCTCCTAGTCAATTTCTACTTTCTCACAGCCTTCGACGAGCATGAAGATCTAGTTTTTATACAAACCGCTTGTGCATTGGGAGTTGTAGAGCAAGTGCAATTCATTACTTGGGACGTGGTTGCTCTTCTAGATCCAAAAAATGAAGTTTTAGATATTTTTGTATATCGTCTTAGCTTTGAAGAATTTCAACCCTTCTTAGAGCTCATAAATAGTCTACCCTTTTGTTTTGATCAAACAAATCGAGACCTCATTGAAGCTTGGATAGCTGAAGAAGAAAACCTAGAGTGGTACTTTCTTACTTCTTCATTTGCAGGCGAGTGGTTCTAAATTTCTATTGTATCCCTTGTTGCAACTCGTGTTGTAATCTTTCATAATAATGGAAAGCCAACGCCTAATGTCCGGATACCCTCTTTTCTTTGGAGAGCCTGGAGAGGATGCATAATTATTTTTAGCAAATTTCAAGATGTCTTGCCGTATCAAGAGGATAGTAATTGATCAAGAGCGCATAGAAATGTTTGAGGTGGTTCTTAGGAAAGATGCTAGCACTTGGTTTGACTCTTTGCCTGAGGAAGTTAAGGGGAATTACACAGAAGTTTTGAATCATTTCAAGAGATACTTCTTTGATCCCCAAAACACTCAAAAACTATGGCAAGACATTGTTTCTCATAAGCAAAAAGATTTAGATGACTACTACTTGTACAAGCAAGAGTTTATATGTCTTTAGGCTCTATGGATACGAAATGTTGCTAACCCTGGTGATGGTGCAGAATTTCTAAAGAAGGAGAGATTCATAGCTGGACTCTTTCCTGATCTTAAGGTAAAGGTGGAGGTGGATGCACCTGCCACCTATGATGCAGCTGAAATTAGAGCTTCCAAGAAGTATAGGAAACTCAAGTGCCTAAGGGGAGAGGTTCCAATAGAAGGTCTTAGACCCAAAGGTAAGTCACAAGCATCAACATCTAGGGAGCTTCCGGAGGTAAGGGCGGAAGTGATTGAGAAGTTAAATGAATCTTTAAGCAGCTTGTCAATTCACCTTGCACAAGCTGTAGGTCCAAAGGGACAAGCAAAGACGTCTGAAGAGAGAGATTCACGACCCAGGAGAGTCTTACAATGTTGGAATTGCAGTGAGTCTGGACATGGGATGTATAATTGTCCTTGGCCCCGTGGGGAGCCAGGGAGACCTAACTTGAATTACCCAGTGATGAATGCAGGTGAAGGAACTGGTCAACAACCAAGGCTTCTACAAAGACCAAATGGACCAAGACCACCTCCACAAGGAGTTCCACCTTTGCCAGACCCAAATGTGCATGTGGTAGAGGTGACAAATTCAAAAGAGGCTGACATGGAAGAAAATGGCATTAAGCGTGGCCGTGGAAAAGGGAAAGAGAAAGAAGGTGTCACATTATAGAGTGACCATGGATGAGGCAAGAAGGCAAAGGAGACCAAGGAAGCTAAGAGGACTCGACGTCGTATCAATCTCCAAGACTTCCCTCTTGGACATGGTATGGCTCCATACAACCTATTGGAAGACATGAGAGGTAAGGGTCCTGATATCTCATGGCTTCAGTTTCTTGCATTATGCCCACAAGTTAGGAGGGATTCAACGAAGGCAGTTAGCACTAGGAGAAAGATAAAAGAGAGTGTTCCTGTTGTAAAAATTGCACATGCTGAAATGAATGAGGATATTATACCTGTGCTAGATTGTTACATCAAAGGAAGATTGGTTAGGAAAGGTCTAGTGGATGGGGGTGCACAAATTTGCATCATGACAGAGGGACTCATGCAAAAACTAGGCATGCACATCCATGCGACACCTGAAATTAAAGTCAAGATGGCAAACAATAGCAAAGCTAGGTGTGTAGGCATTTGTAAAAATGTCTTTGTGCAGGCCTTTGGCATTAAGAAGGCAGTGTATTTCTATGTCATGTCTAGCAAAGGAAATGGTTACCCATTTATCCTAGGGAGACCATGGCTAATGAAAATGCGAGCTTTGCAGGATTGGGAGAGTAATAGGTCAGCCTTGTAAAAACCAATTTTCCATGTTCTTTGGACCCACTTGCATACTTTCCCTATGAGGCCTTTGATAGTGGGAACTCCATGAAGAGGTGGGCCAGATCTTCACTAGCCAACCTACACCCCAATCATCGATCTGACGCAATCCCTCTTTCCTGAATCTTCACCCCCGCCGGTAGAGCACCCCAAATTACCTTCCATAAAAATACCTTCATGTGCTGCAGAACCTTTGGCTTCCAGATGTTCTCCATTACTTGCTCCCACCTTTCCTCCGGCCATTGTTTTTTCCATACCTTGTTAAGGGGGCTAGACCAATTCTTCTTATGCATCATTGTATGGTAAATGTATTTAGGATGAGGTTTCCATAAGAGAATGCTTCTGGGCCATTTCTAGGCGTTTCAGTCAAACTCTGAATCACAGACAGACATCACTATATTGTCAAGCTCTTTCCTCACTTTGTGGACCAGCAAGACCTCTAAGCTATTCAGTTGGTATTGGGTAACCAGTAGGTCAACGGTGTTCCAACTCTTGTTGTCACTGTCTCAGAAGTACCCTAGTCAATTCAGACCCTTATTGTTCAGATTCGTGGCTGTCTCTATCCAATAAGGAATTTGTGGTGGATCTACAACTTTGGAAAGCCAAGGGGACCAATGCAAAATGGACTTCTTGAAGTATCTAGTTTTTCCCCCCCACTTTAAGACTCATGTTGCTCTATTGCATTTTCTTACCAATTCTCCTGAGCTACCCCCAGTCTTAGGGTAGTCCACATCGGGGCTAACAGCTTGTCATGAACGTCCACCCCTCTCCACTGTCCAGCTTTCGAGCCTAGTTTAGCTGCTTCTATCATATCTTTGATCATGACAGCCCAAACATGATCCTGTTTAACCAAGGAAACAACACATTTGGTGCAACAAGCTTCTGCATGGGCCACAAGGTTCAGAATTTTGAGGCCTCCTTGATTCCCCAATTGAGCAACCGATTCTCAACGGGTCCATTGCCATGGCCTCGAGGATTTTGTGTTGTTTTTCCATAAAAACCTTTTAACTGGTTTTAAGAACTCTTTCCAGTGACACTTAGCCATCTTGAGAAGCGGGCTAGTGAAGGCAATATAAGGAATCATAAAGGCATTTATCACTTTTATCCGACTTGGGAATGGGAGAAGAGCATACTCCCATCTACTCATTTTTTAAATTTTTTTTCAAGCACCCACTCAAATCTTTGCTTGTGAGTTACTCCACCTCAAGGGGGCACCCAGCTGTCTGAAGATATTCCCTTTTGTGACAATCTCCCCGACTAGTCAGAAGGGTCAAATGAGTCATTTTCTGATAGAGAGATCAGCCTTGACTTCTCTATGTTACACTAGGACCCCGAAGCTACTGAGAATATTTGTACAATCTCCAGAGCTTTCCTGATGACCTGGGGGCAGGCCTTCAAGAAGAGGAGAGAGTCATCTGCAAAAAGTTTTGCTAGGAGTTGGCTATTTCATGGCAAATCCAGGCCTTGCAACTCCCCTCGTTCCGCACTAGATTCGAGCGTCGTGATTAAATTATGTGATCCTATGGCAAAAAGCAGGGGGGCCAAAGGGAGTCCCTGCTTAATAGACCTTTTGACCTCAAAATAGCCCACAATTCTATCGTTGAATAGGAGCTCTGACTGGCTTCCAGTTACCAGTACACTTACCAGACGACATAGGCGTAGCCCAAAGCCCACAGCTTCCATGACAGCTTCTATATATGTCCATGTTATTCGGTCATAAGCCTTATCCAGGTCCAACTCTAGTAGTACACACTCTTGCTTTGTGACAATTGAGTACTTGATGCCCACCATTGCTGCCAAGATGTTATCGTAAATGGACCTTCCTTTTGATGAACCCATGTTGATGGGGAGAGATGATATTGGTTAGTAAGGGGGCTAGTCTGAGAACTACAACTTTAGCAATAATTTTGTTGGCCACCGACATCATCGTTATAGGGCGCCAGTGTTTGAGCTGAGAACAATAGATCTCATTGGGGATGGGTTTGATAAGCCCTCTCTTTACACTTATTTCCAACAACCCTTTGACAATGGATTTATTGACCAAACTTGTGATTGGGACCTTGAGATCGTCCCAAAATTCTCTATAAAATTCCACCGTCCCATCCCAACCCGGGGACATTTCCTTGCCAAGGGCTTGCAATGCTAGCGAACATTCATCTTTGGAAAATGCCCTTTCCAAGAAATTAGCTTCTGAGTGGGGAATCTTCTTCTTGACACTCTAAAGTAAGGCCCCTATGGCTTCTTCCACTTCTTGGGATTAGATCTCTGGTTGTCCAATGATTTGACTAAGATAGATCAGCATCAAACCAGCCATCTCATCTTGATTATGAACTCCTATCCCTTTCTCATCATTGAGCGAGTGGATATGGCCTCGACTCTTCTTGATTTTTAAAGCCCTAAAAAAATGAGCTTGATTAGAGGCTTCAGGTTGAGGGCAACCTCCCTGGAGAGAAGCCTTGCCTTTCTGATGTCTTCTAATTGATCATTAGCAAGGTTAGATTTAGCTTCGAGCCATCGTTTGTGCTCATCCTTAGTAGCAAGCCCATTGGATTTTTTTTTGGAGGTAAGCAGCTGTACCTCCGCTGCAAGATGCGCTAGAAGGTGTACCTCCCTAAGTTTATTGATTCGGGGGCCCAAGGTTTTGATTGCTTTCTGGATGCTCTGAGCAAAGAGGTCCCACGCATTCTGTTTGTTGAGGTCGACATCTTTTTTGAGCTTACCTAGTGCTTTCTTGGTTAGATTCCTGAAAAGAGGGTCTTTGAAAAGGTGTGTCCCTATAACTAACAGTTTTTTCCCACCTCTTGGGGTATGCTCCTCCCTTGTATTCTTCTTAAAATGTATGTGCAGAGGTGTGTGATCCTAAAGGATTTTGTTAGGACTACCTTCATCTCCATCAACGACGGTATCCAGTCAGCTTGGTGTGAGCAATAGCATCTGCCCAACCTGGATGCAGTGCGGACATACCGGAGGCTTGTGTAGGTGAACCCAGGCGTGCTGTTCCAGGCTTGTGTAGATGAACCCAAGTGTGCTGTTCCATGGGCCAATTTCCCAAAATTTTATCATCGTCCATTTTTTGCACAAACTTTGCCATTTAAACCTTTCCGAGTCAGACAGCATATTGGAGGATCCTGTTCTATCTCTGCTCTTTTTCTACCATATTGAAGTCGCCAACCAAAAACCACTCACCTTCAATTGGAGTATCTCTAAGATGCATCCATAGTTTATGTTTGTCTTTTGAATTGCAAGGGCCGTACACATTCACAATGGTGAAGTGATTCCCTTTCCAACTGATTTTGATCCCTAGGATTCTGCCGGATGGGTGGTCTGGAACCAATTTTGGCTCCAATTCTCTGTCCACAATGCTGAGGACGCCACTGAAACAGCTACTTCCTTCTCCATAGCATATTAGTTTCTTTCCTAGTGCCTACTTTCTCTTGCTATGGGCATCTAAATGATGTTCGTGGATGTCTTGGATGTAAGATTTAGTGAAATCTAATTGGAATTGGATATTGAGAACGTTAATCTTGGTGCTTAAGAGTGCTTGAGCTTGAGATTCATCCAAGGTGAGGTGAGGAGGCTTCATACAAAGGCTATGCCATGATTTTTGAAAGGAGTGAAAGTTTTGCAAATGAGAAAGGTGTGATTTGGCTTTGCTAAGCTTGTGATTGAGGGCATTAAACTCCACCAAGGAGAGGGAAACAATTTTATTGAATTCCAAGGGCTTTTCAATTTGGGGTAGAATGGGAGAGCAAGCAACCGCAAGGGAGGAAGAGCTTGCGGAGAGAGAACCAAAAGAGGAGAGGAAGGCAAGGGGAGGACTTGTGAGGAGGCCTCCTTGAGAGGTGTTGGAGGAAATGCCACCATGTATGGTTTGTGGAGAGTTGGAGAAAATGCCACTATGTATGTTTTGTGGAGAGTAAGTAAGGCCCGGATGATGTGAGAGAGAGGGGTTAGTGATGTCGATGTTTTTTTGTCACGGGAAGGGAGAGTTGATCAAGATCTTCAAGTGGTAGGTTAGCAGTGAGGCCGAAGATTTCTTCCAAGCTAAAAAGGGTCTTTTTCAAGGAGGTAGGAAGAGATGACGTTGGAGAGGGTAGGTTGATGAGGTTAGCCACCGAGGTAAAGCTGGGAAAAATAGATTTACCCTTAGAAAGGGTGTTGGGTTTCAAGGGAATTACAAGGGCCGGGGAAGCGGATATGGGCGTTAGAAGATTTTGTGGTGTGGGCCACCATATTGGAGATAGGGGAGGCTAGAATAGAAGAAGCCGGATTTAGGGTTATGGGATCCTTGATACCGATTTTTGTCACCAAAAAAACCTAAACTCTTACAACTATATCCCTTGGAAATCTTGGCACCCTACTCACCAAAAGATTGCTTTTATTCTCTCAAAGCTTAGGAGGTACATTATTAGGGAAAGCTCTCTTTCAGGCTTTATCTCTATTCATAACCTCTTCTATACTAGGCTTAGAGAAAAAGGATATCCCTCCCTCCTATTGAAAACTTGCTTTCTCTACCTTTCCTACGATCTAAGACTCTCTCTCCTTCAAAAATTGTCCAAAACCAAACCTTCTCCCACCATCATCTAGATTCCTTTCTCACCTCTAATCCGCCATCTCAACTTCTCTCATTCCCATTAACCAATCCCTCACTAATCTTCTTAAATCCAACACGGAACTCGCACGCTTGCCTAGACCTTTGATATGTTCGATGAATAGCACCCAATTTCGGAACCCTTCTCTCTAAACCCCCTTCTTTTTTTCCCGCTCGACCCCCCGCCCCCCCAAGGAATTCAACCCGTATTTGATAAAACCTTACCTCAACTAACTTCGAGCTCATGTATATATGCAACCCCTGTAAACTCCACCCATTCCCTAGGCTAAGTCAAATTCCTTTGTTGACTAGTCCCTTTTCTGTACAATTTTTCCACTCCTTTAAATGCCTTAATAACTCTCCACCTTTTCCTCCCTTTTTTGTAAGTACCCACTTAAGGTGAGCAATAACCCGTTTTTAAGTTAGCCTCTCCCTCTTCAAATATGGTACCACTACAGATTTTTGAGCCACACCACACCTCACTATTTATACCCCCTCCATATCCTCCTTTCTGTTTGCACCACTGATGAGCTAATGAAATCAAAACGAGTTTGGTGTAAACTTGTCTCTTTCTCCCTCCCCTCCCTCCTTCCCTCCCCCCCCCCCCCACAAAAAAAAAAAACTCATATAGCTTTGTTTCTCTTCCATCATGTTGCCTAAGCAAAATTATGCTTGCTAAGTCGGTTTGGTTTAAAAACCTCTAAAAGTGCTACAAATAAACATATGCTAAATATTTAAGTGCATGTTAGTATAAAATATTCAATACTATCAATTCAAGAAAGAAAAGAATTATTAAAAAAACAAAAGGCTATGTATGAAATTATGGTGATCTAAGGGTAGAGGGGGGTGGTTCGTATCTCCCCCCGCTACCTCGGATACATTTGTATCCATTTAAAATGACTCAACGCAGTAATATGTACCGTAATGAATGTGGTAATATCCGCGTAATGTACACGATAATCATTGGAGCCGAAAAAAAGAGAGAAGGACAAAGTATGCCACATATTTGCAGCATATTCTACCCTTCCCTTCTTTGCCATCCCCCCTGCATCTTTGCTCATTCTCCCTTGTCCATCTCTCCCCTCCCTCTCTCTCTCTCTCTCACACACACACACACACACACACACACACACACACACACACACACGCACGCACACGCACACACATGCACACACACACACACACACACACACACCCACATTTATATACATTCTATTCGAATTGATTATGGAGATGGTTTTGGAGTGGGGGTTATCCGCGAATGACATTGGACTCTCAATCTCGTTGGCAACCAACTCTTTAATGCATGATAAATACCTAATCTCTCCACCCCCTCTTTCCCTATTGTTTTCTACCACCACACACACACACACACACACACACACACACACACACACACACACACACACACGTGCACGCGTGCGCACACACATACATACATATGCACACACATAATAATGGAAATAGATAAAATGCATTGATTGCACATACCTCCCTAATTTGTATGGATTTACGAATGTTGTGCAAAGTAGATCCTTCTTTTTTACCCGCGATCATTGTGAGCACGGGCTAAGATTTCTTTGTGTTGGAGTGTGATTACTTCGTAGCTGTTGGTATGAGATTGGTTGTTTTCTTGCTGTATGCTTCACAGAGAGAGAGAGAGAGAGAGAGAGAGAGAGAGAGAGAGAGAGAGAGAGAGGAAAAGAGAGGGAGAATGAGAGATTAAGAATGTTTTAATGGTTATTGTTAAATAAGTCCTAATGTAGAGAGAGGAGAAATGTTTAATGTTAGAGTAGTGTCAAAATAGTGTAAGTTAGAGAGAGAAATATTTAATGTTAAGTTGGAGTAAGAAATGTTAATATAGTGTAAGGTAGAGAGTGGGAAGAGGGGGAGAGAGAAAGAGAGGATAGATGAAGAGATAGGGAAAGAGAGAGAGAGAGAGAGAGAGAGAGAGAGAGAGAGAGAGAGAGAGAGAGAGAGATAGAGAGAGACAACGAAGAGAGAGAGAGGGAGAGATAGAGAGAAGGGGAGAGATAAGGAGAGAAAGAGAAAGAGAGGGAGATATAGAAAGATGGAGAGAGGGAGGGAGAGAGAGATAGGGAAAGAAGGAGAGAGAAAAAGAGATAGCAAGAGGGAAAGAGAGATAGAAAGAAAGAGAAGGAGACATAGAAAGAGGGAGAGAAATAGAGATAGAGAGAAACAAAGGGGGATATAGAAAGAGGGAGAGAGAGATAGGGAAAGAGAGAGATAGATAGATAGATAGATAGATAGAGAGAGAGAGAGAGAGAGAGAGAGGTAGAGGAAGAGAGGGAGAGAAAGATGGACGGGAAGGGATATATATATCAATATATAACTATATATACATATACATATATATATATATATATATATATATATATATATATATATATATATATATATATATATATACATATATATATATATATATATATATATATACATACACATACAAATATATATAAATATACATATGTATGTGTATACATATATATATATATATATGTATACACATATATGTATATATACACACACACACACACACACACACATACATATATATATATATATATATATATATATATATATTGATAGCCGTTTTTCGGCTCTCCGTAATTGCCATAGTGAGTTAACCCACCCTACCAAAATCATCCAAACACTGTGGCTATCCCTACCATTTTACTGTATATAGGTGTGTGTGAGTTAGGGGACTTTTCCCATATCTTCTTAAAAATCCTCAGCTAACTAGTCACTGGGCTAGTTGAGCAAAATATATATATATATATAAGTATATTATGGCCCATTTGTGTGTAAATATTTCATTGTATATAGAGCCTAAATAAAAGGATTTTTCATAATTATTTTGGTATTTATTTAAATATTTCTACCTATGGTGTGCTATTTATGCTATGTACATTGACTCACCACTACCACATTTTTTCTTACCATTTTGCATACTCTTTATTCCATATAAAAATAATTTCATACAAGCTTCTCTTATTTTTGGTGTAACTCCATCCCAACAAAAATAAAAAAAAACTAGTTTTATTTATGTGTATATTTTTTCACTATTGTGATTTTTCCTTCCTACATCTATTCTCTTTTACTCTCATAAATTAGAACACCAAAAATATTCATCTTTTTATGGTAGACTTATAATGAGAGAGATTTATTTTGACCCCTTTATATTTTTTCCACCTATATTATTTATATTTGACATGTACATATTTTCTTAGACCCCTCAATATTTGATTTTCTTAGTTGTACTATTCACTTATATCATGATCTCAACAATATCTTCAATTATAGACCTACCAAATAAGGTCAAGGGTATGTGGAATGCATGTGTGCACTATGGGGAGCTCACTCTTGGAGGTATTCAAAAGAATCATCCAAAGAAGGACCTCACAAGGACCTTGTGCAGTGGAAAAAACACTCGGTTTTGCTGAATTTTTAAAGATCACATGCTCCCCGATTTGAAAAGGTGATACAAACAAAAGTTGTAGCTCGTGAGCTGAACTTTCACCTCAAATTTTTTCATGTTTTTTTGAGCTACGAGCTGTGAGCTAGGATTTTATTTGTGGACCCCAGTTTGCCTATGCTATGCAGCCACACTTCCTCTTCCACTTTATCATTTTCCTCTTTCACACACACTCCTCCCTCTCCTTCCCACTCCCGAACCTGCAACTCCCATGTCCTAATTCACCCTCTTTACCATTGCCACATCACTCACACCTCCATAGCCTTCATCCTCCCTTTCTACACCCTATGTGTCCCCCTTTTTCTCTACAGAGGGCTCCCGTGACCCTAAGACAATTTGTGTATTGGCAACAAGGTCAAGTTTTGTGTTGTCTCTCTATTTCTCATCAAGCTTTGTGTGCATCTAGTCTTTAAAACTAAGACTGAGTTGCTCAAGTTGATTTGTGCTCTTTACCTCTCTGGCGTGGTGAATGTTTGTGTCTGGTGTGTGTGGCTATCTTGCATTCCCCTCTCTTTGTGCGTTTGAGTACAAGGAGATATCACGTGCGTCCTAGTTCGCATCTACAACTAGGTGGTGCCCCTTTTCTTGTTTGGTTTTTGGCTGTGGGTTGTTGTTGTCTCTGATTTTGCTTGCCCCAACCCCAAATTGAGCAGCACGAGAGCCTCAAAGGGTGTTTAGAGGCCGCTCTTCTTGTTGCCCGCCCCGGACCGCCTCAAATTGGTGCCCCCACTGAGGATCGGCTTGTGTATTTTTGTGAAGGCTCAACCTTTAGCATAATCAAGTAGCTTGCATGAATCACAAGAATTTGTATGATCCCTTCATTCCCATTGCAAGGCAAAAGGTATACATAATTGTTAGTACTAAGCTGCAATTTCAACGTGTAATTTGTAGAATTTTAGGTCCTTCTAGGTTGGCAGAGATAAACGCATCAGTAAATCCTTTTATTTTGCCTCTCATTAGGTACGACCTTAGTTTGGACGTCTATATTTTTGTTTTGTTTTAAGAATTAGGTCATGCATAGACCATGGATAATGGCCCAAGAATAGAGGTTTTCCCCTTTCAGTTCACTCCACACATTAGAATAAACATTGCAATTAGTAGAAAAATCCATTTTCAACAACGTATGGTGTTCATGTTTGGTGCCCAAAGAGTAGGAGAAATTCTCACATCACCAAACCCTGTCATCCTGCCTCTTATTGATTATCATAGGTCATTTGATGTGAATATTTTTATTTTGTTGTAGAATAGATTGCAATTTAGAAAACATTATTGTGTAAATTTTTTAAGAAAGAAAAACAAAAACGTGTTGTCACTTTGAAACCGATTCAATGGAGGCCCAACGCCAAATGTCCGGATATCCTCTTTTCTTTGGAGAGCCTAGAGAGGATGCAGAATTATTTTTAGCAAATTTCAAGATGTTTTATCGTATCAAGAGGATAGTAACTGATCAAGAACGTGTAGAGATGTTTGAGGTGGTCCTTAGAAAAGATGCTAGCACTTGGTTTGACTCTTTGCCTGAGGAAGTTAAAGGGAATTACACGAAAGTTGTGAATCATTTCAAGAGATACTTCTTTGATTCCCAAAACACTCAAAAGCTATGGCAAGACATTGTTTCTCATAAGAAAAAAGACTTAGATGACTACTACTTGTACAAGCAAGAGTTTCTACGTCTTTGGGCTGTATGGGTGACAAATGTTGCTAACCCTGGTGATGGTGCAAAGTTCCTAAAGAAGGAGAGGTTCATAGCCGGAGTCTTTCCTGACCTTAAGATAAAAGTTGAGGCCGGTGCACCCGCTACCTTTGAAGCAGCTGAAACTAGGGCTGCTGAGAAATATAGGAAACTCAAGTGCTTAAGGGGGGAGGTTCCAATAGAATGTCTTAGACCCAAAGGTAAGTCACAAGCATCAACATCTAGGGAGCTTCCTGAGGTAACGCCGGAAGTGATTGAGAAGTTAAATGAATCTTTAAGCAGCTTGTCAATTTACCTTGCACAAGCTGTAGGTCCAAAAGGACAAGCAAGGAAGTCTGAAGAGCGAGATCCATGACCTAGGAGAGTCTTACAATGTTGGAATTGCGGAGAGTCTGGACATGGGATGTATAATTGTCCTTTGCCCCGTGGGAAGCCAGGGAGACCTAACTTGAATTACCCAGTGATGAATGCAGGTGAAGGAACTACTCAACAACCACGGCTTCTACAAAGGCCAAATGGAGCAAGACCACCTCCACAAGGAGTGGAAGGAGTTCCACCTTTGCCAGACACAAATGTGCATGTGGTAGAGGTGACAAATTCAAAAGAGGTTGACATGGAAGCAAATGGAATTAAGCGTGGCCGTGGAAAAGGGAAGGAGAAAGAAGGTGTCACATCACAGAGTGACCATGGACGAGGTAAGAAGGCAAAGGAGACCAATGAAGCTAAGAGGACTCGACGTCGTATCAATCTCCAAGATTTCCCTCTTGGACATGGTATGGCTCTATACAACTTGTTGGAAGACATGAGAGGTAAGGGTCATGATATCACATGGCCTCAGTTTCTTGCATTATTCCCACAAGTTAGGAGGGATTTAACAAAGGCAGTTAGCACTAGGAGAAAGGTAAAAGAGAGTGTGCCTTTTGTAAAAATTGCACATGCTGAAATGAATGAGGATATTATACCTGTGCTAGATTGTTACATCAAAGAAAGATTGGTTAGGAAAGGTCTAGTGGATGGGGGTGCACAAATTTGCATCATGACAGAGGGACTCATGAAAAAACTAGGCATGGACATCCATGAGACACCTGAAATTAAAGTCAAGATGGCAAACAATAGCAAAGCTAGGTGTGTAGGCATTTGTAAAAATGTTTTTGTAGAGGCCTTTGGCATTAAGAAGGCGGTGGATTTTTATGTTATGTCTACCAAAGGAAATGGTTACCCATTTATCCTAGGGAGGCCATGGCTTATGAAAGTGCGAGCTTTGCAGGATTGGGAGAGTGGAAAGCTAATTTGCAGGAATGAAAATCATAAGAAGGTTGTCTTTGACATGAAGGAGCAACGCCAAGAGGAGCTCCATGAAGAATCATCTCAAAGTGAGACGGAGGAAGGCTGGACCGATAGCACTTCAGAAGGAGAAAGTAGCGGTAGCATTACTGAAGAGGAGTCTTCCATCGAAGTCATGGGGGTAAGGTTTAATCCAAACAACCAAGAGACCTCTTGCCCAGGTTTGGAAGAGGTAGGTTCCCAAGAGAACCAAAATATGCAAGATGAAGGAATGTTGTCTACAACACTTACAAAGGACGAAAGAGAGGAGTTCAAATGTGTGCTAAGGAAATTTCCTAGGCTTTTTGCTAAGACTACACCGATGTGTGTGGAGTAGATGCTGTTCAACACAAAATTGAGTTGAAGCCAGAGGCCACACCTAAGGCTAGGAGTCATCAAGGAGCAGGCTTTACTCAAGGAGGTAAGAAAGCTTCTAGCAGCAGGTTTCATTTATCCAGTGGAGAATTCAGAGTGGGTCTCTCCCGTTATTGTCACTCCTAAGAAAAACGGCAAGTGGAGGGTGTGTGTGGATTACCGTCCACTTAATGAGGCAACAAAAAGAGATCACTTTCCCCTCCCATTTCAAGATGAGATACTAAATGAGGTAGCTGGTCATGAGAAGTACACTGTGTGTGATGGCTATTCGGGTTACTTTCAAATAGGTATCGCATTGGAAGATCAATTGAAAACAACCTTCATCACTCCTTGGGGTTGTTATGCATTTAGAGTCATGCCATTTGGACTGACAAATGCTCCTGCAACTTTCCAACGCTTCATGAACATGGTGTTTCAAGAATTCTTTGGAAAGTGCATTAGGGTTTTTATTGATGAATTTTGCATTTATAGCTCAAAATCATTGCATCTACAAAAGATAGAAGAAGGTTTAAAAAAACTTTACGACATGGGAGGTCAACTCAACCCCGACAAGTGTCACATAGGTGATGATGAAGTGATCTTGCTTGGTCACAAGGTTTCCTATAAAGGCATTGAGGTGGATCCTTCAAAGGCAAAGGCTCTTATTGAGCTCCCATCACCCAAGAATCTCAAAGAGGTCATCTCATTCATTCAAAAGGTGAAGTATATGTCATGCTTTATTCACTTAGCTTCGGAGTTGCTTCATCCTTTGCAAAAGTTGACACAACAAGTAGAATTTGCATGGTCTTATGAGCTTGAAGAGTACTTTTGTAACATTAAAGTCATCTTGTCAGAGCTACCAACACTCATGCCTCCTTGTTGGGAGTACACATTCTTTGTTAGCTCTAGTGTTGGGAAGGAAACAATTGGTGCAGTTTTATTAAAACAAGATCCCCACAGTACCAGGATGCGACCCATCTACTTTGCTAGTAGGGTCATGAATGCTTTGGAGAGAGGCTACACGGAGGCAGAACTCATGATGCTTTCTCTCATGTTTGCGGTGAGAAAGTTTAGATCCTACTTGCTACCAAAACCTTTTGTAATTCTCACTGCAGAAAATATGTTTCCTTGGGTGTCATCTCAAATGAATCTTAGCACTAGGATCTCAAAGTGGATTATGGAATTGCAAGAGTTCCAATACTCTTTCAAGGTAGAAGATAGTGTGCGTGCACAATTGGCAGGGATCCTTACTTATAGGGTACATGAGAAGGAGATTAAGGTGCCTGAAGTAAATACCCTACCATTGCCACCACCTAAAAGTATTCCTAATGCTTTTACCTTGTTCTTTGATGGAGCTTTTCGACGAGTCACAGGAAAAGTAGGGGGAGGGCTAGTATTGCTCAACCCAAGTGGAGAGGTGGTCATGAAAGAGAAGGTCAATCTACCAGGTTCAACTAGCAACAATGAAGCAGAATATGACACACTATTTCATGGTTTAAAGATATGCATTGGCCAAGGTATACAATGTCTCATGGTAAAAGGGGATGCACTTCTCATCGTGAAGCAAATTTAAGGCATTTGGGCATGCAAGAATGAAAGCCTAAGGACAAAAGTTCATGCCATTCGTAGGATGTTTAATCAGTTTGAAGAAGTGCAACTATATCATATTCCTAGGAAACAAAATGAAGATGCCGATTTACTTGCACAACAAGCAGTTACATGTGTTGAGAAAGAAGTGCAAGTCATCATGGTGGCAACAACTGTCAAGCAACCGAGATACCAGGGATTGGAGTCATTGACTCCCATTATTATCTACATTTTGGAGGGTGAGTTTCCACAAGACTTCACGAAGGCTCAGAAGAGGAGACTCATGAAAAAGGCAAGCGCGTATCTCTTCTTAGAAGGATCACTCTATCAAAGAGGGAAGGATCAAGTGTGCAGAAGAGTACCAACTATTGAGGAAATCCCAGCCATCCTAAAAGGTTTCCATGAGGAAGCGTGTGGTGGTCATTTTGCACAAGAACTCACTGCAAAAAAGATTTTGCTTGCCGGATATGTTTGGCCAAGCTTGCACATTGATGTTCAACATTGGTGTAAAAGCTGCCACGATTGTCAGATTAATGGAAACAAGCGTCTGTTACATGGTCCACGTCAGCTAGTCCTTGCAAATGGTCCGTTTGAAAAATGGGGCATTGATGCTATGGGTCCATTGCCCACGACTAAAAATGGAAAATTATATATCTTGGTGGCCATGGACTACATGACTAGGTGGGTAGAAGCTCAAAGTGTGGCAAGAGTGAATGAGAAGACAGTTAGCAAGTTTGTGTACACTCACATTTGTTGCAGATTTGGCACATCTTTGGAGATTGTTTCTGATAATTGTCTAGGGTTTAGAAAGGTCTTGCTCACAGAAGTCTATGAAGAACTTCACGTTCTACATCGTCACAATACACCCTACTATCCCCAGTCAAATGGTATGGTAGAAAAAGCTAATGGTGTCATTGCAGGCATCATTAGAAAGATGGTGAGAAACAAGACAAAGTTGTGGGATGACTTCTTGGATGGTGCCTTGTGGGTATATCGAACCACATATAGGGAAGCCACGGAGTTTACACCATTTCACTTGGTCTATGGTCAAGAGACTTTACAACCAATTGAGCTCAACATTCCAACAATGCGACTTCATGGCAAAGCAACACAAAATGATCAAGAAGCATGGATGGATCGATTTCTTACCTTAGCTGAGCTTGAGTGGAAAAGAGAAGCAGCATACGAGTGCTACAAGAGGAAAGCCACACAGACGAAGGAAAAGCGTGACAAGAAACTGAAGGACAAAGGCATCAATGAAGGAGATCTTGTGCTAAGGTATGACAATCGACTCGATAATCGTTTTGATGCCAAATTTGAAACTAGATGGCAGGGGCCATACATAGTCAAAAAGGCTTTCAACTCAATTTATTATCAGGTTACGGACTTGAATGGGAAAGAGCACTCCAGGAAGGTAAACGGGTATCGCTTGAAGCCTTATTTGAGTCGCCTTCTACCAAAGGATCTACCAAAGATCTGTCAAAAGGCAGCTATCTCATGTAGGTATTGTTCCATGAAGCATGAGTGTAACTCAAACCAAAATTCTGAGGGGCCAAACAATGAAGACCTCGTCAAGGACTCTGAAGCACTCTCTTTGGAAAAGATGCTCTATGATGGTACATGAATATACCATCATCCTGGGGGAGGGCTAATGATAGCCGTTTTTCGGCTCTCCGTAATTGCCATAGTGAGTTAACTCAACCTACCAAAATCATCCAAACACTATGGCTATCCCTACCATTTCACTGTATATAGGTGTGTGTGAGCTAGGGGACTTTTCCCATATCTTCTTAAAAACCCTCAGCTAGCTAGTCACTAGGCTAGTTGAGCCAAAAAAAAAATAAAAAAAAATAAAAAATATAAGTATATTATGGCCCATTTGTGTGTAAATATTTCATTGTATATAGGGCCTAAATAAAAGGATTTTTCATAATTATTTTGGTATTTATTTAAATATTTCTACCTATGGTGTGTTATTTATGCTATGTACATTGACTCACCATTACCACATTTTTTCTTACCATTTTGCATACTCTTTATTCCATATAAAAATAATTTCATGCAAGCTTCTCTTATTTTTGGTGTAACTCCATCCCAACAAAAATCCAAAAAAACTAGTTTTATTTATGTGTATATTTTTTCACTATTGTGATTTTTCCTTCCTACATCTATTCTCTTTTACTCTCATAAATTAGAACACCAAAAATATTCATCTTTTTATGGTAGACTTATAATGAGAGAGATTTATTTTGACCCCTTTATATTTTTTCCACCTATATTATTTATATTTGACATGTACATATTTTTTTAGACCCCTCAATATTTGATTTTCTTAGTTGTACTATTCACTTATATCATGATCTCAACAATATCTTCAATTATAGACCTACCAAATAAGGTCAAGGGTATGTGGAATTCATGCATGCACCATCGGGAGCTCACTCTTGGAGGTATTCAAAAGAATCATCGAAAGAAGGACCTCACAAGGACCTTGTGCAGTGGAAAAAACAATCGGTTTTGCTGAATTTTTAAAGATCACATGCTCCCCGAATTTGAAAAGGTGATACAAACAAAAGTTGTAGCTCGTTAGCTGAACTTTCACCTCAAATGTTTTCATGTTTTTTTGAGCTACGAGCTGTGAGCTAGGATTTTATTTGTGGACCCCAGGTTGCCCATGCTATGCAGCCACACTCCCTCTTCCACTTTATCATTTTCCTCTTTCACACACACTCCTCCCTCTCCTTCCCACTCCCAAACCTGCAACTCCCATGTCCTAAATCACCCTCTTTACCATTGCCACATCTCTCACACCTCCATAGCCTTCATCCTCCATTTCTACACCCTATGTGTCCCCCTTTCTCTCTACATATATGTCCATATTACCATACTCTCTTCAGCTTTGTAAAGAACTTCAAAAAATAAGAAAAAATCCAAGGATAACCTCTGCAAATGAAGGCTTTTATCATGAATTTTCCAAGGTTTGAAGATAACATAGCTTCATCGACACGCACTACTTCGCCATGCTGACCGCTTCTTCTACCGGTGCTGTAAAGAGGTGAATGTCAACTTCTCCAAGCTTCAACCTTGCTTTACAAGCTTATCCCTTCTCTAACTTTTCTCATCATATATCTCACCATTTGGTGAATGATTTTGTAAATATTGTTTAGTGATAATTACTAACTACTAACCACTAACCTTATTGTAAAATGCACCCTCTACTAGAGTAGGCCCTCCCAAATTATTCACTCAATCCTCTCTCCTTTCATCCTCAATAATTCTCTTCCCTTGAGCCCACATCCATGTGACTCAAAGGACAAGAGAGACCCACCCTCCTTAAAAAAAAAAAAAAATATGCATAATCTTTTATTCTTTCAAATAAACTTGATTATGCCTAATCCAAATTGGGGCTTCTAAAACCTATAAATAGAGCCCTTCTCTCCCTTGTAAATGATCACATGATCACACTACACCACACCATTCTCAACACATAACACACCACTCTTCAAGCCTAGTTGTGTAGAGTGTGTGCATCGTGAGTGCTCTATTTCATCATTACACATAGGTGCATGGAGAAGCTTGAAGTTAGTTATGCCATCTAGAGGAGTGGAGTGTATGCCATACTCTTCACCACACTTGTAGCCTACTCTTGTGCATAAATAAGATTTATAGTTTTGGGTGCAATTGTATGCTGAAACTACGACTCTTCTCTCCAAATTGATTTGATAAGTTGGCTCATCAGGTGGTTGAAGGTATATTGTCCTTGAAGTTTGTTGTGCCATTTCATGCTTGGTGGTTTGAGGGCTTGTTGAATTGTTTGCCTAAAAGGTCAATTGTAAGAGGGTGCTCGGTGAGAGGGCTCCCGTGACCCTAAGACAATTTGTGTATTGGCAACAAGGTCAAGTTTTGTGTTGTCTCTCTATTTCTCATCAAGCTTTGTGTGCATCTAGTCTTTAAGGCTAAGACTGAGTTGCTCAAGTTGATTTGTGCTCTTTACCTCTCTCTGGCGTGGTGAATGTTTTTGTCTGGTGTGTGTGGCTATCTTGCATTCCCCTCTCTTTGTGCGTTTGAGTACAAGGAGATATCACGTGCGTCCTAGTTCTCATCTACAACTAGGTGGTGCCCCTTTTCTTGTTTGGTTTCTGGCTGTGGGTTGTTGTTGTCTCTAATTGTGCTTTCCATAGCCCCAAATTGAGCAGCACGGGAGCCTCGAAGGGTGTTTAGAGGCCGCTCTTCTTGTTGCCCGCCCTGGACCGCCTCAATATATATATATATATATATATATATATATATATATATATATATATATATATATATATATATATATATATATATATATATGTGTGTGTGTGTGTGTGTGTGTGTGTGTGTGTGTATGAGAGAGAGAGAGAGAGAGAGAGAGATACACACATACATATATACATATATATATATGTGTGTGTGTGTGTGTGTGTATCTATATATGAGAGAGAGAGAGAGAGAGACATGGAAAGAGAGATAAAGAGATAGAGAGGTATATACATATATATATGTGTGTGTGTGTGTGTGTGTGTATCTATATATGAGAGAGAGAGAGAGAGAGAGACATGGAAAGAGAGATAAAGAGATAGAGAGGGAGAGGGGAGAGAGGGAAAGAGAGAGAGATAGAGGTAGAGAAAGATATATATATATATATATATATATATATATATATATATATATATATATATATATATATAGAGAGAGAGAGAGAGAGAGAGAGAGATAACATGAGTTTAGGTACATAGTTGGTTGCAAGCTCACATGTGCAAATATCTCATGGACAAGCCGTTCCTAAAGTTCGCTGTAATTTTTTATCCTAAAAACGATGCGGACTTCGAAAATGGCTTATCTGTGAGCCCTTTGCGCATGTGAGCTTACAAGGAGATAAAGAGCAATGGTTGTAAGCAAAGCCACCGTTTTATGGTGTACGTAGTGTGGGTCTACTTTTGCTTTTGTATAGTGCTTTGAAAAAAAACTACTTTACATGAAAACAATGGAATTCAAAAATGACTTTTTATCTCTTCTCCTTACATTCTCTATATTTCTCTCTCTCTTCCTATCTATCTCTCTCCTTCTCCCTCTCTTTATCCCCATTGACGCGACATTAGATTGGAAAGATTTCAATGTATCGTACGTCATAAAAGAGGAAGGCATACAATGTGCACAATAATCCCTCAAACAAGGAGCTGCTGCGCAAGAAGCACAATAAAGAAGCTCTTCTTCAAAGCACTCTACATAAGCGGGAGCTCTCTTGCACTGCGCACAACAAAAAATGAGGGCTACATTTGCAACCATAGCTCTTTATCTCTACTTAAATTGATGGCTATATTTATGTAAGTGTATGTACTTAAACTATACTTAACTATAGAGAGTTTGTAATTTTATATGCTAAAATTATAGGTGGGTGTGTACATTTATATTTGTTTATGCATGTATGTAGGCACTAAGTATGGGAGCATAGCACCTGAAGGTTAAATGCTTCCTCTTGGGGATAGTCCATTTTTAATTGTGGAATTGCGGTCATTGATCTACTCATGTATGTATTACTGCAACGTACCTTTGGTTTTACCACGGTTAAGATTGTGATGATATCTAAAGAGGTGCCACTAGACCTTTGACACTACTAGCCCCTGCTTAGGTCTACTAGTATGTATATGTATCTACGTGCTTGTGTGCATATATACTTGTGTACATATATATAGATGAGATAGTAGAGGGAGAAATCAAAGAGATATTTCACGCTTGGACATCCTACATCTACTCTACTCAGGTTCCTCTTTGGCCGCTACACTTCGTAGCATCTTTCCAGATGTGGTCTTTCTCCGGTAGTCCATGCCATGGGAGAGTCAGGGAGGTAATCCTTATGTCTAGAGCCTCACAATGATGACACCTCAATCTGTGAACCCTTCTTACCGTTCTACTCTCGTTTCATCACAAGGTACCACTCCCATCGCATTGTAGGCTCCCACACCACTCCATTCAGCTGCTGCTTTGCACGAGCATCGTCGAGCACTTCTTTTAGTGGTGCACTTTGACGCTTGTCTCAAGATAGCAAGCTTTGAGAGAGACGGACCCGACGGGGGATCTTATTGCTTCGCTTGTTTTGGTGGGGGGGGGGGGGGGGGGGAATGGGGTCCCCTATTTGGAAGCGTGCCACTCGAGATGCAGAGGATGAGGATACTAATGTACCCGTGTCAGACATGCATGGATGCTACAACAGTAAATTATGGCAGGGAGGTGCACTTCGCTACAGCATAGGGCATGGCATTTCGACGCCATCTTCAAGCTATACATTGGACGTATAAGAATTGTTTTGTAAAGTTTAGAGACCAGTTTTCCGATCATGCACGCTACATTGAGGATGCGTTGCATGATAGATTTCCAAATGCTTCCAATAAGCATTTTTGAGAACAATGGTTGGAGGACTATATAAAAATAATTTTGAAAAACAAGCAGTCTAGTGTACGGTGCGCAACGACCAACCAAGATAGAGATCCAAACAGGAGCTTTCGGGGTGGCAACATGGCAGATGCAAAGTGGGAGAGGGCAATGGAAGAAAAGAGTGATTAGGTTGCAACGGGCTCATCCTACAGACAACAACGCGAAGCTCGGGGCATACAAACTCCCATGCACTATGGTTCGAGAGGAAAATCAGCCCTGAAGGAAAAGGATGTATGTTTGGTTAAATTAGAACTTAAATCGATGATTAGAAAGATTTTAGTTAATGATTTCTTGTTGCTATTGCTAACTTATGAAAATATCACTCTTAGTCGACCAACCAGAGAGATGATTAAGTTTCGGGAGTGGCATACAAAATTTGAAATTTGGTGATGGTTGTTGGAGAACAACCACATATTTGGCGAGCAACTGGCTCAACATTTGGATCTCTACAAGTGGGAGGTTTAAACAAATGATATTGTATGAGTTGTTGATCTGTTTAATTTGGTTTGGATTAATGTAGGATCAAACATACGTGCCTGTGGATGACGATGAGGAGGAGGAGCATTAGATAGAAAATTATTTTTCTAAACTCTCATAAAGTCCCAATGGACACAATGTATATACACATATTTTCATTTTATTTGTAAATTTTTATAATAGTTGATCTTCTGCACATTAAATTGTCAAGGTAAAGTATATTCATTTTTTAACTTTTGTTTTTTTCTATGTAGTCTTTCAAAAGACAATTGATGTTTCATATGTATTATGCAGGTTAAAATTAAAGGTGCTCATTTGGGTGATCATCTTTATTTCTGAATAGGCATGTAGCGGTAATAGCCATGATAATAGTCAATTATTTTTTTTAATATCGCGTATATTACTTTAAACCACTACCGCGTCAGTTGCCATTGTTATTACTGCACACTTAATCTTTTCTCTTTATATTTTCCTTCACTAGCCCACGACAATGCTAGCGGTTTTGTAATTTTCCTCTTATAGTGATTGAAGGACAACATGTGAATGATAGTATATAATTTCAAAGCAATGATGGAGGGTGATAAAGAATGATGGAGGTTGACACATAAAGAGTCCACTACAACATTTGCAAATGTGTATACTTTGCTAGTCTTGTTATTGATGGTAGTAGGAGAGTAGTACTTTAAGGATCGTGTTGCAACTCCTATCATAAGCACTAATGTAATACTTATTATCTAGATCCACTATAAGAGACTAAGCCTAGAACTTCCAACATTTCTGCGGATTAACAAAGGAAAAAATAAAGATAAAAAATTATGTATGCGGTAATAACAACGGCAAACGACACAATTGTCATCAAACAACAATATACGCGATAATAGGCACGTATAAATATCCGCGGCTATTACCACGTCATGTATCACCATCATTTCCACGTATATTTCCTCTACACAACTTTCCAGAAATAAAAATGCTCATTTAAGGCACCCAAAATCTTTATTTTTGACTTGCATAAAACATATCAGATATGAATTGCATGTTGAAAAGTGTACAAAAAATAATAATAAATTTTGAAATTACATGTTCAAACCTTATCTACATAATTTGAAGCACAAAAGAGAAATATTAAATTTAAAGATAAAATTCCAAATGAGTTTTATATACAAATTATGAGGGTTTGTTATGCCATGTTTGCATTTGCAAAAGACGACTACAAAAAAATTCTATCTATCTAAGTCCTCTTCCTTGTCCTCCTCATCCTCCTCCAAAGGCACATAAGTTTGATCGCTCTGAATCTACAACAACCAACATAAAATTGGATAAATCAATAACCCAAAATGATCAATACAATTTTCATTGACTACACTTATCGCTTGTAGAGAGCTAATTGCTGAGTAGAATTGCTCACAAGAGATATAATGGTTTTCCAACAATCATCACCAATTTTTGAA
Organism: Adiantum capillus-veneris; assembly: GCF_014529385.1. NCBI lineage: Eukaryota > Viridiplantae > Streptophyta > Polypodiopsida > Polypodiales > Pteridaceae > Adiantum > Adiantum capillus-veneris. The sequence goes on along the minus strand of NC_140931.1, from coordinate 28,403,935 downwards.
TTCCGTGTGTGTCTCTTGATACTTGTCCAGCTCTCTAATAGGACTGATCAAAGTGATACTTTCCTAAGTTAATAATAACCAAAAACGTTTATAAGCTAAAACATCTTCTATACACAATTAAAAATTACTTACATATTTTTCTTTCCAAGCTGCTTTGCCTACCAAACCATAGAACGTGGGAGTTTGTCTGGCTTGAGCTTCGCGTTGTTGTGGGATGATCTTGCTACAAGTTTCTTGCCGTTTTCTTGCATGTCCTACTCTCGCTCCGCATCTTGATGTTGCCACCATGATAACTCCTCTCTGGATTTGCGACATGGTTGGTTCCTGCATGCCGTACATTTGATTGCTTATTTTTAGATTTTTTTTAATATACCCCCTCCAACCACTGTGATGAGAAACACTCATTGGGGGCGTTTGGAAATCGAGCATGCGAGGCTTTCTTGATATAGGGCACATGATTGAGCACTTGGTCTTTGAATTTAATAAAACAATTCTTATATGTTGAGTTCATAAGAATCTGAATGTGGCACCGAAATGCCCTACCTTGCACAATATCAAAATCGACCTCCCCACCATACTTGACCCTATAATAGCACCCGTGCATGTTTCCATGGGCGCATTGGTGTCATCATCGTTTGCGATTGGAGCAGTATGCTTCAAAACTAGTGACTCTATCTCTCCTCCACCATCAAAAAAGGTGTCCCAATAGGAGTCCCCGTTGCTGCCTCTATCATGGTGCTCGCTATCTTGAGATGAACGTCGTCATGCATTGCTATAAGATGTTCATTGACCATTTGTGTATTGTCGATGAGGCTTGGAAAAATAAAGTCAAATGGAATGGCGTGGGTCCCTGCGATGAAAGAGGGTGGGTCCTTGGAATGGAAGTGGTGTGGTATTATAAGAAGGTACGATAGAAGTAGGTGTCATCCATGTGAGTCTCTAGATGTGTGAAGTCCCTCCCTGACTCCCCCATGGTGCGGTCTATTGTAAAAGACCATATACCACTAGTTGCTATGGAGTATAGTAACCAAACAATCCTTGTGTCAAACAGAGGTACTCCTCTCATAAAGATAGTGTGAAATTTAGGCCTGGATCTACCATTGGTGAAGAAACCTAAGTAGCTAGACCGACACCTCCATAAGCAAAAGAGGGCCATGCCTGCAAATAATAGAAAAAAATCCACACTCATGCTCACAAAAACCTAACTACAGATAAACCTAAAACCATTGCTTGAGTCGATTCCACTGGAGGTGATGTCCACCCTGGATGGGAGCCCATTTGGGACTTGAACCAACCAAACAAAGAATGCAAGGGCTACTCCCCAATAGGTGGTCTCCTGTCCAAAATCTAAAATAAGTATTAGGACCTAACCTCTCTCTAATCTCTCTCTACTTAATCTACACACCTCTGTATGTCTACACCCAATCTACACGGCTTCTCAAGGACCTACTACACCTAATAGAAGTAGATTAGGGGTAGAGAGAACATAGCAAGAGAGCTAGATAGAAGTATATACATAGTCACATGATACGTATATACATGCATACATATATACCATTAGACCTAAGTAGGGGCTAGTAGTACCAATAATCTAGTAGCACCTCTTTAGATATCATCACAATCTCAGTCGTAGTGGTAATCCATACATGAATGGATCAAGTACTAGAAATTTATGATTAAAAAGGGACTATACCCAAGAGGAACCGTTCAACCATTGGGTGCTAAGCTCCCTTACTTAGTGTCTACATACATGCATATATACACACACTCTGAGTCGCATGGATATGTATATACATAGCATCACATCTACACACTTCTATATAGGAAACAAATATATATGGAGCATTTATATACTCATAATTAAATACAGATACCTAGACCATACTATTAGACCTAACTAGGAGCTAGTAGTAACAAAGTGGTACCTCTTTAAATATCGTCACAATCTCAATTGTGGTAAGGATACATTGCAGTAATCCACACATGAGTGGATTAAGGATTGCAATTCCATGATTAAAAAGGGACTATTTTCAAGAGAAAGCATTTAACTATTGGGTGCTATGCTCCTTTACTTAGTGCCTACATACATGTATATACACATACACTCATATAGATACGTATATACATGCATTCATATATATGTACATACATGCTCTTTTTCTCTGAACTCTACACTTAAGTTTTACCTAATCTACATACCCCTATCTACACCTTAACGTTACCTAATCTACATACCTCTAATTTTCTACCTAATCAAAGTAGATAGAGAAGGTGTACAAAGAGAGGTAGAATAGGTGTAGACTAGGTGCAAAGAGAGAGATAGGAGATTTCTATATCCATCTATCTACCTCTCTTTCTATGCCTATTTTACACCTATTTACACACCTCTACTTCTCTACGTAATCAAGGTAGAGAGAGAGGACGTTTGAAGAGAGGTAGAATGGGTGTAGAGAGATATGTGGATAGATTTTTATCCACCTATCTACCTCTCTTTGTGCACATAATTTACTCCTATCCTACAAAGTGAGGTAGATTAGGTGTATACACACTACCTCTCTCATATACACATATATATACAAGCACATATGTACGTACATATACATACACACACTAACATAGAGATGTAAATACATATGTCTACCTGCATACATATATATACACTCACATAGATACACACACACACACATATATATATATATATATATATATATATATATAGACACTAATAGACCTAAGTCGAGAGGCTAGTAGTGCCAATGATCTAGTGACACCTCTTTAGATACCATTACAATATCAATCACGGTAAAACCAAGGATATGTTGCGGTAATCCATACATGAATGGATCAAGAACCACAATGGCATGATAGACTATACCCGTGAGGAAATGTTCAACCATCGGGTACTATACTCCCTTACTTAGTGCCTATGTACATGCATATATACACACACTCACATAGATACATACATACATGCATACATATCTACACACTCACATACAAAAGTATATACAAATATGTATTATAAGTATGTACAACAAAAGAGTTATATACACCCGATTTACACTCTCTCTTCTCCTCTCTCTATCCATCTCTCTACTCTCTATATCTCTCTCTTTCCCTCTCTATATATTGCTTTCTCTCTCTCTCTCTCTATCCTCTACTCTCTCTCTAATTTCTATCTTTCTATCTAACTATCTATCTGTCTCCCTCTCTTTACCTCTCTATTTCTCCCATATGTCTATACCCCTCAACAGCCCACGCAGCTCTGTGCGAAGCTCTGCCCCAGCCCTGTGAGGACGGCCTCAATCCGGGTTCTGGACTCAGCCCTGCGAAGTACAGCAGGCCGCGGTACCCTTCGACAGGGAGAGATTCCAAGCATTGTGCACCCTTGCAGGGGCGAGCACACCCGCAACACGAGGTTCCACTCTACGCTGTTGTTTTTCGACAGGGGAGGCGTCTGCAAGTCCCGATACACTCAAAAAAAAAAAAAACCTTTTCAAAGGTTGTTGTAGCCTTGGGCATTAGAGAGGTTTTTCCGGCATTGGTTTTTGGTTTTCAGCTTCAGCCCTGCGAAGTACAGCAGGTCGTGGTGCCCTCCAGAAGATACTCGACACAGTTAAATCTCCAGGTCACGACACAGTTCAAGCCTTCTCACAGTTCTGAAGTTCATAACTTTTTCAAAGGTTGAAGCCTTGAGCATTCTCAAAGGGTTTTCCCTCTAGAATTTGCGAGTCAGTGGTTGGTTCGCTTTTATCCCCTCAAGCACAGGGATGGCTACTCCAAAGACCCCCGCCAAAACAAGACCGAGTTTTGCAATAGTGCTGGCAGCCCCTAGCAAACTTGATCGCATCACGCAGTTGCAAGCAACTCTTGATCGAGTCTTGGAGGAAAACTTTGAACTCAAATCTCGCCTGTGCAAATTAGAAGAACAATTCAAGTATATGGCTGACCTCACCACCGACAAGGTAAAGGAGGTTGCGGCAAAGGTTAGCCAAGTTCACTCAACAACCATTGCCCAAGTAAAGACGTGTGTAACAAAGGAAATCTCCGAACAAAAATCTCAAGAAGATAATGCTCTCAAGGTACGCATCGGTGGGCTCCCCTTGCAGTGGTGCACTGTTGAGGACACCCTTGAAGAGGCAATCATCAAACTTAACAACATTATTGAGCCAATCAACATCAAGTCAGAGAATGTCGCTTGGATCAATGATACACATCGTCATGTGCGTCCCGAGCATTGTGTTCTTACCTTCAAGAACAAAGAGGAGCGGGTGAAGTTTCTACATCAGTCCCGCCTTCTCAAAGAAAACAAGCTTTGGATTGCAGAAGAATTGACCATGAATCAACTCAAGAGTAAAGCGAGTGAGCTTAAGAAGGTGCATGAAGCGCGTAAGCAAGGAAAATGGGCAATCTATCGAGGTGGCAAAGCGATCATCCAGGAATTCCGAAATCCCAAACCAGCTCTCCCCCCAGCCGACCCTTAGGTTTTTGTTTGTTTTCTCCTACCCTACCCTCTTGATGGACCCTCAGTCCTTAACTGATATGTATCAGCACACACTGAGAATGAATCATTGTAATGTTGTGTTCTTGGTCCCATAGGTCATATATGACCTCCGTGGACGATAATCCAATCTATCTATCTATCTATCTCTCTCTCTCTCTCTCTCTCTCTCTCTCTATATATATATATATATATATATATATATATATATATATATATATATTATCTCGCTACTTTCTATCCCTCTCTTGACTGGTTTACCCTAGCCTCCTCCAAGCCTTTATACGTGCTCGCCACCACGCTCCAAGGCATCACCTGACGGGGGGGGGGGTTAAGCCATACCCCTGCCCTCCCCTTGCCAAACACAATAAGGGCACTACCCCATCTCCTTGTGATGAAGCCAAAGGATCTATGATGGGGTGGAGATAGTGCTACCAAGTTGCTGAGGACGTGCTGCCAACCTGATGCAGACTTGTCGAGTGTTGCTACTGCGTCGAGTGTCCTAAGTCAAAGGACTGAGTGGCGTGCAGAGGATGTCATGTGAAGATTAGATGCCTTGCAGAGGACGGCATAGGTGGTCCCATCGTCAAAAGATTGGATGTCCTATAGGGGATTCCATTATGACCAACATTTCAATAGAATCGCGACAAGCCCCAACTATACAACCCGTAGATAGCATGTCCACCTTTGACACACTGGCATCTTGCCCATGGAGCTTCTTTCTATGGTTGTCGCCCCTCAAAAGGATCGACCCTCTACCCGCCAAGAACCAAGAATATCGGCTCTCAAGGCTTAGATCCAAGTCCTCATAGAGGAGAAGTAGCCCTCAAGTAAGGGCTAAACAAGCTGGAGAGCTCACAAGAAGGAGAGATTCAAACCCTGCTTGCAAAGGCATGGCAAGTTGAGCCCTCCCTCACCGAGGTCATATTTTCTCAAAAGAAAGTCCATGAGATAACACCTAAGTTGCATTTTACATCATATGGTGTATATATAATACGCTTTAAATGGGCTTATTATACAATAACTATCTTTATTCAGCCGTATTATACAGTGCCACATCAACAAAAACACCGTATCATATAATTTTTTACAATTATGATCAAAAAATTATTTCGGTCGAATATTTATTTTGATTGAAATATGTATCTCGATTGAAACATAGTCATTTATATACGTGAAAACGAATTTTTTTCCTCATTCTATTTGATCTCTCTTCCCCCTTGTGTCATTGTTAGGTGAGCTTTACAACATCAAAAAATTAGTAAAAAAATTTATTTATAAATTTAATAATCAATTTTTTAAAGTAAAAAGTTAGAGCTTAGGGTGAAAACTTAAATGTAAAAGTTAGAAAAGTTAGAGCTTAGGGTGAAAAGTTAAATGTAGTTTCTTTTAGGTTATGAAGTTTTAAGTTTAAAAATTACCTGCTTTGTGTGAAGTATATCTTACACTGGGAGGTAAATTAAGTAAAGTGATTAGTGATTGCTTGCCTTGTGTAGAGTAAACTCACACTCGGAAGTGAATTAGGATAGTTATTAAAGCTACCAGTTATTTTCTTTGTGTTGAACTATGTTCTCACCTAGAAGTAGCTTAAATTACATAGTTAAAGTTAGTAGATACTTGCTTTGTGTTGAACTATCTATGTTCACACTTGGAACTAAGATTTATCTAATGATTATCAATCATGTGTAGCGTAATACTCACACTAGAGGCAATTTAGGTAGATTAAATATTTCTTGCTTTGTGTAGAGGTATTTTCACACGTAGAAGAGATTTAGATGAGTAGTGAACTATGATTGCTTGCCATGTGTAGAGTTACACTCACACTTGGAGGTAATTTAGGTAGGATTTTTAAAGATATCTTGCTTTGTGTAGAGTTTACTCACACTTGGAAGTTATTGAGATAGATTAAGTAATTTTTTTAATCATGATTCATGTATAGAGTGAAGCTCAATTGGTTAGTGGAAAGACGACATCAAAGTTAAGGTTTAAGACCTGCGGACATAATTTTTAAAAAAAATGCACACAAGATACAAGAACATGTGTTCAAAATTCCTAGAAATGTGGGAGCTTGCATAACCCCCCCCCCCCCCCCCCCCCCAAAGGTATTGAAGAAAAATTTCCTGAGTGGGCACTCAAGGCAAAGAGAGTACATCTTGAGGGAAAAAACAAGGGTGGTCCCAAAATGATGGCTCCATCTATGGATAGGGACATGGAGACGACACTTGAGAATGATCAAAAACCCTCCATCGACCCCTGATTATATTCAAGGAGGGTGTCATTCATCCTTTGCTGGGGCTTGTAGCTCTAATCCCACCGCAAGCTCTGCTAACATAAGCCGAAGAGAAGCATGGACTGGAGAAGAACTTGCACCATGTGGTTCTACTTTGCATTAGTTAAACAAAGGCTGCTTGAACTCTATCTTAAATGGATGCAAGCATTTGTTGAACGTGGAATTCTTTCTAATGCCATTCAAAATCCTATCTTCAAAGATGCTTTAATTAGCACAATGAAGAAGGGTTTTGTGATACCTGATTATATAAGATGCGTACAAAACATTTAGATAAAGTGAAAGCTACATCAGATAATATTTTAAAGTGCATAACTCTTGATTATGTGCCATAGTATGGATGCACAATCGCTCTAGATGGTTGGAAAAATTGTCAAAAGAAACCACTGATTAATGTGATGTTGATTTGTCCAAGAGGATCCATCTTTCTTGAAGCGATCGACACATTCCTTAAAGAGAAAATTAGTGTGGATATCTTGCTGGTGTATATGAGTGTTTGATCAAAAGAGCAGGGGGACCTAAAAATGTGAAGGCCATTGTTATAGATAATGCATCTACTACAAAGCATCTGGAAAAGAAATTGAAGCAAATTATCCAGAGATTACATGGGTTCCATGTGCTACCCACACTTCGAATCTGCTCTTGAAGGACTTTGGAAAAGCTCCTTCTATTAAGCAAACTCTTCTAGATCCAAACCGCTTAGTGAAGTTTATAAGAGAGCATTCATTTTCTTACGCTATGTTTAGAACAAAGTCCCCAACCAAAAATTTACAGATTTTTTGTGTGACTCATTTTGCGACACTACAGCAGGTTAAAGCAACCCTTCTTAAAACAGTAGCAGATAGAAGATGGGACATTTGGCTTGATAAATATCCCAAGTATAAACTTGTTGCTTCCAAGTGCTACCAGCTTATGAACTCTCCTAGTTTTTGGAGAATTGTAGATTTGTTTACTGATACATGCCTGAAGCCTCTATATTTGGACGAGTTTACTTATACATGCATGAAACCTCTCACAAGTTAAAGATTGTACATCTTATCAGGAAAAGCGAAAGCCATGATGATGTTATTTGTCAAAAGATGATGGGAGTAGCTGCATACTCCTTTACATGGAGCAGGTTTCGTCTTAGATCCCAAGTTCTAGATGCACGATTAATCTTCAAACAATGATGTGATTTCAAGAAAATGTGTGCCCAACTATTAGGCAATGTGGATGGACAGGTGGCATACACACAGAAGACGGCCTATACTAGTAGAGAAGGAATGTATGGGGAACCTTGGCATATAGATGCTATCAAGACGATGAGTGCACCAGCTTGGTGGAAGGATTATGGTCGAGACAAAGTGGAACTTCAACATATGACTGTGAGAGTATTTTCTGTTTTGGCCTCAAGTGGTAGATGTGAAAGAAATTGGTCTTCATTTGCTTTTGTACATACTAAAAAATGAAATTGATTAAGTTTTAAACGAACTACGAACTTGGTGCATGTATTTTCTAACATGCACCTTATGCATAAGCCAACAAAGTTAGCCACATGTGCCACTGAAGAAAGATTCGAAGCTTTCAAACACACAAAGAAATTGCAAAATGAGCTCAACTCCAATGATGAAATGGAATGGAACCCGAAAGACATTGATATGGAATGTTCAGATGGAACCCGAAAGACAAATAGAGATTTACATATCAAAAAGAGGTTTTAGTTACGGATCTTGAGATTTAAGATACCAAAAGAGCATATTATTTTTTGGGAGATTTAATTTAGATCATGGGTTGGCTCCCCTTGAAGATCAGATATGTGAAATTTTGAATTGCCTAGACCAGCATTGCCTATCTCTTCTTTGATTACCAACCCATATCTTGCCTTGTACCATGCCATCTTTCTTTCTAACTCTTCTATACGAGAGCGCACCATGGGTGGAGTCTCTTTTTGACTTGCCAAATCCACACCTTGGGTTGCAAGTGCTCAATGATTGTTGTTTCCTTGGGCAAATATGTGTAACTCCTTTTGCCAGGAGGGTCTTCTTGATTGGCTTCTCGTACACGGGTGTCCTTTGTCGACGCCTCCTGTAGTGGGACGATCATTTCAATCTACTCTAAGCCACGATACATAATAACAATAGCACTATTTCACAAAGTAAATTGCCACTTCATTAATATCTGGTGGTGGTATGTATACTTGGATACATCTTGAAAGTTGCATTCACTCTCTGATTCCAGGTTGAGCTTTGATTTCTAGATGAACCATTCTCTCAAAGCTTCTAGTGACTTCGCCCAATAATTGCTTTAGTGTGTTGTGCATAACTCCATAAGTGCATAGAGTCGGGTCAAATGAAACAGGGAATGTCATAAAATCTAATATCTAACTAACCCAAATGATTTTCTCATATTAAATTGATCACTTAATGTGGGAGAATAAACGGGAACAAGTGTTAAGATATAGGTATGTGCTTATAGATCTATCTCAACACGGGGCCAATGGTAAAGGGGCCCAAAAAGGGAGATGGTCTATCAAAGAGCAAGGCTAACCAATGGAGCATAAGACCTTAGGGTTAGCTTCATTGAAGACCTCCAATAAATGTGTGTAAAAGTCCTTTGACCTTAAGTAAGCTAGGGCTGAGCTTGAGGTGGGAACCCGGCCCAAGCTCGAGGTGCTTGTCATGCTTGAGGTGTTTTTCATGCTTGAGGTGCTTGATTAAGATGCTTGAGGTGCTTGACTGGCTCCATGCTTGAGGTGCTTGACTTGCTGCATGATTAAAGTACTTGAGGTGCCTTGAGAAGCTTGCCTGAGATGCTTGTGGGAACACCCCCTAGTTCAAGTGCTTTGTCATGCTTGGTGAGTAAGGTGCTTGATCACCTAAAAGTCAAAAGCATTCCTACAAGAGGGGGGGCGAGCCCTTTTCCTAGGGGCTAGAGAGAGAACACCCACTCACACACACAAGGGAAGCCCAACTTGAAGAGGCAGCAAGGACACATGTCAGGCCCCTACCCATGTTACCTTCATGTGTTGCTTGAAGCCTATTGGCTAGGCTTCAAAGGGGTCCAATGATAAATTACATGAATTATCTAATTGTTTTAGCATTTATCAAGTCCTCTCTCTCAAAGGGGAAAGGGGGACACTTGTCCCAAGGCTACCCATGTTGCTTGTAATGGCTCTTGCTTGTGATTGGCTAGGCCTGGAGGGGTCCAATGAGCTTCAGGCATGAGCTACAAGGGGGGGTCGACCCAAGCAAGCTAGGGGGGTGCCTAGGGGGTATACTCACCCACACACACTCACAAGCACTCTCATTGTGTGATATGCAAAGTGCAAGAGCTCCCTCTCCAAGCAAGTAGAGGTTGAGAGCCTACACCAACACTCTTGGCTATGGAGTGCAAATCCAACCAAGAGCCATGCTTCAATGCTTAAGCTTGCCATATCCTTCTTCTTCATTACTATGCTATTATGTATGCTAGCAACAAGAGTATGATAAGTGAGGAACTAATTCTTTCTCCTACGAAATGTTTCTTCTTCCTCTTCCCTACCCTCATTCCCTGCTAGCTCTCTCCACCTTCGAAGGTGTTTGAGGTCTTGGGACTGAGGCTTGGGATAGTTAAAGCTTTCTTCAAGTTTATGTTATGTTTGTGGTGCATGAAGCCTTCCATCTTCATGGCATCACCTAGGTCACAAGGAACACAAAGACTGTATTGTAACAAGTCTCTCTTTATGGGAGAAATCATAATACAAATGCCTATTGGAGGGGGGACCGGATCCACATAAATCCGGTCCTCAATTGTTGTCATGTTCTCTAAACTCTCTCTCTTGCAAAAGTATTGTCTATGCCAAGTTAACTAATTGCTATGATTATGTTGCTATCTTCAATTATGTCTACCCGCTATGCTCACAAAATCATTTCTTGAAAGTACTCTCATTAAATTCCGCTATTCTCAAATTGAATAGGCAAATTCCATTACATTGGTATCAGAGCATTTGGTTTCTCTTTTCTTGCTTAAGAAGAGAGGTCCTTAAGTAGCCTATAAATGGTTGATGTTGTTAATTATAATAGAGTAAGTGGAACTGGGATCTAATACTGGTTTTGTTAAGCCCACTATGTGGGGGATGGTGCACACCTTGGGAGCTTTGGACTTAATAATGGAGTCTTTTTAGACTTGCCTACGGCTTTACCATTATTGAGCCATAAGAAGTCCGAAAGGAGCTAGCCCTTGGCAACTCTGCTATGTTAGACCTACTCCTCTACTCTCTATAATTAACCACTTTGAGCCGTGGGTGTAGATACTTAAGAGCCGATTTTCAAAGGCTAAGAGGAGTGGCAACTAAGGTTTTGAATTGCCAAAGCATACACTAAGTACATACATAAAATTTTGTTAACATGGCTGACAATAATCAAGAGAGTAGAATGAACATTGATAGCTTTGATTTTGCACATGAAGGTGCTAATGATGATGCTCCCATGTTTGTGAATTATCTTGTGACTAGGTTGCAACAAGCTATGGGCAACCCTACCTTGCAAGCCGAAGTTACTCAACAACTTCGTGCCTATGGAATTTCCCTTCCTCTCCAAGAGGAGAGAGAGCTTAGGAGGCCTCTTGAAGAGACCCCCAAAAGAAGACTCTCTCCCATTCGAGAGGAGGAATACAAAGAGAAAGAAAGCAATGAATGTCTAAGTTCTTCTGAAGATGTGGCTCCACGAAGAAGGCGGTCTAGACGATCGCCTACTCCTCCCAAGAGGAAAAGAGCAACCCATAGTCCTTATCCTTATCACTCTCAAAGGCAAGAGAGGAAACAAAGGAAGAAAAGGGCTAGGAAGAGGTTACCCTCTTCTCCTTCTTCTTCACCTTCCTTCTCTTCCGATGAAAGTTATGGCTATTCTCCTAGAGAATACAAGAGGGGAGGGCATCGCAAATCATTTCCTGCATGGCGAAGGTCACAAAAGCTAAAGAAGTTTAAGGAGGGAGGAAAGAGTATCTCTTTTCTCACCTACGATGGCACCTGTGGTGCTACCGACAAAGTGTTGGCCTTCATCCAGCAATTTGATGCGGCCTTTGGGGACGAGGGCTTCACAGAGTCCTCCAAGCTACGCCATGTAGCTATGCACTTCCAAAAATCAGCTCGTCAATGGTGGGCTAGCCTTCATGGCAATGGAGAAGCCCCAAAGACATGGAAAACTCTACGAGTTTCCATCATGAAGCAATTTCTTCCAAGCGATACTAAAGATAAAGTTCTTACCGAATGGCGCGGCTTGAAGCTCCTCTCTCATGAGTCTATCAACAAGTATGTAGATAAGTTTTGGGATTTACATCTCAAAGCTACTGTCTTTCAAAAGATAGACTTTGCCGAGCAAAGACAGCAATTCTGTGCGGGATTACCTGAAGAGATGGCCGAATATATCAACTCTCAATGGCCCGGTACTATTACCGAAGTAATCCACCACACCATGGTTGCTTCACGCATCAATTTCCATCAAGGAGCTAGACGTAATGTCAAGCCCATGGAAAACAAAGATAAAAATGATGCAAAGGGGAAATCCAATGCTCAAAATAATTCCCAAGGCACTTCCAACAACAACAACAACAATCAGTCCAAGGAGAAGGGAGTTTACAAAGGTAAAAACAAACTCTCTCCTGAAGAGCTTGAAGCTTTTTGCAAGGACCATAAGTGTTTCAAGTGTGGGGAGCAAGGACATGGCTATCGTTCTTGCCCCAAGAAGAATACTCGCAATGAGACTCCTAGGGCTTCCACCATCGAAGCTCCAAAAGAGGATGCTCATTGCAAAGGATCATCACTCTCCTATGCTTGGGGAAAGGTACGAGAGCATGATGCCTTCATCTTGTTTGACCCTGGCTCTACTCTCAACTTCATATCAATAGAGTTGGCCACCAAGTTGGGCATTCAAGCTTTTGAGATGGGAGATATAGTAACAGCTGATGCAGCTTTCAAGGGACAACAAGCCTCCGTTACTCCCTTGATTGGGAAGTTGAGGCTTCATGTCCAAAGCTATGTCGACAAAGAAGATTTCTTCATCTCTCCCCTCCAACATCAGGATGTTATCCTAGGGGCACCATGGTTTGATCGCATGGCTGCCAACATGAAGTTCCCTGAAAGGAGAATTTACTTCACCTACAGGGGAAAGAACATGTATGTAGATGCTAGTGAGCGTGGTCGCACTATTCCACTTGTAAATCCTCTTTCTTTTGATAAATCAATGAAGAGCTCAGTTTCTGCGTACATGATTTATGTCAAAGAGTCTCTAAAAGCTAATAATGTTTCATCAAATGAAAATGATAGGAATCAAGAAGAGTTAGACTTGTCTACTTTTCTAAAAGGATTCCAAGATGTGTTCATCGATGATATCCCTATGGACCTACCTCCAAAACGAGGGGATGATGACCATCGTATTGAGCTCCTTCCAGGAAGCTCACCGCCTAACAAACCTCCTTATCGAGTCTCACAAGATCAACAAGAGGAGATCATGAGGCAAGTACAAGAGCTGGTAGACAAAGGGATGGTGAGGCCTAGCTCCTCTCCGTTTTGTTCTCCAGTCCTTTTAGTGCAAAAGAAAGATGGTACATACCGTATGTGTGTGGACTATCGAGCACTAAACCATATCACTATTAAAAACAGATTTCCCATACCTCGGGTAGAAGATCTGTTTGATAAGCTACAAGGCTCTACCTACTTCAGTAGGATTGACCTTAAGAGTGGCTGTCATCAAATAAGGATAGTGGATGAGGATATCTTAAAGACCGCGTTTCGCACAACATTTGGTCTTTATGAATATCTAGTCATGCCTTTTGGCTTGACTAATGCACCAGCTACGTTCAATCGTTTGATGGAGAAAATTTTTAGACCATATCGAAAATTCACTGGAGTGTTCTTCGATGATGTCATCATCTACTCCAAGTCTTTGGAGGAACATAAGCAACATCTCCAAGTGATTTTTCAAGCCTTGAGGGAGAACAAACTTTTTCTCAACCAAAAGAAAAGTGAATTCTTCCTTCAAGAGATTCAATATCTAGGCCATATTATCTCTCACGATGGTATTCGTATGGATCCATCAAAGTTAGAGGTAATAAAATCATGGCCTAACCCAAGGAATCTACATGAGCTAAGAAGCTTTATTGGTATGTGTGCATACTATAGACGCTTCATAGCAAAATTCTCTCAAGTGGCAGGACCACTACACGACTTAACCAAGAAGAACGTTAAGTTTGTATGGACTGCTAAGGAGCAAAATGCTTTTGAAAAACTCAAAGAGAAGCTTACTTCACAACCAGTCCTCGTACTTCCGGATCTCTCAAAGCCCTTTGAGGTCCAATGTGATGCTTGTGGTGATTGCCTTGGAGTGGTTTTGCTTCAAGAAGGGCATGCCATAGCATATGAGAGCCGAAGGCTCAATGGTGATGAACGATTCTTGGGCATTTATGAGAAAGAGCTTTTAGCTGTTCTACATGCCCTAGACACATGGAAGCACTACCTATTGGGGACTCCATTTATCCTACGAACCGACCACCAAAGTCTCAAGTATTTCATGACGCAAACCAAGCTTTCTGACAAACAAATGAGGTGGGCAAATTTTCTTTCGCAATTTAATTTTCATATTGCTCACATAGCTGGTAAGCACAATCAAGTTGCCGATGCACTTTCACGACGACCAAAAGTTAATGCGGTGTCTATAGCTACTCACAATGATCTATCCTCTTTGATAGATGAGTATGCTACTAACCCTGACTTTAGAGACATAATGTCAGCCCTTGCTTTGGGGAAGAAAGAGGAACCATTCACCTTGCAAGATAGTTATCTTCTTCACGGCAATAGGCTATGTGTTACCCATTCCCTTCGTGAGAAGGTTATGTATGAATCCCATGCTCCTCCATATGCAGGGCATAGAGGTATTCAACCTACTCTCCGAGGAGTAGAGACGTATTTCTATTGGCCTACCATGAAAGTGGACATACAAGAGTATGTTTCAAAATGTGTAGTATGCCAAAAGACCAAGTATGATAGAGGGAAGCAACCTGGATTACTCCAGCCATTGCCTATTCCAAATTCACCATGGGAGAGTATATCCATGGATTTCATCTTTGGATTACCCAAGTCTATCCATGGGAATACAGGAATATGGACAATAGTCGACAGGTTTAGCAAGCAAGCACATTTTATTCCTGTCAAAAAGACTATTAAGGCACATCAAATGGCAACTCTCTTCATATCTCAGATTTTCAAACACCATGGATTACCCACATCCATCGTGTCAGATAGAGATCCTAGAATGACCAGTAATTTCTGGAAAGGTCTCTTTGAAAATCTAGGAACAAGATTGAATTTCTCTTCGACCTATCACCCACAAACGGATGGCCAAAGTGAGATAGCCAATCTTACGATACTCGATCTACTCAAGACTTATGTTACCTAAGTAGATCAACGCTCACAATGGGAAAAGTAATTACCGCTAGTAGAGTATGCCTACAATAATACTGTACATACTTCTACGGGCAAAGCACCTTTCGAGATCATAGAAGGAAGACCTAAAAGTCCCTTGCTACTGAAAGTACATGGGAAAATCTTCGCCGCTGATGAGTATAGCCGTGACCTACAAGAATCTTTTCAAAAGATTAGGGAGGCTATAGCCATCTCTCAACAAAGGCAAAAAGCTGCTACTGATAAGCACAGAAGAGCCTTAATGTTCAAAGAAAATGATTGGGTCTTACTCAAGTTTCCTAAGGCTCGATTAAGGCAAACGACGGGCAAAAATCCTACGGGCCATCAAAAGTATTATGCTAAACTAGCAAAAAGATACTATGGTCCTTTCCAAATCTTGAAGCCTATCAATGAGACGGCTTATCAACTCAAGTTGCCCAACCATTGGCTTATACACAATGCCTTTCATGTAAGCTTACTTAAGCCCTACAAAGGAGAGCCACCAATTGAACCAATTATTGAAGGCCCTCCCGAAGTTGAAGACCAAGAAGAGGTGCTACAACCCGAGCTATCCTTCGGCATGAAGACAAGGTACTACGACATGGTAAGATTATCCGACGGTATCTTATTAAGTTCAAAAATTATCCTTTTGAAGATGCTAAATGGATGCAAGGAGTACAACTTAAGGATAGTATGAACCTTGTCAATGCTTACAATGCTACATTAGAGTAAGCAAATGTACAAATTTCTTTTAAATAGCTCATGTTTTTGTCTTATATGACTAGTCCTCTTTTTAATTGTGCACAAAATTTAACTAGTATGCATGCTTAGAATCATGTTTGTGATGACGACGTCTCTCAAACACCAAGTAGAATTTGTCACTCTACTTTGGGAGAATAAAATGGACTAAAGAACAGACATGCTTGCGGCAGCTATGTCTCCCAAGCACCAAATGGATTAAACATCCATCTTGGAAAGATGTCATAGGGTAAAAAGGGATCCTTTACCCGCTAAGTACGATTGACTAATGACTAAGAATTTATCTTTTCTACCTCATAGTCGAGGACGACTATGATTTCAAGAGAGAGGTAATGTCATAAAATCTAATATCTAACTAACCCAAATGATTTTCTCATATTAAATTGATCACTTAATGTGGGAGAATAAACGGGAACAAGTGTTAAGATATAGGTATGTGCTTATAGATCTATCTCAACATGGGGCCAATGGTAAAGGGGCCCAAAAAGGGAGATGGTCTATCAAAGAGCAAGGCTAACCAATGGAGCATAAGACCCTAGGGTTAGCTTCATTGAAGACCTCCAATAAATGTGTGTAAAAGTCATTTGACCTTAAGTAAGCTAGGGCTGAGCTTGAGGTGGGAACCCGGCCCAAGCTCGAGGTGCTTGTCATGCTTGAGGTGTTTTTCATGCTTGAGGTGCTTGATTAAGATGCTTGAGGTGCTTGACTGGCTCCATGCTTGAGGTGCTTGACTTGCTGCATGATTAAAGTACTTGAGGTGCCTTGAGAAGCTTGCCTGAGATGCTTGTGGGAACACCCCCTAGTTCAAGTGCTTTGTCATGCTTGGTGAGTAAGGTGCTTGATCACCTAAAAGTCAAAAGCATTCCTACAAGAGGGGGGGCGAGCCCTTTTCCTAGGGGCTAGAGAGAGAACACCCACTCACACACACAAGGGAAGCCCAACTTGAAGAGGCAGCAAGGACACATGTCAGGCCCCTACCCATGTTACCTTCATGTGTTGCTTGAAGCCTATTGGCTAGGCTTCAAAGGGGTCCAATGATAAATTACATGAATTATCTAATTGTTTGAAGCCTAGCCTATTGGCTAGGCTTCAAAGGGGTCCAATGATAAATTACATGAATTATCTAATTGTTTTAGCATTTATCAAGTCCTCTCTCTCAAAGGGGAAAGGGGGACACTTGTCCCAAGGCTACCCATGTTGCTTGTAATGGCTCTTGCTTGTGATTGGCTAGGCCTGGAGGGGTCCAATGAGCTTCAGGCATGAGCTACAAGGGGGGGTTGACCCAAGCAAGCTAGGGGGGTGCCTAGGGGGTATACTCACCCACACACACTCACAAGCACTCTCATTGTGTGATATGCAAAGTGCAAGAGCTCCCTCTCCAAGCAAGTAGAGGTTGAGAGCCTACACCAACACTCTTGGCTATGGAGTGCAAATCCAACCAAGAGCCATGCTTCAATGCTTAAGCTTGCCATATCCTTCTTCTTCATTACTATGCTATTATGTATGCTAGCAACAAGAGTATGATAAGTGAGGAACTAATTCTTTCTCCTACGAAATGTTTCTTCTTCCTCTTCCCTACCCTCATTCCCTGCTAGCTCTCTCCACCTTCGAAGGTGTTTGAGGTCTTGGGACTGAGGCTTGGGATAGTTAAAGCTTTCTTCAAGTTTATGTTATGTTTGTGGTGCATGAAGCCTTCCATCTTCATGGCATCACCTAGGTCACAAGGAACACAAAGACTGTATTGTAACAAGTCTCTCTTTATGGGAGAAATCATAATACAAATGCCTATTGGAGGGGGGACCGGATCCACATAAATCCGGTCCTCAATTGTTGTCATGTTCTCTAAACTCTCTCTCTTGCAAAAGTATTGTCTATGCCAAGTTAACTAATTGCTATGATTATGTTGCTATCTTCAATTATGTCTACCCGCTATGCTCACAAAATCATTTCTTGAAAGTACTCTCATTAAATTCCGCTATTCTCAAATTGAATAGGCAAATTCCATTACAGGGAATGCACTGCACGATTTAAACTAGAACTGCTCCACAAGTTCAATCACAAAATCATCGAAATTTGCCTAAAGTGGATCAAACGCTCAATGCAAATGATCATTTGAAGCTCCATAGGGAGATAAAAGAAAAGCATCACAAATGATTTTGTGATGCTGACACAATAACTTTGTGTTTACCATGACTGAAGCATAAAAATGCACAAAGCAAATAAAAGTAAGGTAGATATAGTATAGATATAACTTTCGCTTATATGATTGTAAATAGAAAAATATAAAAACATTTCATGAACAACAACGAGAACCAGCAACAAAAGATCTAAAAATACATAACCCCTCCCTGTAGTGCGATGTGGTGGTTAGCAACAGCTAGAGACAAAGAATCTATTAAAACCAATCTCCTTGTGGTGTGATGTGGTAGTCAGCAGCAGTCAGGGACAAAAGGATTTAAAATACATAACCCCTCCCTGCACTGCGATGTGGTCAGCAACAGCTAGAGACAGGGAATCTATTAAACCCAATCAACCTGTAGTGTGACCCAGTGGTCAACAACAACTAGGAACAAAGGATTTAAAATACCCAAGCCCTCCCTGCAATGCAACACGGTGATCAACAACAGTTAGAGACGAGGAATTTATTAAATCCAATCAACCTGCAATGCAACGCGGTGGTTAGCAACAAACAGGAATGAAGGATTTTAAATACATAACCCCTCCTTGGAGTGCAACCTGATGGTCAACAACATCCAAAGACAAGACATTTATTAAATACAATCAACCCGCAGTGCAACGAGGTGGTCAACAACAACTAGGAACGAAGGATTTAAAGTATGTAACCTCTCCCTACAATATGACACAAGGGTCAGTAACAACCAAAGATTGGGAGTCTATTAAATTCAATCTTCCTGCAATGCAATGCGATGGTCAACAAAAGCCAAGAACAAAGGAGTTAAAAATCCTAAACCCCTCCTTGTAGTGTGACACAGTGGTCAGCAAAACAGACAGATATGAGGAATTTATTAAACCCAATCTTCCTTCAGTGCGACGTGGTCGTCAGCAACAACATCCAGAAATAAAAGATGTAAGAGAGTTGACCCCTCCCTACAATGCGACACGATGGTCAGCAAAAACGAGAGACGGGAAATCTAATTGCACATCCTAAGCTACTCCTTGCAGTGTGACACGGAGTTCAGCAACAATCAAGAACTAAGTGTCTAAAGTCTAAACCCCCTTGCGGTGTGTCATGATGATCAACACAACCAAGGACGGTGTCTAAACTCTCTCTCTCTCTCTCTCTCTCTCTCTCTCTCTCTCTCTCTCTCTCTTTATAGTGTGACACGGGGGCAACACAACCAAAGAAAGGCTACTAACCTGCAAACGAACATTGAGGTGTGAGCAATGCTCCACAATAACAATGCTAGCAAACACAAAATTAGAGAAAAAAACAAAAAAAAGAAGAAAAAGTGATTACCTGTGACTAATTTTTGTCTCTCTGTCTCTATCACAAGGTCACTATCATGACAATTTGAACGAACTATCATGGTGCCTATTTTATAAAACAAAATATATTTTGATCAAAATATGGATATAGAACATATAATATGGATATACAACATTTAATATCAAATTATACGTACAATTTTTGTTATACGGACGTATAAATGCAATTTAGGATAACACATGGAATCACAAAGAAGATCAACATTGAAACCCTTTCAAGAACACAAACTACAAGAATCTCTTAGCCTCAAAGTGAGAATTGGGGGATTTCCATCACCTTGGTGCACTCACGAGGACACACTAGAAGCTGCAATAGCCAAGCTTAATGACATCCTCCAACCAATCACCATCGAGCCCAACACAGTCTCTTGGATCAACAACACAAATAGATGCGTGCCACTTGAGCACTATGTCATCACCTTCATGACAAATGAGGAGCGGATGAAGCGATTATGCCAATCCCGTCTCCGCAAGGGAACCAAGTTCTAGATAGGAGAAGAATTGACTACCAACCAGCAAAAACTCAAAGAAAATGAGCTCAAGAAGATACATGAAGCCCACAAACAAGGTAAATGAGCAGTCTATCAAGGTCGTAAAGCGATCATCCAAAAGTTTCAGACTCCCAAACCAACATCTCCATCCCTTGACCCTCCTTAGTTCTAGTTTTGGTTTTGTTTTTTTTTTCTTCTTCTTCTTTTATCCTACGGATGGTCCTCCAAACCCTAACTGATGTGTATCCTACACCTTCAAACAAAAGGAATCATTGTACTGTTTTTGTTTTGATGCCATAGGTCATATCTGACCTTGGTGGACAATAATCCAATCTACCTATCTCCCTATCTCTCTACTATCTCTCTCTCTCTCTCTCTCTATATATATATATATTCTCTCTCTACTCACTCTCTCTACATTTTGTCACTACTTTCTCCCTCTCCTCACTCTCTCTACATTGCCCTTTTTGACCATTTCTACACTTTTCTCCCCTTTAAACTACTCAATTTTTTTTTTCTCAAACTCATTTTGTTATTTTTCAATTAATCTAGTTATTTTTATTTTTTTACTTTTTTATTTCTTTTTATTGTTTGATTTTTCTTTAAGTTTATTTAGTCTTTTTTCACCTAGTTCAATTAGTTTCAAACTTAGCTCTCTTTCACTTAATAAAACATTAATCTACACTAATCAAACAAATATTTTACTGCTTCTCTTTCTCTCTTACAAACCTACGGATTCACCTGCGTGGAGGGACATTGAGACTCATTGTGCAGAGTTTTGGCTAGAGCCTTGACACTTGAGGCTTGGATTGGAAAGTGGCAGTGTTAATATCTTTGGCACCAAGTCTACATCATGGACCACTTGGCCTATGATGATCATCAAATACAATATTCCACCATGGGAGACAACCAAGAAGGGAAATATAATTCTTTCTTTGCTTATGCTAGGGGAAGTACAAAGTGGAAAATAGTGATGTTTACCTTGAGCCCCTCATTGCGGAGTTGGAGGAGTTATGGAAGGGCATCTCCATTGTTGATGTTACACCTCCAAAGAAGAGGAAAGGGGCTATTGTGAGTGGTATCCTTATGTGGACTATGCACAAATATATTGGACTTGGAGTCATTTTTGGTATGTTGTGTGCATTCTTCTCGCTATTTAACATTTGAAGTTTTAATAGTTTTCTCCAACAATATGAGTGCATGATTGTACACATCGGGCCACAACGTGTATCCTACTTGTGGACCATCATTGGTGATGGAGCGGCCAAATGCCTTGCACAAAGGTAATCTATTTAAACAACCATCATTTCCTACCTGAAAGTTAAAACAAATACAAGGCTCCAACAAATAGGAAGACACCTCTAAAGTGTAATGGCAGATTGGGCAAGCATCTGGGAAGAGCACTAAAATAGTGATGCATCCCCATCTACTCCACCAAAGGCTTCTATATTGGAAGGAATTAAAAATACGACATCTCTTGGATCCCATGCACATATTCAAGAATTTTTCTCACACCCTAGGGGACCACATTACAAGCAAAAGGGACCCATTGAAGGCGAGGGAGGATTTGAGGGCCTTGAAATGTCTCCTCGCATCTGCCACTCCATGTCGAGCCCCCAATGGGAAGATTGTGCTTCCTAAAGCCCCATGGATTCTAACCAAAGAGAAGCTTGATTAAGTGAAGGGTTCCAGAGCCCTAACATGATATATGAGGTCACTAAAGGGAGCTTTCACAAAGGAAAAGAAATATGGAAGCATTCAATCTTATGGGTTGAAGTCCTCCTATTGGCACAAGATGTTACAAGTAGTTCTTTCATTTAATTTTTGTGTTGTCTCTCACTTAGTTTAAGTATTGAATTTTGTGTATGACTAAAACCATATCTTGTTTTAAACTTTTGACATTGTAGTTCATTTTGCTCGTGAGTATATGCACATGCAGGGACAAGAAAGTGAGGGAAGTTATTTTCAAACTTGGGGATTTAGTAAGGTACATCACATCTCCATTCAACTAAACTTTTCTATATACACTAAACCTTCAACATACACTTAGTGTACTCTTGTGTCTTATCTAGTAGATTTGCAAGCTTCAAAGAAATGGAAATAGATGCCATCTTTCCTGCTCAAATACTTGTTGTGGAAACATAGTGTGTCATCGAGGATGCATTTTCTTGATCGGTTCTTGTTAAGTCCACCTCTTGGTTCATGTGGTTGAGGAGATTTCTATATGTGGAGTAGTGCATGCACAATGGACATTCATTTTAGAGAGGTTTTTAAAGACTCTCAAGGATTTTGTGCAAAAATGGGCCCAACTAGAGATAGGCCTGGCCAAAGGATGGATCGTGAAAGAGGCACTTTTTTACATTTCAGATTATTTAGCTTCTATTGGTCCCTCTATGCCTCACATCCGTTTTGATTAGGAGGAAGCAAGGATGACTTCATACTTGCAAAGTGGAAAAGAAAAATTATTTAACATGGATATGGATCTACGCCGAGTGGTTTAAAAAAAACTTCATTCTTTGCCAAGTGGTCAACAGATTGACAATTGTCAAACAACCATGGATTACGACATCATGCCACATTGACAATCGTCAAACCACCATGGATTATGGAATTATGGGAAACTTTGACACAGATAGTGATGAAGCCAAGTTCTGCGCGAATATTGAAAGGATACCAAAGGTCAATTTTAGAACCTTTCATACCTTCATCTTTGAGTGCAAGTGGTTTGAAAATGTGTCTAAATGCCATTAGAATGGAATCTACATGGTGGACTCTAGTGTGCATCACATGTGGAGCTATGTCAGCTTAGTTTTTCCATGCAATTATGAGCAGGTGAGTGATAACCTTCTTTATCTTGTTTGTTTGTCACATAATACCTATGTCACTCAAATTGGACTTCTATTCTACAGTCATCTATATCCCATCAATCCACCAACCAAACCTTTTGTTTGTAGTTCTAGTAACACTTTGAGGAAGAACCATTTTTGCCACTAATGAAGAGGAGACCATCTTTGACCCTCTCTCACCTACTACTTTGGATGAGGAGGAGATAGAGGAGAAAGAGATCAATGATTCAAGTCCCACAACCACCAATCTTAGCAAGGAGGATGATTTCCATGATGATAATGATGCGATAGAAGATGACGAGCTTGATGATGATTAAGCCAATGCATCTACAAATGATGACTCACTTGATCTCTTTATTGATTTGGAGCCATGGGTTTGGATTTAGATGATGTTACTTGTAGAAAGATGATTCGTAAACATTTTGTATATTTTATTCTATGAAAAGTTTTGTTGTTGGAAAGGGGAACATACCCAACACACAAAAAACTACCTCATATAGCCCTAGGCTTCCATAACACCCCAATCCACTAGAAAACACAACAAAAACTCCACAATTACATAGGAAAACCACCGTTTGCACACACTCGTTGTTACAATGCAAACAAGCCCAATCAAAATGCACATATTCAATTCACTGCCTTCCACAGACACACACAATCTATGTCTATCTCTCTTTGCATAACTCAAACTTGGGGGGGGGGGGGGGGGGGGGGGGGGGGGGGGGGGGCACAAATACCAATACATGCCCAAAAACGCATGCACACAAGCAGAGAAGAGAAGGAGGAAGGTGGAACAGACACCAAAAAATGACAATGATGGTTTTGCTTCATTCAAAACAACTATATACAAATTTTCTCCAAGCTGGTACACACATCGACAAACCTTGGCAACCCGTCTAGCTTTGCATAGCTTCCATGGCTCAATCGCCTCGCAATGGCTCCCACCATACAATGGAAAAATGGCCCCTTAAAAATTTAAAAACCTCCCTTTATAGGAGGGGCTAAAACCAAGAAAAGAAAAAACAAAGGACCTCCGTGCTCGTATAGCTCACTAGGAGCTCATTCTAGCATTTTCCATACACTATACGCACTTGACACACTTCATTTAGCATATTTTACATGGTGTCGATATCTTGATAGCTTTCCACTTCTCTCCCTCTTACTGCATGTGGAACACCTCTTAGTTGCTATCCTCGTCTACCTGGGACACCAAGGCACGTGAGCACCCCCTCAAGGGATGTCACATCACCGTGATAACAGCTTCGTGGTAAGCTCCCCCTCATAAATCGTTTGACCCATGGGAGGTGCCACAGGAACCACACCAACATAACATGCCATTTCAACGTCATCTTTGCGAGGCACTGCCGCCTAAAGGGCTGCCAGAAACACCACCACCACCACCACAAATCGCGCGGGACACAGACGCGCTTTGGCCATCTTTCGAAGAGCTCCCAAGGAGCTCCATGTGATGCTCTTACTCCCCCCACAATGCAGTAGATAAATCCTAGCTCCATTATGTCAACTTCATATATGGGACCATAATAGCTGCCACATGGTGCTTTGTCAAAGACTGGACTCTCAAACTCCATAAACTTCACAAAAACCTTTTTTTCCCATAAGTTTGACACTGTTCCATCCATGCTCAATGCTTTAGTCTCAAAGTCATCAGAACCATCCCAAAGCTTGCATATTGGAGACCCAAGTTCACGTGCTCTCTCCACAATCTGACCCTTCCAGACCCACCAATTGAACTTCCCAAAACCAAGAAAAGATGTATGACACCGCATCACAGTTAATTGCACCAAACTTTGACAAATCGTATCTAGCTGACAAGGCATCTGTTCAAACGAGCTATGAGTCCCTGTCAATTCCATATGTTTCTCTTTACTCTTTAGAACCCTATCCAGCTTCAAAAAAAACTTGATGGCATATTTCCCAATGCAGTCAAACTAATTTAGGACCGGCCCTTCACAAAACTTCAAAATCTTGTACCTTGGTATTTGTGACTCTGATTGTTGATTCATAAAGACTGGCACGCTCCACACTTCAAGCTCTTCAGACATACACTTAAAACCCTCTCTTGCCAATCTTGCACTTCATACTTGCTTTAGTGCCTAGTCCTACACCTGCTAGCCCATCTTTACCTGCTTGTGCCATCTCCTGTGGTGGTTGACACACTTTGGCTGCACCATCATTTCCCAACCCTCTTCTTGAAAATTTATGCTCAACCACACAACAAATTTATTCTTCTACAAACTGCAAAAACTAACCAACACTATGAGCACGAGCCCCACCCCTTGCATCATATCATAGCTTCCACTTGGGTCAAATACCTGGCATTGGTTTTGTCCATCCATCTATAGCAACATTAAGTAGAACTTCACCCAACTTGCTTCAAATAAAGCACTACCGTGCTCACCATTTTTCTCAACACACATACCAATGCACATTCGTGACCCTCCCTCCCAACAAAGTAAAGTGACGCTCTCCATGCAAGAAACCTCCTCCAAAAAAACATGCGGTTGATACAAAAACTTCTCCACATTGGCCTTTGTTGGCACACCCATAGTAGACCACTGTTCATCCAAGATAAACTCCACCCGGAAAAACCCCCGCAACTCATATATGCTGGTCAAAGATTTATCAACAAGCACCTATGTCTCTTCATCCATAGAAACCACATGGCCATCAAATCCCCAATCAGACTTTTTGTGATCCAAAGAACCTGTATCCACCGCATCCTTCGTATAATCTATAGGCAATGGTAGCTACTCCGTTCAACATCCAACCCATCATGAGCCCATACCCCTTGGACTCCTCTTCATCATCGTCCTCTCGTTCACTTTGTAGACTAGCTTGGGTATCTTAGAAAAAGACTTATCCTTCTTAGCAAATTTATGAACCATTTGCACTGCTATATCACTTTTCACAGCCAATGTAATGAGAAAATTCATCAACATGGTTCCGCACGCACCTCAATTGCCTACCTTCCTTCACGGGCTAAGACACTTTGACATGCTCTTCTTTCACATTGACGACCACCATGTTACCAAATAAACAACAAGGTATGTTTACCCATACCAGCACCTGTTCATCAAAACCTATCTCCTTGCATAGTATGTGGACTCATCCACTTTATCCTCCTTACTTGTCTCCCAAAAACTTGAGCTTGTACCTTCATCATCATCAACACCACATGTCGCCTCTATATTAGGATCCTCATCCTTTCGATGCTCCATAGAAAATTGACCACTATGTTGACTCTACACACTTTTTTCACCATCTTCTAGGCTCTTGTCATCTACAACCTGGCTACACTTTGCTACTTCTTCATGAACTCGCTTCAAAAAAACAGGCTCTTTTACCTCTTCAAGGTGCTCTTGAGGCTTGACACCAGCTAGCTCTTCATCACACAAGTTCTCTTTGACAAGAAGCTTATCCTAGTTGACAAGATTTTCTACCATCAGCATATGCACATCATAAACTGGAAACCTCCAAGGAGCGTAATTGGTCATTGGCCTTACCTCAATAGGTTCCACTCATCGAACAATTTGCACCTCCTTTGGTTGAATCATGGACACCATGTCGCCACAACATACATACAATCAATAGGCTTTAACAAATCCAGCTCCAGCTTCTGCTTCAATTTTTGCTCTTGCCAGATACACTATATCTTCATAGCTTTTCTCATTGCACTCCACCTTTTCCATGATCTTTGGATGCAATCACTTATGAAACTTTGACAGCTTCAAGTACTGATTGCCTTTAACTCCTGTAAAAATCTCCAATTGCTTCCAATTGGCTTCAAGCTACTCAAGAAAAATTGAAAACTCTTTACTTACATCTTGGCATATCACCCTCAACTTTGCACCAACCTTCGCTAGAGTAACCACCTTCCAAAACCACTTAAAAAACGGACTCCACGGCTCTTTCCATGAACTTCGATCACCACTTTTCAAACCATCAAGCCATACCTTTGCTCGTTTGTGCATCAGCAAATGGGACCGTCTTCAAATTTTGTACATCTATCACCATACGCATATATAGAATCCATAGCTCAAAATTCGCTACCTAGTCTTTAGGGTCTTTAACAGTTGTAAATATGGGGCTCATATGGGGCCAAAACTTGTCTCCACCATCTCTTCCAACTTCAAAATTGATCGCGGAACATTCTTCAACCATTGGCCAACTGTCTGTCTGGTTTAAACACCACTTTCAATCCTCAAGCAGGAGCATCAATGTGCTCCTCCATGGGGGCACCAGAATATGGAAAGAGGAACAAACCTAGCACACAAAAAATTGCATATTTATAGCTCAGGACTTTCACAACAACCCAATCCACTAGAAAATTCAACCACAACACCATTTCCACACAACACTATGCATACACTCGCTACCACACCACAAACAAGCCGAATCAATGCACACTGTTCAATTCACTACCTTTTGCACAAATAAAAACTTGACCTTGGGGGGTGGGGACGGGGTACACCTCCCAAAACGCGCCCAAAAATGCAGGCACCTAAGCAAAGAAGAGAAGGGGGAAGAAGGAATCGACACCAAAAAACAAAAATGCTCGCTTCCATTTATTCAAAACAACCATATAAAATTCTTCTCCAAGCCAGCACACACATCGGTGAGCTCAAT
This sequence comes from Adiantum capillus-veneris, assembly GCF_014529385.1. NCBI lineage: Eukaryota > Viridiplantae > Streptophyta > Polypodiopsida > Polypodiales > Pteridaceae > Adiantum > Adiantum capillus-veneris. The sequence continues at coordinate 28,376,484 of NC_140931.1, read as the reverse complement.
ATTATGAACCCTAGTAGCCCTCCTAGCTCCGCATAGCTTCCATGGCTCAATAGCCTCCAATGTCTCCCACCGCACAATGGCAAAAAAGCCCCTTACAAATTCAAAACCCACCCTTTATAGGAGAGGCTCAAACTAAAAAAAGGAAATAAAAGGTTTTTCCATGCTTATGCAGCTCACTAAGATCTTTTCTTAGCATTTTCCATACACTATACCCACTTGGCACAATTCCCGGGGCGGTCAATTTTTAGAATGTGTATGATATCACGTGAGTTAACCGGGGAGGATTATTAAAAGACCAAAATGTATAAAAATGTATACATACAGAGGGGGGTGGGGGTTTTTTAAATAGGTTCACAATGTAAGTATAGTATGTATATTGGGGTATTATTAATTACCTCTTGAACGCACGTGATATAGGGGTCTTTTGATAAGTGATTGCCCCGGGGCACAATTCATTTAGCATATTTTACATGGTAGTTCAACAACTTGGTAGCTTTCCACTTCTCTCCCTGTCATTGCATGTGGACCACCTCTTAGTTGCTATCCTCGGCTAGCTGGACACCAAGGCACATGAGCACCCCCTCAAGGGATGTCACAATGCCGCGACAAAAACTTCATGGGAAGCTCCCCATCATAGAAGGTTTGGCCCATGGAGGTGCCGTAGGAACCACACCAACATAACATGCCACGTCAAGGTTGTCTTCGCGAGGCATTGCCACAAACAATACCCGATGCAGAGTTGTCATGGCCATCTTGCCAGGAGCTCCCAAGGAGCTCCATGTGATTCTCTTACTCCTCCCACGGTGCGGTATATAAACCACAACTCTGCACTTTCGACTTCACATATGGTACCATAATATCTTCCACGTGGCGCTTCGTCAAAGAGGACCCTCAAAATCCATAGATTTCACAAAAAACATTTTTATTTGCTTCAACGTTGACACTCTTCCATCCATTGCTCAAGGCTCCAGTTATCGAGTTTTCAAAACCACCCCAAAGCTTGCATATTAGACTCCAACTTCACGTGCTCTCTCCACAGTTTGACCCTTCCAGACCCACCAACCGAGCTAACCAAAACCGAGAAAAGTTTTCTGGCACCACATCACTGTCAATTGCACCAAACTTTGATATACCATATCTAGCTGACTAGGCATCCAATTGACGAGCTATCACTCCCTATCAACTCCGTATGCTTGTCTTTACACTTTGAACCCTGTCGAGCTTCAAAAAAAAAAAATGATGGCACATTTTTCAATGCAATCCAACTGGCTCTTAGAATCGACCGCCGACAAAACTCTCAAATGATGGTGCAAAATAATCTATACATAATTAGAGATCTGGTGTAAAAAATTAAGGTTGTTCTAAACAATGATCCTAACAAAGAAAAATAAACAATAACTACATAAAGATCCAAAAAATCAAGTGAAATTGCTTGTCATGTGAATAATTGATGTGCAAAAGGGCAAGTTAAGCAAAGAAACCCATATAAAGATATAGACAATTGTTCGTCAAGGTCATGACAGTGTTGTGAAAGGGCGTGATAGGCTGGACCATAGTACTTCTGGCACACTAAAATTTCCATTTTGGTTTAAAAAATTGAAGATCAAAACTTTTTAGAGTGTTTAATACTATGTACTTTGTGTGGGCACCAAATCTTGCCGCTAAATAGTATGTGCAAGCAAGTCAAATATACATAATAGTGTGAAAAAATAGATTGTTTTTTGGTAATTCTATTGAGGGAGATTGCTAAAAGTGGATACATCTTATCATGGATACACCCCATGCTCAATGCACGAGTGCTTTTGCTACTGAAGACTACTTTGAAGAAGAGCTCCTTTATTACACTCCTTGTTCAGCATCTCTTCATAGCAAGAGAGTTCATCGCCACCACTGAGTAAATCCTTTCAAAATATGCGATGAATGCAAGGATGCAGTTGTTTGGGTGAAAGGCATGCATTGATTAAGAGAAGAGAGTGAGCCTTTTCTGTTTCATGTAGAGTTTTCCACATTGAACCATAATGCGTGTCTTACTTGTGTGCCATCATTAGTGACAGAGTAGCCAAGTGTCTTGCACAACCTAATCTATCCAAATAACCATTTTCATGCCTCAATACCTTTTCACTTTTTTACAAGCAAAATAGAAAGAAGTAACCAAATTTGAATAGTTTAGCACCAAAGCGGAGAGTGATAATACTGGCGGTAATGCTACAAGTAATAAACACGATAATATTAGTAATAAAAGCAGCACCAATAAATGCAATGATATTCAATTTGCAAAAGAAATCCTTATCACCCCCTCTCTCTTCTTTGGCCACCCATTTTGGACTCTTTCTCTACAAAACATGATAGAGAGTTGCGTTGTGTCTTATAATGAGACTTCACTAAGGACTATTGTTTCTTCAATCATTGTGAATTGAGTTTTTTTTTTAAATTTTCGGTTATGCTTTGAGTTTGGTTTGTTTCTATATCATTTATACTAAAATGTATTATGTCATTTTAGTCTTTACTTGTTTGAGTCTTTTGGTCATTTTTTTCTCGATCTTCTAGTTTAATGACCTTTACTTTGTACTCTAGTTAACTATTCTACTACACCTATAACATTGACTCCAAAAAAAAAAAAAGTTGCAATCATGTTGGTGAGTTGAAGAACTAAATACAAAATCTCTAGTTTTCCATTTTGATAATCACCATGGTAAGTAGAAGAGCTCAAGACTTGGTTTAAAAAGAGTAGTTTATTATTATAGTGAAAATTCTAGGCGTTGAATTTCACAGGCATAGGGTTTCATAAAACTAATAGCCTACCAATATCCTACTGGAGGAGGATGCTTTGATTTCATGTGCTAAGGAAATGCACCATGATGCTAATAACAATCAAGGGACGGGTAGTAGAAGTCCCAAGTGTGAGGATACTTGTAACTCTCCAAATCAATAGCTTAGTCATCATTCTACTTGGTCACATGAGGAAATTTATCCCCATAGTAATAGTAGGAAACTTGATTAGTCGAACACTAGCAGTGGATCATATTCAAGGAGAAAATATAGACATTCACTTCAAGATATAGAGACCAAGAGAAAATGTTAAAAAAAGAGGAAAAAAAAGAACCTGAGACAACTTCAATGGTATGCGAGATAACTGAGATGTTATCATTGATAGAGATATATTATTGAAATACACTAACATAAAAGAAAGGAGGTGGAAATTGAATTGGAATTTTAAATCTTGAAAAGGCGAAAAAAATCTGATCCAAATTTATACATGTCCATGGTTTTCAGAAATGGACACATCTCCATGAGTTGGGTGACAAGGAACTATTCATTCTACTAATTTCATTGTCAGGTGTCCAAGAAAAGGTAGCTAGCTAAACCGCTTTAAAATGCAAATGGCAAATATGTATATGTTTTGCACCATGTGATCAACGATTTCTTGCTATGGCATAAGCCACACATTGCGGTCCTGCGGATATCTGGTCATTGCGGACTACGAGTCATGCGGCTTTGGGACAGTTCTTCATGGGATAATGAGACAGGACAGGGTTTTGCACCGTTCCCAATCTGCGCTGGAGCAGCAGGTGTATTTGGGGGGACATACCATTCTTTGTAGATATCTCTTATCATGTAATCAATATATCCTTCTCATGTAATTCTGTGTTCTGCTACATATCAATGAAGATGACGGTGTTCTGTTTGTGTGTGTTGTCTTCTATTCTGACTTCATATACCTTAATGTTTATATAATGTAAGGCAGCATGAGGGTATCCATTCCCATAGTGCTTATTGCTCCATTGCAGAGCATTAGGCATTACATCTGGCGACCATGATGCACGATGGGCGACCTGCTGTGAACATGCATGCGCACTAGGTCGTAGGGTCCTCCTGACCCTGTGGTTCTAATTTTGGGGAGACGTCTGAGGCGAGGCCGTTCGGATGAATTCATTTTTTTTACACCGCAGGCTGAGGAACATGTGTCTCCGTCGCCAAGCGCGGTGCGTGATAGGCGTATTCGGCGTGCTCGGCGTATTCCACATAGTGAGTCATGTCCTCCTGTCGTGCGCTCTTCCTCACCCACTCATGTTGCTCCGCCACCGACTCCAGTAAGCAGTCTCGGTGTTTCACTGCCATCGTCCCCGCCTCCTATTGTTCAATAGCTTTTTTGAGGAGGGGGTATAGTTGGGCAAGGAAGCATGGCACAGCCAGTGGGGCGGGTGGTTGGATTAAGTATAGCCGCTTCTGAGGTCTTTCAAAGGAAGACCCTGATGCACATTTGTGACAATTTAATAAAGTGTATGGATTGAATCATCCTTGAATTGTGGTTCCTCTCCATCAACAATCGGTGTTTGAATCCACACTTTCAGGGAAAGCTGCAAAATGGCTACCAGAGTATCCTGACAATCACTTTCAGACGTATGTTGAAGGGTCCAGAGCGTTCTTGCGAGACGATTTAGAACGGAAAAGACAGTTCCTCAACATTTGGAAAAGCTTCAGAGCCTACGTCAAAAGTCGTTTGCCAATGGAGGATTATGCTGCAAAGTTTCAGATGCTTTTGCAGTGGGTACCTCAGGCACAACGTCCAAAAGCCAAGGTGTTAAATGATTATTTTCTCCAAGGACTCAATAAGGATCTCACGACTACTATGGCAACAGTAGATAAGGTAACCACTCGACTGGATAATGTGATTGCAAGGGCTATTGTAGCAGGAGAGGCTTTAGAGGATATGAAATCACCAAAGAAAATTTTAAAAAGGATCATAAGAAATCTCATCGTAGATCTCAGGGAAGTGGTAGTGATAGTTCGAACTCGGAGACTGTAGACTCAGAATCCTCAGATTCAGGCAGTGGTTCGGTGAAAGAATCGAAGGAAGCACCTCAAAAAAAATTCGAGCATCAAGAGAAAGGTGTTCCATCCGGCTTGACGGAATCTTCTGTGGTGGTTAAAAGTCTGAAGGAACTGTGGTGTACTCAGTGCCGAAATCCAGGACATGCCACTCAAGAGTGTGCAATGTATCAGAAATGGTGTGCGATTTTCACATCCAACACTCATAATACAGTGGAATGTTATTACATTGGTCGTGGTCGTAGGAGTCGGGATTCTTCTACATGGCAGTCACAATAGTCAGGGCATGGACAAGAGCCTACAGTGGTGATGCCTAACGCTCATACATCCAGGCGCCCTTTCAAGGACAAGCCGGTGGACGGGGTCAAGGAGGGGGTCGTGCTGATGAAAGATGTGATCGAGATCCTAATCGACCCAAGACCTACCTTTTCTATTTGGGAGATGGGCATTGGCGGTCCAAGTGTTCAGAGGTTATGGAGTATGATCGGAAAAAACAAGAACGTACTTCTGGAGAGCATGCGAGTGTGGCTATGGTTCAGATTGAGGGGCTGGAGGAATCAGACCTGGTGGTTTCAATGATTACTTGTTCTGGTAAAAATGTGGTACCGACAGCCGAAGTTAAGCTTTCGGATTGGGAAACCCAAGAAAATGTACGTCAAAAGACTGTAACTTCGATGCCACATTTAGGAGTCGGGATTCTTCTACATGGCAGTCACAACACTCAGGGCATGGACAAGAGCCTATAGTGGTGATGCCTAATGCTCATACATCCAGGCGCCCTTTCAAGGACAAGCCGGTGGACGGGGTCAACGAGGGGGTTGTGCTGATGAAAGATGTGACCGAGATCCTAATTGACCCAAGACCTACCTTTTCTATTTGGGAGATGGGCATTGGCGGTCCAAGTGTTCAGAGGTTATGGAGTATGATCGGAAAAAACAAGAACGTACTTCTGGAGAGCATGCGAGTGTGGCTATGGTTCAGATTGAGGGGCTGGAGGAATCAGACCTGGTGGTTTCATTGATTACTTGTTCTGGTAAAAATGTGGTACCAACAGCCGAAGTTAAGCTTCTGGATTGGGAAACCCAAGAAAATGTACGTCAAAAGACTGTAACTTCGATGCCACATTTAGTACCACCATTGCAATCATCAGGACCATTGACCTCCTCTCCCAAAAGAAAAGAGGGGAAAGTCCGAAACAAGGTAGATACTATGGAAGACGATTGGGATTCGGTTTGGAAAGAGTTTCTAGAATCATCATTACAAGTACGATTGGGATCGTTATTGAAATTGGTTTTGAATTTTCATAACGCTTTGCTAAGTCAGAAGTTCAAAGCAACAAATGAGATGGAAGTTGATATTGCGGTAGTTGAGGGTGAGCAGGATGATTCAGTCCCGTTGTCGGCAACTGGGATTATGGATACTTGCATTCGAGAGCTTTCAGTAAGATATCATGGCACATACATCAACAAAGTGCTATTAGATGGAGGTACGGGAGTGAATATTATTACTCAAGCGGTTTGTGGCCTTGTTGATTGGGAACCTTCACCCTTTGTAGTTCGCATGGCGGATTAGAGAAGAGTACAGCTAGTAGGATTACTTCGAGGCATTGTGCTGGATGTAGTTGGCTTCTCTTTTGCTGTTTAGTAGTCTTAAATATTGAGGATCGCAACCAGGATTATCATATTATTTTGGGGAGACCATGGTTACGTCAAGCTAGGGTAAAGTATAATTGGGAGGCAAATATGCTTACAAATCAAAAGGGTCACAGGAAAGTTCGGGTGATGTTGGAAACATGCAGACAACTAGGGCAGCATAGCTTGTGATAGCGGAGACAATGAATATGGTAGAAGGATTAGAAGAGGATGAAGAGGAGCAATTCCTGAAGGCTAGCCCGGATTTAGTTTCTCTTTATCTTGCAGATGTTTCCATGGTTGCGAAGGGAAAATACTTAGGGGTCCCAGGAATAGCAGAGCCAGGGGGCAAGAAAAAGTTTTGTCTATTCCCGAATCATTCGAGGAAGCTATTAGGCAAGAATGTGCATTTGAAGCACAGATGAGTAAAATAACAAGGAAAAAGGAAGATGAACTGGAGACGTTTTTTCTAGGAGATCAAGCGGAGTCTCAGCCCATTCATATTAATAAACAGCTTGAGGAAAGTTTTCGACAGACTTGATTAATTTGTTGATAGAATTCAAGGATGTTTTTGCATGGGAGTATGTTGACATGAAAAGATTGGATCCAAAGTTTTATCAGCATATGATTCATTTAAAACTAGATGCAGTTCCAGTGAAGCAGCATTCATATAGGATGAATCCGAATGTAGCGAAGCAAGTCAAGGTGAGAATTGGTTGTTTGTTTTGCAGGTGGGTTTTATTTTCCCTATTGAAAATCTTGAATGGATTTCTCCTATTGTGGTGGTACCAAAGAAAAACAAGCAAATTCGCATTTGTGTGGATTATAGGAAGCTGAATGTAGCTACTGTTTAGATCCTTTTCCTCTTTCATTTCTGGATTTTATTTTGGATGATATAGCAGGGTAAAAAATGTATTCTTTTCTGGATGGGTTCAGTGGATATAACCAGATCCAGATGGCTGTAGGTGATCAGGCTAAAACAACTTTTAGTACAACATGGGGTGTTTTCGCATGCACAGTAATGTGGTTTAGATTACGGAATGCCCCCTCAACTTTTCAAAGGGATATGTTTCAAATTTTTGGTCCCTATTTGACAGATTTTATGCGAATCTTTCTAGATGATCTCAGTGTCTTTGGAGCGCAATTAGAGCATTTGAAGCAATTGTGATTATGTTTTATGAAATATGGAGAGGTGAAATTTAGTTTAAATTCTCTAGAATGTGCATTCATAGTGCGAAATGGGATATTATTGGGTCATGTGATTTCTGAGGAAGGCATTTCAGTGGATCTGGATAAAATAGCCACAATTATGGAAGCATCTCCGCCAATGAATTCAAAGCAGTGTGCAATATTTCTGGGCCAAGCTCGTTGGCATGGGAGGCATTTGAGGTTTGTCGCGCATTTGGCAATCCCTATTAATCAGGCAGCACATGCCAAAGTTTTTGAATGGACACAGAAATGTGATCTGGCCTTCGAGAGATTAAAAATTCAGCTATCCAAAGCTCCGATCATGATCTCTCCAAATTGGGGTCAGGATTTTCATGTTTTTGTGGATGCTTCTGACATGGCTATTGGCAGTGTACTGATGCAGGAACAAACTCAAGGGTGGTTTCAACCTGTCTATTATGCCGGTAGAAGATTATCATCCGCAGAAAAAAATTATTCAATGATAGAGAGAGAATTTTTAGGGGTGATTTACTCGATGAAAAAGTTCCGTCATTATCTGTTGGGCCGGCGGTTTTTTTTCATGTGGATCATTTGGCTCTTTTATACTTGGTGCGCCAACAAAATTTGACAGGAAGATTGGCTCGTTGGGTGCTCTTGTTACAAGAATTTGATTTTGAGATAATACATCGTCGAGGAGCCCAACATGCAGTTGTTGATTACCTATATAGGCTAGATTCTAGGAAGCCGCGACAGGGGGTGGCTGATGAGTTTCCGGATGCGTCTCTCTTTTTGAAAGGAACAGTTACGGATGACCTTACAGTAATGCAACCACCTTGGATGATCACTAGCATTCCATAGACCTAGTATGAGGAGATTTTCCATTTTCTCGACAGTGGAGAAATGCTTTCATTCTTGTCCATAGATCAACGGCGCCAATGGCTATTAAAAGCTGCAATTTTGAGATTGTCATGGGGAAGCTATAGTATTGTACGGTTGCAAATGTGTTGCTAAGATGTGTCCTACCACACGAACAAGGATCTGTTCTAGAGGAGGTCTATTCCGGCATTGCAGGGGGGCACTTTGCAACTTTTATCACGGCAAGGAAAGTGCTACAATCTGGATTATGGTGGCCAACATTGTTTCAAGGTGCGAGGGGCTTCGTACAACATTTTGATGTGTGTCAGCGGTTGGGACATCATACTAAAATGTTCAAAATGCCTTTACAGCCAGTATTACCCTTGGAGCCTTTTTAGAAATGGGGATTGGATTTTATTGGGCCTTTTAAAGTAGTAGCAGCTAACACTGGTAATCGGTATATTTTGACGGCCACGGATTATGAGACTAAATGGGTGGAAGCATGGCCTTTGAAAGATAATACAACGTTCTCTGTTGCTGGTGGGTGCTTATATAAAGATGATTTTTTCAGATATGGTTGTCCTATTGAGTTGGTTAGTGATCGGGGTAGCCATTTCTTAAATAAGGTGATGGAGAGAATGTTACGATTTTTCTTTGTGTTACACATAAAATCTTCTCCATATTACCCTGAGGCGAATGGGCAGGCTGAATCAACTAATTAGAAATTGGTTCACATCTTGACAAAGCTAGTAAATATGCATAGAACAGATTGGGATGTCAAACTTCCTTCCGCATTATGGGCCTTTCGTACAACATATAAAGTGGCAACATGACTAACTCCTTTCAAATTGGCATTTGGAATGGAGGAAATTACCCCAGTGGAGCATGTGGTGCTGAGTTTGCGGATGTTTATTGCGGATAGGCTTCTTCTGGAAGATTCCAATGTTTATCATTTGGATGTTTTGCAGGAATTAGATGAAGGGCAGTTGTGCAGTTTTGTGGTGCTGCAAGATCTGCAATCCGGGCGGAAGAAACGGCTGGACCACCCTAAAGCACCTCAGAAAGCGGAAAACGATTTATGATGATTGCGACACCATGGCACGCCCTATTTTGAGAACTCTTTGTGAGTGATTTCATGCATGCAGTAGATACCTTATACTTTTCTAGCGTTATTTGTAGGAATTTCACAAGGTTGCGCTACAGCGTTCTTCTGTCCTTCGTTGCACCTTCTCCACCATGACAGCCTCCTTGTTATAGGGTATTCCATTTACTCCTGTGCAGCAGCTGGCTCTCAGAAGGGTGGACGCTTGGTTATAGGATTTGCACCTACGCGTCTTCGCCAACCTCAATTGGCAAGGTATTCATGTTCACCGGTAGGCCACGACATTGATTGAGCAATTAGCTATTGGTGATATGGTGCAGGTTAACAATCAGTAGATTTAGTTGACGGCCGAAAGAATTTCAAGATGCTATTGCCTGCCAAACGATGGTGTTGTGCAAGCATCACACGTTATTCCTGCTACAGAGGTAGAGCTGGAGCTCGGCTTGAAAGTGAGGGGTGAATATAAGTTATCAAGGCTCACTGATGCAACGATAAGAGATGCATGTCGCTAGTTCTTGGAGGCAATTTGGTTGCAAGCCAAAACCTGCACAATTTCTGCTAAAGCGCGTAATGTATTGCATTCAGCCAACTTTGGGCCAGTGGCTTGGGTAGCGATCGTCCGAGAACGATTGGTAGCAGAATGTCAAAGAGTGGTGGGGCAGATGGGGCGCAGTACCCCAACGAGTACCAAGGTCGAGAAACTTCGTACTCTGGTGTTTCCCTTGCGGGAAGGTTTTCCTCTTGCCCTTCGCCCTCTGTTTCACTTTGAGGATGATCGATTTCTCGCACGCGATACTATGTAGTTGGCACAGACTGAGAGTTCTGCAGTTTCTGTTGGTGTTTCAAACACTTGCTCGAATATTGGATGTGTCAGGTACTTCAACTGCAGTGGTAGCCTCTGGTCCACAAGAGATGGCCGCTACAAGGACATCAAGCCAAAAGCGAGGACGGGAGGAAGTCTTGCTTTCCACACCACCTCCTGCTTGCGAGGATTTTGCAGTTGCACACAGGCGGTGAAGAATGCCGGAGAATTTTGCAGCTGCACATAGGCAGTGAAGAATGCAGGAGCGGGGTTCAACTTCCACCCAGATTGGAACTGGCTCTGTGGGTGCGGACACTTTCTCGCAACCAAAAAATCATGGTGTCAATATAGCAGCTGCCATGGTATGGGAAACTATTACAGCAGATCTACCCTGGGAGACAAGTGCCGCAAATCCCTCAGATCAGCTCCAGGTGTGCAAAGCATTTTTGTAGCGCATTGCAGAGTCCCTGCATTTGGTTTGGCCAGCTCCAGCAACTGAGGCATGCATTACCAAGCTTGAAACATAAGTGGCTGCCTTGCAGGCTCGCAATGCAGAGCTGACAAGTCAAAACGCAACATTGGATAGTACAGCCTGGCAGTCGGCTGAGGAAATACAGGCTCTGAGGGGGACCAACTCTATGTTTGTCGCTTCTGTTCAAGATGAATTTGTTCGATTGTGCACACAGAATAGCTTGGCCACTTATTTAGCATCACATCCTAGTGATGTGATAATCAATATGAATGATCTTGATGCCTTAGCAGTGGAAATGCAATAGGATCTACACAATTTTTTGGAAGATCAAATCCAGAGTTGGAGGTCAAGGCTATCTGATGGCGCGCTAACACAACAACCAATTCAACAAGTTGTGGTGAGCCAGCCTGAGCCGCCGACTAATGACATGGGTAAAAACATTGTCCAAGAGGGTTTTGATATTTCTCAGGGGAGAAAGCTACAAAAGAATGTGCTGAGGCCCATGCTCATGTCTCTCATTTGCAGTGAGTGATTTGTCATCTTCGTAGGGATCAACGTAGAGTCTGTTTTTGGGCGGAGAAACTGCTCATTCTTTTTCAGTCAATCTCTCACCATGTCCACCTTTTTGGCCTGCTCTAAACAGATATCTGGATCGATATTACCCTATTCATACACCTCTTGCCCCTTTACCACAGGCCCCTCAGTATATTTCCTTGCCAACGCAATTCATTCCAAAGGATCCTTGGCCGGAGTAGCCTAAGATAGATCCATAGCTGTTTGCGGAGGTTTATAGAGCCCATCGGCAAGAGTTTTGGGGATTTGGCTACATTGATATTTCCTCGTCACCAGAGCGGGAAGAGGAGAAACAACAGGAGCCTTCGACACAAAGAGGCTAAAGCTGTGGGCTTGTGCAATCCACCGTGCATGCCAGGTGTTCCGGCATAAGCCGCACATTGCTGTCCTGCGGATGTCTAGTCATGGCGGACTAGGAGTCATGCAGCTTTGAGACAGTTCTTCATGGGATATCATGGACAAGACGGGGTTTTGCATCGTTCCCAATTTGCGCTGGAGCAGTGGGTGTATTTGGGGGGGCATACCAGTCTTTGCAGATACCTCTTATCTATTGGGGTATAAAGCCCAATGTGGTCGCCCAGGTAAGTGGGCGGGCCGCCAGGTATGTACACATATTCTTTTGTAAAAACCCAATAAGAACTCACTATGCTCTACACATTACAGTAGAGTGAGTTCACCATATCGTCATGCTCTTCTTCTCGCACTCTCTCTCGCGTCGCACTTCCGCTCGTACTCCTTCAACTGGTATCAAAGCTCAGATCGAGGCTCGGGGCAGCATTTACAGGTAGCCAGAGTCACCTGCTTAGATTGGAGTGAGATTCGACAGGCGAAGACACGGCCCCAATTCCATCTCGGCCCCAATTTCATTCTGAGGCCATCTCGGCCACCGTTCGGCTTCGACAAAGATCTCCGCATGCCATTTTCGACTACGTGGTCTCAACGGGTGCATATCCGACTCTGCAATTTTGGGGTTTCGGCCTACGACTGCAAGTGCTGAGGATATCTGCACTTCCACAGTGCTGATTTGTGGCTATCTACACAACGAAGGATGGCTTACAGTTCTTGGAGGCGTATCACATACGACACGGGCGCACGTACACACAGACTGTAGGTGACATCCACTAGTTCATCAGGTTGATATTGGTTCAGAGGTCAGTTTACAGGAGAAACTCTGTCGAATTTTTACCAGGATAGTAAACTACTGTGAAGCGTAGCTATGGCTGGATCACAGGACACTGGTCTTTACAATATCAAGAAGCTGGATGGAACCAATTTCCCATTGTGGAAGAAGCAGATTTGTCATGTGTTGGTACAAAAGAAGCAGATAAAACCTATAAAGCTCAAGGGGATAAAACCACAAGATATGGAGGAAGATGAATGGAGCGAAATGGATGAATTGGCACTTTCTACCATTATGCTAACTTTGGCAGAAAGCGTTTACTTCAATGTAGCAGACGAGATGTCGGCTTATCAAACATGGACAAAGTTGAGTGATCTTTATGAGAAGCAGAGTGCAGCTTCACAGGTATACTCGCTTAAGAAGCTTGTTGACTTGAAGATGAAAGAAGGGACACCTATGTCCAATCATCTGAATGAATTCAACACCATCTACAGTTAGTTGTCAGCTCAAGGTGTCAAGTTTGATGAACCTGTTAGAGCTATGTTCCGGTTGATCACATTGCCGGAATGTTGGGACACTTTTCACACAGCTTTGAGTAATTCTGCACCTCCAGATGGTTTGACCATAGCAAGTGTAGAAGGCAGTCTGCTTACTGAAGAAACCAACAGAAAGACAATGAACAAAGGCAAAGGAATAGCCTTAGTTGTCAGGGGAAGGACCAAAGAAAAGTACAAAGGTGGAAAGAGGGATCAGTCTCGTAGCAAGTCCCGCAATGCTAAAGGCAAGAGTGACATAGAATGCTACCATTGTGGCAAGAAGGGTCACATGAAAAGAGACTGCAGAGAATGGAAAGCAAAAAAAGGCAAAGAGAAAGCAGAAGACCATGGTGAGAAGAACAAGTCCTCAGTGAAGATTCAAGAAATAAATGTGACAAACACTGTTGCAGAGGATGACAGTCTAGTGTCAGGAGATATCTACTTCTTGAAAAATACAATGGACTCAGCTCTTCTTACAGCATTTGATGGAAATGCACTGAGTGACTGGATTATAAACTCAGGGGCATCACTTCATGTGTCTCCAAACAAGGAGTGGTTTACCTCTTATGTGACCACTAAAGATCATGTTCGTCTAGGCAATGGGCAAAAATGTGAGATCTTAAGTGTTGGAGATGTTCAATTGAAGTTTCAGAATGGCTCTTCTTTCACGCTGAAGAATGTGAGACATGTTCCCGCAATTACAAAGAGCTTGATCAGCACAGGTTTACTTGATGATGCTGGCTACGTCACCACTTTTGGACAGAATATGTGGAAGATATCCAAGGGTTCTATGACAGTAGCACATGGAGTAAAGTCTGGAGGACTTTACATGATTTATGTATCAAATGTCTCTAAAAATGTAAGCAATGTAACCGAGCAGCCGAACGTTTCTTTGTGGCATAGCCGGTTAGGACATATGTCCAAGAAGGGAATGGAAATCTTGTCTCGTTCTGGTTATTTTCCTGGCTTGTCATTTAATGATTTTGAATTCTGTGAACATTGTCTGTATGGTAAGCAAACACAGCAGCCACATAAGCATAGAAGCAGTAGAAGAGATACATAGTTGGCACTTGTTCATAGTGATTTGTGTGGACCTATGCCTAACCTATCTCTAGGGGGAGCTTCTTACTTTATGACATTTATAGATGATTACTCGAGGAAATTATGGGTTTACTTTCTCAAGCACAAGGATGAATCGTTTAGTGTTTTCAAAAAGTTTGTAACACTTGTGGAGAATCAGAGTGGCAAGAAGCTTAAATGCTTACGCACTCACAATGGTGGAGAGTATGTTTCAAAGGCCTTTAAGGACTTTTGTGGGTCAAAAGGTATAAAACGTGAACTTACTGCTCCTTACAATCCTCCTCAAAATGATGTTTCTGAAAGGATGAATAGGACCATACAAGAGAAGGTCAGAAGTATGTTGTCTAATGCACAACTGCCAAATGGGTTTTGGGCTGAAGCTGTATCAACAGCTGTTCATCTTATAAATAGATCTCCTAGCAAGGTTTTGCAGAAGGATTCAATGGAAGAGATGGTATGGTCAGTCAAAATGCCCTCATAAAAGCATCTCAGAGTCTTTGGCTGTGAGGCATATACTCATGTTCCAAAGGAATTTAGGAACAAACTTGAACCAAAGAGTAGAAAGTGCATCTTTCTAGGCTATGGTAATTCTGGTGAGATGGAGTACAGACTTTGGGATCCCGAATCCAGAAAGGTTATCCACAGCAATGATGTTCACTTTAATGAAGCCAAATATCATTCTAAACCAGAGAGGGTTGAGGAGATTAGAAGAGTTGTCTTCCAAGAAGATGGACCTGCACGTGCAAGACAAAATGTCAGGGCTCAAAAGGAGCAAGGACAGGATAGAGTGAAACCACAGGTTGTGGCTGAGCCTAAGACACCTATTTTGCGTAGATCTTGACGTATCACACGACCTCCTGATAGGTTTGTTCCATCTATGAACTATGTCATGTTGACTGATTGCAATGAGCCTTCATGTTACGAGGAAGTAGTGCAAATGAAGGACTCCGGGAATTGGCAATGGCCATGCAGTCAGAGATGAAAGCTCTGCATAAAAACCAGACATGGAATCTAGTTAAATTACCACAGGGCAAAAAGGCTCTACCTTGTAAATGGGTTTACAGGTATAAGATCACCGCTCATGATAGTCAGCCAAAGTACAAAGCAAGGCTTGTTGCCAAGGGCTTTAAGCAAGAACAAGGCATTGACTTTGATGAAGTCTTCTCTCCGGTGGTCAAGATGACTAAATTGAGATGCTTTCTTGTATTGGTTGCCATATTAGATTTGGTGTTGCACCAAATGGAGGTCAAGACAGCGTTATTGCATGGTGATTTAGATGTGGAAATTTACATGCAGTAGCCAGAAGGGTTTGTTGAGAAAGGCAAGGAAGATTTGGTATGCCAGTTTGTTAAAGAGTCTTTATGGATTAAAACAATCACCGAGGGCATGGTACCATAAGTTCCACAAGTTTATGCTTTCTCAAGGCTACAAACGTAGTGAGTTCGATCACTGTCTATATACAAAGAAGGCTCAGGATGGCAGTTGGCTGATCCTTATTTTGTATGTGGATGACATGTTGATTGCTGGCAAGCACTTGGAAGAAATTTCAGCTTTGAAATCAAAGATGGCAAAATCGTTTGACATGAAAGACATGGGTGAGGCAAGTCATATACTTGGTATGCGCATTGAGAGAGACAGATCAAAGAATTTGATTTGGTTATCTCAAACAGAGTATATTGACAAGGTTTTGCAACGTTTCAATATGGAGAAGGGAAAGGCGTTGAGTGTTCCATTGCCACCATATGTGAAACTTAGCAAACAAGATTGTCCTGTGTCTGAGGAAGAACAGGCTGAAATGGATAAGATTCCATATGCATCTGTAGTGGGTAGTTTGATGTATGCAATGATTGCTACTCGCCCAGACATTGCATCTGCAGTGGGAGTAGTAAGTCGATACATGTCAAACCCAGGCAAGAAACATTGGGAGGCAGTGAAAGGAATATTGAGATACCTGAAAGCTACAAAGAGTATGCGCATATGCTATGGGAGTTAGGAGCTAAGTGTAAAGGGTTTTGCAGACTCAGATTATGCAGGTGACTTAGACAACCGAAGGTCTACGTCAGGGTATGTCTTTACATTGGCTGGTGGAGCAGTATCATGGCGTTCTAGATTACAAGATTGTGTTACTCAGTCTACTACAAAGGCTGAATATGTTGCAGCATCATAGGCATGCAAAGAATCAATTTGGCTTAATCGACTAGTAACAGATTTGGGAATCAAAGAAGAGATGCCCTTGTTATATTGTGATAGTCAAAGTGCTATACAATTGGCTCGCAATCCAGTTTATCACTCAAAGACAAAGCATGTGGATGTGAAGTATCATTTCATCAGGGAAATGCTCGAGGATAAGCAACTTCAGCTTATCAAAGTTCACACCACAGAAAATCCTGCTGATCTACTTACAAAAGGACTTCCCTCAGAGAGCTTTGCGCATTTTCGCAAGTAGTTAGGTGTAGGGTAGTACATCACTTCTCTACATCTCTTGTATATTAGCTTGTATAGTAGCTTCTCTCACACTTAAAGTACCGTCATTGGACTTTAAGTGGGAGGTTGTTGGGGTATAAAGCCCAATGTGGTCGCCCAGGTAAGTGGGCGGGCCGCCAGGTATGTACACATATTCTTTTGTAAAAACCTAATAAGAACTCACTATGCTCTACACATTACAGTAGAACGAGTTCACCATATCGTCATGCTCTTCTTATCGCACTCTCTCTCGCGTTGCACTTCCGCTCGTACTCCTTCATTATCATGCAATCAATATATCCTTCTCATGTAATTCTGTGTTCTCACTATAACATATGCGCAGTATTATCGCTCACATTACCGCAAAAAAACAAACAAATTTGCAATATGAAATTTCCCGTATGCGGAAAACACTGCGGCAACAATCGCGGTAATGGTCTAGCGATAACATACGCGGTAATGCCTGCGGCTATATTTCCGCGCCTATTACCGTGTGCTTTATTGCAAATATACCCGCAATAGTTACCGCGAGGATGTTATCGCCGACATTACCGCAGAGGGGTTTATTATAAAAAAACAGATTACAGTTTGGATTGTCCTTTGTAGGACCATCCAAAAGGTCATCTATTTTTTTATTTATTTAAGATATTTACAAAATTGTTATTAATTACAACAAAATATCACAATTGGACAATACATTGAGCCAAAAAGAGATTGATAATTTCATTACATAAGTGGAATTACAATTGGGGGAGGTATTGAGCCAAAAAATGATACGTATTGCATTTACATAAAGGGCAAAAAAAGCCCGCGTGTACAAAATAGAGTATGGTCAGGTGGGATAGGGCAAGCGGGGCCCGCATATACAAAATAGAGAATGCTCATGGGGGAGATGGCGGCATTTCGCGTGGAACTCCTTGACTCTGCAAAACTAGAAAAAGAAACAATTAACACTTTGTTATTTAATATTTGATATAAAATCAACAATTTGATAATTTAAATAAGATTAAACTTACATGTTGCAGACTTCTACACGCATTTTCGAACTCCTCTCGAGAGATCATTTGAATTTCAAACAACCAACACCAAGTTTGATACTCGGTATGGTTCTATCTATATCTCTGCACATCTCTGGTCGGGCGACTCATGGTAATGCTATACTGACAAAAAATAGCAACCAATTAATTAAATGAAAAACATTAGATTTTTTACAATAAAACTAATATTTTTACTTACATATTTGTCTTTCCAAGCCGTTTTTCCTCCCGAACCATAATGCGTAGGAGTCTAATGGGATCTGGCCTCAACTTGACGTGTATACATCCTCGCACCCATTGCCCTTTCGTCCTCTTTCTCTTCCATAGCTGTCTCCCACTCCACATCATGGAAATTTCGTGGCCGATAGCTATGCTCTGGAGACTCCATTGTCTTCTTTGCAGCTCTCCTCACACTAGATTTTTTGTTCTTGAGAAATGTTTTGACATGCTCTTGCAACCATTGCCTTGAGAATTTTTGCCCCGCAGGGTTGGGGAAACGCATGTGCATGGTTGTCTCTATATATGTGAGGTTGTAGGGATCTTGCTGATCAAATTTGAGAAAACAATTGATATATGTGGAGTGGATTAATTGGTTGACGTGTGTGCGGAATCTCCTGCCCTATGTTGTCCCGAGATCCACCATACCTCCTCTATGAACCTGGTAGTATAACCAGTGAGCATCTGGTGAAGGCATGTCATGGTCCTCATCTTCTGCTAGAGTAGGGAGCGATGACTGTGGAGGAGAATCTGTAGTACTCCCCCCCCCCTCCAAAACAACAACTAGATCGATCGGCGCTAGCGCGCGAGCTACCCTGGCGGCGCTGACTACCAGAAGAGCGCTGACGTGAATATGGGGCAGAAGGTGGGATAGGTGATGGATAGGTGGACGCCTGTGGCATCGGACCCTGTGGCGTCGCACCCAACGGAGTCGGACCCTGGGGCGTGGGACCCTGTGAAGGAAAAGATGAACCTGGAGCTGTAGCTGAAAAACTCTGCAGGTATGGAGTGCCACGAGTCGGAGTAGAGACCTCTAATAATCCAAAAGCTTCTAAGTAGCTGCGCCGGTGAATAGTGCTGCGAACCTAACCAGTCAGCCCGAAGACGCAATGCCCTCTCTACATCGGGATCGGTCACAGGTACGACAGCGGACCCACCAAGAGCGTCCCGAAACCAGCCGAACCTTGATGATTGCTGAGGCAACGGCTGTGAATGATAGGCAGAGAGAGCGTCGGGATATGACATCCCGTCCGCCATGAAATACTCAATGCTGCGAAAGCGTGGTGTGGAAGAAGAAGACATGGTTTGCATTTATTACGACAAAGATTAAACTAGGGTATAAAAATTCGAATATATGATTAAAAATTTACACATTGATTTTTTTCAAGCATTGGATTTTTTAACATTGGATTCTCTATAGTATCCAATGTGGAAAGAATCCAAGGTGTGTCAGTGTGTGTATTGACTAATAAGAGATTATTCTGTTTATGATTAGTGTGACCGATTGCGCGATCACTTGGACGGCCATTGGGGCCTAATACGTCACCTACGACTTAATCATGGAGGTATGTTTATGTTTTTGTGTTGATTACTGTTTAATTTAACATAATTAGTGTTGGCTTGTGTAATTGGCTTCTGCACACACTAATTAGTGTGTGTTAACATACACTAATTAGCGATCACTTGGACGGCCATTGGGGCCTAATACGTCACCTACGACTTAATCATGGAGGTATGTTTATGTTTTTGTGTTGATTACTGTTTAATTTAACATAATTAGTGTTGGCTTGTGTAATTGGCTTGTGCACACAGTAATTATTGTGTGTTAACATACACTAATTAGCGATCACTTGGACGGCCATTGGGGCCTAATACGTCACCTACGACTTAATCATGGAGGTATGTTTATGTTTTTGTGTTGATTACTGTTTAATTTAACATAATTAGTGTTGGCTTGTGTAATTGGCTTGTGCACACAGCAATTATTGTGTGTTAACATACACTAATTAGAGTATGCATTGGCTTGTGCACACACTAATTAGTGTGTGCATTGGCTTGTGCACACACTAATTAGTGTGTGCATTGGTCAATCCCATTGGTCAATGCACAAACTAATCACACACTAATTAGTGTGTGCATTGGCTTGTGTAATTGGACTAATTACACACTAATCACACACTAAATAGTGTGTGTATTGGCCAATCCAATTGACCAATGCACATACTAATTACACACTAATTAGTGTGTGCATTGGCTTGTGTAATTGGAATAATTACACACTAATTAGTATGTGCATTGGCCAATCCCATTGGTCAATGCATACACTAATCACACACTAAATAGTGTGTGTATTGGCCAATCCAATTGATCAATGCACACACTAATTACACACTAATTAGTGTGCGCATTGGCCAATCACCAATTGACAATAGTGTGTGTATTGGCCAATCCGATTGACCAATGCACACACTAATTACACACTAAATAGTGTATGTATTGGCCAATACAATTGACCAATGCACACACTAATTAGTGTGCGCATTGGCCAATCACATTGGTCAATGCACACACTAATCACACAATAAATTAGTGTGTGTTAACACACACTAATTAGTGTGTGCATTGGCCAATTGGATTGACCAATGCACACACTATTACACACTAATTAGTGTGCGCATTGGTCAATCACCAATTGACCAATGCACAATCACAATAATTACACACTAATTAATGTGCGCATTGGCCAATCACATTGGTCAATGCACAAACTAATCACACAATAAATAGTGTGTGTTATAACACACTAATTAGTGCGTGCATTGGCCAATGCACACACTAATCCCAAACTAATTAGTGTGTACGTTGGCCAATTAAATTGACGGAGGCACACACTAATTACACACTAATTAGTGTGCACATTGGTCAATCACATTGGTCAATGCACACACTAATCACACAGTAAATAGTGTGTGTTAACACACACTAATTAGTGTGTGATTAGTGTGTGCATTGGTCAATGGGATTGGCCAATGCACACAATAATTAGTGTGTGTTAACACACACTAATTAGTGTGTACATTGACCAATCACATTGGCCAATGCATACACTAATTAGTGTGTGCATTGACCAATCAGATTGGCCAATGCACATAGTAATCACACACTAATTAGTGTGTGCATGGCCAATCCCAAATTTAACATATTAGGTTTTGCAAGTAATAAATTTAACAAATTTGACAAATTTCACAAGTTTAGATTTTGCAAGTAACTAATAATTAACAAATTTAGGTTTTGGTGTGTCTTTACTTACACTAATTAGTGTGTGTAAAGAACAGATGCACTAATTAGTGTGTGTGTGTGTGTGTATGCATGTGTGTGCATGCGTGTGTATGAGTGTATGCATGTGTGTATATGCGTGTGAAAAAATCAAAAAACATAACAACAAAACTTACATGGAATTGAAGAGCTTGTTGGGAGAGGGTAGGAGAGTGGAAGAGTAGAGATGGTGGAGAGTAGAAGAGTAGAGATGGAGGAAGAGCTCAAGGTTGTGAGGTTCGCGCTCTCGGCTTCTGTGGAGAAGACGATGAAATTCGAATTTTAGGGTTTTGAACTTCGCGAGGCACGCGGGTGCCCCTATTTATTAAAAATTTTGAAAATTGAATTACCGCTCATATTACCGCGAGCATTACCGCGTTCATTACCGCACATATTACCGCGGCGCAATTTCGGCCCATCCACACAGATGTCCACGTTCTGACATTATTACTATTGATTTCCAAAATCTATTGGTACTATGTTTTTTATAAAATGTATATAAAATAAAAATATTCCTAGTACTTTGAAAATGACATTTTTACCTAAAAGTTTTGATTACCATGCATGTTAAAATTATTTATTTTTACTTTTTACTGATATTTTTATTAACCTTTTTTGGTAATTTGATTTTAATTAGTGTATGTAATTTATTAATGTAGGTTTCTTGGGATGATTTTGGCCCGTCCACTGAACCGTATAGATCATGGTGGTTTGCCGAGCGTTTACCATGCCCATGCGTGCGGTGCAAATGCGCCATTTCTCGACTTCGACGGATATGCTTGAGCCATGTAGAAGATTATGGACTATGGGACGATCCTTGCAAGCGTGCACGGATGGAAACAAACAATCCGCGAATTGTAGTGGCTATTGACGTCACCCCTCATTGGCGTGTGGTTGGTGGAGGAGGGGAAAGGAGGGTGGAACAGCGCATGCACCAGGAATCCATTAGAGAGGGAGGAAGCACATCAAATCAGCCAACTGCTGCTCCCTCTACGAGTGACCACTGACCACATCCCATCTCCTTACGTGGATGCAGAAGACGACCATTTGCATAGAATGGTTGAGGATCTCCTTGCACGAGAGGAGGAGCATGAACCAGAGTGTGCATGCGAAGAAGCTTCCGAAAGAACGAGGAGTGAGCTACTCGATTTTGCACACACCGCACTATATGATAGATGCTCTTACTCCATTTTAAGGGCATCTCTCGAAGTCCTTAACCTTCAGGCGATGTTTGGATGGAGCAATGCTAGTGTCGACGCACTTTTGAGGTATGTATACAGATTGTGAAGGATGCTTGTGGAGTGCATAAATTAGCTTCTAATGTACTTTCTTCTTGTGATAGGTTGCTAGAAAAGATGTTGCCAGCTAGCAATCACATGCCAGAGAATAGACGAAAAGAACGCGAAGTGGTGACTGCATTAGGGATGGATTATGATCGCATTCATGCTTGCATGAACGGTTGTGTGCTCTTTCGTAATGAGCATGCCAATTGTGACACATGTCCATCGTGCGGGGAGCCTAGGCTCAAAGAAGGAATGCAGGGCAACAGAATTCCACGTAAAGTGTTGAGGCATTTTCCACTCATCCCTCGCATCCAACGCATGTTTAGATCGGAGGGTATGAGCGAGCTTTTGAGTTGGCATGCAAAAAATCTCTCCACAGATGGTATTATGAGAGTGCCAGCTGACTCACCAGCGTGGAAGCACATAGAGGACACATGGTCAGAGTTCAGGGATGAGCCTCGTCACTTGAGGATTGGGTTAGCTAGTGATGGAGTGAATCCATTTGGGCACCGCTCTACTTCATGGAGCACTTCTCATTCCAGGAAAGCACAAGGTAAAAAACATGGATGTATATCTGCAGCCTCTTATTGATGAGCTTCAAGAACTATGGAGAGGCATAGATGTCATTGACATTTCACGGCCACCACGAGACTGCAAAGCCGTCATCAAGTGCATCCTCATGTGGACCATGCATGATTACCCAGGATTTGGAGAGGTATCTGGTAAGTATGCACATGTTAATTGTACTCTTTGCTTTAGGTTTATCATCTCATGTGTAACGTTTGTTTACCTCTTGGCAGGATTGGCAACATCTGGACATAGTGCGTGTCCCACTTGGAGCCCTTCCCTTGTGACAGAGAGACCTCCTCTTCTTGGGAAGGTGATCTATCCCAACAACCATCGCTTCCTGCCTCTTTCACATCGTAGATATGTTCCCCCTATCAATGGAGTGCAGCCGTTCCATTGGAACATGGCTGATTGGTCGAAGCATTGGGAGGAGCATCATGGTACCTCACTGCCTCCCAATGGGTTGCCAAAGGGTATGTCGAGGTACTCAATCTTCTTATCGCTCCCCTATTGGGCTTCGTTGAAAATTCAGCACTTATTGAACCCTATGCATATATTCAAAAATGTTGGGCAAGCTATATGGGATCACATAATTGGAAAGAAGGATTCGTTGGGTGCTAGGGAAGATTTAAGAGCCATGAGACGTCTCCCCCCTTCCGCCACGCCCCGCATGGGGGAGCGGGAGCGGGGAAAGATGATTCTCCCAAAAGCACCGTGGATACTGTCAAAGGCAGACCAAGAGCAGACAAAGCAAGTTATTGCATCCATCAGAACTCCAACGGGATATATGCGGTCACTCAAAGGTGCTTTCAAAAAAACCAAAACGGGTGGCTCCACTCAATTGTATGGATTGAAATCCCATGATTGACATAAAATCCTTCAGGTAAGAGTAGAACAGTTTGTGGTGTCTATGTGTCCTTATATATAGGTTGACATTCACTAAGATGTTTTATTGTTTGTAGTTTGTACTTCCCATAACTATTAGTGGTTATGGGGACACTAAGGTGAAGGCTGCAATATTCAAAGTGGGTGAGATTGTGAGGTAATGGGTTTTTTTCAAGTACTATATCATGTTGTGTATGCATGAACAATGGATTTTTTTTTCAACTACTATATTATTTGTGCCCTGTAGATTTGTGAGCTCCAAGGAGATAGAAGTAGAAGCCATACCAGTAGCCCATCAGCTAGCAGTAGAGGCACTGTATGCTATTGAGGATGCATTCCCACGTACAATCCTTGTTAGCCAAATACACCTATTGCTTCACCTTGTTGAGGAGATTGCCATTTGTGGGGTGGTTCGCTCTAGATGGATGTTCTTCTTGGAGAGATTCATGAAGACTTTAAAGGATTTTGTTAGATTGAGGTCACAACCGGAGGTATGCAAAATCAATACAATATAGATAGCATTTATACGCTATGGAGTTACTAATAAAAATATGTGGTTTTAATGTTTTCAGGCGAGCATGGCAGAAGGTTGGGTGGTGCAAGTGGAATTTGTGTATGTCTCACAGTATCTCATCACAGTGGATCCATCATTGCCTCGGCTGTGGAGTGAAGAAGAGGATCCTAGGAAGCACTCAACCATTCCCAGTCGAAAAGGATCACTCTTGGTCATGGATAGAGAGTTTCATGCCATAGTCAACAACTACTATTTACTCAATGCCACTATCATGACCAAATGGGTCAATATGTACTTGGAAGCCCGCGCAGCTAGAAAAAGGGATAGAGATGCATGGAAGAGGTCCCATGGAGGTAGACGTGCATCTCCTTTTCCTAAAGAGCTTGCAAAATATCCTGATTTGATTCAAGTAGAGTGGATCCATAATGCCATGACCAATGCCAAAGCACAAGGAGAACAAATAAGCCCTAAAGAATGGGAGTATGCGCAAGGATGCTTGCGCAAGGTGAGTGTGTATATGTTATGTATGCATGTATGCAAATCACTTAATGAAATGCCATGTAACCTCTTATGCATTGTGATTGTAGGGTCTCATTTTCAACTCCATTTGGTCCGAAGGCCGACATTTTCGCACCTGCAAGATAGATGAGCGTCCGACCACTAATGATTGTGGCGGATGGGAATCTTTGACACAACAACAGATGAGGTCAGATATTGTGGTACTATAGAGAGAATAATCAAAGTGGATTTTAGATATTTTCACAAATTCCTCTTTGAGTGATGATGGTTTGCGGGTGAGGTCAAAATACATGAAAATGGGCTCATTATGGTGGATTCCACCCAATTCCGTCGGGGAAAAAATGACAACTTGGTGTATCCTAGTAGTTGCGAGCAGGTAATTTAGGCTATGTGCAATTAACTTAAATTAAAAATTTAATATATGTTTATCAGCTTATTCTTTGTGTGTGACGTACAGGTCTTTTATGTGCCATGTATATATCAAAGAAGACTTTGGTATGTCATTCCAGTCACGCCGCGGGGTAGGTCTATCTTTGCAGAGATGGACATTGAGCCAGTAATTGATCCCATCATACCATCACCACAAGATGTAGAGGAAGATGTAGTAGAGAAGAAGGTCAGCCAAGCCTTGCAAATAGTCATCTTGAGGAGGAGGAAGAGGGAGAAAGCGATGATGATTCTACAGGAGGTGATGGAGAGGAGGAAGAATCTCTAAACTTGTTTATTGATTTGAATACTATGGGTCTAAATATGGATCCTAGTGCTTGTAGAGATCTTATACAAGATGAGAATTAATAAAACTCTCCATTCTTTCACTTGGTGTAGTATATGATTAATTTGCAAATGTTTCGTTATGTGCTTATGACTAGTATTTGTAATGGTTTTGTTGTGAGTTCAATGATTTATGTATAGAATTTTTAGAGTGAAAGAGAAATTAAATGAAGTGAGCAAGCAAGCATTCTGGAGAGTGTAGAAGTTGTAGTGTGTAAATACATTTTGAGTTGTATTGGATTTAAATGGTAACCCACGGGAGAGGGAGGGGGAAGGGGGTCTATGGCCTTAGCGGTAATGGACGCTGCAATAATCGCGGAAATACACGCGATAATACAGGCGGTAAAATGCCGCTTGAACAACAAAAGGGTTTCTCTCTCCTCATTTTGAATTCCTCTCTCTTGTTTTGCGGTAATGGCCCACGGTAAACACCACGATCTCTCATAGTGTCTGCTACATATCAATGAAGAAGACGGTGTTCTGTTCGTGTGTATTGTCTTCTATTCTACCTTCATATACCTTAATGTTTATATAATGTAAGGCAGCGTGAGGGTATCCATTCCCGTAGTGCTTATTGCTCCATTGCGAAGTATTAGGCATTACATTTCTTTAAGTTTTCAATAGATATTCATGTAGGGGAAACATGATAAGGGCACTACCCGTGCAAATAAGCCTACAAGTTGCTCTATCTCAGGTGAAGGAAATTGCTTCTATCCATGAACATCCTAAGTACTATGATGGGTTTGTTGTATATGAGTTTCCACCTATTGTAAGTAAATTCTCCATGACTAGAATGGAGCAAAGATATGATAGTCATCCCTAGATAGAGTATGTGACAAGCAACATTGATAGATTTTGTGGTAGAGTGAGGCTTAATAGATGTTTTGGTCATCTTCACTGAGCCAATCTTGATTGTCCTTTGTTACTAATGATGTAGTTACAAGTGACATTGTGGGTGACAAGGAATTTGTAGTATTTTCCTTGATAAAATTACTCCATTGTCCAACAAGTGACGAATTGAGTGTGCCTTGGAAGATGTTAGGAGAACAAAAGGCATCATAGCTAAAGGTCTAGAGGTTGTACTTGACCTCAAGGAGAGGAGTCATTATGTATTCATTCATAGTGTGCTATATCCACAAGAAAATTGGAAAGAGAAAGCCAACAGGATGTCTTTAAAATGTCTACTCAAGCCCGTAGCAGTGGTGTTGATCTTGTCAATAGAATGAGGCCTAGAGCCGGAAATTTTCAACTTATGTGGGTCCATTTTGATCATGTCCACCATGTGCCTAGATGGTATACCATGTTAGCTCATGTGTACAACCCATATGTTTGTGAAGTTCTCACACTTGCCAAATGTGAAGCCATTGCTAAAAATAAGCATGCACAAATTGAGTTTTGGAACATACTTATTAGAGTTTCTCTTTCATGAGATGCCAATATTTAGGTGTTTTCTGGCTAATGAATCTAGTGCAAATTAGATCGTAGTATGTATTGTGTACTTTGGTGAGACAAATAATCAAGTGCCTGATAGAGAAATGTCATGCATCTTTCAAAGAGAGCAGAGCATGGTGCAACATACCACTAAAAGCATACATCCCCTTTTCAAGAGGAGCATAAGATTTTATCCTGCAATTGGAGAGACTATTCTTTTGAAAATGTGAAAGAGGTCTACAAGTGTGAGCTAAATTATTTTTGTAAATCATGCCAGGCTGTTGAGAGTGAGATTCCATCCTTGGAAATATGGTTGTCATGGTGGGGTGTGCGGGTGCCACACATCCCCAATGCAGGTGCCACATTGTGGAGGAAAGTTTGTTTCACAAAATGCCTTTGGTGTGTTTGTCCCAACAACAAATCTTTCGGAGACTAAGAATCTAATCATGCATGCATCTATGGGGTACAAGGGAAGCCTTAGTATATATGAGGCAACATGTGTAGACATGGATCTAGTAGTACTACAAGGTGTGAATCACAATGCATAATTGAAAGGTATCCATACCTCCATGGGGAGAATTAAGGACCTTGCCAATCGATTCATGAGTAAATCATCAAGAATTGGTCCAAAAAAGAGATTAGTTGACACGACACACTCCTTTAGGTACAAAATGGGTATAAACAATCTAGAAATGAATAGATCCACCATAATTAAGAGAAGAGAGTGTGCGAAAGAAAAGGCTTATCTTTGTAATGTTGACTATATCTTAGATGATGATAGCCATCATCCATAGTCATTATAGTCACAAAATCCACCACTCCAAGAGAAAATAGTACAACAACAACATCTAGAAATAGCCCTTTGCCTAAGAAAGGAGGGGCAAAGAACTTGTGAGAAATTCTACAAATAGAACGATCCACATTTGACTAGAAAGCAACAATCCACATTTGACTAGATAGCAACAATCCACATGTGCAAGGATGTGTGAGGGCAAATAGCAGAGTACAAGCGGATTTAGTCCCTATTATCAGGATGGTAAGTTACTAAAGTGGAGGAGTAAACTCACAAAGGACTTTAAGGAAATGCTTTCAAAGGGCAGTTTGATAAATGCTAAAATAGTCAAGGAAGAGTTGTGGTTTTGAATGAGAGCCACATTTTTAATATCAGCACAAATGGATCTATTACAAAGGGTGTCACTTATTCTATGAGTATTGGTGACTTCCCACGATGAACATGTGAGGATTTCTAGTGGCATGAGAGCAAGAGTCTCACATATGTGCCATGAAAGCATATGTGATTTGTTGTTTTGCAAATCCTATGGCACATGAGTTTATGTACCAAGCAACTCTCACCAAGGTCGAGTTTTTCTAGGTCCTCGAAGGTGCAATATCACCCGCACAACCATAGAACACGGCACTTCTCTAGTAGCTCTTTTGAGGAATACATTTTTATGCATAAG
Source organism: Adiantum capillus-veneris (assembly GCF_014529385.1). NCBI lineage: Eukaryota > Viridiplantae > Streptophyta > Polypodiopsida > Polypodiales > Pteridaceae > Adiantum > Adiantum capillus-veneris. The sequence continues at coordinate 28,348,074 of NC_140931.1, read as the reverse complement.
ATATTATGCCACAAGGTTTTCAATATACATCTAGTTAGGCTTACTATGTTCTTGTGATCTTGTGTAACATGTTGGAGAATCTATACAGTGTTAACACTAGTTTGGTAGCACAACCAAACATTACAGTGTTCTTATTGGATCATTTTTGTAGAAAATACCAAGGCAAAATCATAACAAATTCAACCAACTTACATAGTGTGTGACTTGACACATGGGGTATACTACATAACAAAACACTACAAAGTTTTTTTGAGAATCAATATTTAACTAGAAAAAAGGTTCTTTAATACCATGTCTACAAAAGTGTTCGTGGATTCTAGCATGTGGAATCATATTAAAAAATATGTTGGCTCTAAATTACATGAATATCTAGTGTTTGTAAGTATATAGAGTGGCACATAAAGTATTTTGACAAAGAAAATTCATTCAATATGAGTGGGTAGGACAAAAATAGGGGACTTATGTGCCCATTTAAATTGTAAAAACTTTTTTGTATTAAAAAAATGGCTTTTTCTTGCATATTTTTGTTTTCTCCATTGATAGCTTCCCCAAACAAATCCATTTGACATTGGTTGGAGCATAGAATTGACGTATGATTTTTTCCAAGTTCTAGGACATTATAATGTCCACAGGACATTCCAATGTCCAAGTACCAAACTAGTGTTAAAAGAAATATTTTAATTCAATATCTCTACTTTGTGATCACTGCATGTATTGAAAGGAGTACTTTTTTAACCGTCTCTTTGGTTGATAGATGAATGGGTCCAAGACATTAATCTCACTTTGTTTTTAAAAATCAATGTAAATTCTCTTGTGTTACAACCTTTCTTTGGAAAAACTTGCTCGACTTTGTCTTTGATTGGAGATTTTTTCTCCGAAGGTGTGATTCCTCGCTATTTACATAGAAAGTGGTCTTGGTGTGAACGGCGATTATGAGGTTTGTTATATTTCAATATATATTTTTGTAATTTCAAATCAATTTCATGCTAGAAAAAAAGAAGGTTCATGTGGAGGCATGTAAGTAGGAAAAGGTGGCAAGAGAAATATCAAGAGAGGAGACCAGGTCAAGACAGAGAGAATAAAAGTGCTGAGGAGATTCAAAAGTAGGCCAGGTCAGAAGCTAGAGGAAGGGAGAGCTGATAAGCCAGCGGCATGAGTAAGAGGGGGAGATCATCAGAAGAGGAACAATGAGTGAAGGGAAAAGAGGGAGCAGAAGGGAGAACAACCTACAAGGAATTGGGAGGGTGAACACAAGAGAGATGAGGGAAGGGCACTATAACTAAGGAGACATCCATATTGCCCTTAATTATTAGTAATCCTTAAGAGAGAGTTGATTGGGGAAGATGACCATAGAGTTAGGGCTCGTGGGCAACTGATAAAGGAGACAGTCATAAGAAGGTACCAAGAGGATTCCATGGTGGTCGTAGTGGGAAGAGAGAAGTTAAGGAGCTTGCATGCACTGCAATGCTTATACTTCCTTGGCCCTTGTGACCCCACACTACTAGGATGCTTTGTCACTAGGGATGCTTTTTTGTGTTGCATAAGAATTGTAGCATAAGCGACGCTTAAAGCGATTCAAAAGTGTCATATAAGAGACAAAAAAAGGCCCATCATTGCTTAAGCGACATAAATAATAAACGGCTTTTGGAGTCTTTTAAGCGATGTACTATTTGTAGGTCGCTTAAGGGATGCTATTTAGTTTTTCTTTTTTTAGCACATGTTTGTCGGGCTCGTGGCAGCCCAACCATATACTACTTGTTTAATTACCAAGTCTCTCTCTCTCTCTCTCTCTCTCACACACACACACACACACACACACACACACACACACACACACACACACACACACACACACACACACACACACATTGTCTGATGGGAGAAACAAACATTCCTAGCTCAAATGGAACAAGATTTTTCTTGAGTAGAGAATGAGGAGAGGCAGTTTATTTCATGAGAAATCCCCTCCCTAGCCATTTATTAGTTCTCTTTATGTGTGGGGTCAATACTAAGACAAGCACAATCAAGTGGCTAATGCACTATCACGATGGCCAAGAGGAAATGCAGTATCTATAGCCAATCATAATTAACTATCTTCTATGATAGATGAATATGCTATTCATCCCAATTTCAAGGATATAATTTCAGCCCTTTCCTTAGGGAAGAAAGAAGAACCATTCACCTTACAAGATGGTGCATGCTATGTAATGATTTATCATTAGGATCATTATAAATATGTGTTTGTACTATAGTTTTCTCAAGTTTTGTGGTATCCTAGGTTTTGACATGCTTATTAACCTTAGGAGTTAACCCACCAATAGACCACCATACCTGTTAGAAGTCATCTACACCCTCTGGTTTGAGAATACATCTCTATAATGGGAGATATATCCAAGAATTGTCTTATGCTGGCACATAGAATACTCATCCCATATTGGCAAGTTTCTATCCTACTCATTAGTAGGAAAAAAATATTTTCTATTGAACTTCATCTACACCCTCTAGTTTGAGAATAGCTTCTCTTTAATGGGAGATATATCCAATTAGTGTCTTATGCTACATCATAGAATAATTACCCCCCCATGTTTTCAAGTTTCTATCCTACTCATTAGCAAGAAGAAATTATTTTTTTGAACACATCCTCAAAAGCAACCCATGTGCATGGTATGATGCCCTTCTCCTTGAGAGATATCCACCATTAATAGGCTTTGCCTTCTAGTGTCAAGCTAGTTTGCAGTGACTTGATTGCATCTGAAGTCCAATGAAGTTGGTGAATACCATCTCATTTACTTAGGAGGAGATTAACGATATTTTTGTTGTTTTATTTCTCCTCCCCTTGAAAGATTGGTGGTTTTGTGTTTTGCAAGAGCTCATTTACCTCTTTTTGGGTAAGATTTTGTAAGGGGTCTGGATTGGAGCCTTGCTTTGACACACCAAGAATAGAGTTACCATGCCCCGAGCCCAAAACAAATTCTTGGCTACTCACTTTGTTTCTAAAACATAGATGTGTGATTTGATTGTAGTTCCCTAAATTCTTGAAAATCAAGAAACTCTATCCAGTCATACGGGCCAATTTTTGTGCAGTTATTCTCCATGATAGTATCCTAGAGCAAGGATCAGGGGTTGGACTAATGAGAAACCCCCTATATAACATGCATTCAAGGGGTATTTTTTTTAAAAAAAATGTAACATTTTTGAATGAATAAATTGACCACTTATTTTACAAAAAGGCATCGGCCTTGCCAAATTTCATTTCTACTCCAAACAACCTTGTTGAGGTCAATTTTGATGTCACGGTGTCATAAAGGTCAAGTATAATACTTAAATTCTATGCTAGCCACAAAAGTGAAGCCATAACAACTTTGGCACACCAAACTTCCTTTGCAAGATTTCCAAAGTACAATTTTGAAATCCTAAAGAGCTTGCCAAAACCCCAACTCCATGTTGAATACTTTAGATTGAACTTTCCTTATTGTAACTAACAGCTTTCAAAATTAGCTTCAAATGTCAAATCCCAACATGCTTTGTTAAGATTTTCCTTGCCTTGTAGTGGATGTTTTCTTTAGAGATTTTCCCCCATGTCTTAGAGAAAGCATTTGAGCATGAGGGATTTTTGTGGGGGCCTTGAAGATGGGATTGGGGGGGAACTACTCTTGACCGCCTGCAAGGCTCAAAATTTAAAGATTATTGGCCTTTGAGTATGAACCCAAAGGCCCTTGACCCAACTTCCAGCAATGGCGGGTAATGTGGAACATTGCTGGTAATGTGGGAGAGAGAGAGAGAGAGAGAGAGAGAGAGAGAGAGAGAGAGAGAGAGAGAGAGAGAGAGATGATCATGAAGCTTGCTTGGATGAGGACACTGTAATAGCTCTAGCCAAGGATTTTCACAAATCCAATAAGAGAGAGCTTGCTCAAATGTGGTGTGGGTTGCCAGTGGTGGTGTGTGTGTGTTAGGTAAGATGTCCACATGGCACACAATTGAGACAACTCTAATTCTTTGTCTTCTCCATGATTCCTTGCATGCATACAAAAATAAAAATGCCCAAAATAGCTTTGATGCCAGTAAGAGATTTAGGGTCAGGAAACAATATAATGCTCCTCTCAGCTATCCATGTGTATTCAAATAAACACACCCTTGTGCTAGCTCCCCACCGTTGTATCATGCTCGGTCCTTGGCCTCAAAATTTATGCCTATTGTGAGATGATTAGACACTTCCATCATATCCATAATAGGGCCTTCCTCATTGGAAATAACAATGTGCATTAAAGACGATATGTATGTCACGTCTATCACCAAGGGGGGGAAAATGCTTGGAAAACCTTGGCACTCCACTTGGGGTGGAAATTTTGGATAAGCAAAGATTTGACCAGGTCTTAAACAAGATCAACAGAAAAATGCAAAGATGGGATTTTGTGCTTCTCCCTTTCCACAACAGAGTCACTATTATTAATGCCTTCATGATCCCATACATCGCATTCATGTCTATTTCTAAAAATGGGCAAATGAAATTGGAAGGAACTTTTGAAACCTATCAAAGGGTTCTTGTGGAAGACAACAAAAAAGACATGACTCCATTGCAATGGGGGAAATGGGGATGGGCGGCGAGACCCAAGAACCAAGGCGGCATTGAGATCATGGACCTTGTGCTACATGTAGAATCCATGTGTGCCAAGCTAGTTGTCTCGCTGACTAATCAAAGACAAGAATGGATGGTCATGGCTTTGAAAATGATAAAAAATATAAATCTTTCCTCTTAAGGAGGACATGGAAGGAGGCTATGGTGCATGACCATATTTCGGTTCCTTTCTAGACTATCCTTAAGCTTGGGAGCTGCAAAAGAGAAAAACCACAGAAGTGCAACAAAGAAGCATCATCTCTTTGAATGGGGGACACTTTTGGATCCTTCAAGTTCTCCATTCTGCACTAGTCCCCTTGGATTTCCAAACTTGGAATGGGATCATTATACCATTTTTGGAGGGAAGTTGCACAAAAGGTGAGCTCAACAAAGGGATATCCACAGTGTCACATCTTTGGGATGGCAAAAACCTCCGTTGGGAAGGAAGTGGAACAATTATTAATTCACCATAGTTTGAGTATGTCCTAAAAATTTTGAAAAACAGATGAATCTTTTCAGATGCAGCGTTGCACGAAGCAGGAAGGGAGGGATAAAGCACAAGGTGGAGGCAAGAACGAGGACGGGGATGAAGTTGTAGGCCATGTGCGAGGCGGCAACCAGGGTGCGGGGAGGTGGACGAGGAGAAGCAAACAGCAAAAACAATTTTTTAAAATACCTGAGCGCTTTCCATTAGCAATCAAGTGGTAAGGCTCAGTTGGTGTAGATCGAAGGTTGTAGGAGTGAACCTTTGAATGGTGGGGGTTTGAATCCGATGCATGGCCTTTTGTTTGCCGCAGTGAATGACAAACTAAGATAGTGAGAGTTCATTTGGGAGGAATCTAGCCACTAAATGAATATTTGAGTATGTACAAAAGGCTTTTGATCACTACAGCTTTGGAAGTTCTATCATACGGATCTATATCTATGATCGGGTTAAAGCTAGACTAGAAATCCTGGCATTGGCCAAAAAATAGACTGTTTTCTCTCCCTAAGTCCTAGGTAACTATAACAAGTAGGTATACAAAGAAAATTTCTTTGGTCCACGCGTCAAGATATGGAAGAAGAATTGATCACAAGAGCGATAGTAGAAGAGTGCTAATGTCATCTATGAGATCAAATTTCTAAACTTCATGAAGATGTCTATATGGAAGGTGCTTTGGGAGCCATCCCAATTGGGAACAAGGTTTGCACTAGAAGGATTAGCACCAACACTTGCTTTAATTGCAAAAAATCTTCAAAAGATCCCCTACATCTGTTAAAAAACTAACATGCCTCACGGGGTCTGGTTGCTAAGATTTGCAAATGGGTGTAAAAGACCTAAAAGATTATCTTCTTTACAAATGACCTGATCCGAGGGAGTAGATCACAAAGTCGGTCTATTTTGGTTTGCACCCAAATCACCAGACTTTGTTATCTAAAACAAATATGGAAATCCATGCACATATATATGTCTTTGAGGAAATTTATATTGTAGCTCAATTCGATGATACTAGCTCATCTATGTTGTAGGATAAAAGAGAGGGACTTGAGAGGGACAATCGCTAATGTCAGCGAATGGAAACATGCACCTAACTACATCGGCTTCTAACAAAGGTTATACTTAGCATCTCTATGTCTATACCCTATTGTGTATGTGAACCAAACCCCTTTTGGAATCTTTGCCCCCTCCATGTAGTGCTTAAGGTCAATTGTATATTCTTTTTTGAGTCTATATAACATCTCTCCACTCACAATTGCAAGTATGGAAAAAAAAAATTCGATTCCACATACTAAGACAATGAAGTCTATATGAACTATACTTTACATAATACTTGCTTGTAGTAAGAACTCATTTTATATATATATAGTAGCAAGAACTCATTCTTTATATAATGAGTTCTTACTACTATATATATATATATATATATATATATATATATATATATACATGGATAATTTTTTAACACAGGCTAGATAGTATTTATTGAATCAAACAAAAGTTTGAATAGGTCTAACAAGTAGAAAACACTTACATAGTGTTTTTCAAATGTCCTCATGTTCATAAATATTGATATACCATGTTGTTTTTAAGTGGATATATCAAGCTTCACTCGTGTACTTCTTTATGTGATCAAAGTATGGAGTAGTGTCATTTGTAACTCCATTTGGAAATTAAAAAGGCATTTTCTTACAAAAGTTCTTCAAGTGGAAATACAAACATCATGCATGTTCTTGCTTCTCCCTCAAACATAATCGAGTTCCAAATTTGAGGGTATAGGCTTGGATAGCATTGTTTTCTTACAAAATTTCTTCAAGTGGAGATACAAACACCATGCATGTTTCTGTTTCTCCTTCAAAAGATAATCGAGTTCCATTGAGGTTATAGGCTTGGATAGCATTGTGGAGTACTTCCTATAGAAAATGTGTCAAAACTCTGAACATTTAATTTCTAGAATTTTATGGGATGTGAAAAGATGAAAAGAAGAAGAATTATGAGCTCAAAAGATTTGAAAAGATGGAAAGAAGATATTATGAGTGTATTAGAAGATGCGTGCACAACACAATTGCTTCATGAATATCAGTAGAGCCCACCCTAAGAAGCTTTGTTGCAATGCTAATGTAACACAACATCAAAAAACTATGAAGGTTTGTGTTTCATAATCACACCACCCACATTTCCTCCAATTAGAAAAGTATGGTCTTCTCTAAGAGACAAGATCAGACTGACCCATACATGCTTGATCCGGTTCCCTTATCTGCATAGTTCCCACTTTCTTTGGTGTCAAACAAGGAGTGTTGCACTAAGGGAGAGTCCGTAATATGTTTACGTGTTCTTTTCATAGGCTTTCAAGCTCAAGACTCTAAGTACTCAACCCAAAAGATTGATAAAACCATCTATATATATGTATCTAAATCAATACCTCCCTCCCTCTCTCTCTCTCTCTCTCTCTCTCTCTCTCTCTCACACACACACACACACACACACACACAGGTGTCTAGGGATAGCTTCCTACAACCTTGAAATTCTCTTCTTCTTCATCTTCTTCTTTAGTAAGACCACCTACATAGTTGTTTGAAATATAAAGGTGAAATAATGCAAAATTTTAATAAGCATGTTAAACATGATTAAAAACATTAACCCTACAAAATTTTCAATTTGTGACTGTTTCTTTGATTAAAAATTGTTCAAGGATACAATAAAAATGTAGCAAACATGCAGCACATAGGAACGCTAAAGTAGAATGTCTAATATAAGATTGGGGGTACCTAACATCACACAATATTGAGCCTATGCTAGGTAACACCAAGCTTATATAAAACACTCTACTTTGAAAAGTCAGAGAAAATGTTTTTATTATATATAAGACACTTGCATGATCTTTTGAAAACTATCATTGTTTATAATGCACAAAAAATAATAATCATGATTGGAAGCTAGACCCTCCGAATGCTTGATATCACAACAAGCCAACCACAGTATCACACAATAGTGAGCAAGAAATGATAAATGCAAGGTCAAAATGAATGACACACTTCTATTCAATCGGCTTCATTGACACTCACTACTTGATGTAATTAATTTTTAGGTTGCTCAATGTCAACATGAGGATACATCCCAATGACACCCTACTATTTAAGTAGCTTGTCACACAACGTTGCTACTTGAACTCCCTCCTAACAACAATATTTTGTTATATTGTTGTTAGGAGGGAAATATTGCTAACAAATTATGCTAGTTATTTTGATTTGAGAATATCAAAAGTGTACCATAGAGGTGCCACGTTTACTTCGTGTGATGGACTAGGTGTTATCAAATTTACTAAATAAAACAATTTTTTTAACCCTGTAAACAAAACTCAAGTGGGGTCTTCAAAAAGACTTGGACTTGAATCTTTTCTTAAGAAATATCACCACAAAGTATTAGGCCAAAACTCCTTTGGTGCAATTTAGCTCCTCAAAAGCGCACAAAAAAATAATTTGTATCACTACTATGCCTCTTTGTTGTTAGAGATGCTTTTTTGCGTCGCTTGACTGATGAAAACCACGTCACTTAGCATGTTGTTACATGGATATTGCTTACATGGCATCCCTAGTGATGCAAATAATGTTTGCTTAAGTGATGTTTGTCATCACCACTTAAGTGCTGCTAAAATTTAACTTTTTGAATGCATTGCCGAAGCTATGCGTTCATTAGGCGTCGCTTAAGTGACGTTATATCATTTTCTTCTTTGAAAATCGGGAGCTTAGAGCTCCAAATCAATTCTATACATACTTACACAAGGCTCTCTCTCTCTCCCTTTGTGTGTGTGTGTGTGCGCACGCGCACGCCTACATATGTACCTACCTAACATACACATGTAGATCATGCTTAACAACAAGATTTGAAGTGGAAAGTGCACACTTGGGAGCATTCTATATACAATATAACAAAAAACAACGCATAAATTTGCACAACAAAAAAAATCAAAAGTATGAATGATCGCTATATGGTTTCTTTTCCTTGATATTATGCAAATAGACAAAAACAATTGAAACAAACTAAATATGAATGGATAAACTTTGATAGTACTAAACAAGTAGAGTAGAATTGGCTGAAGCAGATTGAAAATACAGATCGTTAATGTATGTACACATACAATGTCAATGTGTGTACATTGATGATGTGACGTATGTACATGTCTATTCCTCGACTATCCTCCTACCCTACTCCTCCTCTCTAGCAACAAGCTCGAGATCTCTCTCTCCGCTGTGAAGCTTCTGCATTAATAAAAGTTAAGTTAAATTGTTTTACAATTAAAAAATATTTTGAAAATCATTTTAGCTTAAAAAGATAAATCAAAGTTGAAAGATAATTCAGAGTTACAAATATTCGATCGTATCATATGATAGTATAGCATAAGGCACATGAATAAGACTTGTTAGCTATTCAAAAGTCACATTAATAGAAATAGAAAAGTTTGATGAGGTGAAAGTGAATGATTAGCGGTCTAGTCTGCTTTCCCCAAGAGGGCACCACTTGATGCGTCGATATCCTTCTTTTGAAATTGTATAACAACCCCTTTTGGAAATGTTGTCCTCTTAAGGCATGTGTAGTGCTTGAGGTTCATTGTACATTTTTTATTGAGTTAATAGAACATCTCCACTCACAATACAAGATATTTCTTTGAGAATGGGATATATTTTAATTCAAAAGATTTTGAATATTCTTCAGGGCATGCTATTGGCTTTCTAGAAGAAGCATTCTAAAGAGAAGAGAGTGAGGGAAACATTTGAAATTTTATTATAATTCTCAATACTGATTGACATGGCACCTTTCCATGTGAACGATTGAGTTGTTCTTTTGATTAATTTTATCAATGAGTCTTTTCATTTCACAATCTTATATATATGACTTTATTTCTTACTCTTTTTATTCTTTTAGAATGTGAACAAGCATATGTGACAATGTTTGGAAAAAGTGTGTCTAAGCTGAAATTCAACACAGCTTATAAACAGGACCAAATCTCTTTGAATTTGAGAGAAAAAATAGATATACCTACGGTCTAATTTAACCAACGTTCTTGTCGAGGAATGCCTTCATGAGATTTTTGGGTTTTTTTTTTAGAACAAAGCGATCTTGAAAGCTATAGTTTAAACATATACCCTTTCAAAAACATTTTTAAGACAACATATAATCCCTTTGAAATTTCAAAAACTTTAGTCTAATCAAAGGGAGAAAGAACAAAGTAAAGTTTTTAAGTTGGTCTAAAGAAGGCAATATTTTTAGTTGTAATAAATTGTGTGTGTGTGTGTGTGTGTGTGTGACATCAAAGTTCGAGAAAAATCATTTTGAAAAACATACAAAATTTTCTTTGGGTAGATTCAAAGAAGAAATTTTACAAAATAATCAGTATTTTTTATAATTTTACTTTTTTTTTATTTAAAAAAATCGAACATTGGTGTGTGTGCGTGTGTGTGTGTGTGTGAAAGAGAGAGAGAGAGAGAGGGGAGGTAGTATTGGAAAAAAATCGAGGTCCAATGTATTTTAATCGGCTAAAATTGTAAAATCTCAGTTATATTTTGAGCTTGCTTCTAAAAAAATCGAGAAATTTAAGCAAGTTTTAGTGTTATTACAGGTAAAAGCATCAAATTTTGACCTAAAAATCTAAAGAATTTTTAGTTTACCCTTATTTTCATGAGTGAGAGAGAGAGACAGAATCTTCTTTATACATTTTTAATGCCTCACATCAACACCAATATAGAGACACTTTTTAAAAACACTAAAATGAAAAAAAATCATATTGTATGTAATCAAATGGTGATGAAAAGACTAAAGTGCAAACAAAGGGTACATTACATTTAATGTGATATAAGTGAAACTTTTGATGGTGAGAGATTTGCACGTTTTCTCTACCAACTTCTCCATATGGCCTTCTTAGGCCAAAAACTTTAAAGGTGTAAGACAATATGATTGCTATAAATTTGAATCTCTTATAAAAACTATATATGATGATTGTTGTAAAATTTAGAAAATGGTATATATTTAGAAAACACATTATCAAGATTATGAATATCCTATTTGAAGGAGTTTTAAACCTAAAGGGATGTGTTCATTTCAAGAATATGTTTTTGGCTTTCCAATAGAAGCCTTAGAGGAGAGTTGAGCTAGGCATACTCTCAATGTTCTCAATGTTTTCAGTGATGATTGAGACTTACCTTGAATGTTTTAGTAATTTTAAAATAATAAATGGATATTTTCATTTCATATCCTCACATGAATTGACTTCTTTTGCATTCTATTCTTTTAGAATGTTAAACATGATTCTAGTAAATTCTACACATACACACACACACACACATATGAGAAAATCATGATAAAGGAAAGAAAAACTGGTGAAATCTGTTCAAAAATCCTACAAATTTTAAAATTTAAACTAGTATTTTCGGTTTGCTTCTTTGGAAGGAGAAAACTTGGTCAATTAATAGAAGAGACATTCCCAAACAATGCTTTACCTTATAGAATTCTAGTTAAGCTCAATCTAATGATTATCTATCACTTTCTTATTGTTTTAGAAAGCCACCGTGACCCTTTCACTTGTTTTTAGAAAGCCACTGTGACCCTTTCAGTTGTTTTTTGTCTCTAAAAGTACTCAAGGGTCCAAGATAGTTCAAATTTGCTTGTTTGACAAGTTTCCCTAAGGAACTTAAAAGTCTTGTGAATGAATAGAAATAGATCCTAGCTTTTTAAATGCTATTCTCCAAAAGTCCAAAGGTGCATTCATTTTTTGGCATGCTTTACAAAGGCTTTTAGAGAAAAAATGAATAAACAATATATAGGAGCACTACAAGAGGTACTTCACATTAGCGACGCTCACAGTGCTATGCTCAAAAGTGAAAATCCACGGCGTCTCTATGAGTGTCACTATAGGCGTTGCTATTTTCTTTGTTGCAAAGCCACACCGACAGTGGTAAAAAATAAACCGAGAGTGTCAGAAACTCAGATCTCAGATCTGCGTTTTTAGCGCTGAAGCAAAAGAGGTAACCCAAGCTCTCCCTCTCTCTCTCTCTCTCTCTTTCTTCCCCACACCCACATACACACACACACACAAACACAAGGAGAGGAAGGAGAGCCGGGTATGCTCCTTCCCTCTCCTCTCTCTCATGTTCCCTTCCCCCCTCTCTCTCTCTCTCTCTCTCTCTCTCTCTCTCACGCACACACACACACACACACACACACATTGTGTCTTTGAAAGAAACAAAGAGAGAGAGAGAGAGAGAGAGAGAGAGAGAGAGAGAGAGAGAGAGAGAGAGCACATGCATAAACAAAGAATGTATACACACACATTGAGAGAGGAAACGAGAGAGAGAGAGAGAGAGAGAGAGAGAGAGAGAGAGAGAGAGAGAGATAATGAGAGATAAAGTAAAGAGAGAATGAGAGAGAGATATATATATAAAACAAAGAGAAAGAGAGAGAGAGAGAGAGAGAGAGAGAGAGAGAGAAAGAGAGAGAGAGAGAGAGCAGAACAATCAAAAACTCCGCCGATGCCTATGGAAAGACCACAGGTAGAGTCCTCTAATTCCCTAGAGAGAGAGAGAGAGAGGAGAAAAAAAAGAGAAAGAGAAAGAGGGAGAAAGAGAGAGATAATAAAAAACCAAAGAGAGAGAGAGAGAGGGGGAGAAGACGAAAAGAAAGAGGTAAGGGGAGAAAAAAAAGAGAGAGAAATTAGGTTAAGATTTAAATTATATTTAAGATTAGGTTAGATTACATTTAGATTTATGTTTATGTTGAGTTTAAGATTAGGTTAGATTGAGATTTACGTTAGATTAAGATTATGTTAGATTTAAATTAGGGCAAGATCTAGTTCACTATGGGAGAATACTGTTGTTACCGCACAACATTACCGCATAAGAGGAGAGGGAGAGCTTCAAGAAAGAGAGAGATTGTATGCTGTAGCCCCGCTGACGCGTTTTCCGATTTTTCTGCGAGCATTATCGCAATTATTACCGCATATATAGCCGCCCATATTACCGCAATAGAAAAAGAATCCACGCGGCCCATTCCTCTCCCAGTTTTCCCTTTCTATAAATCCTATTCTATTTTGTTACTTTTCAGAAATTGGTACCCCCTTTTTGTATGGAGTGTAAGAAATCCCATTCTCATTGGGATTTTTAGTACCTCTCTTCTCTTTGCTTTCCTCATCTATTGGTATGATTCTCCTACTCTACTCATTTGTACTCCATGAGATTCTATATCAAAAAATATTTTGTTTCCACCTCAAAATCTTATGTCAACTATGTAATCATATGGAAATGGCAAGCGAACAATGATCAAAGTTGTATTGTAACCCCCTTTTTTCATGGAGTGTAAGAAATCCCATTCTCATTGGGATTTTTAGTATCTCTCTTCTCTTTGCTTGCTTCATCTATTGGTATGATTCTCCTACTCTACTCATTTGTCCTCCATGAGATTCTATACACAAAAATATTTTGTTTCCACCTCAAAATCTTATGTCAACTATGCATTCATATGGAAATGGCAAACGAACGATGATCAAAATTGTATTGTCTTGCGTTCATAAACAAATAGCCCTTTTGTACAGCATAAGTAGAGAAAGAAGACAAATCCAAAAGATATTTATTATTTTCATCCTCCAAGAGATCTTTACAAGTGCTTACATCCATGTCCAACCCCATGGTAGCTAAATCAACAAATAAATATATTGATTCATCCTCTACTGCCTCTCTTATTGAATCATCATCATCCTCTCCATCCTCGTCCTCCTCCTCACTATGGTTGGTTATTGGGAATCGTTGGTTCTCCTCGACCTCAACTACATCATCGTCATTGGCGTCTTCTTGAGATGGTATGGTGGGATCTTCCAAAGTCTCTACGTTCGTATCTGCAAAGATAGATCTGCTCCATGGTGTGACTGGAATAACATACCAAAGTCGTCTTCGATACATACAAGGCACATAAAACACTTGTAGGTCATAGAGCAAACAACAACATGAATGTAGTTTTATATGTATCATATAATGTTTTAGTGAGTTGCACATGGACTTTACCTACTCACAACTACTAGGTTGCACCAAGTTGTTGGTCTCCCGTGATGAAATTGCCCGGAGTCTACCATATAGAGCCCATTCTCATGTCTCTTAACCTCACCCGCAAACCATCGGCAATCAAAGAGATATTTGTGAAATGTTCTGAAATCCACTTTGATTATCTTCTCTATTGTTCCACATTCCCTCACCTCTTGTGTTGTCGTGTCAAAGGTACCCATAACTCCACTATCGTGAGTGGTTCGACGCTCATCTATCTTGCGGGTTCGAAAATGACATCCTTCGGACCACATAGAGTTGAATGTGAAGGCCTGCAAAAACCAATCAAGATAGATGAGAGAGAGAGAGATGACACACATACACACACACACACCCACACACACACACACTCGCACACACACACTAAACACATTGAGTATATTACCCTTCGTAGACATCCTCGTGCGTACTCCCATTCTTTAGGGCTTATTTGTTCTCCTTGTGCCTTGGCCTTGGTCATGGCATTGTGTATCCACCCAACTGGAATTAGATCAGGGTATTTGGCAAGCTCTTTAGGAAAGGGAGGTTCTCGCCTACCGCCATGCAACCTCTTCCATGCTTCCCTCTCCCTTTCTCTTGTTGTACGCACCTCCACATACATATCCACCCATTTGCCCATGATGGGAGCATTGAGTAGACAATGGTTGTTGACTATGGCTTGAAATTCCCTATCAAAAATCAAGAGAGAACCTTTCCCACTTGGAATGTTTGCGTGTTTTTTTGGATCCTCTTCCTCCGTCTTTAAACGAGGCAATGATGGGTCTATTGTGAAAAGATATTGAGAGACATACACAAAAGCCTCTTGTACAATCCAACCCTCTGCCATGATTGCCTGAACACATGAAACCATTAGTGATTAAAGTAACCAATAAAAAGGGTTGTGAATACAATCCAATCCAATAAGGTTTAAGGCTTAAGATCGATGAATGCCTCTGGTTGTGATCGTAGCCTTACAAAGTCTTTCAAGGTCTTTAGGAACCTCTCAAGAAAGAAAATCCACCTGGAGTGAACCACACCACAAATGGCTATCTCCTCAACAAGATGGAGCAATAGGTGAACTTGGCTAACAAGGATAGAACGTGGGAATGCATCCTCAATAGCACAAGTTGCTTCAATCGCTAGAAGTCGAGCTGTTGGAATGGCTAAAACTTCGATTTCTTTGGAACTCACAGACCTGTAACCAAAAAACCCTTCATAATCTTCATAGTAAAGTTAGTCTTCAAAGTAAAGTTTATGAGGGAGGATCAAATGTGCTATACTTGACAACTTCTCCCACCTTGAATATTGCAGTCTTTACCTTCGAGTCCGCAAATCCACTAATGCTAATTAGAAGCACAAACTATTGCACAAACAAAAAGATTTATTAGTATCCAGAACCCTAAACCACATACACACACACTCACATATACACACACACATACACACACACACACACACATTACCTGAAGAATCTTGTGCCAATCATGGGATTTGAGCCCATATAGTTGTGTGGATCCTCCTTTCTTAGTTTTAGTGAAGGCACCCTTGAGCGAACGCATATAACCTGTTGGAGTACGGATGGATGCAATGACTTGTTTCATCTGTTCTTAAACCACCCTTGATAGAATCCAAGGTGCCTTTGGAAGAACCATCTTCCCCCGAGGACCCATGCGAGGTGTGGCCGAAGGAGGGAGCCTCCTTATGGCCCTCATGTCCTCTCTAGCACCCAATGAATCTTTCTTGCCTACTATGTAATCCCATATAGCTTGCCCAACATTTTTGAACACATGCATTGGATCCAATAGGTGTTGGATTTTCAATGAAGCCCAATAGGGTAGTGATAACAAAATAGAGTACCTAAACATACCCCTAGGTGGATCATTGGGAGGAGGCAATGTGTTGTGATGCTCGTTCCAATGTCTTGCCCAATCGGCCATGGTCCAATGGAGTGGATCCATCCCATTGCACGGTGGAGCATAAGATTGATGTGTGGGCGGCAAGAAGCGATGGTTATTGGGGTAGATCACCTTACCAAGTAGAGCAGGTCTCTCTATTCACGAGTGAAGGTCCACAAGTTGGGCATGCCCTATGTCCAGATGTCGATAGTCCTACAAAAACAAAAGACATAACCGCATATAAGTGACCAATGCAAAGACATTAAAGAGCGTCACAAAGTATAAGCCTACAAGAAATCTCTCTAAGCCCGGGGTAATCATGCATGGTCCACATGAGAATGCACTTGATAATTGTGCGCCGATCACGAAGTGGTCTTGATACATCAAAAACATCTACGCCGTTCCATAGCTCTTGAAGCTCTTCAATCAAAGGTGCTAAATATACATCCATGTTCTTCACCTTGTGTTTTCCTGGGACTAGAAGAGAGAGTAAAATGTTCCCCTTCTTGGTTGACTCCCATGGTGGAATGTTGTAGTTCACAACAACCACTGGCCAAGTACTCCATGAGGTAGACCGATGCCCAAATGGGTTTACCCCATCACTAGCCAGACCAAGCCTCAAGTGACGAGGCTCTTCTCTAAACTCCGGCCATGTCTGCTTGATGTGTTGCCATGCCGGTGAGTCAGCCGGCACTCTCATAACCCCATTGGTGGAGCGATTCGTCAGATGCCATGTAAAAATATCGCTTGTTCCTTTGGTGCTAAACATGTGCTTGATGCGGGGAATGAGGGGGAAATTACGAAGAACCTTGCGAGGTATTGTGGTTCCTTGCATTCCCTCTTTGTACCTTGATTCTCCACACTCGGGTCAAGCATCAAGCCTTGCATGTTCATTGCGGAATAGCACGCAATCATTGACACGTGCATGTATGCGATCATAGTCCATCCCAATCCCTGTCACCACCTATCGTGCCTTCCTTCTATTTTCTGGAAGATGATTGCCCTTAGGCATCATCTTGCCTAGTAGCTTATGAAATAATTAAAGAACACTCGTTATTGCATATAACCATGAAAAAAACTCACAACTAACACTTATTACACTTAAACGTACCTCAATAGTGCATCGACCCCTGCATTGCTCCATCCAAACATTGCTTGAATATGCAAGATCTCAAGAGACGCTGGAGTAGGAGCATCCCTCGTAAAGAGCGGTGTGTGCTGTCTCTAGCAATGAATCTTTGGTTTTTTGGGCGGCTTCTTCACATGCACACTCAGGCTCACACTCATTCGCCGCCTCAGGTGCAAGAAGATCCTCAACCATATTGTGCAAATGATCTTCCTCCACCTCCATGTGGGCCGGGGTGGTAGGGAGATCCCCATATGTGGTGGATGTAGGATGCGCATGCGCTCGTGTGGACCCACCCACATCGGACGGCGGGTGTGACCCCCCTCCCATGACTGCTTCCTAGCCCAATCGCTCTTCCGTCCTCCTCC
Source organism: Adiantum capillus-veneris (assembly GCF_014529385.1). Lineage (NCBI taxonomy): Eukaryota > Viridiplantae > Streptophyta > Polypodiopsida > Polypodiales > Pteridaceae > Adiantum > Adiantum capillus-veneris. Next base: position 28,330,530 of record NC_140931.1, on the reverse strand, counting down.
CGCCTCCGCCCCTGATCACACTCCAATGGGGAGCGACATCAATGGATGCCAAAACTCTCGGATCGCTAGTTTCCATTCGAGCGCGTTTTCTCGGATCGTCCCATAGTCCATAATCATCCACGTGAGCTAAGCATATACGCCGAAGCCGTGCAATCGCACACTTACATCGCGTACATGGACATGGTAGTCGCTCGCTCAACCATCGAGTTCGTTCCGCGCCAACCGGCGGACCCACATCATCCCAATCGACCTCCACATACGACCACACACTAAAGAAGAAAAAATTAAATAAGAAAAAAAAGAATCAAGAATGTTGGTACTGACATGACTAACACTCATTAAAGATAGAGGGGAGGTGCGTACAAGAGGTCATGCAGTCGGTGTAACCTTAATGTCTTCAGATTTAGGTTAGATTTTAGTGCATGTCAATGAAGGCTTTGCCCAAAGAGCAAACGCTAGTTACACAACAATATGTATATTCTTATCAGAATTTGACACCTATTAACTCACACACTAACCATATTCAATTAGCCGCGAATGACCATATGTTCAATTAGGTTAGATTGAAGATTAGATTTTGAATTTAGTTTTTATATTAAAGTCTACCTTCGGGATTACGGTAAAAAAATTAGAGTTAGGCGAACGGTGATCCATGTCTTCCTCTCTATGGATGCGACCTTCAGTTGGAAAGCTTTCAATGGCATGATACTCAGATTGGATGCCAACATGTAATGTGCTAAGTAATCCCTCGAACAAAGATCTACTGTGAAGAGATATTAAGATGCTGTAAATTGCTACAGCTAGAGAAGAGGCAAAGGGGTTTTGTCCACTACATGCACTATCATGTAGATGTGGGTGTGTAGATTTATCGTACCCACTAATAGCATTGACCAATAAAGATGAGATTATAACCCGATGGTTCTGATCTCCGTGCACCTCTAGACAGAGGGGAGCGAGGATTGGATATGACTAGAGAATGTGAGGTAGTTTATAGTGTGAACAAAGAGAGAGAGAGAGAGAGAGAGAGAGAGAGAGAGAGAGAGAGAGAGAGAGAGAGAGAGAGATAAAAGACAGAGGATGCCAATAGAAGATTAAATTTTTTGTCCAGGTTATAAGGTTTTTACCTTCATTATGAGTAGTGATGAGGATGTGGGGCCGTCCAACCGAAACACCTATCCCTCAACAAGGATCTTATGTCCTTGTAATCAATGCAAGCATGCTGTGCGATGGCAAGACGCGTTTCTTTGCAGCATGTTTGTGAATTTGGCGAGTTTGTGAATTTGGCGAGTTTGATCTATCTCTTCGGACTCTGACACTGGCCAACAAGCAGCAATCTTGCAACCCAATAGACGTGTTCGCAGGTGCTTTGGTCAAGCAGCATACATGAGGCCACAAGATGTAGCCTTTGACAGCTCGGAGGATGATCATGTAGACCACATTCCCAATGAGGCAATGTTTGAGCCCGAGATCAATGAAATGATCGAGACGATCATGGATTCAGAAAGGCTTATCTATGATGATATGAAAAGTGAAGCCGATACGCCATTCTATGATGGAGCACGTGTGTCTAGATTGAAGGCACTCCTGGATCTTCTCAACATGCATGCAAAGTTTGGATGGAGTGACACTAGCGTCACAGTGCTTTTCAGGTGATCTATTACAATGTGTTTACTTTAATAAAAAACTCTAGATGTATAATGATCTGATAGATTACTTACACAAGTGTACCGCATTTTTTTTGCTGTGTAGATTGCTCAAAGAGCACATATTGCCAGCTGATAATGTGATGCCAGATTCCAGAGAGGAATCAAGAAAGATCTTGCAAAACTTGGGGATGGATTACAATTTGATTCACGCACATCCAAAAAACTGCATTCTTTTCAGAGAAGAATACATGGACATGGAGAAGTGTCCGAAATGTGATTCTGAGAGATATCGAGTAGATCTTCACAGAACAAAAATTCCACAAAAGGTTTTACATTTCTCTTTGCTTCCTCACATCAAGCATTTCTTTGAATGTAAGTCCACGGCCACCCTAGCATCATGGCATGAGGATAATAAATCATCGGATGGTGTGCTAAGGACTCCTGCAGATTGTGCATCCTGGAAACATATAGACGAAACATGGCCGGATTTTCCCAGGGAAGCTTGAAATTTACGCCTAGGTCTAGCTATGGATGGCGTAAATCCATTTGTTCATAGATCAATATCTTATAGTGTATGGCCCGTTGTCATCATCAACTACAACATTCCCCCGTGGTTGACTACCAAGAAGGGGCACCTATGGCTAAGCTTGATTGTGCTGGGGCGGTATAAAGTGAAGAATATGGATGTGTATCTTCGTCCACTATTGGAAGAGATACAACAATTGTGGATTGGCATAGAAGTGGTGGATATGAGCCGACACATAGGTCGACGGAATGCTTTGATCAAAGGCATTCTAATGTGGACCATGTATGACTATCCTGGACTAACAGAATGCTCTGTTGATTTACACTCAGACTCAAGCAGTGTAAATCTTGGTTTTTCTCAAGCTTATCTATTGTCATGTGTATACATGCAGGGCTTCAAAAAAGCGGATACAAAGCATGTGTCACATGTGGACCTAGACTTAATGCACGTCGAGCGCCCTCACTGAATAGGCAAACCTACGAGGTCATCAAGAGTCTCTTCCAGAGAATCATGTGTTTCGCGCGACAGCTTTTTGGGAAGAGAGCCACTGAGGATGTCTGCACAAGCATGGTTAGAGCAGAAGGAGATGTGTGATGAAGGTTTTCCCCCAGGGATGAAGAGAATCGCTCTATGGGACGAGTTACCATATTGGCCCAGACTCATGATCAATTACTTGCTCGATCCAATGCACATATTCAAGAATGTGGGTAATCTGCTATGGGACCATCTGACTGGCAAGAAAGATACTTTGGTAGCCAGGGTTGACCTTAGAAATGTGAATTGTATGGATAAATATTGGCCGTAGATAGCATCCAATGGATCGATAAAACTCCATAAAATGCCATGGATTTTGACAGGAGCCCAATAACGCAAAGTAAAATACACCATTCGATCTGTGTGAACCCCCACTGGCGTAATGCACTCGCTCCAAACATGTTTCACTAAAGAAGGAAAGCTTACCGGTTTGAAGTCACACGACTAGCATAAAATGTGTCTGGTATGTTTGAAGTGGAATATATCATAGTGGGAATTGTGTAACAAATTCGTGTGTGGACTTTAATATCATTGCTAGACGTGTTTTGTAGTTTATTTTATCGGTGGCCATTGAGGGATGTTTGTCTCCTGACGTCCATAACACAATCTACAAACTTGCGAAGTTGGTGCAATGGATCTCACAAAAGGAGATCAATGTAGACTCCATACCATTTACCAAACTAAACGCTGCAGAGGTTGTGTGCATGTTTGAGAAACACTTTCCTACTACCATGCTAACAATTCAGGTGCATCTTCTTGTTCACATAGTTGATGAGGTGGAAATAGTTGGCACAATACATTCCAGATGGATGTTCTTTTTAGAACGTTTCATGAAAACACTCAAGGGATATGTGCGTCAGAAGGCACGTCCAGAGGGTAGCATGGTAGAAGGTTGGCTGGTATCAGAGTCCCTAGTTTACATTGAAGAGTGGCTAGACGGATTTGATAAAGCCCGCGACACGCTATGGCAAACCATAGATGATGAGTGCATATCTGGGATTGTCATGTGCAATCTTGGTCTTGAGAAGAAGATGAAGGAAGATCTAGAGGCTAAAATCAATCGATTTTTCATGCTTCACAATACAGTGATGTAAAAGTGGATTTCACAACACGAGGATGCAAAGCAAGAGCGACAAAGGGCACGGATTGAGTGGAGATGGGGAAGACGACCACCGATTCATTATCCGGAGGGTCTGGAGAGCCTACCAACATTCATGAGCTTAAGATGGTTTCACAACCAATTGAAAAGTGCACAACAGTGCGGTGAAGAAGTGACTGAGGAGGAGTGAGAGTACTCTCAGGGTTGCGTGACCAAGTAAGTTTGCAATGTACGACTAGTGACTTTTTAGATGTTTGAACGGCCACTCATAATCTTTGCTGGTTGTAGTATAAGTCATACACATCAGCATGGTGTAAAGGTCAACATTTTAGGGTGGAACGGATCAACAAAAAGTGTTTTACTCAAGATTGTGGAATCATGGCAAAATTTGAAGAGTCTAGTCGACGACGGTCCTCTGATGCAGATCCTCTGGTGGTAGAATTCACTTACTTCGGTACGCTACAAGAGATTTTGATGATCGATTATAGAGGATTTTTTGTCGACTTGCTCGACGTGCAATGGTTCAAGATAAACATGGAGGGTCACAACGCTACTGTGCGGAGAGGAGAGTCTGGTTTCCTTGAGGTGGATTCGACAAAAAAATGGACCGACCTAAGAGACACTTTTGTACTACCCGAACATTGTGAACAAGTAAGCATGTAAATAGTTAACATCCAATTTTAGAAGCTATGTGCTTGAAATCTCTCATGTAAGTTATGTGGCTCTGGCAGGTGATATTTCATACTACAAAGTCTACATCAAATTGGTGGTAGGTATGTCATAGAGGTAGCCCCTCGTAGTGCATGGACGTATGAAGGCTACCATGTGCCAATCAGAGCGGCATCGATGGAGGAGATTGGAGAAGATGCTCAGTCAGAAGCCGTTGAGGTGGTGCCAGACGAGCATCAAGCTGCTACTCTCTATGGGGTGCATGCACAGGATCTACAAAATGAAACAGAGGACATCTGCCTAACTGGAGAGCTTTATATAGATATAGGGAGTTATGCTGAGCTATGCGAGGATGAGAGACAGACCTCTTAAATCCATAAACATTATATTTGAACAATTTTGCTCCGTTTTATAATATACACTGTATTCACGTGGCTTTTTGTCCATTCCTATCTACATGCTACACTTGAGAAATTTAAATTATGTTTAATCGTCATTGCATCCATTCAGGTACGTATGCTCCAAGTATGTTCTCACAAGCAGAGACACTCCTCGGTGTTCCTGTGAAAGTATGATATACCGACGAGCACTGCACTCCAAGTGCGATGGAGAATGAGGCTGCAATCACGAAGGAGGTGATCCGTCTCTGCTCATAAATGTTGCTCGTCCCTCCACCAGATCTAGTTGATCCGATGAAAGATACGCTACAAGTACTTCTTAGCGTATCTTTCATCCGATCAACTAGATCTAGTGGAGGGACGAGCAGCATCTATGAGCAGAGACGGTCACCTCCTTCATGATTGCAGCTTCAGTTTCCATCGCACTCGGAGCGCGGTGCTTTCACAAGATTCGTAGAATGCACACTGGAGACAAATTCACAAGAACTTCACAGGAATCTCTCTACACAGGAATACCTCCCCCTTTATGAGTCCTCTCTCTCTCTCTCTCTCTCTCTCTACTTGTCCATGTTTTCTTCTCCATTCAATATTAAGATTAAATGTTTGCGTGTTTATGCCGGTATGGATGATGATGAGTTTCTTTCTTGTCATCCCAGCAGAGGAGGTGGTACAAGGATCCTCATCGCTCTAGAGCACCATCACGTCATTCTACTCCTTCAGCGTCTCCCTCTATTTTGGAGCATTGAGCGTGCTCTGAAGCTTCGATGTCGACGAGACGATCTTCACACTCGTCTAGGGACTTACACTCTAGTGGTGGCGGTGGCCGTTGTTGTGGGGATGCCACCGTTGATGCCTCAACACCTCCTCATGTTCAACGAGGCTCTTTACCTTCCCCTTATTTGCCCACCCCCACACCAGCCACGACATCGCCATCTACACTAGGTTTTGTGCGGCTATCGGCCGTTTCTGGCTACAGACCCTGGCTACAGACCACTACCTACTCCTCTGGGAGTCACCCCAGTCGACACTCCTCGCTTCGGGGCCCAGACTCCAATGGAGACACCTGACGTCCGTATCCCCATCAACACGCCGCTAGAGACCCCTAACGAGACAACCAGGTTCATGCACCACAGGCGAGAGTGCTTGCCGTACTCCGTCGACATTAGCGACGGCATCATCTGGGATGATGAAGGTAAGAAGGTGATCTCACGCATGCATGGTCTTTGCTGTCAAGTGTTTAGACACTATATACTAAACATCTAGAGTGAAGTGCCAAGTGAATTAAAAGACAGAGTCATCATCAAGCTACATGACGAGTTTCCCGTGTCAACACAAGATGAGCGCTTCAATGAAGATCTGATGAAGGTTCAAATGCACAAATACTACAAGCACAAACGTTCTGAAGTGCAAAAATCAATAAAGCATGCGTGGAGCAGACCAGTCTGGTCGGCCAAAGAAGATTGGAAGAATGCAAAGCGAGCAGTGTACGACAATCCTGACAAGTGGAAGCAACAAAAGGACGCAACCAAAGCGCGAGTAGAGGTAGGGAGCTCACACCACTTGGGGAGTGATGGGTGGACATCATTTGAGGCCAATTTTGTAAGTGTTTTTGCATTGCTCTTTAGGTTTGGTAGTTACGTCTATTTGTACTTTTAAATTCTAACATAATGGATTCTTTGTATGTTTTGAAGAGTGGGTGATGAGACAGGACGTGAACCCACACCGTACGAGAACGAGTACGCAGGCAAAACGGGCTTAAACGCCCTGATGGACATTCTGAGCTCTTGTGGCAGCATGGTTAGTATTAGGGTTTACTCTTTTCTATTTATTATATTGTTTTGTAAATTATATGTTTATAGTTACAGAAAGCTGTCTTATTGTTTTTTCCTGCAGAATCCAACAGATACGCCGCTTGGATGTGATGAGACGTCTCATTAGATGACGTCAGTCTAGCCGTAGCTAGATAACATTAGTTTCCTTTTGCCATAGCATGTATAATGAGATGACGTGTATACGTTTTTTTGTAACTATTGGAAAACCATGTATATTTTCTCAATAATGTCAATGGTGTTGTAGCTATTAAATTTGCAAAGCTTAACAATCAAGTGATTTTGCATATGATGTGTACAATTGTCATTGATTTACTTTCATCAATTTACTTTTGTCAGTTTTGTATCTTTATTCTCCAAACAATACTATGGATGATGGAGTTAATGGTTATATTGTCTTGTGGGTGACTACTTTGCATCTATACCTTACACTTTCTTTCAGTGGTGAATCTTGGCTTATCTTGAAATTATTTAGGTTTACTCTATTATTGAAACATTCAATATGGTTGATGGGTTGAATGCCCTGCCACTCAAAAAATTTTACTCTCGGGCGTCGCTATATAAGGTTCTGCAATGTCGCTATGAGCGTCGCTATAGGTAGTCTATAACCATCGCTATATGCATTGCTATATAGCGATGCTCATAGCGACGTTCTCGTAGTGACATTGTTAGCGACGGTCTTAGCGATGCCAGGGAGTATAAAAACCCAATGTATTTTTGTCGCTAAAAACGTCACAAGTGCACACAACCTCTTGTAGTGGAGTTTGATCTCATGATATGAACTATTGATAAAGGGTCCTTTCATTCAAAGTTTTTTTTCAAAAATATTTTATTGAGTTGTTTAATTATTTTCTATGCTTATTAAGTCTACTTTTTTAATTAAAAATATTAAAATATGTTTTAGTTCCTATATTTTTTCCAAGAAACTTATTGAAAAGACTAACAAAAATTATAGAGTATCTTTTTTTTTTTGCCAAACTCACAATTGTAAGAAGATGTATTGTATTAAACATCAAAAAATGCACAATAGCCTCAAGCTTATATCGATCCTTGAAGGACTGTTTGAGACATCAGAAGGCTTACACATCGCCAAGTAATGGCGAGCAATCACCCATGTACCCTTACTCGTTGCAAGAGGTCATGACAGCTAGAGCTGTCTGACTCCACTCGTCCAAATTCTTCTTTTTTGCCATGAAAATAATCAGTTCATTGTCTTCATAGATAATATCCTTGAAGCTAGTTGCCATGGTGTCATTCTCAAAATCTGACGGTTCCTAGCTTTCCACATGTGTTGAAAATAGCAAAATCTTACAGTTTGAGTACATATCAATAGCGCTTGGCTTTCAATTACAAATGAGAGGTTGAGTTTTTACGTTTTTAAAATAGATTTTTAACTCTCATGACCCCTCAATAGTCACTCTTTTCCTTTTGAAAGCCCCCCTAAGACTTCAACTTGTTAAGGATAAATTAAAGAAAATTGATGAAAAAACTCCTTTTCTAAGGCCTTTGTTTTTTTCTAAGGATAAATTCAATAAAAGTGATGACAAAACAAAAAAGATAAAGATCCCACATTTTCAAAAAATTAAATCATTTCCTTCATATCTTAATTGCCATGAGACTACACTTAAGGGACACATGTCAACACTAAATGGTGAAGGAACTTTCGTGCTTCTCCGATCTAAAGCTTGTTCTAAGCAAGGCAGCAAGGTGAAGGGTCATGCATGATTTGCATTCTAAAACAATTTAATGTAATGGCCTTGTTATATGGGGCTCTCAAATGAAAAGATTCTTTTACAAACTAAAATATTAAAGATATGTTACAATAGTCAATACTTCACATCAAATGTATGTTGAACTCCCTTCTCCATAAAGACTTTTAAAACTTCAAAGAGCCCTAGAATAATTTGAAATTCATGTCTAAGGCATAGGAATGAGAGAGCCTAGAGCTCAGTTGATTGATTTGTGAGTCAATCCTATAACATAGCTATAATAATCATGTTTGATACTATATACGTATTGATAAGGTGATAGTTTAGAGGACAACAAGCTATATCATTTGCACATGCAATGGTAAGAGATGCACAAGTGTTTGGGATAATTTAAACATGCAATGACAATAGATGCATTAGGAATTTGGGCTAATTTACCGATGCCATAGTGAGATATAATTTACACATGCTATAACACATTAGAAATTTATATTGATTTACCTATGCCATAGTGAGGTTTAGTTTACAGATACTAGAACAAGAACTAATGTCCAAATTTTATAGGACTAATATTTACATGGAACAACCAGTTACTTCTAGAGCTAATTTACACGTACAATGACAAGGGCTCAAGGGGTCACTTAATAATTATGTGACTATCATATGAGTGTAGCAAACGGAGTTAAAAATTTTCATTTCTTTCTCACATTTTCACATACAGAAGGATAGTGTAAAATGGAATCGGGAAAAAAAACTTCATATTAAATAGAAAAAGGTGTATTTTATTTGTCAAAAATTCATGAATAAATAGTTCCAAAAATTGTCATTGAATGCACACGATATATACAATTTTTACATAGTGAATCCTAGGCCCTCCCCTAAGACATGGGATGCTCTAAGCACTAGGGCTAATTTATACATGTTATATTAAGAGGGACTAAGTTACACATGGTGTGGTGAGAGATAATATAGACATGTAGTAAGGCCTCCTGTAAAGATGTAGCAACAAGTTGGCTATGGGTATTTTTGAGGAAAAACCTTTATCCAAAACACATCCCTTCAACCAATTCTTTAAGTCAAAATTTAGCTAATTGGACTATATTTTTGATATATTTACACTATTTTCTTGCAAAATCTAAATGAAATGTTTCCTTTTTATTTGCACATTCATCAGTTGTCTTGAATTTCTACTCGGCTCAAGGTTAAGCTAAGACACTTTTCCTGACCACTCGCTATAAGAGTAATGTAGATGGACAGTCTTGCTCCTATAAAGATGGAACAATGATTTTGGTAATCTACTCATGATACGACAAGGGATGCTCTAGACAACTAGTGTATACATGTGTTGATAACGGATGATATACACATACCCATTGTAGGTTTCATAAACAAAGAAGAAATTAAGAACAACTTGCACTATGAAAATCTTCAAGTGTTTACCGCGCTGTTTTACCGCGTTTTGTAGAGAGAAGGTGCAAATTCAAGTAGAGAAACAAGAAAGAGGAGGGTGGGGTTCTTTTTTTGTGTTTAAAATATTACCATGATTGTTTTCGTTGCTATTACCGTGTGTATTACCGTTGTTATATCTGACAACCAAATTTAGCGCTTAAACTTTCAAATTCTGGCTTAACCCCCCCTCCCCCCTCACTACAACATAACCCAAAGTTATCGACGTCCGTGCCTTTTCACGTCCATATCGACATTCTTACACTCCGTCGATATGTGCCTCGATAACTGCGTCGATATGCCTGTGGATATATGCATAGAAAGGTAAAGTTTTTCACACGTATATCGACGTAGTTATCGATGCACATATCGACGGACATATCGACGCTAAGAATTTGGGGGGAGAAAAGCCGAACTCACACGAAGGGGCCATTTTCGCCCTCAACGCGCGCGTTGTCAGATCTTGGCCGAAACCTGCGCAGCAGGTATTATGGCAGTCTTCCCCCCCCCCCCCCCCCCCCCCCCACCAACCTCTCTCTCTCTCTCTCCACATCGTGTGTGTGTGTGTGTAGGAAAGAGAGAGAGAGAGAGAGAGAGAGAGAGAGAGAGAGAGAGAGAGAGAGAGGTGTGTGTGTGTGTAGAAAAGAGAGAGAGAGAGAGAGAGAGAGAGAGAGAGAGAGAGAGAGAGAGAAGTGTATGTGTGTGTAGGAAAGAGAAAGAGAGAGAGAGAGAGAGAGAGAGAGAAAGAGAGAAGTGTGTGTGCGTGTAGGAAATTAAAGAGAGAGATAGAGAGAGAAAAATATGCGTAGGAAATTAAAACTAGAGAGAGAGAGAGAGAGAGAGAGAGAGAGAGAGAGAGAGAGAGAGAGAGAATTATGGTTTGCGTAAAAAATTAAAATTAAAGAAAGAAATGAAATGAAATGTTATATTAACTCTTTAAAAGGCCAAAGTGACCTATGAGACCAGAAAGTTACAATGTGGTAGACTGATACAATGTCAGAATAACATGAAAAAATGACAAAATAAAATATTATGGAATCCTAAACTGTTGGGTGTGGACTAAGCAGCTAAAACAGCTAGCTGGGATAGGTAGATCATAGGAGATCCAACATCTGTCGTCTCGCTGGCGGACCTCATCAATCTCCTCCATTGTCAGTAGTCTGACCGGGCGTTGTGCATGTTGAGCCAAAGTGACCTGGATCGTCTGATGTAGCCTCTGACTTCATTTGACCAGCTCAAAATACATTCCAAGCTCAACTCTCACCTTTACACATGAAAGTCCTCTAGGGAGCAACAACAGCGCCGTCATTGCTCTTAGAGACAAGCTTCCTTCTCAAAAAAGGTTGGGCGGGGGCATATAGAAGTCGTAGGTCAAACGAATAGAAGAAACGCCGAAAATACAAGCTGTTTTTGAAGTCCGGTTGGGTTTTTCTACGGAAAAACGCAAACGGACTTCATAAACGGCTTCTACGCCGTATGTCAAATCCGGTTGCGTTTTTCTATGGAAAAACACAAACGGACTTCGGAAATGGCCTCTATGGCTACCGAAACCATCCGTAGTCCATTAGGTAGTCTTAAGGCAATGTCAAGAGCGTGTATGGCAAGCCGTAGGTCAAACGGACAAAAGAAACGTCAAATACACAAGCCATAGGTCAAATCCGGTTGCATTTTTCTACGGAAAAACGCAGACGGTCTTCGGAAACTGATTCTATGCCTACCGAAACCATCCGTAGTCCATTAGGTAGTCTTTAGGCAATGTCAAGAGAGCGTATGGCAAGCCGTAGGTCAAACGAATAGAAGAAACGCCAAATACACAAGCCGTGGGTCAAATCCGATTGCGTTTTTCTACGGAAAAATGCAGACGGACTTCGGAAACCGATTCTACGCCTACCTTAGTTGGCTTGGACTACAACAAGATTCATGCATGTCCAAATGATTGCATTCTTTTTCGCAATGAATTCGCAGATTTTTTGTCGTGTCCTATGTGCGGAGCAATGCGCTACAAACAAGATGTAGTTGGCGAGACAGTGCCAGCTAAAGTGTTGCAGCATTTCCCTATTATTCCTAGGATAAAAAGCATGTTTCGTTGTGGTTCCATTGCAAAGTTGATGCGGTGGCATTCTACGAATAGATCCACCGACGCAACATTTAGGGTGCCTGTTGATTCAAAGGCTTGGAGGCACATTGAAGATACCTGGCCACATTTTAAGAGTGAACCACGCAATTTGCGTTTGGGCATGGCAATGGATGGAGTATATCCATTTGGCTTGAGAAGCTCGTCATGGAGCACTTGGCCTATGTGCCTTGTCAATTACAACCTCCGGCCGTGGCTTGCCATCAAGAAGGGTCATTTGATATTAGGCTTGCCATCAAGAAGGGTCATCCTGGTAAGTTCAAGGCAAAAAACATGGATGTTTATCTAGCTCTACTAGTTGACGAGCTCTTGGAGTTATGGCATGGGATCGACATAGCAGATGTGGTTGAACCAGTAGGACAACAGCATGCAAGGATCCATGGACTTCTTATGTGGACTATGCATGATTGGCCAGGATACGGAGAAGCTTCTGGTAATGGTTTTTGATTTACAAAATTCTCGCTATTCGCAAGCACTTTGCCTTAGCCTGATTCATTCTTTAATATATGCAGGGATAACAACTTCGGGATACAATGCATGTCCAATTTGCGGGCAGTCTTTGGATGTGCGATATTTTGTCTCTCTTCGAAAGACAATTTATCAAGGCCACCACCGTTATCTTGCAGATGGCCATCACTTGCGCGAAGGTCAGCTTGGTCGTATCGAATGTCGTCCTATGCATGTACAAGAGTGGCGTTGCCGATGGGAGCAACATGAGGGGCAACCTGTTCCAGGAATGAAACGTTTGTCCATTCTCCATACGTTGCCGTACTGGGGTGATCTACTAATTAACCATTTGCTGGATCCAATGCATATATTCAAAAATGTGGGAGAGCTCCTCTGGAAGACAATCATGGGAATGAAAGACAATCGAGCTTCACGAGATGATTTGCAGTCAGTTGGAAAGATGCCAGAGTTGTGGCCTTTCACCAATGCAGCTAGCCAAAAAAAATTCCAAGAGCACCATGGGTATTGCTAAAAACGAAGAGCGACAAGTTAAAAGGGTGATTTCAGAGTTCAGGACGCCAACAGGATATATGCAATGTCTCAAGACAACATTCACCCATGACGATCAACTGTCAGGACTGAAATCGCACAACTGGCATAAGTTCTTGCAATTCATTCTTCCAATTGCGATCAAGGGGTGTTTAACGGAGGAAGTGCGGACCTGCATATACAAGATTTAAGAGCTAGTGCGGTGGATCTCTTCCAAGGAGATACATGAGGAATCTATTGCAGTCGCAAGGGCTAAATCCATTGAGGCAGTTTGCATGATTGAGAAGTATCTACCCACGAGCTGCCTAACTATCCAAATGCACTTGCTCGTCCATGTAGTAGATGAGGTTGTAGTGGCATGTACAGTCCATAACCGTTGGATGTTCTTTCTAGAGCGGTTCATGAAAACACTTAAGGGTTTTGTTCGCCAAAAAGCACGTCCAAAGGGGAGCATGGCAGAAGGATGGCTGGTGCAAGAGTCTCTTGTATTGACGACCGAATTTATATCCGTTTCTGACCCAGAAATGCCTCGACTGTGGAGCGATGAGGAGGATGCAAGACTGGTGGGAGAGGAGTCGCAAGGGCAAGGGGTGCCGAAGAAAATGAACGACGCCATGCGAGAAAAGATCATGAAGTTCTGTATACTAAATTCAGCGCCGATGCAAAAATGGCTTGAAAGGTACGAAGAAGAGAAAGAGAGACGCAATAGGGAGCGACAAGATTCCCTGTGAAGCCGAACAACTAGAGGTCTACCCTTGCCAGACTATCTCGCTCCTCTACCTGAATTCCCTACAATGGCATGGTTGGACAAGACAGTGAGAGCAGCTTGACAGATCGGAGAACCCATATCTCTAGAAGAGGAAGATCTGGCTATTGGATGTGACTGGAAGTATCATACATACATGGCACTGTGTTGCATGGAAAGCATTTCAGAACACAACAAATTGACAGCAGAAGAAACAGATTTGACATTGGGGTAATGGTTAGTTTCATGCAAAAGAGCAGGGCCAGTGCTAGAGACATGAATGAGAGCACTAGCAACCTAGATTATTGTGGTCTGCTGGTGTCAGATATCCTGAAAGTAAGCTTCCGGCGGTTTGAGATGTTTTTGTTGGATGTGAAGTGGTTCAAGGTGATTACTTCTGGTCGCAATGCAACGGTATGCAGAGATTGAAACAAACTTGTGCAAATAGATTCTACAAAGGTTTGGACAGATGCGAGTGACACATTTGCTCTCCCCGAACATTGCGAGCAAGTGGTCTTTGTACGGGACCCTCGAGAGTGACAATGGTGGTTTGTGGTTCAGGTTGCTCCAAGAAATAAACAAGTATTTGAAGGGCAAGATCTCCTGGAGGAAAGTCAGTCAGACGACGTCCATACTACTATGACATTAGATGAGATGGACGAAGGTATGGCAGAGGAAGATGACAGATATACGAGGGATGATGCAGACGAGCCAGAATTGACACTTGTAGATGAAGATGCAATGGATGAAGACAATCTACCAGAACGAGTTAGGACAGAGTTATGTTTGCAATTAGAGATAGACGATGATACGGTGCAAGATCTTATCGATGATGTCTCACTCGTCAAGGCCTAGGCCTGTAAGTGTTTGTGTGAAGACGTTGATTTAAAATTAAACTTAAAGTTAATTTAAACAACTGTGTTCTGACGCTTTATTTTACTTTCTTTGTGCAGGACTTTAGTATGGCAGACTAGTTTCCAAATCCCGCTTCTATGAGTGCAGATGCATTCATGGGCTTTGTTACACGGATGACACCTGCTCAGATGGCAGAGGCTTTTCAGTACTAGGTAGCCAGAGGCACGAGTACTACGCCTCCGGGCTTCACACCCGAGGGTCCGACGCCTAGGGGGGGGTGAACGCCTATGGGGGGAGGGACGCCTATGCGTACGACACCTACTTCTCCCATCATGGCCGCTTCGACACCTAGGGGTGGGGCAGAGGTGGGTACGTCCTCATCTCCGCAGCACAGGTGCACTCGCCGATCTCGACAATCGTCAAGTGGAGGTGGTGGTTGCTGTGGAGGAGGGTCCACAGATGCTTTGACCCCTCCTCGCTCACGACCCCCGTCCTACCCAGGCACACCTCTCGACACACCTCTTGGCACACCTCGGAAACCTTGGGGGGCACACAATCCTAGTGCCTCCAAGCTCTATACTATACGGGCATATGGTTCTGTTGACATGGATAGAGTCGGGACTGAGATGAGACAGCGGATTCGCTGCTCGCGGAGCTACAATTTTCGACCAGCATACTGACGTCTTTGGGTGAGCAGGAAAAGGACAAAGTCATTTACATAGTGGAGACCATCCTGAGAGAGTACCAGCCTGCTCCGGGTTTTGACGTTGTTCCGAGGAGGTGGATCAAGGGTGTTGCACGGGACACCGTGAAACATCAACGAGATGCAGCTCGGAAGGCTTTCAGGACCGGCTCGCGGAATCCTTCGGGCATCCCACACGAGACGTGGCTGCAGATCAGGGAGGATGAGCGGACAGCGGCCACGCGGTTCAGACATCCGCGTGAGGCCCCGCAGATACGACAGATGACCAGGGGGACATCTCATCTTGGCAGTGGAGGCTTCGACACCTTTCGCTATGAGTTTGTGAGTTTCTAATCCAATCTTAACTATGGCGTTTTTTAACACGCGATGAATCATGTATTCTTATTACTTTGATTTTTGTATAAACGTGGAATCTTGCGATGCATCGAGCCCCGACACGTTAGGAGGAGTCAGATGGATATTGCAGAGGTATCTATGAAGTATTGAATGATCTTGATGCTTCAAGAGAGCCTGTAGTCTGGGAGGCCTTACAGTCTCGTTGATCGCTTGAGGTGAGATATTAATATGTGTGAGTTGATTTAATTAAGTAAGTATATGTGAAGTAATATCAATACTAATTTTGTGAGTTGTCCTATGTGTAGGTTTTGACGCCTAGTCATCAGTGGACCGGATTTCATATATATGCTTTGTGAGACACAGACACGCTTCTGTGTCTCCTTTTGTATAGACATATATATATATGGTTATGATTATTGTTCAGATAGTTATTGTTTTCCTTATGGTTATGGTTATTGTCATTGTCATTGTATAGACATAGTTATGGTTCAGGTTTTGTTTATGGTTATGTTTAACTTTCTGGTTATGCTTATGGTTATTGTTAATTTTGTTTCTAGTTATGATCAAAGTGGTTATGGTCGGTTATGGTTTTAAGTTATGGTTATGGTTTGTTATGGTTATGCTTTTAAGTTATGGTTATGGTTCGTTATGGTCATTGGCCTTAAATCTCATGTGAGATCCTACATGGATAGCATGTAGGAGGCGTATACATGATTTTTTTTTTTTGACAAGTTTATGTAAAAACGAAGGTAACTCTACCGAAATTTCTGCGAGAGCACGGATGATTTTGGTGCTACTCGCTTTCTTGGGCAGAGGGCAGGAGGTCTGGCTGTGGTGGTTGTGTCCATCTTTTCACTGGGCATAGGCCAGGCTACCTGCCCTCTGTCCAAGATTTTTTTTTTCTGTTATGGTCGTCGATATCTTCGTCGCTATTTGCGTCTATATCAGCGTCTATATACGCGTCGCCAATAAACCCTTTCCACACGTATATCGACGCTCTTTGCGATAGTTTCATTGGGACGCATATAACGACGCGTATAGCGACGTTAAGCGTCGCTATATACATTGATAACACCTTTTTTGTTGTAGTGCCTTCAAATTTTGGTGTTTCCCTCCTCTCAATAAAAATTAAAGTATATTGTATATAATTTTCAAATTTATAAAAGAAGAGAAAGAAAGAGAGCGAGAGAGAGAGAGAGAGAGAGAGAGAGAGAGAGAGAGAGGAGGAGAAGGAGGCGGAGGATATAAGATTACATTTGGTTACAACTAAAAAAATCATTGTCAATTGATTAACGTAACTGAGCATATTTTCAAATCTAAAGAGAGAAAGAGGGGGAGAGAGAGATGAATAGATTACACGACCAAAAAACTTCATAAATGCAAAATGTTCATGAATCATCTTCCAAAAGATCTCTACATGAAGCATCATCCAATTCTAAGCCCATGGCTCCTAAATTAATAAAGAGAGAAACGGAACTGTCATTTGTGGATGCATTGCCTTCATCATCTTTATCATTGTGACAATCATCCTTGCTAAGACTTGTTGCCTCCGGATTTGATTCATCGACCTCCCTCTCCTCTGTTTCACCTCATCCAAAGTCGGAGGTGGAAGAGGGTCAAAGATAGTCTCCACTTCATTAGTGGAAAAAATGGTTCTCACTGTAGGTGTTACGGGAATTACGAACCAAAGTTTTGGTTGGTGGATTGCTGGGATATAGATGACCTATAAAATAGAAGTTCAAAGTGAGTAACATTGGTATAACTAACTCTACAAGACAATAAGAATAAAAAAGGTACATGTCACTCACTTGGTCATAACTGCGCGATAAAACTAAATTATCATACCTCCCTGTGTGATGCACACTAGAGTCCACCATGTAGAGGCCATTCTCATGTCATCTAGACACATTTGCAAACCACTTGCACTCGAAGATGAAGGTATGAAAGGTTCTAAAATTAACCTCTGGTATCCTTTCAATAGTTTTGCAGTACCTGGCTTCATCATCGTCTGTGTGAAAGTTGCCCATGATGGCACAATCCATGGTGGTTCTATGCTCGTCAATGTGGTGCGTACGAAAGTGACAACCCTTTAACCACATAGAGTTAAAGGAAAGGCACTACAAATAGCGTTACAATATGGTTTAGGTATATGAGTACTTTACCTTTGGTACGCAGCCTCGTACATACTCCCATTCTTTGCTGGTGATGTCTTCTCCGCACGCTTTTGCCTCGGTCATTCTCTCATGAATCCACTCTGCACTAATGAGATCTGGGAAACATGCAAGATGTCTAGGCACTGGGGGTGCCCTCCTTCGTCCATGTGCTTGTTTCCATGCTTCCTTCTCTTGCAAACACCTTGTCTTTGCCATTGTCCACAAGTCCACCCACTTGGTCATAATCTTTGCACTGAGAATGCAAAAGTTATCGACGACTCGGGAGAGATTCATATCCATGTTAAGTAGTTTTCCCTTTCCACTTGGCAAGTGTGAAGTCATCCTTGCATCTTCCTCGTCTGACCACATGCGAAGCATTGAAGGATCAACATTAGGCAAAATTTAGACTCACAAAGGGGCCCTTAAGGAGTTCGACTTTACGTCTCTCTACCAAAACGGGCGCATGGATAAATTTTTCCAAACAAACTCCAAAGTTGGCGGAGGTTAGACAATTAAAATGTCCTCTTCAAGCTCTATCTACTGATATATAGCACGCCATGAGATTCCTCATATTTTAGAAGATTCTTTTTTTGATTCACTTAGATTTCGACAAAGTTGTCACATCATAGGTGAATCAAAAAAAGAATCTTCTAAAATATGAGGAATCTCATGGCGTGCTATATATCAGTAGATAGAGCTTGAAGAGAACATTCTAACTGTCAAACCTCCACCAACTTTGGAGTTTGTTTGCAAAAATTTATCCATGTGCCCGTTTTGGTAGAGAGAGGTAAAGTCAAACTCCTTAACACTAGGTTGGTAATGGGACACTTTTATGTCCTGTTAAGTGACCATTTTCCTTGAATTATGTCAAGAGTTTCAAAATGGATTTTGAGGTGCTATCTGTCTAGAAATTTGTCTCATGAGTTGAAAAAAACTTGACATTTTTTTGGAATATCAATTCCATCTTTAACCTTGTTCTTGCACAACATTTCACAACCTAAACTGTGTGAAAAAACGGGTCCTATTTTTGGCTTTTTTCAACTTTTTGCAACTATACCACTCTAGAATTCATGTTTGTGAGGTCTATAATGCTAGAGAACTATTTTTAGTAGTCGTCAATATGTCCTGATGCTTCTAGGGAGAAATAAATGTTAAAGTTGTAAGTTATGACCAAATTACAAAAATTGTCAAATCCTGTTTTTTAGCCAATTTTAGCTCTTCTATGATTTTTTTGGTGGCTTTCATGATATCCAAATACAGTTTTGATTTTCTATGTCGCATATTGTAACATAAAGCTAATATTCCTTGAGTTTTGGGGCACCTAATACCCTATTTTGCATAGTAGACAACGATGGTTGATTTTTTCAATTATAGAAGAAAACGAAACATTCTAGTATATCAAGTATAGCTTTTTCAATATTGTTAGTTTCTTGTGACAACTACATGCACTTTGTAGGTAGTAACCATATCTAGTCATAAGGATCAAATTTGGCTAGATATTGAATAGTTTCTATGGGATTCTACAACTCATAATGTTGAACCTAGTTTTTTCATGTTTGCTGTATTTAGCACTTCATCTTTGTTCGCAAGATTCCACTTGGTAAAAGATGTATTATTCTTTTGACATGCTCCATGGCTCCTTATGAACGTAAAGGAAAATAGGGAACTAAGAAAACGTGCATATATTATTTGCATTGAGCGTGGCTATAGAAACTTTGATGATAGGTTTGCAGAATGGTAAAAATTTAACTTTTTTGTACGTATTTCTTTTGGCAAAACAAAAAATAGTGAGTGAGAAGCAATCGTATGTTCTGATCACCAACCCATTGAAGTTAACTAGGGAATTTATCTCAAGTCCTACAAAAATCCCTAATCTTATTTTTATGCAACAAAACGTAAGAAATGACTGTTTTGATGAAAATGTACCGGTCCATCAACTTTGGAGGCTTGGTGTGACCAAAAGATGAGAAATTTTACAAGTTTCTTATTTTTTCCATGTGTAGTAGGCCTTGAACTATAACCTCATGAAAGGATTTTACAAAATGAGTGGATCTACTATGGTTTTGGAGGTTTTTTTCAAAACCCTGAAAGGACACTTTTATGTCCTGTTAGGTTACCAACCTAGTGTTAAAGGACCCCTTTGTGAGTCCAAATTTTGCCTAATGCTTGTGCCAAATACTATGATATGTAAACAAATGCCTCTTGAACGATCCACCCTTCGGCCATACATGCCTCTGGTTGAGACCGTAGCCGCACAAAATCTTTGAGAGTCTTTAAAAACCTCTCTAAGAAGAACATCCATCGTGCGTGCAATACTTCACATATAGTGATCTCCTCCACCACATGAACCAAGAGGTGAATTTGACTAAGAAGGACCGATCGAGGAAATGCATCTTCAATGACACACACAATTTTTGTTGCAAGTGTTTGAGCAACAAAGATAGCATCTATTTTGATTTCCTTGGAGCACACAAATCTACAAGAAAACACACAAGGATACACGGTGCTAGTTGATATTATTGTGTACATAAAAAATGTGTAGTTGAGTGGAGTCTTGTGGTGTACCTTACTAGCTCTCCTAGTTTGAAAATAGTGTCCTTGACTTTCTTGTCTCGACATATACACATACTCACCAATAGAATGAACTACAATGTAAGTCGGGGAAAGGGAAAGTGAGTGATATTCATACACACAAACTATAGATAGAATAGGGAGTATGAAGATTACATGAAGCATCTTGTGCCAATCATGGGACTTCAACCCATACAATTGAACGTTCCACCCTTCTTCGATTTTGTGAAAGCTCCCTTTAGCAACCTCATGTATCCTGTTGGTGTGCGAATAGAGGCAATGGTACCCTTCACCTTGTCTAATTCTTCTTTGGCTAGCATCCATGGTGCTTTAGGAAGCACAATGTTTCCATCTGGGGCACGTTGTGGAGTAGTAGAGGCGGGGAGACTTATTAAAAGCCTCAAATCCTCCCTCGCACCCAAAGAGTCCTTCTTGCCAATAATGTGGTCCCATACTATTTGGGCTACATTCTTGAATATATGCATGCGATCCAAGAGGTGTTGTATTTTTAAGTCCTTCCAGTATGGAAGCCTTAAAGATATGGAATACCATGACATACGTTTTGGTGGAGGACACGGAGCCGGATTGTTGTTCTGGTGTTCTTCCCAAATGGTTGCCCAATCTACCATCGTGAGCTTTAGAGGAGTCTTCCTATTTGTTGGAGCCTTGTGCTTGTTATGCCCTTGGGGTAAGAAACGATGGTTTTTTGGATAGATTACCTTGCGCAAGGAAGCGGGCCTCTCCGTCACCAACAATGGCCTGCAAGACATGCATTGTGCCCCGATGTGGACAACCATGCACACATATCATTGTTGAGTGCGCGGGTCCGTGGTGTGTGCAAGAGAGGAGAAGAAGAAAATGGGGAAGGTGATGATACACAGACAGGCACTGTGTGGGTTAGTGGAGAAGAAAGAGAAGAGTCAACCCTTCCTATTTTTCTCCCTATATTTATTAGGTGAAATCAAGTATACAAGGGTTGTTTCCCACGGCCATCTGGCCTACACCCCAACAACCTCCCACTTGAAGGTCATGGTGGCCAATAGTGGCATTAGTATAGTTAGTCTATACAAAATTGATGAAGCATTGCCGAGGCTTCATCCTACACCCATAAGTTCTATACAATGTGTAAATCGCTCCGAGGCTAGGCTCTTTGTGAGAGCATCTGCGGGGTTGTCGTCAGTGTGAACCTTGACAAGCTCGATACGCTTTCCAGCCAATGCATCTCGTATGACATGGTATCTGACCTCTATGTGTTTCGACTTTGAGTAAAACACTGGATTCTTTGCCAAAGCAATGGCACTTTGACTATCACAATGTAGTACTGAAACCTCGTGAATGCCCAAATCTCCCACTAGACGAGCCAACCATATGGCTTCCTTGTTGGCGTCAGACACAGCAACATATTCTGCCTCAGTGGTAGATGAAGACGTGCAATCTTGGAGACACGATC
Source organism: Adiantum capillus-veneris (assembly GCF_014529385.1). Classification (NCBI taxonomy): domain Eukaryota; kingdom Viridiplantae; phylum Streptophyta; class Polypodiopsida; order Polypodiales; family Pteridaceae; genus Adiantum; species Adiantum capillus-veneris. The sequence goes on along the minus strand of NC_140931.1, from coordinate 28,308,731 downwards.
TCCAAGAGATAGCTGCTCCAGCAAACATGAACACATAGCCATATGTGGATCTTCTACGATCCACGCAACCCGCATAATCCGCATTCGTGTAATCTACAATAGATGCATCACTGTTTCCGAAGCGTAAACACTTGCTAGCTGTACCTTTCAAATATCTGAGGATTTTCTTCACTGCTTCCCAATGCTTCTTGCCAGAGTTTTCCATGTACCTACTAACTACTCCCATTGTATGTGCAATGTCTGGTCTTGTGGCTACCATAGCGTACATCAAACTGCCAGCTGCTGAAGAATATGGTACTTTGGTTATTTCCTCTTTCTCAGCCACTGTCTTGGGAGAGTCTTCCTTGCTAAGTTTGGAGTACTCAATGACTTCCCCCCCTGCATACTAAAATGTTGCAAGACTTTGTGAATGTACTTTTCTTGAGATAATTCAAGAATTCTACGTTGCCTATCTCTCTTGATTTGAATACCAAAAAAGTGATTGGCATCTCCCAAATCCTTCATGGAAAACTGAGTGCTTAGCATTTTTTTCAACTGATTGATTTCATTAATTGATTTGCCTACGATAAGCATATCATCTACATACAAGATTAAGATGATTAAAGAACCATCGTTCAACCTTTTTGTGTATAAGAAGTGATCCTCTTGACTTCTTATGTAACCCTGAGACTGCATGAATTTGTCGAATTTTTGATACCATTGCCTTGAACCTTGCTTGAGGCCATAGAGTGCCTTTTTAAGTCTACAATTCAATTCTGGCCTCGTTGGTTTTTGGGTTTCATATACGAATCCCTCTGGTTGTTTCATGTAGACATCTTCATCTAGATCCCCGTGAAGAAATGCTGTGTTCACATCCATTTGGACAAGTTCCATGTCCTGGATAGCAACCAAGACAAGCACGGTGAAAAGTGTAGTCATCTTGACTACTGGAGAGAAAATCTCATCAAAATCCACACCTTTTTGCTGCTTGAAACCCTTGGCAACTAGACGAGCCTTGTATCTAGGCTCGGGATCTTCCGCTGTATACCCACTTGCAAGGTAAAGCATTTTTTCCTTTTGGTAATTCAACCAAATCCCATGTCTCATTAGCCACAATCGAATTGTATCATGATTGCATAGCCTCCTCCCACTTAACGCTATCCTCCATTTGTATAGCTTCTTTGTAGCAGGTTGGCTCTCCACTGTCAGGGACCAAAATGTGGTGTATACCCAGCTCAAACCTCTCGGGCGCACGTGATACTCTCTCAGAGCGTCTCAATGCCTAACTGCTGGACTCTGCTCTCTCCGAAGCAATATTAGTATCTTGCACTTGAGGAGTAGGTGCAACACTACTGAACTGAGTTGGTTTGGAGGCTACATCCTCAAAACGAACACGTTTGTACTCTACATCTTTGATGGGCTTCTTGTGCATTTTTGACTCATTGAAAATCACATGTGAGCTACGAATGACTTTGTTTGATTCTGGGTGCTAGAGACGATATCCCATCTCTCCGTTTGCACCATAGCCAATAAAGATGTATTTGTGTGATCTGGGATCTAACTTCCGACGAAGTTCTTTGGGCACATGTGCATATGCCTCGCATCCAAATACACGCAGATGCTCATAGCTGGGCCTTTTGCCAGTCCATAATTCCTTTGGAATTTTGAAATTCAAAGGAGAACTAGGTGATCTGTTGATGATGTGCACTGCTATCAGAACAGCTTCCCCCCAAAACTCTGGAGTAAGCTTCGCCATAGACATCATAGAGACAACTCGCTCTTGAATCGTACGATTCATTCTTTCAGCTATCCCATTTTGTGCAGGTGTGTATGGAGCATTAAACTACCGCCGAATGTCTCTTCTATTGCAAAAATCCTTGAACTCTGTGGAGACGTATTCTCCACCATTGTCCGTGCGAAAAGCTTTGAGCTTTGTTCTTGATTGGTTCTCAACCATGGCGAGGAATTTTTGGAATGTCGAAAAAACTTCTTCCTTACACTTAATGAGATACACCCACACCTTTCTGGTAGAATCATCTATGAACGTGAGAAAGTAGTTCGCCCCCCCCCTAGAGTTTTATGTGGCATTGGACCACACAAATCACTGTGCACCAAGTCTAGAGGTTCACCTAGTTTCTTATTCAATGGCAAAGATGTCAATCTAGTCTGTTTGCCATATAGACAATGCTCACACAATGGAAAGTCCGTGTAATCTAACACAAGTAAGTAGCCAAAACGCTGAAGTGTTTTCATTCCTTTTTGGCTAATATGCCCTAGCCGGCTATGCCACAACTCAGGAGACGGCAGCTCGGCAACATAGATAGAGTGTTCGTCGACACTCGAAACAAACAAAGTGTATAGGGATCCGTTTTTATTGCCTTTCATCATGATAAGGTTGTTCTTGCGGATTAACCAAGAACGATTACCAAAAACTGTAGTGTAGCCAAGTTCATCCAATTGCCCTATAGAAAGGAAGCTTTTGGTAAGCTTGGGCACATGTCTGACATTCTGCAGCACAAAATTAGTGCCATTATGCATCTGAAGTTTCACTGAGAAAGTAGTTCGCCCCCCCCTAGAGTTTTATGTGGCATTGGACCACACAAATCACTGTGCACCAAGTCTAGAGGTTCGCCTAGTTTCTTATTCAATGGCAAAGATGTCAATCTAGTCTGTTTGCCATATAGACAATACTCACACAATGGAAAGTCCGTATAATCTAACACAGGTAAGTAGCCAAAACGCTGAAGTGTTTTCATTCCTTTTTGGCTAATATGCCCTAGCCGGCTATGCCACAACTCAGGAGACGGCAGCTCGGCAACATAGATAGAGTGTTTGTCGACACTCGAAACAAACAAAGTGTATAGGGATCCGTTTTTATTGCCTTTCATCATGATAAGGTTGTTCTTGCGGATTAACCAAGAACGATTACCAAAAACTGTAGTGTAGCCAAGTTCATCCAATTGCCCTATAGAAAGGAAGCTTTTGGTAAGCTTGGGCACATGTCTGACATTCTACAGCACAAAATTAGTGCCATTATGCATCTGAAGTTTCACTTCACCAATGCCAATAATGTCAAGCTCATAGGAATCACCAAGCTTGACTATTCCATGCATGGATGCATAAGAGGAAAACCACTCTCTATGCGGTGTGACATGAAAACTTGCACCAGAATCAAGGATCCAATTCTGTGCATAACCCTCATCCTGTGCAACCAAAGCATCTGGAGTGAGATCTGAAGTGAAAATGAGAACATCTAAGGCATCTGTTGTCACCTCGGCATGAACCTATGTGGGCATAATGAGCATCACTAGAGGAGGAGCATCCTCTACTGCAGTGGTAGGCATGGGAGACTCAACAATATTGAGCTCCTCAATCTTTGTTGTACTTTTGCCTTTGCCAGAATTATTGTTTTGCATGTTTTTTTGATCTCTTAGGAAACTGCAACAATCCTTTTTGTAATGATCCATCTTGTGGCAATAGTAACACTCGACATTTTTGGCATTGCTGTCTCTACTTTGGTTCCTGTGTCTACTAGGACTACAAGGATTCCGCTCTCTACTTTTGCTTTTGTATTTTTCCCTGTCACGGCCTCTTGGCTTTGTTGAACTGCCAGCCATATATGCATCTGCATGACTAGCATTATTGAGAGATTTACGACAAATCTCTTCAGTGAGAAACGCATCTGTGACAGCATTGAACTCTAACTTGCCATTCGGAGCTGAATTGCTAATGGCTGTGCAAAAGATATCCCATGAACTGGGTAGAGAGCATAACAAGAAGATAGACTTGAGTTCATCGTCAAACTCCTTAAAGCCTTGAGATGTCAGCTGACTAAACAAGGAGTTGAACTCATTTAAGTGACCGAAAACTGTGCTACCCTCTTTCATGTTGAGCTTCATAAGCTTTTTCATGAGAAAAACTTTTTTGGATGCACTTTTGCTCTCCCATGCTGAACATAAGCTATCCCAAAGTTCCTTGGTTGTTTTCTTCTCTATGATAGTGAAGAAGATTGACTCGGCTAGATGTAGACGTATCGCAGCCATGGCTTTTGCATCTAAAAGCTCCCATTGAGATTGTGTATAATCATCATCCTCCGCGCTCTTTCAATGGTTCAGAGAGGCCTTTGTTTATCAAAACATCTTTCATGCGCTCTTTCCACATGGTGAAGTTGCTAACATCGAACTTCCGAATGAAATACTCCTCCTTTTCTGAAGAGGAAGCCATCGTTGATAAGAGGGTTTGAGAGGTGCCAAACTATGGCGAGAAGCTGTAGAAATTTGGGCAGAGTAACCTTTGTATCGGGAGTAAAATCTCAACCGAAATAGACTCAAAAGTGCCAACAATGGAAGTCACGACTCGCGGGAAGTAAATCCGGCAGAGTCTCCTTTGTATGAGGAGTTAAAACTCAACTCAAAATGCATATAAATGTGCCAACTGCACTAACTGGGTTCCTGCTGCACAAAACAACTTCTATGTGAGCGCCAACTCGGCGTCAAAAGCATAAATAACCGTCCAGATACATATCCTATGGCGAGGGTACCGAAAACAACTGCTGCACAAAACAACTTCTATGTGAGCGCCAACTCGGCGTCAAAAGCATAAATAACCGTCCAGATACATATCCTATGGCGAGGGTACTGAAAAGAGGAACTCTAGCTACCTGTATCACCGAAAGTGTCTCAACATTCGAGCACACCCCAGCTCAAAGAAAACCTCACGCTATCGGCCCTCCAAAGGCTAATGCAGACACAAATGGACTAGCCACAGTCTCAGAAACGGCTCTTCCCATCCGAGTCTCAGAAACGGCCAGGAAAAACTGCCAAAATAGCCAAAAATGGCTACACATGTAGTACAGTGGGCAGTGTCCGCAACTCAACGTACATGAGTAAAATTGCGCTCAAACAGGCGCCAAGAGCTGCTGCATGAAGTGGAAGTGATCCCTGCGGGGATATCTGCTCTCAAAAGAGCTCAGTAGCACTATGTGTGCTCACAACAAAATGCATCTGTCAACTCATGTGTCCGCAGAGAATCTATCGTCAAAATGATTGCCAAATCGCCTGTGAAAGCGCTGTGTCTGGTAACCTGGAGAATCTGTGAGTGAATGGGCTGAAAAACCCCCCTGTAACCTGTAACCTGCGTGTCGGTGTCTCTATGTGCCGATTTCTGCCGCTGGGCAGAAATATGCTAGTCGAATAGCCGCCAAAGGTGTCGTATCCGTAAACTGTGTTGTACTGCGCAATGGGTGCGCTCGGTGCCGATTCCAGGTGTCACTCCTCTATGATAGAGGTACCTCACCCGCGCATGTCGCAAGCACGATCGTCGATCACGAGAACGCGCTCGTGTGGGGAAGCGCCCGGTGTCTAGGTCGGATGTCGGAGATCCGCCGCAATGAGGAGTGTCGAGCCGGTGCGCATGAGCGATGTCGATGTCGCCGTCTGCCGCTGGGCAGAAGTGGCTAGCCGAGTAGCCGTGAAACGCCAATGCTCGAGCGGCCAATACCGAGTTGGATCGGTATCGATCGCAGATTTTGCTCGATCTGAGAAGATTGCTCTCAAATTTGTCGGACTCGGTCGCTTGTGCTTGCTCGCAAGCACGGTGTCAAGCTCTCTCTCTCACTCTCTCTATCTCACAAGCTTTTGCGCAATGAGAGAATGTGTGTCTATCTCTCTATCCCACAAGCTGCAAATTTTTGAGAAGCATCCTTTTCACGAGCTTGAGGAGAGGAGTCGAGGGATTCGGTCGCAGGCTCAGTGGGAATGAGCCCTTGCACACAAGAGAGAGTCAATTGAATTTTTTATTTTTTAAAAAAAATAACGGATTGTTGAAAAGAAAAAAAAACTGTCGACTACCTGCTACACTGACTCTACCAGCGCTGCCTTTGGGCACTGAGTGTGTGTGTGTGTGTGTGTGAGAACACCACCAGTTCCCTCTCCTTTGCTTCGATTGACTAGCGCTGTCTGCTTGGCCTCGTTTTGTAGCCGACTGTTGCCCAATGGAGCCCCCACTGAGTGTGTGTGTGTGTGTGTGTGTGTGTATTAAAACACACAACCAAGCTTGCATCCACAGCTCACCAAACTTCACAGCCTGCAATCCAGTCGACCTTGCTGGTTCATCATCAACGTGTCAAGCTTGGCAGTACATCGGATTCAAGGATACTATCGTGCCGCTACAAATTGTTGCAACATAGCCTCCATTGCCGTCTAGCTCTGCGTGTGCTCGTCATCACCAACAGCCCACGCCACTGGCTCCACAGCCCCAACACACCTACTCAGAAACCTCTGTCAGGTCAACAAAAGTTGCTACTTGCTACTATACCTCTTCCCAAGAATCGGCCACCTTCTCTGACCTCCCGACACCTGCCTTCCCCCCAATCAAGTCCTCTGTACTGCTGTGCGTCATCACCTTCTGAGGCATCAAGGCATTGTGTGCTCCTCGCGGTACAGTCACGTCATCATCTGTGCTAAACCCTGCGCACCATGGGCTGCTGCTATGCCACGCACACACTCTCTCTCCTATGAGCTTCCAACTCACTGCAGTCCTGTCCGATGATGCTCTAGTGTTTGGATCTACTAAATTCTCCCCCTATCACTGTTTGCTAATTCCCTCCAAGCTCCTATGGAGCCTCGATTCGACTTCCCCCAATTGCTCCTTGCTTTGCAAACATAGATCTGCCAAATTTGCTACAGAGCTTCAAAAATCCCAAGACTCCCTCTCCAATGGAGTCGTTGCACACGTCATGAAGCCGAGAACCGTCCACCTTGCCCGATCTCTCTTATCCGTGTTGGATCCGCTGTCACCGCCAAGCTCAAGCACAAGCTCCGAGCTCCGCCATAGCCGGCGAGCTCTATCGCTTCCGAGTCGATCATCGAAGAGCGATCGCGCGTGCAGTTCGTCGTTGCAGCTCTGATACCAATTGTTGAGTGGGCGGGTGCGTGGTGTGTGCAAGAGAGGAGAAGAAGAAAATGGGGAAGGTGATGATACACAGACAGCCACTGCGTGGGTTAGTGGAGAAGAAAGAGAAGAGTCAAGCCTTCCTATTTTTCTCCCTATATTGATTAGGTGAAATCAAGTGTACAAGGGTGGTTTCCCACGGCCACCTGGCCTACACCCCAACAATCATATGGTTAGAGAGATGAGTGAACTAAAGTGAACTAAAGGGAGAGAGGGAAAGAGAGATATAGGAAAGGGGGTTACCAAAAATCTCTCCAAACCCAGGATAGTCGTGCATAGTCCACATAAGGATTCCCCTCACAATGGTCTCTCTCCCCCCCTTTGCAAGTGAGACATTGACAATAGGAATGCTTCTCCATAACTCCTCCAACTCCTTGATGAGGGGCACGAGGTAAATGTCAATATTTGACAATTTGTACTTCCCTGGCACAAGCAAGGAAAGAAGTTTATTTCCCTTCTTGGTTGTCTCCCATGGTGGAATATTGGAGTTGACGATCACCACAGGCCAAGTGCTCCATGAAGTAGACTTAGTGTTGAAGGGGTTGACACCATCACTTGCTAACCCAAGCCTCAAGTGTCGAAGCTCCAACTCAAACTCTGGCCATTGAGTTTTGATGTGCCTCCATGCAGGTGAATTGGTAGGGACACACATCATTCCATCATTTGAGCAATGGTTCGCATGCCACGCGAGAAGGTCCACGGTAGACCTGCTTTTAAACATGTGTTGGATATGCAAGGAGTTAATGGAAAATGTCTCAATACCTTGCGGGGTAGGTGTGCCCCACTCACTCCTGTCTTGTATCATGCCTCGCACACGGGACATGAGGTAGGATGAAAGGGTGGTGGTAATGCGTGTGCTAGTCTCCACCAAACCGTGCTATCTTATAGCCTCCCCCTAGCGTACACACTGTCCGGCCATGTTGGTAGCCTTGCACATAGGACCCATGTCCTTACATTACCCCCCCCCCTTGGAGAATCATTTTCGTTCTCAAAAACAAACGTAAGAAAATGTTTCTTAAGTGCGGAGACATTCTCCCATGTAGAACCTTCTACAGGTCTATCTAGCCATTTTACCAACACCTGTCGTCTGACATGATATCTAGTGCAAAGCTCATGAAAATCCAAAATCTTTTCGGGCTCATGAGGAATGCTTGGCGGTGCGATAAGGTCAACCAACACACCTGTGTCAATGACATTATCATTTTGTCCTAGCTGTTTTTGTAAACGGCTAACATGAAAAACAGGATGAACTCGTGAGTGCTCTGGAAGAGCTAACTTATAGGCCACTTGACCTATACGTTTGAGAATGGTAAATGGTCCACAATAGCATGGTGAAAGTTTAGCAACTTTTCTCGTCTTCAGACTTTTTGAATGCTCCGGAACTTTGAGGAAAACCTTGTCTCCTTCTTTGAAAGTAGCAAGACCTCGATGCTCATCTACGTACTTCTTATATTGATCTTGAGCTTGCTTAACATTCTGTCGAGCAACTCGAAGCATGTCAAAATGGTCTTGTAGAAAATCCTTCGCTTGTTGTATGTTTTCCTTAGCCAACCCCGCGGTAACGGGTGATCTAGGTTGAAATTCATACAAAAACATAAATGGACTAAACACTGTAGTCACATGCTTTGAACTATTAGAAGCAAATTCCACTATAGGTAAGTAGTCTTCTCAATTGGTTTGCTTCTTGCTAACGCCTCTAGCACTTGATTAACTCTTTTTGTTTGACCATCCGTTTCTGGATGATCAGTCGTACTTAGATTAAGTTTAGTTTCCAACTTTTGGAACACAGCTCTCCAGAAGTGATTATCGAACTTTCGATGTCTGTCACTAATGATACTAGCTGGAAGACAGTAGAGTTTATATATATGCTTTACAAACAGTCGTGCTAATTCTGGTGTCTTAATCGTAGTCTTAGTGGGAATGAATCGACCCATCTTTGTGAGACGGTCTACAATTACCTAAATGGCATCATGGCCACGATTTGTAGTAGGTAGTCCTACAAAATCCATAGAGATACTCTTCCACTTACCTTGTGGAATCTCTAAAGGATGTAAAAGGCCTATTTTGAGGCACTCTGCCTTATTAACTTGGCACTGTTGGAAGTTTAGTACGTACTCTTGAACATCATGATGTAAGCCCGGCCAATAAAGTTGTCATCGAACTAAGGCATACGTCTTACGAATACCTGGATGACCAGCACTTGGACTATCGTGACACTCAAATAAGATTTGGCGCCTAGTTTCTGAGTCCTTTGGCACACATACTCTACCTTTGTGGAGTAAGTAGCCATCATCAATAGAAAAATTCTTCAATCGCTTAAGCTCTTCCTGAGTAGGGGTGGAGCTCTGTGTGTTGGAGTTTCTATCTGCACGTGGAGAGACATGTTGATATGGCTATTCAGAGACATGTGAGTGTGAGGCACTACAACATAATACCCAGCTTTTGACGCCCCATATTTCGACGCACCGTACCTTTCCACACGCTTTTTGACGAGCATACTGCTCGTCGATATACGCGTCGATATAGACGTGGAAATACACGTGTCAAGGCCTGTCGAAAGCTGTGTGTTTCCACGCGTATTTTCACATGTTTTTCCATGCGTATATCGACACGTATATCGACGGTAAAAAATTGGGGAAAAAAACCAAATCCGCGTGTAGGCAATCATTTTTGCCTGCGAACGCACGCACAGATCTGTCCTTGGAAACTTGCAGCGTAGGTATTATTCATCTCCCCCCCCCCCCCCCCCCTCTCTCTCTCTCTCTCCCTCTCTCTCTTTCAAGCTACATCATGTGTGTGTGTGTGTGTAGGAAAGAGAGAGAGAGAGAGAGAGAGAGAGAGAGAGAGAGAGAGAGAGAGTGATATATATATATATATATATATATATATATAGAGAGAGAGAGAGAGAGAGAGAGAGAGATAGGGTACGTAGAGAGAGAGAAATAGAGAGATAAGAGTGATATAGAGAGAGAGATAGGGAAATAGAGAGAGAGAGCCAGAGATAGAGGTAGAGAAAGAGAGAGAATTAACTAGAGATAGCTATGGACATGGATAGAGAGAGAGAGAGAGAGAGAGAGAGAGAGAGAGAGAGAGAGAGAGAGAGAGAGAGATAGTAGTAGATAGAGAAAGTTGGCGTGAAAGAGTTAGCTTGGCTGACCAATTGTGGTTAACTTAAAGAGGCAAAGGGGTTTTTCCCGCTACATGCATTGTCATGTACACCTGGGAGAGCACGTATGTGTACCCATATAGGATTTGACCAATAAAGAGGAGATTTTGACCCAGTGGTCCTGATCTCTATACATCTCTAGAGCGAGGTGTACGGAGATCGGGCAAGGCTAGAGAATGCGAGGTAGTTTACATTGTGAGGAGTATATATATTAAAACAACATTCATAATCATTGTAGATGGCAACGTCATCAACTAACATGGAGGAAAAGATTGCATGCTCGTGCACGCTCTGCAAGTATCAAATCCTACGCAAGCGTAGGATATATACTGAGCATGTGCAAAAGTATGGAGAGTTTGCTAGAGAAACTGTACAGAATCTACGATACGACTCTTACGGAACGGGCATTGATTTTCGCGACATAACACCTACATCTGAGAGAGAGAGAAAAAGGATTATGCGTGAAGGTCCAACCAATCTAGAGCCAAGGATGGAAGCAGAGGAGGGCTTACAGACATAAGACAATGGCATGGAGGAGATGCTGGATGCCTTCTACAGACAAGCGAGGAGAACGCTAACAAAGCAGCACCAGAAGACGTGCGCCTATCTCCTGAAGACATGTTGAGAAAGTTGGCACGTCAACCAATCTATGAAGGCACCAAAATATATGTGCTTCGTACTTGACTGTCATTTTTGAATCTGCAGTCAGTGTACCGGTGGTCAGATGCAAGCGTCGCTGCTTTGTTTAGGTACGTAACTTACAAAAGAGATTTTTCGATTGCAATGGTGACATGCTTGGGGAGATTTTAATTTAATGTGGCTTAAACAGGTTGTTGCCGGAGCAACTTCTCCCGACTGACAATGAAATGCCCCCTCCAGGCCGGACGCAAAGCGACTATTGACCTCAGTTGGCTTAGACTACAACAAGATTCATGCATATCCAAATGATTGCATTCTTTTTCGCAATGAATTCGTAAATTTTCTCTCGTGTCCTAAGTGCGGAGCAATGCGCTACAAATAAGATGCGGTTGGCGAGTTAGTGCCAGCTAAAGTGTTGTGGCATTTCCCTATTATTTCGAGGATAAAAAGCATGTTTCATTGTGGCTCCATTGCAATGTTGATGCGGTGGCATTCTACGAATAGATCCACTAACGTAACATTTAGGGTTCCCACTGATTCAAAGGCTTGGAGGCACATTGAAGATACTTGGCCACATTTTAAGAGTGAACCACGCAATTTGCGTTTGGGCATGGCAATGGATGGAGTCAATCCATTTGGCTTGAGAAGCTCGTCATGGAGCACTTGGTCTATGTGCCTTGTCAATTACAACCTCCCGCCGTGGCTTGCCATCAAGAAGGGTCATTTGATATTAGGCTTGATTGTACTTGGTAATTCCAAGGAAAAAAACATGGATGTTTATCTAACACCACTAGTTGATGAGCTCCAGGAGTTATGGCATGGGATCGACATAGCAGATGCGGTTGAACCAGCAGGACAACAACATGCAAGGATCCATGGACTTCTTATGTGGACTATGCATGATTGGCCAGGATACGGTGGAGCTTCTGGTAATGGTTCTTGATTTACAAAATTCTCGCTATTTGCAAGCACTTTGTGTAGTACTGAATCATGATTTAATATATGTAGGGCTTACAACTTCGGGATACAATGCATGTCCAATTTGCGGGCCGTCGTTGGATGTGCGCTATTCTGCCTCGCTTCGAAAGACAATTCATCACAGGCGCACTCGCCGATCTCAGCGATCGTCAGGTGGAGGTGGTGGTTGCTGTGGAGGATGGTCCATAGATGTTCAACCCCTCCTCGCTCACGATCCCCGTCCTACCCAGGCACACCTCTCGACACACCTCTTAGCACACCTCGGACACCTTGGGGGGCACACGATCCTAGTGCCTCCAAGGTCTATACTATACGGGCAGATGGTTCTATTGACATGGATAGAGTCAAGACTGAGATGAGACAGCGGGTTCGCCAGCTCACAGAGCTGTAGTTTGCGACCACCATTATGACGCCTTGGCCTAATCAAGATCGCAGCAAAGTCAATTATATAGTGGAGACCATCATGAGAGAGTATCAGCCTGCTCCGGGTTCAGATGAGCTTTCGAGGAGGTGGATCACAGGTGTTGCACGGAACACCGTGAAACATTGTCGAGATGCAGCTCGTCGAGCTTTCAAGACCGGCTCGTCGAAGCCTTCGGGCATCTCACACGAGACGTGGCAGCATATCAGGGAGGATCAGTAGACAGCGGACATGCGGTTCAAACAGCAACGTCAAGCCGCGGAGGTACGACAGATGAGTAGGGGCACATCTCATCTTGGCAGCAGAGGCTTTGACACCTTTCGCTATGAGTTTGTGAGTTTCCAATCCAATCCTAGCTATGGCGTTTTTTTTAAAACGCGATGAATCATGTATTCTTAATTACTTTGGTTTTTGTATAAACGCAAAATCTTGCAATGCATCGAGCCCCAACACGCCAGGAGGAGACAAATGGATATCGGAGAGGCATTTATGAAGTATTGAATGATCTTGCGGCCGCCGCAGGAGAGCCTGTAGACTGGGAGGCCTTAGAGTCTCGCTGATCGATTGAGGTGAGACATTAATATGTGTGAGTTGATTTAATTAATTAAGTATATGTGAAGTAATATCATACTAATTTTGTGACTTGTCCTTTTATGTGCAGGTTGTGACGCGGAGTCATCGGTGGATTTCTATATATGTTTTGTGAGACAGAGACACATCTTTGTGTCTCTTTCTTGTATAGACATGGTTATGGTTATTGTTTGTTTATGGTTATGGTTATTAATCTTGTATAGACATGGTTATGGTTATTGTTTTGTTTATGGTTATCCTTAACTTTATGGTTATTGTTTTGTTTATGGTTACGGTTATCGTTATGGTTTTGATCAATATGGTTTTAATTTGGTTATGGTTTTGCACAAAGTTCGTTTCATTTCTTCCATCAAGTTGTGTCTTAAATCTCATGTGAGATCCTACATGGATATCATGTAGGAGGCGTATACATATGGTTTTCTTTGAAAAGTTTATGTTGCACGGTTGATTTTGGTGATGCTCGCTTTCTTGGGCAGAGGACAGGCAGTCTAGCTGTGGCCGTGTCTATCTTTTCAATGGGCATAGGCCAGGCTGCCTGTCCTCTACGCAAGAAAAAAAAATAATATGGTCATCGAAATACGCTTCGATAGGCGCGTTGAAATACACGTAAAAAATAAAGCCTTTCGACACAGATATCGATGTGTATTTTGACGGTTTTATAGGGACGAGTATTTTGACGCACTGTTCGATGTCTAGCGTCGAAATCTGCGTCGAAGGCACATTTTTTTGTTGTAGTGAGGGATCCCTTTTTAAAATTGCACTCCACAGTTTAGCATATGATTGATCTTGTGCACACTTGCCACGTAATGACTCCAAAAATCCACTCTTTAGTTCCCTGAAAGCAAGTGAATTAATCTGAGGCATCCGACTTAGTGCATCCGCTACTACATTATATCACCCCTTGCGATATTTTATCTTACAGTCATAATCTTGAAGGATTTCTACCCATCTAGCTTTATGGACCTTCAAGTCTGTTTGAGTAGTAAACCATTTGATACTCTCATGGTCAAAAACTACTTCAAACTCGGCACCATATAAATAGTGTCGCCACTTTCGCAAAGCGTGAATTACGGCATAGAGCTCTCTCTAATAAACATAATAATTCTATTGAGCTCTATCTAACTTTTTACTTTCAAAGGCTATAGGTCTTCCCTCCTGGAGAAGTATTGCACAAATGGCTTTATCACTAGCATCAGTCTCTACCACAAACGGATTAAGTGGGTCGACAATTGGTAGGATGAGAGCAGTGGCGAAACCTACCTTGAGCTGTTTGAAACTGCGTTTTTGGGCTTCTTCCCAAGAAAAGGTCTTACCTTTTGCTTTAAGTTTCTCCGTCATAGGAACAATGATTTTGATGATAGTCATGGATGTACTGTCGATAAAATCCAGCCATGCCTAAAAATATTTGAATCTCCTCAACCATGTTGTGATGTGGCCATCAAAGAATGGCAGCGACCTTGTCAATGTCCATCTTGATGCCAGAATAAGAGGTCAGATGACCGAGGTACTGCATCTCTGTTTTAAAGAAATTGCACTTGCTTTGCTTAGCATACATCGCGTGAGCTCGTAGCTGTTCAAACACTAATCGTAAGTGTTCTATGTGTTCATCTTTAGTCTTACTATAAATGAGAATGTCATCAAGGAAAACCACAACAAATTTTCCGAGATAGGGACGTAAGGCACTATCCATCAGTGTCATAAATGTAGCTGGAGCATTGGTTAGACCAAAAGGCATAACCAAAAATTCAAAATGCCCGAACCGTGTTCTAAAGGCAATTTTGGAGATATCTTGCAGTAGGATACGTATCTGGTGGTATCCTGAACGAAGATCTATCTTTGTATAGTATCTTGCCCCATGGAGTTGATCAAACAACTCATCTACTCTTGGTAGAGGATACTTGATCTTGATGGTTATGGCGTCTAAATATCCACGATAATCTACACACATACGCATAGTACCATCTTTATTTTTAACCAATGGAATTGGTGATGCCCAAGGCGAAGTGCTAGGTCTAATGAAACCACGGGCAAGGTATTCAGCCAACTCACTCTCAACCTCCTTGGCTTATTTAGCACTCATACGATAAGGTGGTTTACTCAATGATTTAGTGTCTGGCAAGACATCTATGCCATGTTGCACATCACGCGTAGGGGGTAAACCTGGTGGTAAATCACTTAAGAACACATCAATATACTCCATGAGTAAGTGAGTTAGCTTTTGTCTTGCAAAAGGAGAAAGTAAACTAGAGTTATGCTGGGATGGAGAATCTTGTAATTCTTGTAAAGTTTCTTTTACAACAGTTGCACGTTGCTCTATAGAATTAAAATTAAGATCACTTTGCTTGTTAGACTTGTTAACACTTTGTTTATCAGTAGAATTCATTGCACTTTGCATACCATTACTAGAATTCACGGCACTTTGCTCTTGAGAATTCAAAAGACTTGGAGACAAGCAATAACACAAAAAATTTACTTTCTGCAAAATAGAAAGCTCGACTGTACATATAAGAGGTGCAGATGGTATATTTTTCTCACCAAGCAAAAGCACATGTTTACCATTGTCCATAAAGCATAAGGAGTTGTGTTCATAACTAGTGTGCAATGTGTTTCCTAAACCATGCAGTCACTCCCGTCCTAAAACTACATCAGTACGGTCCATGTTCATAACTTGGAAGTCAAGGGTCATCGTATGATCTTGAACAATAACCTCAACCCCTTGAACTATCGTTTCCCATACTTCTTTATCATTCCGAGACATCTGCTCCACCACATACTTGTGAGAGAAGGGAGTTTGTGTAAGCTTCAATTTCTTGACTAGCTTATAGTTCAAGAAGTTATGAGTTGCACCATCATCCACTAAAATATGAACACGTTATCCGTTAATAGTGCCATGCCCCAGGGGATTCACCATGAAAAACTTACCGCACCACGTAAGTGCAGGAGAGGGGGGTTTTTTTACAAGTTGCATAAGTGTATAAGCTAGAGGCAGACCCCCAATAATTTATCTCCCAAGCTAAAAATAAGGGAGGGGGTATCATATTTGGGGGGGGGGGGGGGGGAGGGGACTAACCCGGGTTGATTACTTGTAACGATTGGTCACTGGTGTGCACTAGAACTCGAATGAATTTTGGGGAAGTTTTTTATCAAGTCACACATCAAATTTTGCATCGAGCCGATCATAGATAAGCTTAATTTGGAGCAGGTCAAGGGTTGATTTACACCAACTTTGGATGGGTCAGAATTAGACGAGTAGCCAGAGTGCATGCTAATTGGGCACATAATTTGAAATTCAAACTAAGACACATTGAGGGTACATCTAGTTATCAACAGAAGTGGTTCTTTTGGTATGTTTCCAGTCACTAGACTACACAGTTTTTGACTAATTTTACTCAGTTAGATCATGTGAAACCTAAATTTTATATATAAGATAGGGGTATGATATTTTCTTCATTGATTGTTGTATAAGCGTAGAAAGGGGGGTCATATTCCCTAATATAAGTCGTATATAGGGGTTTTATCAAAGTTGTCCGCTCGCAGGTGGCGTCCTGTTTTGTATATAGAGTGAATTCGTCGCGTGCCATGCATGGAATCAAATCATGGGGGCCAAAGGTGGGCTGCCACATTGAAGCAGGCACACAACACTTGTGCTTTTCTTCCATATGAAGAACCTTTACAACACAATATTTAGGAGATGAATCTAATGTGAGGCGTTGCACTGTGTGCATGGCCTTTTCTTTGCCTTGAAAAAGAGGACAATCTTTCTTGTTACATTGGTCTGAAAGACATCTAAAACACAAATTGTGTTTCTTTGCACGCTCAAAATCAGCAGTGTTGAGAGACCCATGTGGAGTATCTCGTGAGTGCTTAGGCTTCTTAGTCTCTTGTGGACGTGGAGAGGTAGATTGTCTCTTATTCCTCTTGGAGTGTGTGGGAGATCTACCTCTCCATTGGCTCTTAGCCACATTGCTCTTAGCAAAAGTATTCTTAGAGTAGGGAACATTTCCTTTCCTCTCTTGGTCATCATCATATCTTTGTGCATGACTATGGCTTCTTCCAAAGTTTTTGGATGTTGAGTGTTGACATGAAGATGATAGTCTTTGTCAAGACCCCTATTAAAATCCCGTATCTTTTGGAATTCATATAAACCTTCTAGTTTTATTATGATTTCCCGATACTTCAAAAGGTACTGTGTGAGAGAGAGGCCAGACATGCGGCATGCATCCTATGCTAACCATTTATTATCTTCTTGACATGCGGCATGCATCCTATGCTAACCATTTATTATCTTCTTCATTGGAGCCCAAAAACTCTTTGGAGAAAGAAGCTTGAAACGCAGCACAAGACGGAGGACGAGCATCTATTGGAAATGTCATCCACCACTTATAGACCTTGCCTTTAAGAGATAGACTTGTTTCCACAGCCATCTTGATATCCGCGGTGTGTCTCAATCTATGAATATCACTCCATTTGTGTAAGAACGTATTGACCGCATTCTTGTTGTGATCACGCTCTTCCTCGTGAAACTCAGGAATAGTGATATTCTTAAGCAATGCATTGCTACCTTCTGCATCTTTTGCAGCACTTGTCTCTTGGACTCCTTGAGTCATGCGACCTTGGTTCCCTTGAACCGTGCCACTTGTGGCTCCTTGAGTCATCTATGAATTCATAAATTTCACAAGTAACTTCGTAAGATTGGTAACATTTGCATTCAATGCGGAGAGAATGCTTTCAAGTACGCTTTGGTGATGTTCCAAAGTCTTGAAAGAAGCCATATCTACAAGCCCATGATCTCCTAGATCATCATCATCATGCATATTAGTGTCAGCAGCACCCATAGTACCCTGATTTTGATCTACGTGCTCAAAATCAAACGTGTGTGTAGGTGGGATATCCTCACTAGCCATGGTAAACACACACTAATGCAAGGAGAGAGAAAAAAACAACTTGTACCTTGAGAAATTGAAGTCTTTGTGTTTTGTATGCTCAACAATTTGCGTTGCAAGCGAACCTCGCCTTGCGGGAATTTGAGCCTTTACTTGTCGTTCATTGTAAGAACACCTTTGTTGATTCTTCACAAAAACCCATCATTTTTGTGTAGGATTTTGTTCATTTTGAAGATACCTTCTTGAATAAAAAAAGATTTCTTGGAGGAAAACTTGCCTTCCTCCAAGAAGTGAAAAGGAAGGGTGAAGCTACTTCTTTGAAGTTTGAAGATTTCCCTTTTCTTCTAGTTTTCCTTTCAACACAAGTAGACTATCTTTCCTTGTTATACACAAAAAGGGTTAATTTAGTTTGATGGTAAAGTGTTGGCCTCTTACCCTCAGGGTGGATTCAACCCTCCTTCATGAAAGGGTTAAGCGGGCCTTCCTACGTGCACAGCCAACGGCTCCAACGAAAGCCTTCGGAGCCTCTGTATAATCGAGTTACCGATTGAGTTTGCCTTGCGGTGTGGGTGGGCTATCGTTATCTGTCCACACGCTCCTTGCACAGAAAATTGTGTTTGCCTTCTTTTTGTTGCACAACAGAGACATCCTCTACGGAACGTAGGAGAGAGGCAAGGCGTCACACGCACATGCAAGCCGCTTTTAGCCTCCTCCCAAAAAAAAGCTCGGATACCAGTGAAAGGGAGATGGTAATGTGTGTGCTAGTCTCCACCCAACCGTGCTATCTTATAGCCTCCCCCTAGCGTACTCACTGTCAGGCCATGCCGGTGGCCTTGCCCATAGGACCCATGTCCTTACATAGCATGTGCATGCTGATTGCGGTATAGCATGCACATGCAAGCCGCATTTAGCCTCGTCCCAAAAATAGATCGGATACCAGTGAAAGGGTGGTGGTAATGCGTGTGCTAGTCTCCACCCAACCATGCTATCTTATAGCCTCCCCCTAGCGTACACATTGTCCAGCCAAGCTAGTGGCCTTGCCCATAGGACCCATGTCCTTATATAGCATGTGCATGCTCATTGCGGTATAGCATGCAATCATTGATGCATGCATGGATGCGCTCATACTCCATTCCAAGTGTAGTGACATACAATCTAGCTCGTCGATGATCTAAAGGCATGTGGTGATCTTCTGGAAACATTTTGCCCATCAAACTACAACAAACATGCGTATTAGTATAATTCCTAGAAGACGACACCATAAAGCGAATGGAAAGTATATAAAAGCCATTCCATACTTACAGAAGTAGTGCATCGACACTTGCATTACTCCAACCAAATTTTTCTTGCAAGTTGAGGACTTCCAACGATGCTCGGAGCACTGAGTACGGTGCACCATCGTAAAGAGGTGTTCGGGCACTCGTCATCAATCTATCCTCCATTTCGGCAGCCCATTTAGTGCAGTGCTGACAATCCTCCTCGCACACATCGCGCTCATGAGCTAGTAACTCATCACACATGTCGAACATGTGTTGATCCTCTGTCTCAAAGTGGGATGAAGACACCATAGGAGATGCCGACGTAGAGCCAATGGCAGGATCACCATGTGGTGCACCCAAATTGCACAGTCGCTCTTGCCTCTACCGTTCCGCCTTGTGCGCCGGTGCACCACCACCGAATACAGACCAATGGGGCACCTCCTCAAGCGTCAAGTGAGTCGTGCTATCATCTCTCCAAGCGCTTTTTCGAGGATGCCGAAGCCGTTCGTTCTCCACGTGCTCCAAAGCAATGCGCCTCAAGCGAGGGATTGCCCTTTTGCCCAGTGCAAGGATAAGGTAGTTTTTCCTTGAGCCAACAATCGCTCTCAGGGCTTCCAGGGGGACCACGATCACCCTAGTCGATGTCTTGCACACGCAAAATGTTGTTTATTTAGTCATGTGTCCTAAAAAATAAATAATTAGAAAAGCAGTTAATTCCATTAGAAAAATTACATATAGTTAAAGTCAAAGGGAATAAATGACAATCAGTGCTAGAATTATTTTTAACTAAAAGAGAATTTAAAAAATGCAATTAATAAACATTTAAAAGTACTACAAAATAAAGTATCCATAAAAAATTTAAAATCTTCATCAAAAAACTCAAAAGGCTAAAAAATGAAATAATGTATAGCTAAAGGTAGAGGGGGTGGTTTGTACTCCCCCCCCCACCACCACCCTCGGATTTGCATGTATCCGCTTGAAATGATCGGCCGCGGTAATACACGCGGTAATATCCGCAGTAAGAACTGGCACCTAAAATAGGCAAGAAGGCAGAGTATGCCATGTTTTTGCTGCATACTCTGCGTTCTTGCTCTCCACCATCACTCTCAAGCTTCCCCCCCCTCCCCTCCCCCACCCCCCCTCTCCCTTCCCTCTCTCTCCTTCTCCAAGCTTCCCAAGTTTTGTCGAAGAGAGTTTCATCCAAGTTTCAGCGAAGGGGGTATTCCACCATCGTCTTTGGAAGCTCAACCGCGCTACAAAGAAAGAGGGAAACACAAAAGCACATCCCCCCTCTTTCCCTTTTTTTTTCTACTACTACTACTACTACTACTACTACACACACACACACACACACACACACACACACACACACACACACACACGCATAAATCCAAAAAAAATAGAGAAAATAGAGAATCCATAACATACCTTGTTCATTAGGAAATGGTTGCTTTGCACGGCTTCTTTGAAATGGTTGCTTTGCTAGGCTTCTTTGAAAATGGTTGCTTTGCTAGGCATGTTTGGAAATGATTGTTTGGATAGAATGTTAGATAGAAATTTTAAATAGAAATGTTAGATAAAAATAGAGAGAGAGAGAGAGAGAGAAAGAAAGAGAGATAAATTTAAAGAGAGGGAGATAAATGGAGAAGTATAGGAAAGAGGGAGAGGGGAGAGAAATAGATAGAGAGGAAGAGAAAGAGAAAGACAGAGAGATAGATAAAGAGAGTGAGAGAGAAAGAGGGATAGAGGTAGATAAATAGAGAGATATAATTAATGAGAGGGAGATAAATGGAGAGAGAGAGAGAGAGAGAGAGAGAGAGAGAGAGAGAGAGAGAGAAAGAGGGAGAGAATTAATGAGAGGGAGATAAATGGAGAGAGAGAATGAGAGAAAGAGGGAAGGAGAGGGATAGGGATATAAATAGAGAGAGAGAGAGAGAGAGAGAGAGAGAGAGAGAGAGATAGATAGATAGAGAGAGAGAGATAGATAGATAGATAGATTTTATTATCGTCCTCGGAGGTCACTTATGGGACCAAATTCACATGTGATGTAGTATGTGTATGACTGATAAGTGACTCTTGATGCTCCAAAATTGTGGTGATGAGAGTTGCAATGGAGAGCCCACACTTTGGCTGGGAGAGGAAAGTGTGTAGATCTAAGTTATGGCTGAAAATGTCAGAGAAGCAAGTTTGGATGTGACCAAAAGCTGAGCACTCTAGTAGTGTGTGGTACTCAGACTCTCGAACTTACAGTGAGCATAATGTGCACAGTCGATTTGACTCTTCTCCATTGTCCCAACGCCCTATCTCGCATCGAAGGAAATGGGAGCTATGCCGAATGGTTGTGATAGTGTGTATCGTTGATAAGGGGATAGGCTCAAGCATGTAACTGTGAGTACGGTTTCATCTTTCAACGAAGAACATGGTTTTGTAGTTGGGGGCAATATAGGTGGTGTAATGTATGAAGCGTGACCCACCGGATTTCTCCCAAGCAATAATACATTGGCGTTGTAGAAAAGCTTCATTCACTTGGGAGTCAATTGAAGCATCATGTACCAAGTGTAATGCATCCCATCTCCCAAACCACTTCTTTATGTATTGCATGCATCCCGTGCTCAAGAACTTGCTTTTATGCGTCTTTTGAACTTTTTTGCTTGCTTCCCATGCAATTGTAGAAAGTCGATGTGAGGGGTTTTGAAGAATCTTTATCATGTACTCCATACCCTTTCCATGCCCATAACCCCAATTGGAAGACATCTCGACTCAAGAAGTAGGATCATATATGGTGTTTGTGTCTTCACTTGGAGAAAGTTTCTGAGAAAATGCTTTGAAAATTCTCAAACTTTTTCCAAGTAGACTTTGAGATAGTCCCGCCCCACACTTCAACTCCATAAAGAAGAACCGGTGTTACCAATGCATCAAAAAGATACTTCTTGAGAACCCAACACTTGATGTTTCCTACATTACACATGTTCTCAAATGCATAATATGCTCTCGTTGCCGCTTCCAAACAACGCATAGCACATTCATGCCACTTGTGATTGGACGGAACCTCAAGGCCAAGGTACTTAAAGCTCTCAACAACTCCAAGTGTCTCATTGTTGTACACGATGCATGGCTTGTCCTTATGGTTGGTTTTCACAAGACTAACCTTTGTCTTGGATTCGTTCATAATCGGCCCACTATGCAAGCAAAAGTTCTCAAGGACAACCATAAGCTTTTGTGCATCTTCTAAAGTGTGTGCTAGAAACACTACATCATCCGCATACAACAAAAGCATGATTACCGCATTGCAAATAGTGACCTATTCAATGCCTTCTTCTTGCATAAAGTCAAGTACTATTTGTTCCAATTGATCGTCGATGCATAGATCAAAGAGAGTTGGTGACAATGGACATCCTTGTTTAGCCCCAATAGTGCTTACAAAAATTTCTAAAATTTCTCTTCCCATGCGTAATTGAAAAATCACCTTCTCATAGATTCAAGAAACCACAAGCATAAACTCACTTGGCACTTAGAGTTCTTCCATCCTTCTCCACAAATCGTTACGTGGAATCGTATCAAAGGCTTTCTTAAAGTCCACAAAACAACAATACAATCGCTTGCCTTTCAACCGACTTTCCTCCATGAGAACACGAAGAGTGACAAGATGATCAAGGTGCTATTGCATCGACGAAAACCCACTTGTCCCTTTGCATGCTTGTCATTATCTTCACCCCAATCACGCAATTTCATCTCCATTATGCACCCAAACAACTTTCCCATAAGAGACCCAATCATTATAGTCTTGTAGTTTTTTACATTCTCTACATCCCCTCCTTTATGGAAAGGCTTAACCCAATTAGTACTACAATCATAAGACATACCATGTTGAAGTGCAAGGTTGAACATATCACACATCCACTCATGGGTAAAATCTCCCATCCATTTGATCATCTCCGGCTTGATACCTTGAAGATATCCCGCTTTGCCCCTCAAGTTTCTCCAAAATCTTTCACATGCATATGCCTTTCCTTGGACTTGAAAAAGTTGTTGCTTTACTTCCCATCTTCTTCACTTCTATTGAATCAATGCCTTGTATGTATGAAAATGACTTTGATAGTTGTCTTTGTCCATAGTTGCATCAAGCTTTATCAAGGACTTTCGAGCATCTTGACATTCTTTATCAAACCACCTTTTGCGTGATCTATCTTTCTTCATACCATGGAGATGCTTTATAGCAAAGCATTCTTCGGCACAAGAACAAATAACTTTTTTAAAAGCTTCCCATTTAGTTTTCAATGATACATCCAGGGATTTCAAAATGACGTGATCACACTATAATTTCAGGTTAATAACAATAGAAATGCAAAATAACAAATATTATGTTAATTGACATTCATCTTTTTTGACCCGCAAGGAGACTTGGAGACCGGCTCGAGGCCCGTCGGGCCCGCCGTGGCTATATAAAGGCGACGCCGGTGCTTGTCTTTTTCACAAGAGAGGTACATTGAAAAGTCTTCTTCATCAAACTTTCTGGCAGCTTTCCACATTCTCAAAGCAGTGTAGCAGTAATTTTTTAATCCCTTCCTTATTTTATTGATGTTTTTTTGAGTTTTTTGCGTTAAAACTTAAAGGTATAAAATTTCTTTTATCAAATCATCGTACGTGGATGCACTAGCATATGGTTGCAATTGCGGCTAGGTGTGTCATTGCAAAAGCGTACGATGATTATGTTTTATATTGCTCCCAGTCATTCATGCTTCGGCACATGGTTGCAATTGCGACTAGGTGTGTTGCTGCTAGAATGACAGGAGCATCTGTTTGAAAGAAGTCACCATGCGTGGATGCACTGGCACATGGTTGTAATTGCGGCTAGGTGTGTCATTGCAAAAGCGTAGGGTGACTATGTTTTATGTTGCTCCCAGTCATTCATGCTTCGACACATGGTTGCAAATGCGACTAGGTGTGTTGCTGCTAGAATGACAGGAGCATCTGTTTGAAAGAAGACGACATCGTGGGTGGATGCACTAGCACATGGTTGCAATTGCGGCTAGGTGTGTCATTTCAAAAACGCAAGATGACTATGTTTTATGTTGCTTCCCGTCATTCATGCTTCGGCACATGGTTGCAATTGCAACTAGGTGTTTTGCTGCTAGATTCACGGTAGTATCTAATGCATGAATGTGTGCTCAAATAATTTCATAATGTTTCATATGATTGAATCTTGAAAGACAACATCGTGCGTGGATGCACTGGCACATGGTTGCAATTGCGACTAGGTGTGTCATTGCAAAAGCGTAGGATGACTATGTTTTATGTTGCTCACAGTCATTCATGCTTCGGCACATGGTTGCAATTGCAACTAGGTGTGTTGCTCCTAGAATGGCATGAGCATCTGTTTGAAAGAAGTCACCGTGCGTGGATGCACTGGCACATGGTTGCAATTGCGGCTAGGTGTGTCATTGCAAAACAGTAGGGTGACTATGTTTTATGTTGCTCCCAGTCATTGATGCTTCGGCACATGGTTGCAATTGCGGCTAGGTGTGTCATTGCAAAAGCGTAGGGTGACTATGTTTTATGTTGCTCCCAGTCATTCATGCTTCGGCACATGGTTGCAATTGCGACTAGGTGTGTTGCTGCTAGAATGACAGGAGCATCTGTTTGTAAGTTGTTGTACGGTGAGGCATTGGCACATGGTTGCAATTGCTATTAGGTGTGTCACTGCAAAAGCGTACGAGATCTATGGTCTATATTGCACTTTTTATTTCACATAGAAAAGATCCAAATGCAGTGGCACATAGTTATATTTCACAATGTGTTGTTTGCAATAATACCATTGCAGGCAAAATGGATCCTTCTGCTACTTCAATGATAGAGTTCAAAAAAAAAATTAGACAATTGTTGATTACAATTGTCAGTGCACTAGATCCCGACGATATAGCGCAGATTGTTGCAGATGAGTCTAGATTGCAATCATTATACAGTGAGATTGCCCGCAAAATGTTGTTGTTATATCCAGACCAAACAACCGAATCAATAATCTCATTACTGTGCAGTTGGGTGGGCAATTTTCCCAAGGTGGCCTCTGATTTGAAAGAGGAATGCCCTCAAGAAGTAGACAAGGGTAAACTAGACCATTGGAACGCGAGATGGAGAGCTGAAAAGGAGAGGTCAAGGCGAGCATCCCACATAGACACACAGTTTGGCCTAAGCAAGAAAATGTGAATGGCTATCACCAGAGTTATGGGGAGCAGCCAAGTTGGACAACCGTTTATTGAGGAGGCTGCCATTGAGGGAACATCGGGTTCTACTGCTTCTGCCAGTCACCTGGAGAGCAGTATATACTATTCTGAATGTAGTATGACTCTGGGCATTCCAAATAAGTCCATTAAGAAGATCAAGAAACTTGGGTCAGGGGCTTATGGCACAGGGTGGCAAGTTCAAATCAAAGGGATCAGTTTCCTTCCTGCAACGAATACTTATTGTGCCAAGGAGTTCAAAGGACAGGCCAAGCATCAGTGGAAAAGCTTTGCATCAGAAAGTGGGGTAGATATCAACCATAGAGGGATTGTGAGGAGTATTGCCCACTCTGTAACGTTGCCATGGTTTCTGATATTCCCCTACTTCAATGGGGGAACTTTAGGTGATCTTATGGAGACAGTGCCCCTTCCACATGGCTCTTTGACGACTCTTGTAGCGCATCAAGAGGGGAAAGGAAAGAGCCCTGAAGACTTTAAATGGGAGCAGCCCTCTGAAGACAAGAAAACACGTATCAAGAGCTGTGCAATCATGCTCCCTCGTTGATCCATGCCTTGGTGAAGGCATTGCGATTCGCACATGACGAGGGAGTGATCCACAATGATCTCCATCCATGGAACATCATGTTGGACTTTTGCAATGTTCAAAATGTCTGAAGAATATAATAAGCTTAAAGGTCAGCGTGAACAGGAGAATGAAGATATTCTCACAAATATTTCACTATCACTTGGATAGTTTTTGTAACATTTGAAAACATTTACTCGTTGTCTTGCGAGAATTTATTAGTGAATTGTGAATTGTCTTCACTTCAGCTTTAATAGTGATTTGTGGCCTTGTAAAGGTTTTTAAGGGCTTCGTTTATTATTAAGCAAATGTCTAAACCTTAAACTAAATATAAAAAAAAGCTTATAAGATAAACAGTTTCTGAACTTAAACAGAAGTCACTCAATGGATTCGATAATCTATTAATTAAACCACCGTCGCTTGCTGCGACGGGTCAAAGTTGGTTCAATTTCCAAATTCTCTTCAATCTCTTCTAAAGTACATGTAGTTTCTACTTCATGAGATTCCCCTTGCAGTTCACTGTCTTCGTCCACCTCATCATTGGTTACATCTCCTCTTTGTAGTTCTCAGCTTGCACTCTTGCCAATAGCCGATGGTTGCAGTACATATACACCAATTTTTCAGCTCTTGAATTTAGAAGGCGGTTTCTGATGGTGGAATGTACATATTTATATGTACTCCAGTTTCTCTCAGAACTTGAATTGAATTCACATTGGGCTAGGATTCTAACAGCTAGGCGTTTAAGGGTGGGTGCACTACCACCATTCATCATCCACCACTTCCACGCTGGTTGCTCCGTGGCAAGTTTCTGCACAAATTCTATACCAAACTTACCCTCTTTGAGTTTAAACTTCGTAAGATCAGTAACAACTGATGCATGCTCATCAGGATCATCATAAAATCTGCCTATCACATCATAAAATTCTTCCAGCACCTCCTCATCAAGTTTGTCTATTTCCATTGCCCAATACTCTGGATCCAATAAGAAAGCTACGCTGTGTAGTGGACTATGTGCTCCAACCCATCGACCATGCACATACTTTCTCAAAATTTCTCTCCTCTTTTGAGTGAATGGTGTCTTCCAAGGCTTCACAATTGGCTCCTGGGGCTCCTCTGGATTTGCAAGGCTTTCTTGAACAGTCCACCAAGCCATCCACACCTTGCCTATGTTAGGCAAGGCAGAATCCAGTTGGCATAATGCGAGCATAATTGGCATCATGACATTGTACACATCCACCACATCATCCCAGAAGTGGCAATCAACTAGTAGATCTCTGATCACCCCTATTTTGCGTTTTATCTTCTCCCTTTGACCAGCCTCCCATTCTAAAAAAGTGGCACAAACAAATGTCTCCATCATAGCATTCTTTTTTTTTTAGTGATTCTACCGTATAGTAGTTGGTGCAAAATCTAGTTTCGCACGGCAGTTTTAACATAGTAGACATCCTCTGACGGTACATGTCAAGAACCCTCTGGCACTTCAAAACAAACTTGACTATTAAGCGAGCATTGTCTACTATCCATTTGAACCACTCTGTGTCCTCCCTCTTGTACCAATCTTGCAATACCAAGTTCAAGCTGTGTGTACTGCAACCAGCACTATATAGGTGAGAGAAGCAACTTTCAAGTATCCTACCTGCAGCCCTGCAATTTTTGGCATTGTCCATGATTACTTGGACAACATTTTCTTTTCCAAGTTCCTCAACTGCGTCGCCAATGATGTCAGTTATAAAACTGCCAGACTTTATTTGACCAGAGCTATCCACACCTTTGATAAAACATTCACCACGAGGACATACAAGCATGATGTTGATCAATGGCCGCCTTTGAACGTTGGACCAACCATCACTAACTATGGTGTATCCAGATTTTTTTGTTGCATTTAATATTACCCTTTAAATATCCTGGTGTGTGCTTGTGTAACATTTATCCAACAGTTGGTTTCTCATATGGTGATATATTGGAGGGGTAAATCCAGCACCATACTCCCCAATGCGTTTCCAAGCTGACTTCCATGCATCACAGGTGACAATGGCCAATGATCCCCCAGTGAAATAGACGGCTTTAGCTAGTGCAAGTTGTGCTTCTTCTAAGGCAAGCGTTTTGAAGCTCGTCTGTAAGCTAACCTGTCTACTTTTTGACGATCCTACCTGAAAGTCAGGAGATCCATGGTTTGGAGGTGTAGTTCCATCGATATGAGAAGTTGGTTCCCTGCTTTGAGTGCTTCCATTGGTGGGCGTTACACCCAATGATCCCTCATACTAGTTTGATCTTATCGATACCGGGGTGTGATGGTCGAAAGTAGAGAGTTTTGATCTTTTGCTCATGGAAATTAGCTTACCAATTAAAGCTTTTAAGCGCATAACTACTTCTTCTGCACCTAAGCCCTTGCACTTTCCTCCTTGGATTCTGGTATTGCCACCTAGCAAATGATCCCTTATTCTTGGTGCTCCTCCAGATTTCTCTTCACCACAAAAGTTACATTTCCAATCTTGATACTTATTTAAATTTGTGGAAAAATTCCACTCGGGTCTTGGACTTTTGCCACCTGCCTTTCGCTTGCCCTGCGAAGCAGGACCTGGCATCGAGGTAGGAGGTCTCCTCAAGGAAGCTAGGCTTGAGACACCAACATCACCGCTCACATTCCCGGTGGAAGACATACTTATTGGATTCCTGCAATACCAATAAACATAGCTCAGTATGCTATCTCTTCTTTCAAGTATTATCCAAACCAAACATTAGTGTTATAATCAATATCACACACAAGCGTAGTAGTGAAGCCTGAAGGGAATAAAACTCAATCTACTCAAACATGAGCAAGCAAATACAACGGTGAATCAAATATGTGATCAGTCCATCCCAAAAGTAGAGATATCGACCCAAAGATTCACCTTCCTACCCCTTTCATGAAATAGTCCAGTCCAAAAAAGAACTAATGACCCATGATTGGATCTCTAATCGAAATAGCAAGCAAATACAACGGTGAATCAAACATGTGATCAGTCCATCCCAAAAGTAGAGATATCGACCCAAAGATTCATCTTCCTACCTCCTTTCATGAATCAGTCCAGTCCAAAAAAGAACTAATGACCCATGATTGGAGCTCTAATCGAAATAGCAAGCAAATACAGCAGTGAATCAAACATGTGATCAGTCCATCCCAAAATTAGAGATATCGACCCAAAGATTCACCTTCCTACCTCCTTTCATGAATCAGTCCAGTCCAAAAAAGAACTAATGACCCATGATTGGACGTCTAATCGGAATAGCAAGCAAATACAACGGTGAATCAAACATGTGATCAGTCCATCCCAAAAGTAGAGATATCAACCCAAAGATTCACCTTTCAATCTCTTTTCAAGAATCAGTTCAGTCCAAAAAAGAACTAATGACCCATGATAGAAGTTCTAATCAATATAGCAATCAATTTAGCAAATATAACGGTGAACCAAACATGAGATTAGTCCATCCCAAATGTAGAGATACCGACCCAAAGATTCACCTTTCTACCTCCTTTCAAGAATCAGTTCAGTCCAAAAAAGAACTAATGATCCATGATCAATGATCAGAGTTTCATTAAGTTTTAATTTTTTTTTAAAGACTATTCATTTTTTTACCTTTAGTTTTTCTTCTAAATTTTAAAGGATGACCAAATTTAGAGGAAGCGGTGATGTGATGTGATGTCTACTACAGGGTTATATAGAGCCGCCAAATATGGAGGGGGTACATGATGGGGCCGGCGGGATTCTTGCTTTGCCCGCCGGGCCCGCCGGGTTTCATAATAAGCCCGTTGGGCCTGCCGGGGTTTGTTGGTTGCCTCACCGGTTCTACGTTTTCTATCGGTTTTCGTAGGTCATGACATTAGATATGTTATTAACTTGAAAAAAATTGTGATAATAACAACAATAATTAAAATTTAACAAAATGCGTCATCGCGTAATTAAAATCCTTGGGTGCATCATATTGAAGCTTCTTCATCCATAAATTTTTCTCAACCATTTCAATGTACATTGGTGCCTATTTGAAATCCATACACAGTAATAATTTCTCTTTCCTTGGGCTGAGATTATCATGCTTAGTTACTTCTCCACATGAAAGGTCAATACATAAGGTGCGATGGTCGGATTCCGGGGTCCATTGGCCAAATATAAAACTCTTTATGTGATACATGATGGCTTCGGAGAGTAGCATATAGTCAATCACACTATCCCCATTATGTCTCCTACATGTAAATCCATTGGTTCCACTCCACAAAGGTACACCATTGGCAATGAGCATACCCATGCTATTACACATGTGTAAAAGTAACTTTGCATAGTGATCCGGCTCTTTCTCGTCCATTGAAGAACGATCATACAAGTGAACTTACTCCAACTCCCTCGAAATGTATCGCATATCAAATTGTTGAGTATCATGTTGCAATGTTTTTGTGCGAGCATTCATATCCCCTAATACAATAACATCACCTTCACCTTTGAAATAACCAATGGCCTCTTCTAAATCAAAAAATTGCTAATCTCTATCCATGCAAGCATAAAAGGGAGAATCATGATGAGGAATATTGCAACCAGCTACAAAAATGGATGCTCTTTTTGGTGTCATAATTTTCAGCCATACATAACGTTTGTACTTGTCATCTTTCACAATTGATACAAAATCTTCCAATCCTTTCTTAACCATACATGCTACCCCTCCTTGTCCTCTTTGTTGCTAAAGATTCTTTGACCACATCAATGAGTGTACATTGTAATTCTCCAAACCGTTAATCCTTTGTATATCATGCTCCCAAGTTTCAACAAGAACAACATCGGCTTTGCTTGTTAGTTCATCAATGCAAACCCCCGCATTCCATGGGTATCCATTACAATTCCAAAAGCAAATTTTCAATTGTAACTCGGTCTCATAGGTCACGCATCTCTATTTGCTCGAGGGACTTGCTTCCTCCTTGGGCACATTTTCTTCATGAGAGATCTCATTGTTTTTCTTATTCTTTTTCTCATATGCCTTGCGACGCATATTTTGTTGCTTCATAGTGCGATCTTCACATACAAAACATTTTGTATCCCTCAAATAGATCCAACTATTATCAAGGATAATCTTTGCTTGGTCTCATCCTGCATGGTGCATACAATTGGCCATTCTCCCGAGCGAGGAGCTCCTTGCTTCCCCACTCTATGTGCTCCATAGACCATAACTCCGGACATTCACTCCTTCAAAGCATTCAAATCCACAAGTGAGAGTTTACATTCCTTCATTTCCTCTTCAAGTTGCATCAAACGTGTTGTTTGCATCTCAAGTATCCTCTTGAGATTCTTATTCTCAACCACAAGTACCCTTAGTGTGCCATTCTCCATTGCAAGTGCTCATAAGTCTTCGCCTTGTTTGTTTATGGTCTCTTGCAATGATACCAAGTATGCCATGATCATGGTTTCCGATGTCGTTGGTTGGGTGGTTGTGTTGCTATCTCCACACTTAGGAGATATTGGATCATTTTCCACAATGGTTGTGGACCTTGTTGAAGAAGAAGAACCCTTGTGAGTACCGGAAGACATTGTATGTAAAATAAGAGATGTGAGTCAATTTTCTTGAATCTGTTCACTTCGGAAATGCTATTACAAAAACGCTTTCCATAACTCTAAAAATTTATGTCTTTACATCAATGCATAGAGGGATTTGTGCTCTTCGATTGAGGCTATAGATCACCCAAATTGGAGTTTGGATGAAGAATTATGATCAAAAGCGTGAACTATTGTCTACTATGTCAAAAAACGGCTGTGTTTTTTGTTGAGGGGGGGAGAGAGAGAGAGAGAGAGAGAGGGGGAGAGGGATAGATATAGAGAGAAAGAGGGAGAAATAGAAAGAGAGAGAGAAATAGAGAGAGATAGACGGAGAGAGCGAAAGAGGGAGAGAGAGAGAGAGAGAGAGAGAGAGAGAGAGAGAGAGAGGGGAAGAGAGAGAGAGAGAGAGATATAGGAAAGTGGGAGAGATAAAGAGAGAGGAAGAGGGAGAGATAGAGAGGATGAGGGATAGATTGAGAGAGAGAGAGAGAGAGAGAGAGAGAGAGAGAGAGAGAGGGAATGAAAGAAAGAGGGAGAGAGGGAGGCAAGCATGACTCTGGGATCGAGCTTCCGTTTCGTAGTTCAACTACACGAGAGAGAGAGAGAGAGAGAGAGAGAGAGAGAGAGAGAGAGAGAGAGAGAGAGAGAGAGATAGAGAGGGAGGCAAGCATGACTCTGGGATCAAGCTTCCGCTTCGTAGTTCAACTACATGAGAGAGAGAGAGAGAGAGAGAGAGAGAGAGAGAGAGAGAGAGACTCGGTGAGAGAAATGGAATTACTTATTACATTACATTAGAATTGTAGTGTTACGATCAATTGATCACTTAGACGTTGAATATAGGTGCAGCCAACACAAAACAATGGCTACATTTACAATGATAACATATATATGTGTGTACATATATATTTGTTTATGCATGTATGTAGACACTAAGTAGGGGAGCATAGCACCCAAAGGTTAGACGCTTCCTCTTGGGTATCGTCCTTTTTTAATCATGGCGTTGTGGTCATTGATCCACTCATGCATGGATTACCGCAATGTACCTTTGGTTTTACCACGGTTGAGATTTCGATGATATCTAAAGAGGTATAGTTGACCTTTGGCACTACTAGCCTCTACTTAGGTCTACTAGTATGTATATGTATCTACGTGTTTGTGTGCTAATATACTTGTGTACGTATTTATAGATGAGTGAGTAGGGTGACAATCTTAATCTTATATTGCTCTTTGTAATGTAGATGTTAGACTAGAGACCAACTAGTGAGGAGCAGCCAGCTGGCTCTTCTTTTGGTTGGTTCACATACAAGTGGGCTCCCACCCGTGGTGGACATCACCTCCAGTGGACCCGAGTCTTGAGTCGGTGAGAACAAGCAAAGAAATAAAGAATGTTTCTACGTAGTTAACCCTAAACCATGAGTGTCATAGGTTTTTTTTTGTTATTTGCAGGCATGGCCATCCTATACCTACCCTTCTCAGGTTCCTCCACAGGTTGTAGATCCTGACTTACAGCAGGCTATCTCTTTACGAGAGCAGTACCTCCATTCGACGGAGGATTTGTTTAGTCGCTACACTCCATAGTAGCTTGCGACCTACGGCATTTCTCCATAGACTACAACATGGGGGAGTCAGGGAGGGACTCCTTACCTACAGAGCCTCGCACCGACGACACCTCTCTCTATTCTCCCTTCCTATCATCCTACTCCTATTCCATTGTAGGTTCCTACTCCCCTTGCATCACAGGGTCCCACTCCCATGGCATCACAGGGTCTTACGCCACTCCATTCCACTCCTCCTTTGCCAGAACATCGTCGACGGACTTCCTCTGGCAGCGCACGTCGACGCTCGTCTCAGGACAGCCAGCGCCGTGAGAGACGAAGCGACGACGGATCTTGTGGTTTCACATGTTTTGGTAGTGGCAGGGGAATGGAGTCTCCACTTTCAGAGCGTGCCTCCCCTAACGGAGAGGATGAGGATATTGATGCACCCGTGCCAGACATGCATGGGTACTACTACAGGGTTAAATATGGCTGGGAGGTGGATTTCGGCATAGCACAGGGTAGGGCATTTCGATGCCATCTACAAATTCTTTTGCATTCAACTTATAAGAACTGTTTTATAAAATTTAGACACCAACTTCCCGATCATGCAAGGTACATTAAGGACGCTCTGTTAGCTAGATTTTCAAACGCCCCTGATCAACGTTTTTCACAACAATGGTTGGAGGGCTACATAAAGACATTTCTAAAAACAAGAAGTCCAGTGTGCGGCATGCAGCAGCCAACCAAGTCAGAGATCCAGACAGAAGTTACCGCGGTGGCAACATGACAGACGCGGAGTGGGAGTGGGCAATTCAAGAGAAGAGCGATCAAGCTGCGAGACGGGCTCATCATACACACAACAACTCAAGGCTCGCACAAGACAAACTCCCACGCACTATGGCTCAGGAGGCAAGGGAGCTTGCAAGGATAAATATATAAGATTAATTGAATCATAACGTTGATCGGTGATTATAAAGATTGTAGTCGATGATCTGGTATTGTTATTGCTAACTTAGGAAAATATCACTCTCTCTCGACCAACCAGAGAGATGGTCAAGTATCGGGAGCAACATACAGAATTCGATACTTGGCGATGGTTGTTCGAAAACAACCACATCTCTCGCGAGAAATTCGACGCGGCACTTGGACCACTACAAGCGGTAAGTTTAAACAAGTAGTTTTGTATCAATTGTTTTGAGCTGTTGATAATTGTTTAATTTGGTTTGGGTTTATGTAGAGTCAAAGTGATCCAACATACGTGCCTCTGGACGACGACGAGATAGAGGAGGATTAGATAGAAAAATGTTTTGTCCAAACTTTCGTAAAGTCCCAATGTGGCACAATGTATATACAACTATTTACTTTTTATTGTAACTTTTTTAAATAGTTGATCTTTTGCATTTCAAATTGTCAAGGTAAAGTAAATTCAATTTCAGTTCTTTGGTATTTTTTATACTCTTCCAAAAAACAATTGATGTTTCATTATTTTCTGCAAGTCAAAAATAAAGGTGCTCATTTTTGGGTGGCCCAAATGAGCACCTTTAGTTTTGAATTAGCGTATAGCAGTAATATGCGCGGTAATATGTGCAGCAACTGACGCGGTAATAGCTGCGAGATATTGACGCGACTATTACCGCGCTTATTGCTGAGAAACCACTACCGTGCACATAGCTGTGGTTATTTCCGCTCCTGTAAATTTTTCTCTCTCCTTTTTCCTTTGTTTTTCCGCAGCAATGTTAGCGTTTATAGACAACTCCTCTTATAGTGTTGGTGCGAGACAAGAGATGCTCTATGCACCGAGCCATTCTTTTGAAATCTCTAGTAAGGGATTGATGGTTGCAAAGGAAATAGGGTTTTTTGTATTTTAAACTAATTTGTAAATTTTTGCAAGTTTTAGTGTAGATAACTTCAAATTTTAACCTAACAAGATGAAGGTTTACACTGACATTCTTATACGTTAATTTTTTTATTAAAAAAATTAGTCACGTACAAGGTTGTGAAATGAAGGGACCCATTGACAAAGGCAAATGAGGCGACATAGGCGAGGCCCAAAGCCTAGAGCTTCCATGACATCTTTTATATATGAGCATGTTATTCTTTCATAAGACTTGTCAAGGTCAAGTAGCAAAATGCACTCTTGCTTGGTGGAGGCTGTGCATTCAATGCCCACCATTGTTGCTACAAGATGTTGTCATAACTGGATCTTTCTTTAATGAACCCATGTTGATGGAGAGAGATCTCTTGTTCAGTAGGGGGTTAATCTGAGGGTGATCGCCTTGGAAATAATTTTGTAAGCTATACGCATCATAGTAATAGAGCACCAATGCTTTTATTGAGAGCAGCAAGCTTGTTTGGGGATGGGTTTTATAAGCACTCTCTTCACATTTGTATCCAACAACCCTTCCCTAATGGCTTGGTAAGACAACCGCATGACTGGGACCTTGAGATCATCCCAAAATTCTTTGAAGAATTCAGTCGTCAACCCATCTCAAACGGGGGGCTTTTCCTTGCCAAGAGCTTGCAATGCTAGTGAACATTAGTCTTCCAAGAATATTACTTCCAAGCAGTTGGCTTCCAATTGGGGAACCTTCGTCTCGACACTCTCAAGCAAAGTCACTCTGGCTTCATCCACTTCCTAGAACCGGGTGAGGCTGGCTAGTAATCTTTCTTAGATAGTTCACCATTAGACTAGCCATCGTATCTTGGTTTTGAACTACATTCCCATTCTCATCATAGAGCGAGTGGACGCGGCCCCGGCTCTTCTTCTATTTCTCTCACCAAGCTGATTAGATTCTGTCGATACTAGAGATGAAGGTGATCTCAACAAAAAGCCTATCGGATCACATGCCCTTACATATTCAACTCAAGAAAGCTAAAGGGGAGGGACAGACCCCGAAAGGGGAGAAAAAGCTTCTTATAACACTACAATAGGTTGTGTGCTCTTGTGACGCTTATAGCGACAAAAATACATTGGGTTTTTAAAACCCCCGGCGTCGCTAAAAGCGTCGCTATTAGCGTCTATAAGAGAACGTCGATATAGTAATCGCTATTGACGTCTCTACAAGCGTCACTATATAGCGACGTTGCAGGGCCATAGATAGCGACGCTGCAGGGCCTAATATAGCGACGCCCGAGATTAAAATTTTTTGGGGGCAGGGCATTGGATGCCCTGCCACCCATCAGCCATATTGAATGTTTCATTGGTCTATTTACCTTTGAAAAAAAAGTACAAAGGTAAATACACACCCAAAATAGTCACCCATAAGACAATATAATCATTAACTCCAACATCCATAGTACGTATTGTTTGCAAAATAAAGATACAAAAATGACAAGCGTGAATTGATGGAAGTAAATAAATGACAATTGTACATAGCAGCAAAATCACTTGATTGTTAATCATTGCAAATGTAATAGTTACAAACCATTGTCATTATTTAAAAAATATACATGGTTTTCAAAAATACATAGTTACATGGTCTCATGATACATAAGCTAGGACAAAAAGAAACTAATGCTATCTAGCTATGGCTAAACTGATGTCATCTAATGAGATGTCTCATCGCGTCCAAGCGGCGTATCTGTCGGATTCTGCAAAAAAAACAATAAGATAGCCCATTGTAAGTATAAACATATAGCGAGCGACGTTTATAAAACAATATAATAAATAGAAAAGAATAAACCCTAATACTAACCATGCCGCCGCGAGAAGTCAAGATGACTATAAGGGCATTTAAGCCCTTCCTGCCTGCGTACTCACGCTCGTACGGAGTGGGATCACGTCCTGTAAACGACCACTGTCAAAACATACAAAGAATCCATTATGTTAGAATTTCAAATCCCATAAACCCTAAACTATCGAACATAGATGCGAAAACACTTACAAAATCGGCCTCAAATGATGCCCACCCGCCGCTCCCCAAGTGGTGCGAGCTCCCTGCCTCTACTCGCGCTCTGGCTGCCTCCTTTTGTTGCTTCCACTTGTCGGAATTCTCGCAAATTCTCGGGATTTTGTTGCTTCCACTTGTCGAGATTCTCGTCTTTATTGGTCAATGCCTATATTTGTGGGTACAAGAAATCTACACACCCACGTCTACATGATACTGCATGTAGTGGACAAAACCCCTTTGCCTCTTCTCTAGCTGTAGCATTTCACATCATCTTAACATCTTTTCATAGTAGATCTTTGTTTGTAGCATGCAGGTACGTCATTCTTGCAATGTAGCTGATGTCTGCTCAAGGTACTTAATTCTTATTCTAGATTTGACGGGATGTGCGTGTGTGTGTGTGTGTGTGTGTGTGTGTGTGTGTGTGTGTGTGACCCTTGAAATCGTCATCTTGCATCACTAATTTCTGTGTACGTATGCTCAATTTTCTCTTCCATTAGCTGAACATGACGTCTTATTGTATGGTAGCAGCAATCGAACATGCAGGTGGAATTGCTAGTCCGCATGGACTGTCGAGGCTGTGAGCGAAGGAAATTTTCTCGCCATTTTCTCGCCATATCTTCTAACCTTATCTTAAACGAGTTTGACGAGTTATAATTGGCAGCAACTCGATCTATAATAGATGGATCGAACTCGCCAAATTTGCGAACGTGTTGCAAAGAAACGCGTCTTGTCCATCGCACAGCATGCTTGCAATGGTTACAAGGACATAAGATCCTCGTTGAGAGAT
Organism: Adiantum capillus-veneris; assembly: GCF_014529385.1. Lineage (NCBI taxonomy): Eukaryota > Viridiplantae > Streptophyta > Polypodiopsida > Polypodiales > Pteridaceae > Adiantum > Adiantum capillus-veneris. The sequence goes on along the minus strand of NC_140931.1, from coordinate 28,271,290 downwards.
AAGTGTTCGGACGGCCCCACATCCTCGTCACTACTCATAATGAGGGCAAAAAACTTATAACCTAGACAACAAATTTAATCTTCTATTGACATTTAGAATCTCTCTCTCTCTCTCTCTCTCTCTCTCTCTCTCTCTCTCTCTCTCTCTCTCTTTGTTCACACTGTAAACTACCTCACATTCTCTAGCCATGTCCAATCCCCGCACACCTCGGTCTAGAGGTGCACGGAGATCAGAACCACCGGGTTATAATCTCGTCTTTATTGGTCAATGCCTATATTTGTGGATACAAGAAATCTACACACCCACCTCTACATGATATTGCATGTAGTGGACAAAACCCCTTTGCCTCTTCTCTAGCTGTAGCATTTCACATCATCTTAACATCTTTTCATAGTAGATCTTTGTTTGTAGCATGCAGGTACGTCATTCTTGCAATGTAGCTGATGTCTGCTCAAGGCACTTAATTCTTATTCTAGATTCGACGGGATGTGCGTGGTGTGTGTGTGTGTGTGACCCTTGAAATCGTCATCTTGCATCACTAATTTTTGTGTACGTATGCTCAATTTTCTCTTCCATTAGTTGAACATGACGGCTTATTGTATGGTAGCAGCAGTCGAACATGCAGGTGGAATTTCTAGTCCGCATGGACTGTCGAGGCTGTGAGCGCAAGAAATTTTCTCGCCATTTTCTCGCCATTTCTTCTAACCTTATCTTAAACGATTTCCTCGCCATTTCTCCTAACCTTAAATAAATAACCTAAATCTAATCTAAAATAACGTAAATCTAAATCTAACGTAAATAAACCTAAATCTAATCAAACGAAATCTAACTAAAAATAAACCTAAATCTAATCTAATTGAACTTAAATAAACCTAAATCTAATTTAACGAAAGTCTACATCTAACCTAATCTTTAACGTCTTTTGGGATAGTTTCCTACGACGTTAAAACTCTCTTCTTCTTGTGTGTGTGTGTGTGTGTGTGCCAATAAAAAGAGAAAAATGGTATAACCTTTCTATCACCCAAGTGTGGTAGATTGGTTATGCCATTTTCCTCTTGAATAACAAGTCTTGGTTTCAACTCCTCGTCGGCTAGATTTTTAGGTCTCTTTAATTAGTTTCCTACGAATTTAAATTAAACTCTCTTCTTTTCGGGTGTGTGTGCACGCCAATAAAAAAAGGAGAAAAATGGTATAACTTTTCTATCACCGAAATGTGATAGATTGGTTATGCCATTTCTCTTATGAATAACATGTCTTGAGTTCAACTCCTGTCGACTAGATCTTTAAGGTCTCTTGGGATACTTTCCTACGATGTTAAGACTCTCTTCTTCTTCTTCTTCTTCTTCTTCTTCTTCTCTCTCTCTCTCTCTCTCTCTCTCTCTCTCTCTCTTTTCCTCTCTCAATGTGTGTGCATTTTTTTATTATTCATGTATGTGTGCGTTTTTTTGGTTTATGCATGCTCTCTCTCTCTCTCTCTCTCTCTCTCTCTCTCTCTCTCTCTCTTTTCCTCTCTCAATGTGTGTGTGCTTTCTTTGATTATACATGTGTGTGTGCACATTTTTGGTTTATGCATGCTCTCTCTCTCTCTTTTCCTCTCTCAATGTGTGTGTGCTTTCTTTATGTATGCATGTGTGTGCGTTTTTTGTTTATGCTTGTGCTCTCTCTCTCTCTCTCTCTCTCTCTCTCTCTCTCTCTCTCTCTCTCTCGTTCTCGTTCTATCTCTCTCTCTCTCTCTCAAAAACACAATGTGTGTGTGTGTGTGTGTGTGTGTGTGTGAAAGAGAGGGAGAGAGAAAGAGGGGAAGGGACCATGAGAGTGAGGAAGGGGAAGGAGCATACCTGTCTCTCCTTTCTCTCCTCGTGCGTGTGTGTGTGTGTGTGTCTGAGAGAGAGAGAGAGAGAGAAGGAGAGAGAGAAAGAGGGGAAGGGAATATGAGAGTGAGGAGAGGGAAGGAGCATATCTGGCTCTCCTTCCTCTCCTCGTGTGTGTGTGTGTGTGGAGAAGAAAGAGAGAGAGAGGGAGAGCGTTACCTTGCTTGCTTGAGCGCGCGTCGAAAACTCAGATCTGCGATCTGAGTTTTTGAACGCTCTCGGTTACTTTTTTTGCCATGTCGACGTCGCTATGTTACCTGTAACATAGCGACGCATATAGCGACGCCGTGCATTTTCATGTTTAAGCGTCACAGTATGAGCGTCGCTAATGTTAAGCATAGCTTGTAGTGTAATAGGGACACACTTGTCAAAATCCGTCTTTCCAGAAGCCTCACCAAGAAAGCATTGGACAAGCTCAAGAAAGATGTGGATCTCAATAAACTTAATGCTTGGAATCTATTCGCTCAAAGCATTCAAAAAGCGACCAAAAGCTCAGGCCCTCGGATTAAAAAAGCCAATGAGACGCACCTTAAGCATCTCATAGCAAAGGTGGCGCGACTAACCTCAAGAAAGGTTGTTGGGCTAGCTACTAATGAGGATGAGCACAAGCGGTGGCTTGAAGTTAAATTTATCCTGGCTAATGAACAGCTTGAGAAAATCAAGAAGGCAAGATTGCTCTCCAAGGAGACCTTCCTACAATAGAAGCCTCTATGGAGGCGGTGCGAGCATACTGGAGACTTGTGTAGGTGAACCCAGACATGTTGTTTCGGGGGCCCACCTCTCACAAATCAACCACAACCCACTTCTCACACAAGCGCAACCATTTAAATTTTTCAAATTTTTAACCTAACAAAATAAAAGCTCACACTGGCATTCTTAAAAATTAAATCTGTAAAGAAAATCAAGTCATGTAGTTGCTTACTATTGTAAGGTTGTGAAATGAAGGGACCCATTGAGAAACTAAAACCTAAGAATTTTATGAATTATAATCCTTAAGAATTGAAAATAAAAAATTATACTAGCTCTAGTGTTCACAAAAAATGTGTCTCAACTTAATATCGTGCTGTTTTGGATTTCAAAAATGCCGATTGAGGGCAAGAGCAAAAGGAGAAATTCCATCGCAAAATAGAGAAAAATAGTGTAACAAATTAAAAAATAGCTTAATTTTTAAAAATTTCCTCGTGGCAAATTCAAGAAAAGGAATCTTGTATGTTTGGGAAAATGGTTTTTCCCGAACACTGACTAGCTCTCTTCTCTTACAAGTTACAAGGCTTCTCTAAGAGAGCCAAAACAAATTAAGTGTGCCCTTTTTTCCTTTGGTCAGAAAAAATGATAACGTGAACAAGTTGTGGGGCTACATGATATACAACTTACAAGGAGGAACAACTTGCTAAATTACACATGAGTTACCATCAGTGTTCGGGAAAAATGGAGAGAGAGAGAGAGAGAGAGCTCTCTGGAAGTTTTGGCCTGGGCCGTGTACGATGAGGCTTGCGTACGTAAAAGCGCGTGCATTTCTCCAAGCAAGAAAAGAGGGGGGATGATAAGGAGAGGAAGCCAATCATTGCGCTGCGAGCGCGAGAGGGTGGTACAAAGCGATCTGACGTGGGCGGCCGAGACGGGAAAGAAGAGACTCCGAGTCCTCATGTGGCCTTGCAGGCATCTGCAGAGTCACCAAGCTCGCCGTGCTCCTCGGTAAGAGACACGGAGTCGAGAGTGGAACACGCAGAGAGAGAGAGAGAGAGAGAGAGAGAGAGAGAGAGAGAGCCACTTGACTATATAGCACTCACGTCACCAAGCTCTGCGTTCTCATGCGTAACGCAGCGTCAGAGAGAGAGAGAGAGAGAGAGAGAGAGAGAGAGAGAGAGAGAGAGCAATGACAATGAGCAGCATGCAGTTGGTGCATGTGTGTGTGGTACTCTCATCTTTGCACAATCCTCCAGCTGCAGTGCTCTCCGACCAATGAATGACCGGCCTTCGCTTTCCGCCCTGCGCTTACACTCGCACATGCAACTTCCCAAGCCTTCCATTGTCCCCGTATCCTCATCAAGAGATCAGGAGGCAGCAGCACCTGCTCCTCAAGTTGCCCTCAAGGCTCATCATCAACCAGCCTTTCTCTCCCACTTGCGAGCTGGCTTCTCTTTTCAATTATTTTGGCTTTTTTAGGGTGTCCTCGTCGAGGAACCCTTTTTTCAGTCAAGTGCTTATTGAAAACTCCTTTCCTCCAAAGAAACGGGACATTTTACAGACCTTCTTTAGCAAGTACCCACTTACATAGACTTGTCTGTTCCGATATCTTCATTGATCAAGGAGATCCATACAAACGACATCCCAAATATTCCATGGGTATAGTGACTATTCTTCATTTTTCTTCCACCTTTTGTAGGTACCCTTAACTTCTAATTTCAAATTTGAAGGTATTGTTGGTGTGATTACACTTGTTTCCAAGCATTGTCTAGAACTAGTGATAGTAAGTAGATGGGCCCTACTATGATCCCATACTTGCATATTGGAAAATAAGATCACACTCCTAGATTAGACTAATAATATTGAGCCTAGCTAGGAGTGAGGTGCAACTTGCAAGCATATGGCTTGTCCAAAGAGACAGTGCTCAATGCCATCATATTTTGATCAAGCATGCTTTAATTTGTCTCATTTAAACAAGTGAATTACCTTTTCCTTTGGTGTATAAACTTGTGCCAATTAGTGGTCCGCAATTCAAATCGTGTCCAAGGGCCAACCTTCAATGCTTGCAAATTCAAAGAGTGCTTACAATGCAAATTTCCATTTCTCACATGGCATTACAATCTCTACCTTCTACTTGCAATAATCTTCATTTACTAGCTTGCATCGTAAATAATCTTCATAGACACCCTCTTTAACACTAATTTTGTACCTGGCCCCCAAAAGTGACTTGGGCCCACTAAAGGCTCATGCCAAATTTTAATAATTTGAGCATAACTTTTGCATATGAAACCAAAATTTCTTCATCATCAATTTTAGATGCAATTGAAGGCTTTGAGAACAAAAAAAAAAAACGACTCCAAAAGTTCAAAAATATTAAGGTTTTTCTTAAATAGTAATTATTCCATGAAACTGCATCTCTTTATTCAATTGGACAACTATCAAATATCATTAGTCTTTATCCCACAAATATAAAGTTTTGATAAGTTTATTGCATACCTACGTAGGTATTTTCCAATGAAGTTTGATGGTGCTTAAAATTTGTTTGACCTAATTTTGAAATACTTTAGTAGATTAATTAGTCCTTTGAGATGGCTAGCAAAAGGTAACTTTAGCATCCGTAAAATTTTCCACAATTTCTTATCAACGCATATTATGTGTTGAGCATAGTATTTTTGGGCACCTTATTATGGTCATGCAATCACTCCTCTAGGCATTGTGGAAAAACTATGTTCAAATAGTCAACTAGATTTAAATGAAATTCTGGATCTGTTGGTCATGCCTCACATATCGGTGGGTTTCTTTCTTGGGCAAGCGAGTGAATTCAAATTTACCTTTTAAAGCTAAAGTGGGTTCAAAGCAATGTTTCCTGCACTAAGTCTCTCCCTAGCTCAAAGCACCTACTACTCTCTTCATTAGAGAGGAGCTTCACACGAACATGTAGTGCTATTGTCAAAGGGTGGGTCCACTCCATGGGTTCTTATAATTATTTAAACTAAGAGTAGAGTCCCATTGTTGCATATTGGTAGAAACATATATCCCTCATCCAAGTTTCTTAAGTCACATATTAAGAGATTTTGGACGTCTTTTGGAGAGCTTTAACACTAGAATGGTAACATGACACTTTTATGTCCTTGGACACTTTTGTGTCCTGTTAAGTGACCATTTTGCTTGAATTATTTGAAGAGTATGAAAATGAATTTCTAGGTGCTATATATCCACAAAGTTGCCTTATGAACTGAAAAAAACTTAGCTTTTTTTTTTGAGTATCGATCTCACCATTAACCTTACTCTTGCACAACATTTTTGAACCTAAACTGTGTGAAAAAACGGGTCCTGTTTTTGGCCTTTTTTCAATTTTTGGCAACTATACCACTCTAAACTTCATGTTTGTGAGGTTTAGATGGCTAGAGGTTAGGCTTTCATAGTTCTCAACATGTTTTGATGCTTGTAGGGAGAGCTAAGTGTTAAAATTGAAAGTTATGACCAATTTATAAGAATTGCATAATCCTGTTTTTTTTGCCAAAATTAGCACTTTTATGATTTTTTTGGTGGCTTTCTTGATATCCAAATTCAATTTTGATTATGTAAGTGTAATGTATAACATAAAGCTAATCTTCCTTGAGTTTTGGGGGACCTAATATGCTATATAGCATAGTATATGATGATGGTTGAGTTTTTTGATTGATGAAGAATACGATACGTTTTAGAGTAGCAAGTATAACTTTCTCAATATTGCTAGTTTCTTAGGCCAATTGTGTGTATTTTGTAGGTAGTAACCATATCTAATCATAGACTATAAACTTGGCTAGATATTGAGTAGTTTTTATGGGTTTCTAGAGGTCATAATGCTAAACCCAGTTTTTTCATGTTTGCTGTATTTAGCACTTTATCATTTCCCCCAAGCTTCCAATTGTAAGAGATCCATTATCCTTTTGACATGCTCCATGGCTCCTTTTGAATCCAAAGGCCCAAAGGAAACTAAGAAAATATGTATATAGTATCTATATTGAGCGTGACTATAGAAACTTTGATGACAGGTCTGCAGAATGGCAAAAATGCAACTTTTTTGTACCTATTTTTTTTAACCAAAAAAAAATTAGTGAGGTAAAAGCAACCATATGTTTTGGTCACCAACCCATTGAAGTTAACGGGGCATTTTATCTCATGTCCTACAAAAATGTAAGGTCTCTGACCCCGATCAAAAAGAGCACCGTGTACCATGTAATGATCATAATAGAAAAAGTTACTATTTTTAGCAGTTTTCTGAATTCTGTCAGTGCCATGATGTTTAGAATATTTTTAAGCTTCGAAATGTGAATTAAAATAAATTTTGTAAAAAAATTCCAAAAATAGAAAATTTTTGGTCACCCGACCCATCCAGTTTTGATCGTCTCGAAAAACTGCACCCGTACTCCAAATTTGAAAAAATGCATTTTCGGACCCCGGGGGCTGCTAAATATGGCAGGTCACTACAACACTAAATGAAGATATCGACGCGCCTATATCGACGGCCATGCCTTTCCACGCGTATATCGACGACATTAGCGGGCGTCGCTATACGCGTCGCAATGTGCGTCGATATACGCGTGGAAAGGCTTTATTTGCCACGCGTATATCGACGCCAAAAAAATTGGGGGAAAAAAGCGAAACCCACGCGCAGGGGCCATTTTCGCCTGCTCGGGTCTTGGCCGAAACCTGCTGCGCAGGTATTATGTCCATCTCCACCCTCCCCAACCCCTCTCTCTTGCTCTCTCTCTCTCTCTCTCTCTCTCTCTCTCTCTCTCTCTCTCTCTCTCTCTCTCTACCTCTACATCGTGTGTGTGTGTGTGTGTGTAGGAAAGAGAGAGAGAGAGAGAGAGAGAGAGAGAGAGAGAGAGAGAAAAGTGAAACCCGCGCGCAGGGGCCATTTTCACCTACTTGGGTCTTGGCCAAAACCTGCTGCGCAGGTATTATGTCCATCTCCACCCTCCCCAACCCCTCTCTTTTGCTCTCTCTCTCTCTCTCTCTCTCTCTCTCTCTCTACCTCTACATCGTGTGTGTGTGTGTGTGTGTAGGAAAGAGAGAGAGAGAGAGAGAGAGAGAGAGAGAGAGAGAGAGAGAGAGAAATGTGTGTGTGTGTGTGTGTAGGTAATCAAAGAGAGAGAGAGAGAGAAAGAGAGAGAGAGAGAGAGAGAGAGAGAGAATTAATGTATGCTTAGGAAATTAAAACTAAAGAAAAAAAAATTAAAGAGAGAAATGAAATGAAATGCTATATTAACGTCTTCGAAAGGCCAAAGTGACCTATATATGAGACAAGAAAGTTACAATGTGATGGATCTGATACAAAGTCAGAGTAAGAAGATGACAAAATAAAATATTATGGAATCCTAAACTGCTGGGTGTGGACTAAACGGCTAAACGAGCTAGTTGGGATAGGTAGATCTCCTCCATGGTCAGTACTCTGACCGAACGTTGTGCATGTCGAGCCAAAGTGACCTAGCTAGATCCTCTCATGCAGCCTCTGTCGATGTTGTGTAGTCCTCCGCAGTCGTGGGCGTCTAGATCTCCCTAGATCAGTCGCTCGTTCGATCATTAGAGAGATAGAGAAGTAGAGAGAGAGAGAGAGAGAGAGAGAGAGAGAGAGAGATAGAGAAAGAGAGTTATATATATATATATATATATATATATATATAGAGAGAGAGAGAGAGAGAGAGAGAGAGAGAGAGAGAGAAAGATAGGGAAGTGGAGCTCTAGGAGTTATGGCAGAGAAATAGGAAAATAGAGAAATAGAGAGAGATAGGAAAATAGAGAAAGAGAGATAGCTAGAGCGAGATTGAGAGAGAGAGAGAGAGAGAGAGAGAGAGAGAGAAAGAGAGATAGCGAGAGCAAGATCGAGAGAGAAAGAACAAGAGATAGGGTACGTAGACAGAGAAGAAACTATGGAACTAAAAGAGGCAAAGGGGTTTTGCCTGCTACATGCATTGCCATGTACACATGGGAGTGCATGTATGTGTCTACCCATATAGGATTTGACCAATAAAGACGAGATTTTGACCCGGTGGTCCTGATCTCCGTACACCTCTGGACCGAGGTGTACGGAGATTGGGCAAGACTAGAGAATGTGAGGTAGTTTACATTGTGAGGAGTATATATATATATATATATATATATATATATATATATATATATATTAAAACAACATTCATAATCATTGTAGATGGCAATGTCATCAACTGACATGGAGGAAAAGATTGCATGCTCGTGCATGCTCTGCAAGTATTAAATCCTGCGCAAGCGTAGGATATATAATGAGCATGTGCACAAGTACGGAGAGTTTGCTAGAGAAACCATACAGAATCTGTGATACGACTCCTACGGAACGGGCATTGATTTCCGTGACATAGCACCTACATCTGAGAGAGAGAGAGGGAAAAAAGATTATGCGTGAAGGTCTGACCAATATAGAGCCATGGATGGAAGCAGAAAAGGTCTTACAGACAGAAGACGACGGCATGGAGGACATGTTGGATGCCTTCTTCCAGACAAGCGAGGAGAACGCGAACGAAGCAGCACCAGAAGCCGTGCGCCTATCTCCTGAAGACATGTTGAGAAAGTTGGCACGTCAACCAATCTATGAAGGCGCCAAAATATATATGCTTCCTACTTGTCTGGCGTTTTTGAATCTTCAGTCAGTGTACGGGTGGTCAGATGCAAGCGTCACTGCTTTGTTTAGGTACGTAATTTACAAAAGAGATTTTCCGATTGCAACGGTGATGTGCTCGGAGAGCTTTAATTTTAATTTAATGTGGCTTAAACAGGTTATTGCGGGAGCAACTTCTCCCGGCTGGCAATGAAATGCCCCCCTCCAAGCCAGACGCAAAGCAACTTCTGACCTCAGTTGGCTTGGACTACAACAAGATTCATGCATGTCCAAATGATTGCATTCTTTTTCGCAATGAATTCACAGATTGTCTGTCGTGTCCTAAGTGCGGAGCAATGCGCTACAAACAAGATGCAGTTGGCGAGACAATGCCAGCTAAAGTGTTGCGGAATTTCCCTATTATTCCTAGGATAAAAAGCTAGTGCGGTGGATCTCTTCCAAGGAGATACGAGAGGAATCTATTGCAGTCTCAAGGGCGAACTCCATTGAGGCAATTTGCATGATTGAGAAGTATCTACCCACGAGCTGCCTAACTATCCAAATGCACTTGCTCGTCCATGTAGTAGATGAGGTTGCAGTGGCTGGTACAGTCCACAGTCGTTGGATGTTCTTTCTAGAGAGGTTCATGAAAACACTTAAGGGTTTTGTTCGCCAAAAAGCGCGTCCAGAGGGGAGCATGGCAGAAGGATGGCTGGTGCAAGAGTCTCTTGTATTGACGACCAAATTTCTATCCGTTTCTGACCCAGAAATGCCTCGACTGTGGAGCGATGAGGAGAATGCAAGAGCGCTGGGAGATGAGCCGTAAGGGCAAGGGGCGCCGAAAAAAATGAACCAGGCCATGCGAGAAAAGATCATGAAGTTCTGTATACTAAATTCAGCGCCGATGCAAAAATGGCTTGAAAGGTACGAAGAAGAGAAAGAGAGACGCAATCTAGAGCGACAGGATTTCAGGCGAAGTCGAACGACTAGAGGCTTACCCTTGCTAGACTATCTCGCTCCTCTATCTCAATTCCCTACAATGGCATGGTTGGTCAAGACAATGAGAGCAGCTCGACAGATCGGAGAACCCATATCTCTAGAAGAGGAAGAGCTGGCTATTGGATGTGACTGGAAGTATCATACATACATGGCACTGTGGTCACATGGAAAGCAAATGAGAGCGCTAGCAACCTGGATTACTGTGGTCTGGTGTCAGATATCCTGAAAGTAAGCTTCAGGCGGTTTGAGATGTTTTTGTTGGATGTGAAGTGGTTCAAGGTGATTACTTCTGGTCGCAATGCAACGGTACGCAAAGATGGAAACAAACTTGTGCAAATAGATTCTACAAAGACTTGGACAGATGCGAGCGACACATTTGCTCTCCTCGAACATTGCGAGCAAGTGGTCTTTGTACCAGACCCTCGAGAGCGACAATGGTGGTTTGTGGTTCAGGTTGCTCCAAGAAATGAACAAGTATTTGAAGGGCAAGATCTCCTGGAGGAAAGTCAGTCAGACGACGTCCATACTACTGTGACATTAGATGAGATGGACAAAGGTATGGCAGAGGAAGCTAACAGATATACGAGGGATAACACAGACGAGCCAGAATTGACACTTGTAGATGAAGATGCAATGGATGAAGACAATCTGCCAGAACGAGTTGGGGCAGAGTTATGTTTGCAATTAGAGATAGACGATGATACGGTGCAAGATCTTATCGATGATGCCTCACTCGTTGAGGCCTAGGCCTGTAAGTGTTTGTGTGAAGACTTTGATTTAAAATTAAGCTTAAAGTTAATTTAAACAACTCTGTTCTGACGCTTTATTTTACTTTCTTTGTGCAGGACTTTAGTATGGCAGACGAGATTCCAGATCCCGCTTCCATGAGTGCAGATGCATTCATGGGCTTCGTTACACGGATGACCCCTGCTCAAATGGCAGAGGCTTCTCAGTACTGGGTAGCCAGAGGCACGGGTACTACGCCTCCGGGCTTCACACCCGAGGTTTCGACGCCTAGGGTGGGGACGCCTACGGGGTTCAGGACGCCTATGGGTACGACGCCTTCTTCTCCCATCACAGCCGCTTCGACACCTAGGGGTGGGACAGAGGCGGGTACATCCTCATCTCCGCAGCACAGGCGCACTCGCCGATCTCGGCGATCGTCAAGTGGAGGTGGTGGTTGCTGTGGAGGAGGGTCCATAGATGCTTCGACCCCTCCTCGCTCACGACCCCCGTCTTACCCAGGCACACCTCTCGACACACCTCTCGGCACACCTCGAACACCTTGGTGGGCACACGATCCTAGTGCCTCCAAGCTCTATACTGTACGGGGAGATGGTTCTGTTGACATGGATAGAGTTGGGACTGAGATGCAAGAGCGGATTCGCCAGCTCGTGGAGCTGCAGTTTTTGACCAGCATTCTGACGTCTTAGGATCAACAAGAAAAGGAAAAGGTCACTTACATAGTGGAGACCATCCTGAGAGAGTACCAGCCTGCTCCGGGTTCTTCCATTGTTTTGGCACGGTGGATCAAGGGTGTTGCACGGGACAACATCAAACATCGACGAGATGCAGCTCTGAAGGCTTTCAGGACCGGCTCGTCGAAGCCTTCGGGCATTCCACACGAAACGTGGCTCCAGATCAGGGAGGATGAGCGGACAGCGGCCACACGGTTCAGACAGCAGCGTGAGGCCGCGCAGGTATGACATATGACTTAGGGGGACATCTCATCTTGGCAGCAGAGGCTTCGACACCTTTCGCTATGAGTTTGTGAGTTTCTAATCCAATCTTAACTATGGCGTTTTTTAAAACGCGATGAATCATGTATTCTTATTACTTTGATTTTTGTATAAACGCAGAATCTTGCGATGCATCGAGCTCCATTACGTGAGGAGGAGTCAGATGGATATCGCAGAGGTATCTATGAAGTACTGAATGATCTTGAAGCTTCAGGAGAGCTTGTAGACTAGGAGGCCTTACAGTCTCACTGATCGCTTGAGGTGAGACGTTAATATGTGTGCGTTGATTTAATTAAGTCACTATATGTGAAGTAATATCAATACTAATTTTGTGAGTTGTCCTATGTGCAGGTTGCGACGCCTAGTCATTAGTGGACCAGATTTCATCTATATGCTTTGTGAGACACAGACACGCTTCTGTGTCTCTTTTTTGTACAAACAGTTAGTGTTCAGACAGTTATTGTTTTCCTTATGGTTATGATTATTGTCATTGTCATTGTATAGACAGTTATTGTTTCTCTTTATGGTTATGCTTATGGTTATTGTTAATTTTGTTTATGGTTATGGTTATCTGCATTATGGTTTTGATCAAAGTAGTTATAGCCGGTTATGGTTTTAAATTTATGGTTATGCTTTTAAGTTATGGTTATGCTTTTGAGTTATGGCTATGCTTTTCAGTTGGTACGGTTGTCTTTCATTGGCCTTAAATCTCATGTGAGATCCTACATGGATAGCATGTAGGAGGCATATACATGATATGGTTTTTTTTGAAAAGTTTATGTAAAAACAAAGGGAACTCTGCTAAAATTTCTGCGCGCGGGAGCATGGTTGATATTTTGGTGCTGCTCGCTTTCTTGGGCAGAGGGCAGGAAGTCTGGCTGTGGCTGTGTCCATCTTTTAACTGGGCACAGGCCAGGCTACCTGCCCTCTGCCCAAGAAATTTTTTTTCTGCTATGGTCGTTGCTATGCGCGTCGCTATGCGTGTCGCTATCCGCGTCGCTAATAACGACTGGTTTCACAGCGACGCGGATAGCGACGCGCATAACGACGGGCCGCATCAATATCTGCGTCGATAACACGTTTTTTTGTTGTAGTGGGTACTCGGGCTAGTACGCCTTAGTTAGATCTCCGTATAGAAATTTACGGCATCAAAATCCGACTCGTATCACCCGTTTTAGCCTAAAATCAATTTTTCCAAAAATTGAACGGGGAGGCACCGGAGCCCGGGACTGTGTGGGAACAGGTCCCAGGCCACTCCAGAACAGCTTTAGCAGCTAGGGGGCGGCTTTTGTCCTTGTGGGAGTCTTGGGAGAGTTTCCAAGCCAGTAACTAAGTGTCAGAGTCAGTTAACCAAGGCAACCGGACACTTGGTGGGTAGGCAACTGGACTTGCCATGCTTAACTAGAGAGGCTCCCAGATGCAAATAGCAACCCAGATCGATTTTCAGCTTGAGTAGGCCTATTTAAAGGTGTGCTCACACACACATACACACACACACACACACACACACACACATGCTCACACACATACCCAGTGCACACACACCCACCTACACACACCTTGGGGAGGTACTGCCGGTACACACACCTTTTGAAGGAGAAGCAAGGAGGGAGGTGTTGTTGAATTCTCGCCTCAAGAAGCTCGATTAGATGAGAGAATTGAGAAGATTATCAGCCCTTAATCACGGTAACCACGGTTTAATTAATGCCTTCTGTAAATTCTTTTCATTACCATCTAAATTCCTCGTCTATTATGCTTATTCCTAGTCGTAATTCTCTATAATTACTCTCTAATTTCTCCTTAACCATATTCTATTATGTAATCATCACACCATAGCTGAATTATCAGCCATCCATGATCTTTAATTAATGATTAGTGCATGATTAATAGAATTTCTCTCTCTAGGTAGCATAGTAATTAACCAGTAAGCCGGTAATTGTGTAGACTGACGAGAATCACACTCCTTTATCACTCATTAATATTGTAGCTGAATTAGATTCATTTCTCTTATGCATTAAGATATAATTAAGGTAAGATTAATCTGTCATTAAGTCTCTAAGAGGTGGTTTTTCTCGCACCTATGCATGCGGTGATTCTGCACCCTCTAATTGCTAGGAAAGAGATTAATCGTGCTTAATTCATCTCTCTGGTAATTCCATTAGTGAAATCCTATTATTCTTAATCATCCAAGCCTACTGATTATCTTTGGGGCCGGTTCCCATAGGATTAAATATCATCCATAATCTAAATCTCTCATATAGGAGGGATTATTTAATGTTGCCAATCTATCAATTGGTTGTTATTACGCTCATGGACATTAGCTCTTTTCTCCAAGCTAATCATTTAAAGTAGTGAGTTTAAAATGGCCCCGGTTAAGAGAACTCGCTTCGGTGGTGCCCACGACTGTGAGGCGGGAACAAGCAATGTCAATGGAAAGGGAAAAGCTCCCATGGACGAACAAATATCGGCCATCTCACGGGCCATTGACAAAGAAATGGAAGAGGTAGGTCATAATTTTATTCAAGTCGTTTGAATTAACATTGCACACGTTTAGTTAGGAATGAACATATCTCCAAAACAAGTTGGAGAAATCCGACGAAAACCTCGGCACTGAACTCATTTGTACATTAAAGTCTAAAGTAGGAAAGAAATGATTGATGGGTATGTTGTTTGCAATAGGAAAGAATGTCTACTAGGGAAAATTTAGCTCGACATGTTCATTTTATTTCCAATGTTGAATCAGTCATGACCCCCCTACTGATCACAGGGGGCAGAGTTCCTGGTTAAGGGCTCTTGAATCCACGTCTACTGGTTAAGCGGTGGATACCCACGACTGCTGGTTAGGCGGTGGGAACCCATGTCTGCTGGTTAAGCAGTGGGAATGTCCATGTCGTGCTATCTATGCGGTGGACATACCTATTTGTATGGGCAGCTAGGCGACAACGGGAGGAGTAAACTCTCGCTGGAGGGGGGATGTTGTACCTCCAGAACATTGGAATTTTAATGAATAAGTTTGAGTAGAATTTTTACTAGAATATTGTCTTGGTGTTGTTTGCAATACTGGTTGAAGGGCTGTCTTAACGAACAATGTGCTTCGGAATTAAAAAAAGGAATGTTTATGTTGAACAACCTTTGTGGTAGTAATTAGGTCACACAAGGAAGTGTGAGTATGGGGGTGAAAAGTGGGGGCTTGGCTCAGGTTGCCAATGCCTACGAGATGGGTGGTCCCGATTGGTCGGGAACTCTCTGTCCCCATAGTGCTTACTTCGATATTAGTAATACTCATTGCCCCTAGAGCGGTGAAATCTCGAGAGTACGTGCCTCTGAAACATGGGGAAGAAGGCGCTTGGGGTTTCTCTCCTCTTGGAAGGTGGGTCTTAGGATCGCTAGATAGTTTAAGTACGCTTCCTCTGCGAGGTGGAGCTAGATCTCCCTGCTAGTAGGTTTGAACTCGACTCACCTTGTGATGAGAGATCGTCCGCTAGTCGAACCCTGAACCATTTTTTTTTTCTTCCGCAATAGATCTAGTGGCCACCAGGTTCACCATCAAATCCACTGGTTGATACGGCGGGGTGGGGACCTCACAAAAAATCCCCAGTCTTATTTATATGCAATCAACCGTAAGAAATTGCTGTTTTGGGCAAAATGCATTGGTCCATCAACTTTGGAGGCTTGTAGTGACCAAGGGATGAGAAAAATTACAAGTTTCTCATTTTTTCCATATGTAGTAGTTATTGAACTATAAGCTCATGAAAGGATTTTTCAAAATGAGTGGATCTAGTATGGTTTTGGAATTTTTTTCCAAAATCCTGGAAGGACACTTTTATGTCCTGTTAGATTACCATTCTAGTGTTAAGAAGAAAGAGGAAAAAGAGCTTCTCAAATGAAAGAAGAGCCAACATTACATAGAAATCTAGGTTGATATTAACAAAAATATGAAAAAGCTGCCACCACTCATTTAATAATCTAGCAATTCTTGAAAACCATGTGTGAGGGACATTTCAAAATGTCCCTTGTGCACTGTTCAACAAAAGGCTTAGCCCCTGTTTAGGAGGTTTTTTTGCATTTTCTCTTTCTCTCTCTGGGTGTCAGAACGAGGCAAGTAACGATTCAATTTTTAGGTTTTTGGGTGTTCTTGGACGCATTGATGGTGTCAAAAGCTTCAAATTCTACCTATACTTGATGGTTTCATGATTTATTTAATTTCATTGATGATGAAAGCATATTAAATGAGTGACTCCTACCTCATGAAAAAAACACTTGCATTGAATGAAAAGGTGACCGTTTTCAAGGACGGATGGGAAGTTAGGTTCACTTTTCAAAATGTCTATTTGTTCTTTTGGACATACTCAATAAGTGTGAGTGCATTTTAAGAAAATTCTCTAGATAGAGAAATAGAACTTCTTACAAATCCCTTTAAATGACCTCCAAAATTTCCTAATGAACTTCAAAGCTCTCAAAACATTCAAAGAAAATTCTCCTAAATCCTCCTCTCCTCTCTCTCTCTCTCTCTCTCTCTCTCTCTCTCTCTCTCTCTCACACACACACACACACACACACACATATAAAATTAAAAGAAACTTTGTCATCCAAGCACCCGGGGCGGTCACTTTTTAGAATGTGTATCATATCATGTGAGTTAACCGGAGAGGATTATTAAAAGACCAAAATGTACAAAAATGTATACATACAGAGGGAGGTGGGGTTTTTTTTAATAGGCTCACAATGTAAATATAGTATGTATATTGGGGTATTATTAATTACCTCTTGAACGCACATGATATAGGGGTCTTTTGATAAGTGACTTGCCCCGGGTCCAAGCACAATCAAAACATTGGTAGATATGTATGGTCTATTTTTTTGTGATAGTTATATCTTGATTGTACTCCTATACTGAGTCTAGAAACTAGCCTTGGATATCCAAGCACGATACAAAAATGTTGGATGTGAGCTTTTTTTGCACTTGTGTGTACGTGTGTGTGTGTGTTGGGGGGGGGGGGCGGGGGGGGGACACCCTCTATCTATGTGGAAGCCTACGTGTGTGTGTGTGTGTGTGTGTGAGAGAGAGAGAGAGAGAGAGAGAGAATAAAAGACAAAATCCATGAGACTTATCTTGTCTGAAAGGTTAGTTGGACAAAGTAATCAACCAAGATGTGTCACAGGCTTAGAAATAGCCACCTAGTGTGATGTGCATGTTATATGCCACCTTTTTCCTTTTCTAGCACTACAAAGAGAAACCTTTGTTCAAACAATCTAATGGATATTAATGTAATATCTAATTTTGCAATCAAGGATCTCTCTTATTAGTTTATTGTATTTAGTTAAGCTCTCAAATTACATATATCAACCATGAATGGCTCCCTAAATCATCCACCATACCTATAAGGGGAGTATGTTCTATAAGGGGAGTTGAACATATTAGTCACTCAAGATGTGTAAGGCTTAGAAATAGCTACTGTGCACTTTGCCGTACGTATCGAAGGTTGGGAGCTTGCGTGTGCACTGTGTACGAGCTTTGAAAGGCTACAAGTACACAATAGAGAGTCCTAGCAAGCTCAAAGAAACAATGGTGTGTCACTCACCGTTCAATGCTTTCGTCGTGAGAAGGATCATGTGTTGTAAAGAAGAAGGAGCCCCCATCGATTCCGCGCTCAACCACCTTATCACCGCTGATGCCGTTGCAATCAGTACAAGAGGTTGTGTGCACTTGTGACACTGTTAGCGACAAAAATACATTGGTTTTTTATACTCCCTGACGTCGCTAAGATCGTCGCTAACAGCGTCGATACGGGAACGTCGCTATGAGCATCACAATAACAGTCGCTATATGCGTCACTATAGCCGTCGCTATATAGCGGCCCCCATAGCGACGATCATAGCGACATTTACAGGTCACCTATAGCAACGTTTATAGCGACGCTGCATAGCCTTATATAGCGACGGTCATAGCGACGCCCGAGAGCAAAAAAATTTGGTGGCAAGGCATTCACCCATCAACTATATTGAATTTTTCAATAATTGAGTAAACCTAAATGAATCCAAGATAAGCCCAGATTCACCTTTGAAAGAAAGTGCAAGCTTAGATATAGACCCAAAGTAGTCACCCACAAGACAATATAACCATTAACTCCATCATCCATAGTATAGTTTGCAGAATAAAAATACAAAACTGACAAAAGTAAATTGATGAAAGTAAATCAATGACAATTGTACACATCATAGGCAAAATCACTTGATTGTTAAACTTTGCAAATGTAATAGTTACGACACCATTGTCATTATTGAAAAAATATACATGGTTTTCAAAACGACGTATAAACGTCATCTCATGATACATATGCTATGACAAAAGGAAACTAATGCTATCTAGCTACGGCTAGACTGACGTCATCTAATCAGAGGTTTCATCGTCCAAGCAGCGTATCTGTCAGATTCTGCAAAAAAAAAAACAATAAGACAACTTTCTGTAAGTATAAACATATAATTTATAAAACAATACAACAAATAGAAAAGAGTAAACCCTAATACTAACCATGCCGCTGCGAGAACTCAGAATGTCCATCAGGGCATTTAATCCCTTCCTGCCTACGTATTCGCGCTCGTACGGTGTGGGGTCACGTCCTGTCATCGACCACTGTCAAAACATACAAAGAATCCATTATGTTAGAATTTAAAAAGCCCTAAACCCTAAACTATCAAACCTAAAGAGCAACGCGAAAACACTTACAAAATGGGCCTCAATTGATGCCCACCCGCCGCTCCCCAAGTGGTGCGAGCTCCCTGCCTCTACTCGCGCTCTGGCTACCTCCTTTTGTTGCTTCCACTTGTCGGGATTCTCGCGTGCTGCTTTCTTCGCATTCTTCCAATCTTCTTTGGCCTGTCAATTTGGTCCGTTTCACCCATGCTTAATTGCTTTTTGCACTTCGGAACGCTTGTGCTTGCAGTATTCGTGCATTCGAACCTTCACCAGAAACAGAGGGAGATGCTAAATGAGTAGGAACGCATGATGGTTCTCTAGAGCGATGATACTCCACGTATCACTATCTCTGTTGGGGTGACAAAGAAGAAAGAAACTCATCATCATCCATACCTGCATTAAACACACGAACATTTAATCTTAATATTGAATGAATGAAGAAGAAAACATGGACAAGTAGAGAGAGAGAGAGAGAGAGAGAGAGAGAGAGGGCACTCATAAAGGGGGAGGGACTCCTGTGTAGAGAGATTTCGTTGAATTTTTGGGAATTCATAAAAGCACTGCGCTCTGGGTGCGATGGAGACTGAAGCTGCATCGTGAAGGTTTGGTCATAGAAGCTACTTGCCCCACCACTAAATCTAATTGATTGGGTGAAAGAGACGTTGAGAAGCAGCAGTAGTGCTTCTTACTGTCTCTTTCACCCGATCAGCTAGATCTAGCATTGAGACAAGCAGCATCTATATTGAGCAGACCTTCGCGATTGCAGCTTCGGTCTCCATCCCACTCGGAGTGTAGTGCTCGTCGTCCCTGCTTGTAGAACATACCTAGAGCATACGTACCTAGAGTGGACGCAATGACCATCAAATACAATGACTCAATGATGTATATAGACAAAAATGGACAAAAATCCACGTGAATGCAATATACATTATAAAATGGAGCTAAATTGTTCAAATACAATATTTATGGCTTTAAGACGTCTCTCTCTCATCCTCTTAAAGCTCAATATAACTTCCTATATCTATATAGAGCTCTCCATTTAAACAGATGTCCTCGGTTTCATTTTGTAGATCCTCTGCATGCACCCCATAGAGAGTAGCAGCTTGATGCTCATCTGGCATCACCTCAGCGACTTCTGACTGAGCATCTTCTCCGATCTCCTCCATTGATGCCGCTGTGATTGACACATGGTAGCCTTCATACGTCCGTGCACTACGAGGGGCTACCTCTATGACATACCACCAATTTGATGCAGACTTTGTAGGATGAAATATCACCTGCCAAAGCCACATAACTTACATGAGAGCTTCCAAGCACATAACTTCTAAAATTGGATGTTAACTATATACATACTTACTTGTTCACAATGCTCGGGTAGTACGAAAGTGTCTCTTAGGTCATTCCATTTCTTAGTTGAATCCACCTCAAGAAAACCAGGCTCTTTTCTATGCACAGTAGCGTTGCAACCCTCCATGATTATCTTGAACCATTGCACGTCAAAAAAGTCGACAAAAAATCCTCTATAATCGATCCTCAAAATCTCTTGTAGCATGCCGAAGTAAGTGAGTTCCGCCACCACAGGATCTGCATCAGAGGACCGTCGTCGACTAGACTGTTCAAATTTTGCCATGATTCCACAATCCTGAATAAAATGCTTTTTCTTGATCCGTTGTTCCACCCTAAAATGTTGACCTTTACACCATGCTATTGTGTATGACTTATACTAAAACCAACAAAGATTATGAGTGGTTGTTCAAACATCTAGAAAGTCACTAGTCGTACATTACAAACTTAGCTTGGTCGCTCACCCTCGAGAGTACTCCCACTCCTCCTCAATCACTTCTTCACCGCACTGTTGTGCGCTTTTCAATTGGTTGTGCAAACATCTTAAGCTCATGAATGTTGGTAGGCTCTCCAGACCCGTCGAATAGTGCATCGGTGGTCATCTTCCCCGTCTCCACTCGATTCGCCCCCCTTTGTCGCTCTTGCTTTGCATCCTCATATTGTGAAATCCACTTTTGCATCACTGGATTGTGAAGCATGCAAAATCGGTTGATTTTAGCCTCTATATCTTCCATCATCTTCTTCTCAAGACCGAGATTGCACATGACAATCCCAGATATGCGCTCATCATCTATGGTTCGCCATACCGTGTCCCAAGATTTATCAAATCCGTCTAGCCACTCTCCAATGTACACTAGGGACTCTGATACCAGCCAACCTTTTGCCATGCTTCCCTCCAAACGTGCCTTCTGATGCACATATCCCTTGAGCTAGTTCCACCTCATCAACTATGTGAAAAAGAAGATGCACCTGAATGGTTAGCATGGTAGTAGGAAAGTGTTTCTCAAACATGCACACAACCTCCACAGCATTTAGTTTGGCGAATGGTATGGAGTCTACGTTGATCTCCTTTTGTGAGATCCATTGCACCAACTTCGCAAGTTTGTAGATTGTATTACGGACGTCAAGAGACAAACATCCCTCAATGGCCACCGGTAAAATAAACTGCAAAACACGTGTAGCAATGATATTAAAGTCCACAGACAAATTTGTTACACAATTTCCACTATGAACATACCATTCTATGCAAGTCGTGTGAGCTCAAACCAGTAAGCTTTCCTTCTTTAGTAAGATTGATGCCTGTTGGCCAACGTGAAAGTCCGACAACTTATTGTTGGTTGTTGGCCAGCGTCAAAGTCCGACTCCGCCCCTTGATCGGAACAGAGGGTGCCCATAGTACATTTTGAGACATTTTTAGCCATAGCCAGAAATTGTTTGAAGCACATAAAAACTTTGTACTTCGCTTTAAGCAAAAATACCCATTCATGCCGGGAGTAATCATCAATGAAAGTCACAAAGTAAAGGTAATTGCCCAAGGACGGAGTTTGCATGGGCCCACAAGCATCACTATCCACAAGCTGCAACTTGCATGTGGTCCGAACTCAACCATCCTTTGGAAACTTAGAACGCTGCATCTTACCCAAAATACAGTCTTCACAAACATGTTTGACAGGTGCTTGAAGAGGCGGCAAAGAAGCAACCATATCAGATTTTTGCAAACGCCGCAAACTGGAAAAATTCAGATGACCAAAACGTTCATGCCAAAGTTTTGCATCTAAAATAGCCCTTGAATCTACAACAGCATTTGCAAAAAAAATTCCACACTTGTCATACAAAGTGAGCTTATACAGCCCACGTCACAAAAGGCCAGATGCAACAATTTCATCACCAAAATTGAGATCATTTGACTACAAGTCCAAGTCTAGCAAGTGTGGATACAGACAAGAGATTCTTCTTGATCCCAGGTACATAAAGTGCATCAACAAGTGTGAAGGAACTGTCATGTACAGCAGTAAGCACAATCTTTCCAAATCCCTGAATCGGATAAGAGGCATTGCTGGCACAAGTGACTGAATTCCCATGAGGGATAGACTCGAGAGAGGGAAAGAATTCACGATGTGAGGTAATGTGCTTTGTAGCACCACTATCGAAATACCACACATGTGAATCTGCAGCAACTGACAAGCATGCATCATGGACAACAAGATTGTAAGTGCACTTTTTGCTAAAAGCCCATTCTACATCAACATCAGCGACATAGTATCCTTTCACAGAAGACTCAACAATGGCTGCATTTGTAGTTGAACCAGCATTTGCAGTGGAGCCACCCTCTTTCTTCTTAGCCTCTTTGGCCTTCAACTTAGGACACGACTTGATGAAGTGATCATTAGCTTTGCAATAATGGAAACACATCTTCTTTTTGCCCTTGTCACCAGAATTTCCAAACGAATTTCTACCAGCAGAACCATTAGGAACATAAGGTTTTCCACTCGCATCATAATCATAAGAAGTGGCCGCATTGTTGTTACCACCCTTTCTTCAGGATTTCCTTGGGTCATCAGTCTCCAAGTACTAGCAAAAGTCTGGTAGGAATTCGGTAAGGCATCAAGAACAGTCTGCACAAGGGAACTGTCTGAAATGACTTCACCTGCAAAAATAAGTTGCTCATTGATATCCTTGACACCAGCAAGGAAAGTGTCCATATCATCTTCCTCATGCATAATCTTCGACTCCAGCTCTTTACGCAGCAAAGAAATTTTAGCCTCGTTGCGGCTTGCATAAAGACCTGCTAGAATATCCGAAGCCTGTTTTGCAGATTTTGTTGAACGAATGTGATGAACAATGGTGCGCTTCACAGACAATGGAATCAATGCATGAGCTGCACATCCTTTACATCCCAACGAGCTTGTTCTGTAGTAGGCAAAACAACTCTAATAGCAGCAATCCTTGCAGCAAGACCTGCAACATCCTCAACATCGCCTACATCCTCAAAACCAGGACGTACATCAATGCCCTGCACAATGTTCCAGACGCCCTTTCACACAAGCACATGTTGTATCATATAAGACAACATAGGGTAGTTGTCCCCATCCAACCTGTCCTCAGTAGCAAACATCTTTAACACATCTGTGTTGTTGTCAGCCATGGTAAATGTTGCACCTGATGTGAAAACTGCCCAAAAATAGGAGAAATAGAGCGGGAACAACACCTGCTATATAGCACAAACCGTAGAAGACTATGAGGCACCTGTTATGCAGAAAACGGCACTGACAGAAATTCTGCACGAAATGACGAAATAGTCTGTGTAGTACTACCTGTAGTGGAAACGGAGGCCGAAATGATACCGAATCAAAAATCTGAGCTGACTAAGCTCTACGAGCTTACCCGAAATATTTGTAGACCTGCGAACGCTCGCCAAACCTTACTGAAATCGGAGAAAGTGAGCAGGCATGTGCTGGAGCAGCTGACGACTAAGCCCGGGAGGACGCAATCTGCTCTAATACCAATTATTGGAATTAGGGTTGCAGAGAGACGCACACAGCTTGGAGAAGACGAAGGAAGCTCAAGGCACACAATAGAGAGTGTGTTTCTTAGTATGCAATGGAAAAATAGATAGCCCTAGAGTGATGGGCGTATATACAATGCTCGGGGGAAAAAACTTTCTAAAGAGGGAAAAACTGCCCCGTTCACACACATCACTACCACATGTATATGGTAACAATTGGCAACAAGTCGATCTATAATAGATGGATCGAGCTCGCCAAATTCACGAACGTGCTGCAAAGAAACGCATCTTGTCCGTCACACAACATGCTTGCATTGATAACAAGGACATAAGATCCTTGTTGAGAGATAGATGTTTCGATTGGACAACCCCACATCCTCGTCACTACTCATAATGAGGGTAAAAACCTTATAACCTGGATAAAAAAATTAATCTTCTATTGGCATTCTCCGTCTTTTATCTCTCTCTCTCTCTCTCTCTCTCTCTCTCTCTCTCTCTCTCTCTCTTTGTTCACACTGTAAACTACCTCACATTCTCTAGTCATGTCCAATCCCCGCACACTCGGTCTAGAGGTGCACGGAGATCAGAACCACCGGGTTATAATCTTGTCTTTATTGGTCAATGCCTATATTTGTGGGCACAAGAAATCTACACACCCATGTCTACATGATAGAGCATGTAGTGGACAAAACCCCTTTGCCTCTTCTCTAGCTGTAGCATTTCACAACATCTTAACATCTTTTCATAGTAGATCTTTGTTCAAGGGATTACTTAACACATTACATGTTGGCCTCCAATCTGAGTATCATGCCATTGAAAGCTTTCCAGCTTAAGGTCGCATCCGTAGAGAGGAAGAGAGGGATCACCGTTCATCCAACTCTAATTTTTTTACCGTTATCTCGAAGGTAGACTCTAATATAAAAATTCAATCCAAAATCTAATCTTAAATCTAACCTAATTGAACATGTAGTTATTCGCTCCATTGAAGGGTAAAAGACATACCAATTGGGGCTACTAGCTGCGTAGATATGAATGGGCCTCACTTCATAACACGATTTTAAATTTCAAATTCGTCGTTTTCTCTCTCTCTCTCTCTCTCTCTCTCTCTCTCTCTCTCTCTCTCTCTCTCTCTCTCTCTCTCAGCAGTAGCAGTCGAACATGCAGGTGGAATTGCTGGTCCGCATGGTCCATCGAACATAAATCTAGATCTAATTTAATCTTAAACTCAAAATAAACCTAAATCTAATCTAACGTAAATCTAACTCAAAATAAACCTACATCTAATCTAATTTAACCTAAATAAACATAAATCCAATCTAACGTAAATCTAAATCTAACCTAATCTTAAACTCACCATAAACATAAATCTAAATGTAATCTAACTTAATCTAATTTAAATTTTAACAAAATCTCTTTCTCTCTTTGTTTTCTCCCCTTACCTCTCTCTTTCGTCTTCTCCCCCTCTCTCTCTCTCTCTGGTTTTTTATTCTCTCTCTCTCTCTCTCTCTCTCTCTCTCTCTCTCTCTTTGTTCAACAGGTCCTGAGTTCAACTCCTCGTCGGCTAGATCTTTAAGGTCTCTTGGGATAGTTTCCTACGATGTTAAAACTCTCTTCTTCTCGGGTGTGTGTGTGTGTGGTTGTGTGTGTGCCAATAAAAAGAGGAAAATGGTATAACCTTTCTATCACCCAAGTGTGGTAGATTGGTTATGCCATTTCCCTCTTGAATAAGAAGTCTTGAGTTCAACTCCTCGTCGGCTAGATCTTTAAGGTCTCTTGGGATAGTTTCCTACAAACTCTCTTCTTCTCGGGTGTGTCTCTGTGTGGGTGTGTGTGTCTGTGCAAATAAAAGAGGAAAATGGTATAACCTTTCTATCACCCAAGTGTGGTAGATTGGTTATGCCATTTCCCTCTTGAATAATAGGTCTTGAGTTCAACTCCTCGTCGTCTAGATCTTTAAGGTCTCTTGGGATAGTTTCCTACGATGTTAAAACTCTCTTCTTCTTCTTCTTCTTCTCTCTTTTCTCTCTCTCTCTCTCTCTCTCTCTCTCTCTCTCTCTCAATGTGTGTGTATATGCATTCTTTGTTTATACATGTGTGTGTGTGTGTGTGTGTGTGTGTTTTGTTTATGCATGTGCTCTCTGTCCCTCTCTCTCTCTCTTGCTCTCTCTCTCTCTCTCTCTCACACACACACACACACACACACACACACACACACAAAAAAACACAATGTGTGTGTGTGTGTGTGTGTGTGTGTGTGTGTGTGTGTGAGAGAGAGAGAGAGAGAGAAAGAGGGGAAGGGAACATGAGAGAGAGGAGAGGGAAGGAGCATACCTGGCTCTCCTTCCTCTCCTTGTGTATGTGTGTGTGTGTGTGTGTGTCTTTGTGTGTGTGTGGAGAAGAAAGAGAGAGAGAGAGAGAGGGAGAGTGCGGGTTACCTCTTTGCTTACTTGAGCGCCAAAAGCTCAGATCTGAGATCTGAGTTTTCGGGCACTCTTGGTTTACTTTTTACCCCTGTCAGCGTCGCTATGGGCGTCGCTATGTTAGAAATAAACTAGCGACCCTCATAGCCACGCCGTGAATTTTCACTTTTAAGCGTCGCACTGCGAGCGTTTCTAATGTGAAGTACCTCTTGTAGTGAATGCTCAATTACTCTCTCTCTCTCTCTCTCTCTCTCTCTCTCTCTCTCTCTCTCTAGCACACACACACACACACACACACACACGTGAGCAAACGAAGGACAAGGAGACAAAGATGGAGCAAGAGCAATTCTTAGCTTACACCTGAAAGAATGAGGATTTTTAGGTCAAATTGACCTTTTATAAGAGTTTGATCCATTCACACATGGGCGCCCATAGTGGTCGATCGTTGCAAAATTACTGTAAAAATAAGATAACTGGTGCTTCTCTCATCGACGATCACCTACACACTTACTGGACCGACAAGCCTGGTCCATGACTCAATCAAATAACTAATATGAGTCCGTCGAAGGTGATAGAGTGTCCATGAGGGTAAAACATGTCCCCCTTCTTGCTGTAGATTCCATCCTCGGAAGCTATTAAGATGAGGTCCGTTCATCGAGGTGGAAGAGCATCCGAGATTGAATTTCCTTAGCCTTCTTCATCACTGCAAAATCAACCAAAATTAGCACAATAATTGCATTCTCATATGCAATTAAAAAGCATATGCGGTTGTAGGCACACAAATTCATTGGTAACAAAATATTAAACAATTTGTTAACAGTAAAACATTAACTGTAATACAGTCAAACGCATAAGCCGTTGTAGAGCTCTGAGAAAACATTATATAGAATCTAATATTTAATTCAAGCAAATGTGTTGAATATTATGCTACCAATCCATTTAAAGCAGACAAACATGGATGCAAAAAAGAAGACAAGAGGCACTGCTAATGGACAAGAAACACCTATTCATGTTGATGATTGCGCTCGGTTTGAAGAGTGAACGAGAGAATGATTCCATGATGTTCAAAATCCTAAAATGGCAACGCGTTCCTGTACACACTAGAAAACACAAGTGTCATAAAAACTAATATCTAATACTCCCAAATGATTTTCTCGTGTTAAATTGATCATTTAATATGGGGAAAGTACCAGGGGAGTAAAAGCTAGAATATTGGTAAGGCTGCCAAACCGGTCTCTGTCAGGCATCCAAAGGATGGAAAATAGGGATCCAAAGGGGGACAATCTGCAAAAGAGCAATGTGCTTCAATGAGGCTTAAAAGACCTAAGGTTCAGCTCCATTAGAACTTCCATATGCTAAGGTTCCAAAGATTAAGTCATTTATCCAATGGCCAAAGGAAAGGAAAAATTGGATGGTCATGGGAAGGCTAAAAAGTCTTCCCGCTTCCCTAGGAAGGAGGGGGCGAGCCCTTTTAGTAGGGGATGAGAGAGAAACACACACACACACACACACACCAAGGCTCCCCCTTTACACAAAGGGAATACTGGACACATGTCAGGCTCCTAGGCCAGTTGCTCCCAATCTCCCCTCAAAGGAAAAACGCTCTCCAACACTCTCTAAACGGAGATGGCCATTGCATACTTCTCTACACCATAATTCAAAGAGGGAAGAAAGAAAACAAGAGAAGAAAAAGACGAGCAAGAGGTCACCCTCTTCTCCATCTTCTTCATCCTCTTCCTCTTCCGAAGAAATTGATGGTGCAGACAAGGAGGAACAAGGGAAGAAAAAGGCGAGAAATAGATCACCCTCTTCTCCATCCTCCTCATACTCTTCCTCTTCTGAAGAAAGTGATGGTGCAGCTCTTGAACCACTTAAAAGAAGAGGCCATAGGAAATCCTTTGCCGCCTGGAAGAGGTCTTCCAAGCTCAAAAAGTTCAAAGAGGAAGGAAAGAACATCTCTTTCCTTATCTACGATGGCACCTTTGGTGCTACGGACAAAGTCTTGGACTTTATCCAGCAATTTGATGCGGTGTTTCGAGATGAGGGCTTCAGAGAGTCCTCTAAGCTACATCATGTAGCCATGCATTTTCAAGAGTCCGCCAGGAAATGGTGGTCTAGCCTACGAGCAAACGGTGAAGCTCAACGAACAAGGAAAGTCTTAAGAGCTTCCATCATGAAGCGGTTTTTGGCTACCGATGCCAAAGACAAAGTACTCACCGAATGGTGAAGCTTGAAGCTCTCTCCCTACAAATCTATTCACAAATATGTAGACAAGTTTTGGAATTTACATCTCAAAGCCATTGTCTTCAAAAATATGGATTTTGGAGAGCAAAAACAACAATTTTGTGCGGGTTAAACTGAGAATATGGCGAAGTACGTTAACTCCCAAAGGCCACGCACCATATCTGCGGTCATACACCATACCATGGTGGCTTCAAGAATCAATTTCCAATAAGGGGCTAAGATAAATCTTAAGCCCACGGAAAACAAGGACCGTAACGAGCCTAAGGCGAAGGACAACATCCAAAAGTCTCCAAAGGCAATGCCAACAACAACATAGCTAAGGAGAAGGGAGTTTACAAAGGCAAAAATAAACTCTCTCCTGAAGAGCTAGAGTGTTTGCGAAAAGATAACCGTTGTTTCAAGTGTGGGGAGCAAGGGCATGCTTATTGTCAGGCCAAGGGCCACCCATAGGTCAAGGACCTGGCCAAGGGCCGCGGCTGCCCAGTGGAGAAAGGATCCTAGGGCCAGGAGGTTGGGTGGAGGATTCGGACACAACAATTACCAGGGTTTTACATTGGTATCAGACCTCAGGGGAGGATGAGCTATGGAGGAAGGGGGAAGATGGCAAGCCGCATGGTGGAGTGAATCTCTTTCTCTCTCTCTCTCTCTCTCTCTCTCTCTCTCTCTCTCTCTCTCTCTCTCTCTCTCTCTCTCTCTCTCTCTCTCTTGCCATGAAGAGTGTGGTCCTCAAGATAGGGGGAGGGTTTTTGCATGCTTGCATGGTGGAGAAGAAGAAATCGAGGCTTGGGTTGCGGGGGCATGGCCTCTTAGTAGGGGTTGAAGGCAAGCCGTTGCGGCCGCTACATGGGCAACACTTCTTGCAAGGAGGGAGGTCGGAACCTCGACCTACTTGAAATCGGCCGAGGCGGGGCTTGGCGGCTGCACCTTAGCATTCCAAGGCTATCTTGACACAGCAACGCCATCATCTGACCACGGTAGCGAGCACGACCTTGTCTTCTCTCGGCCTGTGCGGCTTCTGTGTACTGTGTCGCCATATCCTCTTGGAGGATTTCATATTGAGCAGCCACCCAAGGGATTATTTTGGGTCTTGAAGGAAAGCAAGGGTGCATGCCCACCCCGGCACACACCCCTTTTCCATAGCCTTGTTGCGAAACTTGGCTTTTGGCCTGCATACAAGCATCTCTGAACCCGATCGCATGAACGAACATACCCTCACAGATTCTGCTGAAATTTTTGGCATGGCCACATTGATTTTGAAGATTTCTTTAGGCGTACGTATTGATCTTAATGCGACTGTCGTCATCTCTTTGACAAGGCTTGGTTTGGGGTGGTTTTTTATTACGTAATCCTCTATCGGCAAAGATTGCATGAGTGCAATACAGCAACAAATGCGATCCGACCTCGACAAGAGATTTTGATAAGGTTGAGGTTTCTTGTTCTTGAAATTTCCATCATTTTTTGCATAAATTAATACTTGCAGGAGCTTTGAAATATGATCATCTCGGCTACAATGCCCTAAGAAGATACATACAGGTTTGAGTATGATGACCAAGGTCGTTCCGTTCATGTCCAACTAAAGTTGTGGTTATCATGCACTAGACGTGTAAGAGCATCCACAAGCAAGGCTTGTACCACACACAAGGTGCTTCTATGGTTAGCATAAGCAAAGCGAGGCACGATCGGATGTATTTCGTCATTAAGGATTTGCAACAGATAATCCATGTAGCAACAAATACTTTTAGGTATGCTTTGTCTGCGCATTAGGATTCTTGTACTTTATTGTCATCTGCATATTTTGTTACACAATTCTTACTGTGTCTCTACATAAGGTAATGTATGAGACTGGCATGAGGCATTTAGCATACATCTTTTGATTGTCGACCACAAATTGATGTAATAATAGCAGGGCTGTCAATTGCTTATGGAGCATTTTCTCTAGATGGAGCATGTTTCACCTCTATTGCATATCTCTAACATGCATCAAAGGTTGTGCACTTTCTCCAGTCCAAGCACAGGCACGGCTTGTGATAGATATTTTAAGCATTACAATTTTGTTGGCATTAAACCAATGCTTAACCTGCCACCTTGACTCAAGCATGGCTTGAGTAATTGCAGCCCTGATCTGTTGCACGGATCATCAACAGTTCAATTTTGATGCCCATGGAATCTCAAGGAGATCGGCACACTTTCTGGCTCGACTTCATGAAGGGTGCACAGAGCTCGGCATGGCCGACTTCTTCTCACTGCTTCTAGAAGTCGGCACAGATGCTCGCCACACAACACTAGCCAATTTCATTTGAAATTGTTTGACAAGGTCAATTCTCGTTGGCCATGACCTTTGTTCGTCAGTACCAGCATCTGTTGGCTACCAAACCTAGCATACTTATATGAAGCAAGGCTTCCATTTTGGCATCTTGCATTGAGATTATTCCCGTTTTGATTACACTATGACCATAAAAATTTGGAGGGATTTATCAATTTGCCTGCATGTTAATTCATTAGATGCCACGAAGGTGTATATGATTCACACAACAACTCTCTCTTGCACAACAAACCAGGGATTTAATATTTACGTAATTACCAAAAAACCTGTGTGATCACAAGGTCTTGTTGACATGTTTACATAATCACAGTTAACATGATCACAAACAAGCCGGTTCAGAGCAACCTGGAAACCCACAAAAAGCCCGCCGGGCTTTGGCAATTTCCCTACGGGCCCCGCCGGGCTTTTGCATTTTCCCTACGGGCCCGCCGAGAAAACCCTAAAGCCCGATGGGCTGTAGCTTAATATATAGAGGTCCCTAATTGGGTCCGTTGGGTGTTTTTTATTGAACCACACACACACACACACAATCGTGATGGTGCAATTGAATATCCAATGCGCTGAGC
Organism: Adiantum capillus-veneris; assembly: GCF_014529385.1. Classification (NCBI taxonomy): domain Eukaryota; kingdom Viridiplantae; phylum Streptophyta; class Polypodiopsida; order Polypodiales; family Pteridaceae; genus Adiantum; species Adiantum capillus-veneris. Next base: position 28,240,276 of record NC_140931.1, on the reverse strand, counting down.
AAGCAAGAAGTAGCGTTAGGATGAAGCTCACACTCTCTCTCTTTTTCTCTCTCACACACGGTCAATGACAGCTTAAAACTTTGATTATGATTAAGTTCTCTTTACAAAATGACCTAGGTACCTTATATACTAAGGCTACCATAGGTTAAATCAAAATAGAGTTCAAGGAATCAAATGGATTTGTATTTACAATCTGGAAGTACCATTGCACCTCGGCTTCTACAACTAGAATAAGTACTCATTATAAATGATGTTTTTAACCATAATCCGCATCATTTCATAACTATCAAAAAATAAGACTTTGGTATGGAAATTGAGTTATGTCGTGTTGTTGACCCATGGGTCAACACTCCCCTCCTCTGAATTCATGTCGTGCCTGACATGACCTCATTGTCAATGTCGGTACGGTCTTTGTTGTTGTTTTGCTTTCTTGTGCTTTATGTCCTTCACATCCAAACCCCGAGTTGCAACATCTGTTGTTGTCATTATAGGGCTATTGCTAGATCTAAATTCAGAAAGAAGCCAATCTCATTTAGCTTGACTCTTATCATCATGGATAGATAAAGCTTCAAATTCATCCATTGGAAGTTTTCTAGTAACTTGATCACAACCTCTTTTTGTTTCCATAAATATGATCACTTTACTTCCATCCATCATTTGCTTTTGTAAATCTGGCAATTTTGAGTATTTCTCATTCTCAAAAACAACTTCTACAATCTGTAGAATTGAATGACTGTCTTTTAGAGCTTATGAACCAATGACAACTTTGTAAGGATTCTGAAGAAATTGTCTAGCTAAACCTTCTACTTGTTTAGGCCAAGTTATACTCCAATGCTAAGTCTGTTTGTCAGGCAGAATTTGGGAGATAATTTTTATGATTTGAGATTCAAAACCATGTTTTCTAAGGGCTTTTTAATTCTTTGCCTTCTTCATATCACTTGTGCTGACATTTTTCTCCATTGCTTTCAATTTAATACTGCAGACATAAGAACTAGATGTTCAGTTAAAATAAATAAATAAAACTTTTCAATATATACTAGTAAAATGGCACCGCCTTCGGCGGCGGCATGGCCCCTCTTACCCTCAAGTCCCTTGCTCCTCGCAAATTTCATAAAGCAAATCAAGAAAAATATTCTCTCTCTCTCTCTCTCTCTCTCTCTCTCTCTCTCTCTCTCTCTCTCTCTCTCTCTCTCTCTCTCTCTCTCTCTCTCTCTCTCTCGCTAGGGTGAGTTGGTAGTAGGCACAACTCTCTTTCTCTCTCTCCCCTTCTCTCTTTGGGGTGAGTTGCTATGCCCCTCCCTCCCTCGTGGAGACCAAGGGAGTGCCAAGCACAATGTCGCATCTGCTGAAAACAACCCAGAGTTGCTTGGCCGTGGCCGTGGCCAAGCTAGGCATATCCTCCAATCAAAGCATTTCAAGAGACGACATCCTGGACAGGAAGCTCCTCAAGCACTTGTGTGCTTTATGAAGTGCACCATATTTGGCATACATGTCGACCAACGACCAAGGCAGTGCCAAGCACGACGACTTCTTTCAACAACCACTAGCTAACACTATCATCGTGAATTGTTTTGCATATATCAAAATCCTGTTTAATGCCACACGCCTTCAAGGTGCAAGTGTATATTACTGCATTTGGAGAGATGCTCTCTCTGCACCAGCTGAAATAGCTTTGTCGATATTAAGTACTTCAGCCATGGTGTTCCTGTTGTATGCCGAAGATAAAACAGGGTGGGAACTCTTGTCCGGAGAGGTGCGTCGTGTGGGGACAATGTTGGTGAAATTTTAAACTGAGACTGTTGTTGACGGTTTCAAGGTGCAAAAGAAAGAGTTAGGTGTGGTCTCTCTCTCTTCTCTCTCTGTGTTTCGTGCATAAAACTGCCAGGCTGCCAGCTTCGCGTATCTCGTGCGCTCACCGCTCTCTCTCTCTCCCTCTATCTCTCTCTCTCTCTCACTCTGCATCTGTTGAAAACAGCCTAGGGCTTTTTGACCCTAACCCTTTCCTTCAAGATGCAAGCATATGTGATTGCATCTGGAGAGACATCCTCGCTTCGCATCCACCGAAAACAGCCCATAGCTTCTTGGCTTTGCCCAAGTTGGGCATATGACACAAATACTGCATTCCAAGAGACGACATCTCGGACATTATGTTCCTCAAGCTCTTTTTGTGCTTAATGAAGTGCACCACATCTGGCATACATGTCCAGCAAGGCAATTCCAAGCACCACATTTTCTTTCAACAAAACCCCTAACTAACCATATCATTGTGATTTCTTTTGCACATATCAGCATCTTCTGTAAGCCCAGAGCTCCTTGGCCCTACCCAAGTTGGGTATATCCCACAATCAATGCATTCAAAGAGCCGACATCTCAGACACAAAGCTCCTCAAGTACTTTTTCTGCTTTATGAAGTGCACCACATATGGCATACATGTCGACCTAGACAGTGCCAAGCACGATGTTTTCTTTCAACAACCACTGAATAACAATACCATTGTGAATTCTTTTGGCCATATCAGCATCTTGAGCATCACCCACAATCATTGCATTCCAAGAGATGACATCCTGGACAAGATTGCAAATATACGTGATTGCATTTGGAGAGATTCCCTCACTCTCCATCTGCTGAAAACAGCCCAGAGCTTCCTCACCCAAGGTGGGCATATCCCGCAATCAGTGCATTCCAAGAGACGACATACCGGACATGAAGATCCTCAAGCACTTTTTGTGCTTTATAAAGTGCATCACATTTGGCATACATGTCGACCAAGGCATTGCCAAGCTTATGTGATCACATCTGGAGAGAGAGCCTCACTTCGCACCTGCCAAAAACAGCCCAGAGCTCCTTGGCCCTACCCAAGTTGGGCATATCCCACAATCAACGCATTCGAAGAGCCGACATCTCGGACACAAAGCTCCTCGAGTACTTTTTCTGCTTTATGAAGTGCACCACATGTGGCATATATGTCGACCTAGACAGTGCGAAGCACGACGTTTTCTTTCAACAACCACTGAATAACAATATCATCGTGAATTCTTTTGGCCATATCAACATCTTGAGCACCACCCACAATCAGTGAATTCCAAGAGATGACATCCTGGACAGGATTGCAAGCGTACGTGATTGCATTTGGAGAGATGCCCTCACTCTCCATCTGCTGAAAACAGCCCAGAGCTTCCTCACCATGATGCCTTCAAGATGCAAGAATATGTGATTGCATCTGGACAGACACCCTCGCTTTGCATCCATCGAAAACAGCCCAGAGCTTCATGGCCATGCCCAAGATGGGCATATCCCGCAATAAATGCATTCACAGAGATGACATCCCGGACAGGAAGCTCCTCAAGCACCTAAAGTGCACTACATCTGGCATACATGTCAAGCAAGACAGAGCCAAGCACAACGTTTTCTTTCAAGAACCACCTCTCTTTTCTTTTCCCCGGAACGTCTCTCTCTCTCTCTCTCTCTCTCTCTCTCTCTCTCTCTCTCTCTCTCTCTCTCTCTCTCTCTCTCTCTCTCTCTCTCTCACACACACACACACACACACACACACACACACACACACACACACACACACACACACACACACACACACACACACACACACACACACACACAAACACACACACAAAGAGACGACATCTTGGACAGGAAGCTCCTCGAGTACTTTTGTGATTTATGAAGTGCACGACATCTGGCATGCATGTCAACCTAGACGATCCTCAAGCACTTTTTGTGCTTTATGAAGTGCATCACATTTGGCATGCATGTCGACCAAAGCAGTGCCAAGCTTATGTGATCACATCTGGAGAGAGAGCCTCCCAAAAACAGCCCAGAGCTCCTTGACCCTACCCAAGTTGGGCATATCCCACAATCAACGCATTCGAAGAGCCGACATCTCGGACACAAAGCTCCTTGGGTACTTTTTCTGCTTTATGAAGTGCACCACATGTGGCATACATGTCGACCTAGACAGTGCCAAGCACAACGTTTTCTTTCAACAACCACTGGATAACAATATCATCGTGAATTCTTTTGGCCATATCACCATCTTGAGCACCACCCACAATCAGTGCATTCCAAGAGATGACATCCTGGACAGGATTGCAAGCGTACATGATTGCATTTGGAGATATGCCCTCACTCTCCATCTGTTGAAAACAGCCCAGAGCTTCCTCACCATGATGCCTTCAAGATGCAAGAATATGTGATTGCATTTGGAGAGACACCCTCGCTTTGCATCTGTCGAAAACAGCCCAGAGCTTCATGGCCAGGGCCAAGATGGGCATATTCCGCAATCAATGCATTCACAGAGACGACAACCGGGACAGGAAGCTCCTCAAGCACCTGAAGTGCACTACATCCGGCATACATGTCAAGCGAGGCAGAGCCAAGCACAACGTTTTCTTTCAAGAACCACCTCTCTTTTCTTTTCCCCGGAACGTCTCTCTCTCTCTCTCTCTCTCTCTCTCTCTCTCTCTCTCTCACACACACACACACACACACACACACACACACACACAAACACACACACAAAGAGACGACATCTTGGACAGGAAGCTCCTCGAGTACTTTTGTGATTTATGAAGTGCACGACATCTGGCATGCATGTCAACCTAGACGATCCTCAAGCACTTTTTGTGCTTTATGAAGTGCATCACATTTGGCATGCATGTCGACTAAAGCAGTGCCAAGCTTATGTGATCACATCTGGAGAGAGAGCCTCCCAAAAACAGCCCAGAGCTCCTTGACCCTACCCAAGTTGGGCATATCCCACAATCAACGCATTCGAAGAGCCGACATCTCGGACACAAAGCTCCTTGGGTACTTTTTCTGCTTTATGAAGTGCACCACATGTGGCATACATGTCGACCTAGACAGTGCCAAGCACAACGTTTTCTTTCAACAACCACTGGATAACAATATCATCGTGAATTCTTTTGGCCATATCACCATCTTGAGCACCACCCACAATCAGTGCATTCCAAGAGATGACATCCTGGACAGGATTGCAAGCGTACATGATTGCATTTGGAGATATGCCCTCACTCTCCATCTGTTGAAAACAGCCCAGAGCTTCCTCACCATGATGCCTTCAAGATGCAAGAATATGTGATTGCATTTGGAGAGACACCCTCGCTTTGCATCTGTCGAAAACAGCCCAGAGCTTCATGGCCAGGGCCAAGATGGGCATATTCCGCAATCAATGCATTCACAGAGACGACAACCCGGACAGGAAGCTCCTCAAGCACCTGAAGTGCACTACATCCGGCATACATGTCAAGCGAGGCAGAGCCAAGCACAACGTTTTCTTTCAAGAACCACCTCTCTTTTCTTTTCCCCGGAACGTCTCTCTCTCTCTCTCTCTCTCTCTCACACACACACACACACACACACAAAAAGAGACAACATCTTGGACAGGAAGCTCCTCGAGTACTTTTGTGATTTATGAAGTGCACGACATCTAGCATACATGTCAATCTAGAGGGTGCCAAGCACGACATATTTCTTTCAACAACCACTAACTAACAATTCCATCGTGAATTCTTTTGGCCATATCAGCATCTTGGGCACCACCCATAGTCAGTTCATTCTAAGAGACGACATCCCAGACACGATTGCAAGCATGTGTGGTTGCATATGGAGAGATGCCCTCACTCTCTATCTGTGTTGAAAACAGCCCAGAGCTTCCTCAACCTGATGCCTTCAAGATGCAAGCATATGTAATTGCATTTGGAGAGACACCCTTGCTTCGCATCCGTCGAAAACAGCCCAGAGCTTCATGGCCATGCCCAAGATGGGCATATCTCGCAAGCAATACATTCACAAAGACGACATCCCGGTCAGGAAGCTCCTCAAGCACTTTTTGTGCTTACTAAAGTGCACCACATCTGGCATACATGTCCAGCCAAGCAAGACATTTTCTTTCAAGAACCACTTCTCTTTTCTTTTACCCGGCAAAAAGAGCTGAGAGCTGAGAGCTTCTTGGTCCTGCCCAAGTTGGGCATATCCCGCAATCAGTGCATTCCAAGAGACGACATCCTGGACAGGAAGCTCTTGAAGCATTTTTTGTGCTTTATGAAGTGCAGAACATTTGGCATACATGTTGCTAAGGTAGTGTCAAGCTTATGTGATCGCATCTAGAGAGACATCCTCGCTTCGCACCTGCTAGAAACAACCCTGAGCTTCTTGGCCCTACCCAAGTTCGGTAGTGCCAAGCTTATGTGATCGCATCTAGAGAGACATCCTCACTTCGCACCTGCTAGAAACAACCTTGAGCTTCTTGGCCCTACCCAAGTTGGGCATATTCTGCAATCATTGCATTCAAAGAGACGACATCTTGGACAGGAAGCTCCTCAAGTACTTTTGTGATTTATGAAGTGCACGACATCTGGCATACGTGTCAACCTAGAGGGTGTCAAGCACGACATATTTCTTTCAACAACCACTAACTAACAATGCCATCGTGAATTCTTTTGGCCATATCAGCATCTTGGGCACCACCCATAGTTAGTTCATTCCAAGAGACGACATCCCAGACACGATTGCAAGCATACATTATTGCATATGGAGAAATGCCCTCACTCTCTATTTGTGCTGAAAAGAGCCCAGAGCTTCCTCACCCTGATGCCTTCAAGATGCAAGCATATGTAATTGCATCCGGAGAGACACCCTTGCTTTGCATCCGTTAAAAACAGCCCAGAGCTTCATGGCCATGCCCAAGATGGGCATATCTCGTAAGCAATACATTCACAGAGACGACATCCCGGTCAGGAAGCTCCTCAAGCACTTTTTGTGCTTAATGAAGTGCACCACATCTGGCATACATGTCCAGCCAAGCATGACATTTTCTTTAGCCAATATCGATATTGAGTCTCTACACTGTTGTATGACAAAAAGAAAACGGGCACAAAACACTGCCAAGCTGCCAGCTTCACGTATCTCTCGCGCTTGCCTCTCTCTCTCTCTCTCTCTCTCTCTCTCTCTCTCTCTCTCTCTCTCAGAGTCTCTCTCTCCCCCTCGATATCTCAGTCTGTTTTTGCATAGGGAAAACCTTGCTAAAGCTTGCCGAAGAAAGGAACTGCCCCGACCTTTCTCTCTCTTTGCGTGTCTTTTCCTTCTCTCGCTGAGCACAGGCCGCGTGCTTCCACTCTTTCTCTCTTTTCGCGTAGGCTGCAGCCGTTTCTCTCTCTCGTTGAGCGCCCGGTTTGCAGGCCACCCTTGCCTGAGCAAGCAAATTGCACCATGTGGCAGGGGGGGAGCCGGAATTCCCTCCCCCATTATCTGTAGTATAGATGGAAGGTTTTCTACTGGTCATTAAAACTTTAAAACCATAGGTTAGAAGTTCTGTTGTGAGACTCTCCATTCCTTTACATGTGAGGAAAAATCTAAGAACCTACAACATGGAGACCCTTGAAATGGAAAGTCCAAACTCCATTTAATATATAAGCCTCTCCTATTTTGTACTTGGGCTCCACAGCCATCACATCTCCTTTATTGCAACACTAATACTACTGATTAGCATAGAATCCTCACTTTATTTCGTCTAAATTCTTCAAAGACAACAGCATGTGCTATGCAATTTCTTATCCACTAAAACATATGAGTGAATCCTACATGCTTTAAGCTATTTAACTATGTAGACCCGTAGACAAAAAACTACAAAGAACATTAACCATTGGCATTGTGTCAAAAGTATCATATTCACTCAAACTTTTAAATCAATACATGGAGCATAATGTCAAGTATATTAGTACAAACACACACACTCTCCGAGCGACTTGCGCAGGGGTGGGGATGGGGGGTGGGGGTGGGGACGCGAGAGAGAGAGAGAAGCGCCACATGGCGATGAAAGAGGTGGAGGTGGATCCTTGGGAAAGCTCCTCACCATCAACTTCACCATTGCAATATCTTCGTTTGTCCTTGCCAATTCGTTGCTTCTCGCCACTTCAACGCTACATCCTCGTTGCTCCTTGCCACTTGCTTCTTCACGATGCACTTTGGCTGTTTTGCGAGCGCTCTCTCTCTCTCTCTCTCTCTCTCTCTCTCTATGTGTGTGTGTGTGTGTGTGCGCGCGCGTGGATGTGTCTTTGAGAGTGCAAGAATGTTGCAGGCTCTATCAGACCCTAGAGTCAACCACAGGAGTCTCTTTCTCTCTCTGCGCAGGTCTTTGAAAGTGCGAGAATGCTGCAGGTTGCGCGCGCACACACACGCATAATCTCTCTCTCTCTCTCTCTCTCTCTCTCTCTCTCTCTCTCTCTCTCTCTCTCTCTCTCTTCGAGAGGTGCAAGAATGGTTCTCTCAAACCCTAGAGTCGGTCACAGAGACTTTCTCTCTCTCTCTCTCTCTCTTTTTCTCTTTGCGCAGGTCCTTGAAAGTGCGGGAATGTTGCAGGTTGCACACACACACACACAATCTCTCTCTCTCTCTCTCTCTCTCTCTCTCTCTCTGTCTCTCTCTCAGGTCTTCGAGAATGCAAGAATGTTTTAGGTTCTCTCAGACCCCTAGAGTCGGTCGCAGAGACTCTCTCTCTCTCTCTCTCTCTCTCTCTCTCTCTCTCTCTCTCTCTCTCTCTCTCTCTCTCTCTCTCTCTCTCTCTCTGTAGGTCTTTGAGAGTGCAAGAATGTTGCAGGCTCTCTCAGACCGCAGTCTTCGCCGAGAGAGACAGAGAGAGAGAGAGGGAAAAAAATGAATATACTTACCTGGACTATGGCGGTGGCTGACCCGTGTGCTGATTGCAGTTCTTGTTGAGAACTTCGAATAGCCATGGACGCTTTGGACGATAATGGGCGCTGATCCTCCTCCGTAAACACTCTTCCTGAGCATCACTCTGCCTGCTCAGCCTGCCCTTGCTCTGCTACAGCAGCTAGATCATGCCTGGCTAACCTTTTAAAGCCTCGCATTGGCCTTATCAATGCCTTCTGCCCCTCTTCTCACCCTCCAGCCGACGCGCTCTCTCCCTCATTCTCTCTGCAATCCCCCACACACACAATCGGGCGCCGTCTCTCTCTCACTCACACAGCATGCAAGACTGCCTCTCTCTCTCTCTCTCTCTCTCTCTCTCTCTCTCTCTCTCTCTCTCTCTCTCTCTCTCTCTCTCTCTCTCTCTCTAAAACCCCCCACACAGGCACGGACAGCCGAGGTCTCTAGACTGTCTCTCTCCTCTCCATGTTGTCATATGCCTGAACAGTGTCCTCTGAGTGCAGAAGTGAAAGTTGGTTGGCCGGACTGAGAATGTTGAGAATTGGGCCCTGCCGAAGGAACTCTACGCGCCCTGAGGCCCTGCCGGAGTGGTTCTAGTGTTGACATGTGGGGGAGCCGGAATCCCCTCCCCCATTATCTATTAGTATATATTAGAAAAACAATCACTAAGAAAGCAGTCAAATCTACACAATATGAGATTTGCAATGTACTCTAGTCCATTCCACATATTGACCACATATGTTCTGAGCGAACATACACATTGCAATGCACTCTCTACATGGCATTATGGATACAAAAATAATATGAAATTGTCAATGCAATTATAAATATAATGATTAGTTATATATCCTTTGCAATATGAAAACAATAAGACATAACTATTTTCACATGCTACAAAGAATCATCAACATTTACATTGAAATGATGATAATTATTTGCAAAACACACATGAAAGAAACAATGTCGATGATTGACCATCTCATGCATTAACAATATTTTAATTATAATACATAATTCACTCCCTATATAAACCAATGCATAAAACAAGGCAATGAAATCTTCGATACAATTACACAATTGAGGACTACTTGTACCCAATCAAGGATTGTAGCCCCCTTATGCATCCAATTAAATATATAAAAGCTAATTCAACCCAATTAAGGATTATAGCTCTCATATTGTGCAGTAGAAATGTATATCAATTCAAATCTATGATAGTGAAAAATGCAAGACTTCAAGGATCTTTATATACCCAGTACACTAGTACAGGACATCTGACCCTTGACTATCAACTCGTTATTTAAATATTCTCATCTTCTAAAACCAAGTTCAACCCTTTTATGGACCAATGGCTTCATCACAATGAGCATGACTCTCCAAATTCTCAATTGTTTTGGTTTCGTACCTTTATGTTTGGTGAAAAGTTTAAATATTTTTAGAAGTGGTTACCGAATTAAGAATCACGTTCAGCCCAACAAAAAAGGACCTGTGACTCTGTAACCTTAGGTCAATTCACAAGGAGATGACTATACCCAGCACTCGGATACACTCCCCAGGGATTTTCCTAGTTAAAATGCCAAAGTAAGAGGAGGTTTACTATATACAGTTGGGCCCGCCGGGCTTTTTCATTTTCCCGGCGGGCCCGCAAGGAAAACCCTAAAGCCCAGCGGGCCCCACCGGGAAAATGTAAAATCCCTATGGGACCCGCCGGGAAAATGAAAAAGCCCAGCGGGCCAACCGGCTCTATTGGTTTCTACAGGTCACCATCAAGATTACGTTAACAATTAACGTGATCACGTGATTTTCTTGTGTTAATATTAAAGTTATTAACATAATCACACGATTGTGATTACGTCAATGAAATCCCTGCAACAAACTAGGGTATGAGCCGGATGGGAACGAGTTCTTCCATCAAAAGTTTAGGACAACTGATTACAGTAGAATGATCATTTTAGACGCACTTAAGTTTTGCTTGTTTTTCCATGTTTTCACATTTACTTTGGAAAATATTGTAGTTGTGCAAGGCAAAGTGCTTTGCCATTTTCACATGAATCATGGCTTCTAACTCGTACCAAGATAACGCCCATTGATCTGGCATCAAGGGCATCGGCACACAAGTTTGGGGAACAGGCAACATAGGGAATATCATCTCACAGAACCCCTAACAGTCTAGACTGTGTAAGGCACTTATGGTTTTGGCTCTCACGTTTGAAGCCATCATTTTTGCCAAGGGCTTACAATTTTCCATGCACAGCATGCTATCTAGGTGGATTCAATTCTACTGACTCATGAAATACACTTCTGCTATACAGCCACGACCCCTACACGGTAGGTTGGTCTTGATGTGATTTCTGTTACCTCTCTAGACGAGAGCGTCACGCAGGCATATTGTTGCATGTTTATAGGATAAGATGCACGCTAGGCATCAGATGCACTCTTGAGCAAGGATACCAACTATACACATCATAAATGCTTAAGGAGATTTCCTCAACCCCGCATGCTCTCTTTCTCTCTCTTCCTTATTTCTCAGAATAATGAAAACTTTCTACGACGCTTTTGAACATGTTTTTTTGGGAGTCAGCCTGAGCCAAGGTGCTCTAACTCTCAGCTAGAAATAGGACAAGGTGCCATCTAAATTAGTCTTCATCGCCTTGTTGATTGAACACTAATTGCCATAAGGGCTATGAGCCACACACGCTGGCTAAGAGTCATTGTCAGATCTCGGGTAAGACCCAACTGTTGGAATTCCTTGGGTGATTGTTCTTAAGGTCGAACAGACTGCCGAGTGGATCACACATCGAACACCTCTATGTTAATGGACAATCAAGCGTCTTGTCATTACGAATGTTTAGAGTGTCATTTTGCACTACATGTTTTTAGTGTGACATTCAAGTTGAGTTTTTGATAATCTTAAACTCACATCAGTTGATCTATACCATGCAGTCTAGAGGCAGCAAACAGTTGAGACATCATGGTTGTTCATATGAGCTAGGCATCTCACTTGTGTGGATCTCTTTCTCTCTCTATAGCACTACGAGTGTCTATGGCATCACAGTTTTGGGGTAAGACCCAGCGGGTGTTTACTAAATCATCCTATAGGCATTGAGGATCACAGTTTGATCTATCCCAGTTGTACTTTCAAGGAAAGAAGTTCGTAATCTACAAGGGGATAGTGGATACATTCAACTTTTCAAGTTGATTCCAATCATTTTTATACACGGTCGACTATGTTGGTTACCGTTACCTGCTAGTTGAGCATATTCTATAAAGGGTCTTACCAAGGAGTTTGACTACGTAGATTATAACCAAAGGGTTTGGATTGTGAAGGAAACACCCAGGGTACCTAGTGCAATGTTGCTTGTTTTTTCACACACTATGAAAATCTCCAAGTGTTTATCGCGTTGTTTTACCGCATTTTGTAGAGACAAGGTGCAAATTCAATTAGAGAAACAAGAGAGAGAGAGAGAGAGAGAGAGAGAGAGAGAGAGAGAGAGAGGGCAGGGGTTTTCTTTTGTGTTTAAAATATTATCACGACTATTTTTGTTGTTATTACTACGGTTATTACCGTTGTTATTATCACACATATTACCGTTGTTATATCCGACATCCAAATTTAGCACCTAAACTTTCAAATTCTGGCTAAACACCCCCCCCCCCCGCTTCAAATTTTGGTGTTTCCCTTGTCTCAATAAAAATTAAAGAATATTGTATATAATTTTCAAATTTAAAAAAGAAGAGAAAGAAAGAGAGAGAGAGAGAGAGAGAGAGAGAGAGAAGGGGGAGAAGGAGGTGGGGGATATAAGATTACACTTGGTTACAACTAAAATAATCATTGTCAATTGATTAACATAATTGAGCATATTCTCAAATCTAAAGAGAGGAAGAGGAGGGAGAGAGAGATGAATGGATTACACGACCAAAAAACTTCATAACTACAAAATGTTTATGAATCATCTTTCCAAAGATCTCTACATGAGGCATCATCAAATTCTAAGCTTATGGCTCCTAAATCAATAAAGAGAGAAACGGAATTGTTGTTTGTGGATGGATTGCTTTCATCATCTTCGAGTTTGTCATCCTCCATCTCATCATCTTCATCATTATGACAATCATCCTCGCTAAGACTTGCTACCGCCGGACTTGATTCATCGACCTCCCTCTCCTCTGTTTCCACCTCATCCAAAGTCGGAGGTGGAAGAGGGTTGAAGCTAGTCTCCAGTTCATTAGTGGAAAAAATGGTTCTCCCCGGAGGTGTTACGAGAATTACGAATCAAAGTTTTGGTTGGTGGATTGTTGGGATATAGATGACCTATAAAATAGAAACTCAAAGTGAGTAACATTGGTATAACTAACACTACAAGCAAATAAGAATAAAAAGGTACATGTCACTCACATGCTCACAATTGCGTGGTAAAATTAAATTGGCATATCCCCCTGTGTGATGCACACTAGAGTCCACCATGTAGAGGCCATTCTCATGTCGTTTAGACACATTTGCAAACCACTTGCACTCAAAGATGAAGGTATGAAAGGTTCTAAAATTAACCTTTAGTATCCTTTTAATAGTTCCGCAGTACAAGGCTTCATCACCGTCCATGGTGGTTCTACGCTCGTCAATGTGGCGCGTACAAAAGTGACGACCCTTTGACCACATAGAGTTAAAGGAAAGGCACTACAAAATAGAAAAAATATTAATTTATCAAATACATATTAACACTAGAATGGTAACAGGACACTTTTATGTCCTTGGACACTTTTGTGTCCTATTAAGTGACCATTTTGCTTGAATTATTTGAAGAGTATGAAAATGAATTTCTAGGTGCTATATATCCACAAATTTTCCTTATGAGCTGAAAAAAACTTAGCATTTTTTTTTTAGTATCGATCTCACCATTAACCTTACTCTTGCACAACATTTTTGAGCCTAAACTGTGTGAAAAAACGGGTCCTGTTTTTGGCTTTTTTTCAATTTTTGGCAACTATACCACTCTAAACTTCATATTTGTGAGGTTTAGATGGCTAGAGGTTAGGCCTTTATAGTTCTCAACATGTTTTGATGCTTGTAGGGAGAGCGAAGTGTTAAAATTGAAAGTTATGACCAATTTACAAGAATTGTATAATCATGTTTTTTGGCCAAAATTATCACTTTTATGATTTTTTGGGTGGCTTTCTTGATATCCAAATTCAATTTTGATTGTGTAAGTGTAATGTATAACATAAAGCTAATCTTCCTTGAGTTTTGGGGGACCTAATATGCTATATAGCATAGTATATGATGATGGTTGAGTTTTTTGATTGCTGAAGAATACAATACATTTTAGAGTAGCAAGTATAACTTTCTCAATATTGCTAGTTTCTTAGGCCAATTGTGTGTATTTTGTAGGTAGTGATAGCCATTTTTCGGCTCTTTGTAATTGCCACAGTGAGTTACCTCACCCTACCAAAATCACCCAAACACTGTGGCTATCCCTACCATTTCACTGTACATAGGCGTGCGTGAGTCACGGGACTTTTCCCATATCTTCTTAAAAAACCCTCAATTAGCTAGTCATTGGGCTAGTTGAGCCAAAAAAATAAAAAATATAAAAATATAAGTATATTATGGCCCATGCGTATGTAAATACTTCTTTGTATATAGGGCCTAAATAAAAGATTTTTTCATAATTATTTTGGTATTTATTTAAATATTTCTACCTAGGTGTGTGTTATTTATGCTCTGTACATTGCCTCACCATTACCACAATTTTTCTTACCATTTTTCATACTCTTTATTCCATATAGAAATATTTTCATGTAAGCTTCTCTTATATTTGGTGTAACTCCACCCCAACAAAAATCCAAAAAAACTAGTTTTATTTATGTGTATATTTTTTCACTATTGTGATTTTTCCCTTCCTACATCTATTTTGTTTTTTTTTTCTAAAAAATTAGAACACCAAAAATATTTATCTTTTTATGGTAGCCTCATAATGAGAGAGATTTCTTTTGACCCCTTTATATTTTTTCCACTTATATTATTTATATTTGACATGTACATATTTTTTAGACCCCTCAATATTTGATTTTCTTAGTTGTACAATTCACTTATATCATAATCTCAACAATATCTTCAATTATAGACCTACCAAATAAGGTCAAGGGTAGGTGGCATGCATACATGCACTATGGAGGGCTCACTCTTGGAGGTATTCAAAAGAATCATCCAAAGAAGGACCCCACAAAGACGTTGTGCAGTGGAAAAAAATGGTCGGTTTTGCTGAATTTTTAAAGTTCACTTGCTCTCCGAATTTGAAAAGGTGATACAAACAAAAGTTGTAGCTCGTGGGCTGAACTTTTGTCTCAAATTTTTTCATATTTTTTTGAGCTACGAGCTGTGAGCTATGATTTTATTAGTGGACCCCAGTTTTCCCATGCTATGCAGCCACACTCTCTCTTCCACTTTATCATTTTCCTCTTTCACACACACTTCTCCACTCATCATCCCCACCTCTCTCACCACTCCTCTCTGCACCCTACTCACCTTCTCCTCAACCTTGAAGAATAAGAGAAACCATGGTGAACTCATACCTCCCACACACAATATTTCCATTCCAAAATTGACCACCTAGTCTCATTTTTCCTCCTCCAATTTACCCATATCTATCAAAAAAACCACAAAATTCAGCCTCTTCTCTTAAAAGACAGCATCATGGTGGTTGATTACTCAGCTTCAATTACCTTGTCTCTCAAGGAAAGTCAAGAGTGGAGAAAAAATGTACCGTCAAAGCTAGTGGACCGTCAACAAGCGTCAAAATTGGCCCTACTCAAGACACTTGGAGCATCAACCTTGTAAGAAATCCACCTTTTCTTACCTCTTAAGAGTTTTTCTTCCTTATTTGTATCCTACATGGATACTCCCATTGTAAATATCCAATTCCATTTGTAAATTAATACTAACTCTACTAACACTAACCCACTATGAAAAGTCCTATCACCTCCATTTCTCTCCTCTCTCTTTCCCCACCAACTTCTTGATAATTCCAAGCAAAAGAAATTAGATAAATTGCTGAAAATCTAACCCAACCATGGTTAGAGGAGTAACCCTAGCCTTCAAAATTGCTATAAAAGGAGGGTGTAGCTAGCACAAAAGGGGGAGAAGAAAGAGCACTATGCTATAGCTTGAGAAGCCAAGCTCAACCTCTTGAGAAGGAGCTCTTGAGTGGAATCTCATTGGCATTAGGCATATGTATGTGTTGTATTAGGGGTGATTAGCAAGGGAACTCTATGCCATTGTAAGAAAGAGTGATCATTAAATTGAGGGTAGGAAATCTATCATTTCTCCTACTAGAGTAAGCCCAACATTTGCTGAATCAAGGAGGGTGAATTTGGACTAAGCATGGATACCTTGTCTCCCTTCCAACGTGAAGTCACGGACAATAATGATGTGTAAGTGTCTTGCTGTTTTATTTAAGTTCTTGATAGCTTGTCTCCGGGTATTGTTATCAATTTAGCCATAAATCCCACATGCTGTAAGAGGGCGACAGGGTGGAGAGGACTCCCCTGGACTTAAGACAGTGATTGGGGTGGCTTTTTTCTTGTGATGTGTTGTGGTGTAATTTACTCAGGCTATGTTGAACAAATACTAATCTCACTTTGATTGGTCATGACAGATTTGTAAGAAGGCATTAGTGCAACAAGCACCCCCTTCCCCCTTCTCTCTCTTTCTTACATATATATATTTATGTTTGCTTGATCATTAACAATACACTTCAAAGCAGCCCGAGCACCATCTCTCTCTCTCTCTCTCTCTCTCTCTCTCTCTCTCTCTCTCTCTCTCTCTCTCTCTCTCTCTCTCGTGTTTTAGTGTGTGAGAGTGTTCCATTGGTGTTAGGGTTAGTGTAAATTCCTTGCTTGTTTGTGGGTTGCTCTAACGATTCTCCTCTTTTGCGTCCTAGTTCGCTCTTAAACTAAGTGGTGCCCCTTGTGTAGTTGGGATTTGGCTGTGGGTTTGTTGTTTTGGTTTGTGTTGTGTTGTGCCCCAGCCCCATTGAGCAGCACGGGAGCCTTGAAGGGTGTCTAGAGGTTGCTCTTCTTGTTGCCCACCCCGAACCGCTTCAGTAGTAACCATATCAAATCATAGACTACAAACTTGGCTAGATATTGAGTAGTTTCTATGGGTTTCTAGAGGTCATAATGCTAAACCCAGTTTTTTCATGTTTGCTGTATTTAGCACTTTATCATTGCCCCCAAGGTTCCAATTGTAAGAGATCCATTATCCTTTTGACATGATCCATGCCTCCTTTTGAATCCAGAGGCCCAAAGGGAACTAAGAAAACATGTATATAGTATCTGTATTGAGCGTGACTATAGAAACTTTGATGATAGGTCCGCAGAATGGCAAAAATGCAACTTTTTTGTACCTATTTGTTTTGCCCAAAAAGAAAAAAGTGAGGTAAACGCAACCATATGTTTTGGTCACCAACCCATTGAAGTTAACGGGGCATTTTATCTCATGTCCTACAAAAATCTCGACTCTTATTTATATGCAATCAACTGTAAGAAATTGCTGTTTTGGGCAAAATGCACTGGTCCATCAACTTTGGAGGCTTGTAGTGACCAAGGGATGAGAAAATTTAAAAGTTTCTCATTTTTTCCATATGTAGTAGTTATTGAACTATAAGCTCATGAAAGGATTTTTCAAAATGAGTGGATCTACTATGGTTTTGGAAATTTTTCCCAAAACCCTGAAAGGACACTTTTATGTCATGTTAGGTTACCATTCTAGTGTTAAAGATAATTTCAAGAAAAGGCGTTACAATATGGTTTAGGTATATGAGTACTCTACCTTTGGTACACAGCCTCGTGCATACTTCCATTCTTTGTTGGTTATGTCTTCTCCGCGCGCTTTTGCCTCGGTCATTCTCTCATGAATCCACTCTGCACTAATGAGATCTGGAAAACATGCAAGGTGTCTAGGTAGTGGGGGTGCCCTCCTTCCTCCATGTGATTGTTTCCATGCTTCCCTCTCTTGCAAACACCTTGCCTTTGCCATTGTCCACAAGTCCACCCACTTGGTCATAATCTTTGCATTGAGAATGAAAAAGTTATCGAGCACGCGGGATAGATTCATATCCATGTTAAGTAGTTTCCCCTTTCCACTTGGCAAGTGTGAAGTCATCATTGCATCTTCCTCGTCTGACCACATGTGATGCATTGAAGGAGCAACTTGTGCCAAATACTCTGATATGTAAACAAATGCCTCTTGAACGATCCATACATGCCTCTGGTTGAGACAATAGCCGCACAAAATCTTTGAGAGTCTTTAAAAACCTCTCTAAGAAGAACATCCATCGTGGATGCACTACTCCACATATAGCGATCTCCTCCACCATGTGAACCAAGAGGTGAATTTGACTAAGAAGGGTAGATTGAGGAAATGCATCTTCAATGGCATACACAGTTTCTGTTGCAAGTGTTTGAGCAACAGGGATAGCATCTATTTCGATTTCCTTGGAGCTCACAAATCTGCAAGAAAACACACAATGATACACTAAGTGCTAGTTGAAATTATTGTGTACATAAAAAAGGTGTAGTTGAGTGGAGTCTTGTGGTGTACCTTATTAGCTCTCCTAGTTTTAAAATAGTGTCCCTGACTTTCTTGTCCTGACATATACACATACTCACCGACAGAATGAACTACAATGTAAATAAGGGAAAGGGAAAGTGAGTGATAGTCATACACACAAACTACAGATATAATAGGGAGTATGAAGATTACCTGAAGCATCTTGTGTCAATCATGGGACTGCAACCCATACAATTGAACGCTTCCACCCTTCTTCGCTTTTGTGAAATCTCCCTTTAGCGACCTCATGTATCATGTTGGTGTGCGAATAGAGGCAATGGTACCCTTCACCTTGTCTAATTCTTCTTTGGCTAGCATCCATGGTGCTTTAGAAAGCACAATATTTGCATTTGGGGCACGCCGTGGAGTAACAGAGGCGGGGAGACGTTTTAAAAGCCTCAAATCCTCCCTCGCACCCAAAGAGTCCTTCTTGCCAATAATGTGGTCCCATAGTGTTTGGGCTACATTCTTGAATATGTGCATGGGATCCAAGAGGTGTTATATTTTTAATTCTTTCAATATGGAATACCTTGACATACCTTTTGGTGGAGGACACGGAGCCGGATTGTTGTTGTGGTGTTCTTCCTAAATGGTTGCCCAATCTACCATTGTGAGTTTTAGAGGAGTCTTCCCATTTGTTGGAGCCTTGTGCTTGTTATGCCCTTGGGGTGAGAAACGATGGTTGTTTGGATAGATTACCTTGCACAAGGAATCGAGCCTCTCCGTCACTAGTGATGGCCCGCAAGTAGGACATGCATTGTGTCCCAATGTGGACAACCTTGCATACATATCATATGGTTAGAGAGATGAGTGAACTAGTGAACTAAAGGGAGAGAGGAAAAGAGGGAAAGAGAGATAGAGGAAAGGGGGCTACCAAAAATCTCTCCAAGTCCAACATAGTCGTGCATAGTCCACATAAGGATTCTCCTCACAATGGCCTCTCTCCCCCCCTTTGCAAGTGAGACATTGACAACAGGAATGCCTCTCCATAACTCTTCCAACTCCTCAATGAGGGGCTCGAGGTAAATGTCAATATTTGACACTTTTTACTTCCCTGGTACAAGCAAGGAACGAACTATATTGCCCTTCTTGGTTGTCTCCCATGGTGGAATATTATAGTTGACTATCACCACAGGCCAAGTGCTCCATGAAATAGACTTAGTGACAAAGGGGTTGACACCATCACTTGCTAACCCAAGCCTCAAGTGTCGAGGCGCCAACCCAAACTCTAGACATTGAGTTTCGATGTGCCTCCATGCAGGTGAATCGGTAGGGACACGCATCATTCCATCATTTGAGTGATGGTTCGCGTACCACGCAAGAATCTCCACGATAGACCTGCTTTTAAACATGTGCTGGATGCGAGGAATTAATGGAAAATGTCTCAATACCTTGCAGGGTAGGTGTGCCCCGCTCACTCCTGTCTTATATCGTGCCTCCCCGCACAGGGGACATGAGGTAGCATGTGCATGCTCATTGTAGTATAGCATGCAATCTTTGACGCACGCATGGATGCGTTCATACTCCATTCCAAGTGCAGTGACATACGATCTAGCTCGTCGACGAGCTGGAGGCATGTGGTGATCTTCTGGCAACATTTTTCCCATCAAACTACAACAAACATGTGTATTAGTATAATTCCTAGAAGATGATACCATAAAGAGAGAGGGAGAGAGTATATAAAAGCCACATTCCATACTTACAGAAGTAGTACATCGACACTTGCATTACTCCAACCGAATTTTTCTTGCAAGTTGAGGACTTCCAACGATGCTCGGAGCACCGAGTACCGTGCACCGTCGTAAAGAGGTGTTCAGGCACTCATCATCAATCTATCCTCCGTTTCGACAGCCCGTTTAGTGCAGGGCTGACAATCCTCCTCGCACACATTGTGCTCATGAGCTAGTAACTCATCACACATGTCAAACATGTGCTCATCCTCTACCTCAAAGTGCGACGAAGACACCATAGGAGCTGCCGACGTAGAGTCAATGGGAGAATCACCATGCGGTGCACCCTTGAATTGCCCAATCGCTCTTGCCTCTATCGTTCGGCCTTGCACGCCGGTGCACCACCACCGAACACATACCAATGGGGCACCTCCTCAAGTGACCGGTGAGTCACGCTATCATCTCTCTGAGCACTTTTTCGAGGATGCCAAAGCCCTTCGTTCTCCACATGCTCCAAAGCAATGTGCCTCAAGCAAGGGATTGCCCTTTTGCACTTGGTGCAAGGACAAGGTAGTTTTTCCTTGAGCCAACGATCTCGCTCTGTGCCTCCAGGGGGACCACGATCATCCTAGTTGATGTCCTGTACACGCAAAATGTTATTTATTTAGTCATGTGTTCTAAAAAATAAATAATCAGAAAATCACTTAAGTGCATTAGAAAAATTACATACAGTTAAAGTCAAAGGGAATAAATGACAATGAGTATTAAAAGTATTTTTTAACTAAAAGAGAATTTAAAAAATGCAATTAATAAACATTTAAAAGTACTACAAAATAAAGTATCCATAAAAAATTAAAAATCTTCATCAAAAACTCAAAAGGCTAAAAATTGAAATAATGTATAGCTAAGGGTAGAGGGGGTGGTTTGTACCCCCCTGCAACCTCGGATTCACATGTATCTGTTTGAAATGACTGGTCGCGGTAATAAAAGCAATAATATCCACGATAATAGCCGCAGTAATAACTGGCACCTAAAATAGGCAAGAAGGCAGAAAACGCAGCATACTCTACGTTCTTGCTCTCCGCCATCGCTCCCAAGCATCCCCCCTCTCCCCTCCCCCACCCCCCCTCTCCCTTCCCTCTCTCTACTTCAACAAGCCTCTCCCCCCCCCCCCCCCCCCCCCCCCCCCCCCCCCACCCCCACCCACCTCTCCCTTCCCCTTTTCTCCTTCTCCAAGCTTCCTAAGTTTTGTCGAAGAGGGTTTCGTCCAAGTTTCGGTGAAGGGGGTATTCTGTCATCATCTTTAGAAGCTCAACTGTGCTTCAAAGAAAGAGGTAAACACAAAAGCACATCCCCCCTCTTTCCCTTTTGTTTTCTTCTACTACTACTACTACACACACGCGCTCATACGCGTGCGCATAAATCCAAAAAACTAGAGAAAATAGAGAATCCATATTATACCTCGTTCATTAGGAAATGGTTGCTTTGCATGGCTTTTTTGAGAGGGAAAGAGGGAGAGATAGAGAGAAGGAGAGAGGGAGAGATAGAGAGAAAGAGGGAGAGATAGAGAGGATGAGGGAGATAGAAAGAGAGAGAGAGAGAGAGAGAGAGAGAGAGAGAGAGAGAGAGAGAGGGGGGGGGGGGGGGGGGGGGGGAAAGAGGGAGAGGGAGAGAGAAGGAGAGAGGGGAGATAGAGAGAAAGAGGGAGAGATATAGAGGATGAGGGAGATAGAAAGAGAGAGAGATAGAGGGAGAGAGAGAGGGAAAGAGGGACAAAAATAGATAGAGAGAGAGAGGGAGATATAGAGAGAAAGAGGGAGAGATAGATATATAGGGAAAGAGAGAGAGAGAGAGAGTGTGTGTGTGTGTGTGTGTGTGTGTGTGAGAGAGAGAGAGAGAGGGGGGAGGGGAGAAGGAAAGAGAGAGATAGGGAAAGAGGGAAAGAGAGAGAGAGATACGGAGAGAGGAAAATTGGGCTCCAAAGGGGTACCTGAGCAAACAGCACCTAGATTACCTGAGGACGCTTTGTTGAATGAAGTGCTTGCTTTATATGGAGGCGCAGACATGACTCTGGGATGAATCTTCCGCTTCATAGTTCAACTGCACAACCGAGAAGGGGAGAGAGAGAGAGAGAGAGAGAGAGAGAGAGAGAGAGAGAGAGAGAGAGAGAGAGAGAGAGAAATAGAATTACTTATTGCATTACATTAGAATTGTAATGTTACAATCAATTGATCACTTACACGTTGAATTTAGGTGTAGCCAACACAAAACGATGGCTACATTTACAACCATAACCTATATGTATGCACATATATATTGTTTATGCATGTATGTAGGCACTAAGTATGGGAACATAGCACCTGAAGGTTAGACGCTTCCTCTTGGGTATAGTCCTTTTTTAATTGATGCGTTGCAGTCATTGATCCACTCATGCATGGATTACTGCAATGTACCTTTGGTTTTAGAGATTGCAATGATATCTAAAGAGGTGTAGTTGACCTTTGGCACTACTAGCCTCTACTTAGGTCTACTAGTACGTATATGTATCTACGTATTTGTGTGCTAATATATATATCCTCTAGGAGAGAATTGTAATGTTATGATCAATTAATCACATAGACGTTGAATCTAGGTGCAGTCAACACAAAACAATGGCTACATTTACAACCATAAAATAGGCACTAAGTACTGGAGCATAGCACCTGAAGGTTAGACATTTCCTCTTGGGTATAGTCATTTTTTAATCGTGCCGTTGCAGTCATTGATCCACTCATGCATGGATTACCACAATGTACCTTTGTTTGTACCACGATTGAGACTGCGATGATATCTAAAGAGGTGCAGTTGACCTTTGGTACTACTAGCTTCTACTTAGGTCTACTAGTATGTATATGTATCTACGTGTTTGTGTGCTAATATACTTATGTACATATTTATAGATGAGTGAGTAAGGTGGAAAGCTTAATCTTATATTGCTCTTTGTAATGTAGATGTCAGACGAGAGACCAACTGGTGAGGAGCAGCTAGCTGGCTCTCTTTTGGTTGATTCACATCTCAGGTGGGCTCCCACTTGTGGTGGACATCGTCTCCAATGGACCCGAGTCTTGAGTCAGTGAGAACAAGGAAAGAAATAAAGAATGTTTCTACGTAGTTAACCTTAAACCATGAGTGTCATAGGTTTTTTTTGTTATTTGCAGGCATGGCCATCCTACACCTACCCTTCTTCCGTTCCTCCACCGGTCGTAGATCCTGACTTATAGCAGGCTATCTCTTTACGAGAGCAGTACCTCCATTCGACGGAGGATTTGTTTGGCCACTACACTTCGCGCAGCTTGCAACCTATGGTATTTCTCTACAGAATACACCATGGGGGAGTCAGGGAGGTACTCCTTACCTATAGAGCCTCACCCCGATGGCACCTCCCTCTACTCTCCCTTCCTATCATCCTACTCCTATTCCATCTCAAGGTCCTACTCCCCTTGCATCGCAGGGTCCTACTCCCCTTGCATCGTAAGGTCCTACTCCCATGGCATCACAGGGTCCTACGCCGCTCCATTCCATTCCTGATTCACCAGAACATTGTTGATGGACTTCCTTTGGCACCGCGCGTCGACGCTTGTCTCAGGGCAACGAGCGCCGTGAGAGACGAAGCGGTGGTGGACTTTGTGGTTTTGCATGTTTTGATAGTGGCAGGGAAACGGAGTCCCCACTTTCAGAGCGTGTCGTCCCTAACGCAAAGGATGAGGATACTGACGCACCCGTGCTAGACAAGCATGGTGGGTGCTACTACAGGGTTAAATATGGTAGGGAGGTGAATTTCAACACAGCACAGGGCAGGGCATTTTGACACCATCTACAAATTCTTACACATTCAATGTATAAGAACTGTTTTATAAAGTTTAAAGGCCAATTGTCCGATCATGCACGGTACATTGAGGATGCTCTGTTAGCTAGATTTCCAAACAC
This sequence comes from Adiantum capillus-veneris, assembly GCF_014529385.1. Lineage (NCBI taxonomy): Eukaryota > Viridiplantae > Streptophyta > Polypodiopsida > Polypodiales > Pteridaceae > Adiantum > Adiantum capillus-veneris. The sequence goes on along the minus strand of NC_140931.1, from coordinate 28,216,332 downwards.
CCCCGATACACGTTTTTCACAACAATGGTTGGAGGGCTACATGAAGACCTTTCTAAAAAACAAGCATTCCAGTGTGCACCGTGCAGCAGGCAACTAGGTCAGAGATCCAGACAGGAGCTACCACAGTGGCAACATGGCAAACACGGAGTGGGAGTGGGCAATTCAAGAGAAGAGCGATCAAGCTACGAGACGGGCACATCATACAAACAACAACGCGAGGCTCACGCAAGACAAACTCCCACGCACTATGGATCAGGAGGCAAGGGAGTTTAGAAGGATAAATATGTAAGATTAATTGAATTATAACGTTGATTGGTAATTATGAAGATTGTAGTTGATGATTTGGTATTGTTATTGCTAACTTAGGAAAATATCACTCTCTCTCGACCAACCAGAGAGATAGTCAAGTATCGGGAGTGACATACAAAATTTGATACTTGGTGATGGTTGTTCGAAAACAACCACATCTCTTGCGAGCAATTAGATGTGGCGGTTGGACCACTACAAGCGGTAAGTTTAAATAAGTAATTTTGTATCAATTGTTTTGAGCTGTTGATAATTGTTTAATTTGGTTTGGGTTTATGTAGAGTCAAAGTGATCCAACAAGCGTGCCTCTAGACGAGACGAGATAGAGGAGGATTAGATAGTAAAATGTTTTGTCAAAACTTTCGTAAAGTCCGAATGTGGCACAATGTATTTACAACTATTTACTTTTTATAGTAACTTTTTTAAATAGTTGATCTTCTACATTTTTAATTGTCAAGGTAAATTAAATTCAATTTCAGTTCTTTGGTATTTTTCATACTCTTCCAAAAAACAATTGATGTTTCATTGTTTTATGCAGGTCAAAAATAAAGGTACTCATTTGGGCCACCCAAAATTGGGTGGCCTAAATGAGCACCTTTATTTTTGAATTAGCGTGTAGCGGCAATAAGCACGGTAATAGATGCGGCAATTGATGCAGTAATACCCGCAGGTATATTGCCACGACTATTACCTTGCTTATTATTGAGAAACTACCGCGTGCATAGCCGCGGTTATTTCCGCCCATGCAAATTTTTCTCTCTCCTTTTCCTTTGTTTTTCTGGGGAAATGTTAGCGGTTATAGACAACTCCTCTTATAGTGACAGGTGGGAGACGTATTCTTGTGCATTTGAATACGGGTAAGTGAACATATAGTTCAATCCACAAATACGCATCTATTGATTTGGTGTTATATTCCATTTTTTAGTATGCTTTGTTTGATTTTTTCAACTTGTATAAATACGGTTGAATGTTTCAAAGACATGCCAAGGGCATGTCGGAACAAAGTATTTTGGGCCGTAGTGTCCAATATACATTTTTGCATTATGCTATTATGAACCCACTTGTAGGGTTCACTTTGGCACATGTTGTCACATGGGATACAACACGGTCTAGGAACTCAAGGAGTTCAGTTTAGCCGGTGTGGAGCAATGATAATGAGGGTCCCTCTTACTCTTATCACGAAGTGTTTTGCAGTTACCTCCACACACAAGTACATCTTGTACTTGATGGATGTCACTTTTTTGACCATCCTTATTTACAACATATTCCACATGTGGAGAATATGAGTCTCTGGGACTGACACTGGTGCCTAATTCCTAATGATGTGTCACGACAGCGTCCCTACGTGCTGATCGCATCCGTTTATTAGACCATTTGAAGCACACCGTATCAGGTACAATTTCAGTGGGGCCAAAAATTATCGGGTACTAAGTACAGACTTGTTCTGATTACAAGTGTTGTGAAACCACCTTAACGGAGGGTCATTTCTATATATATCCGAGTATGCTACATTCATGAGAATGTCTCAAGGTTGGTACCTAGGTGTGACTAGGTTGTCACATTCTGTTATGGTCCAACTTTTGTTGCCAGGCTTTCCCGTATGTACCGTGGAAAGTCTCGTCATGGAATTGGGGTTTGGATAAGTTTGTGTTAAATGCATGCACACTAGGTGTTATGGGCACTAGTCTTTAACACTGATTTATTTGGAGCAGTATTCAAATTCATGGAATTTAGTCTTTCTGCACCTTTTTGCACTGCAAGTGCAATCTCTACTGCAGATTTATTATGAGTTTACAAATATCTATAAGTGGTTGGGGGAAAGCACCTCACTCTTATTGTTGCTATTCATCCCGTGTTGGATGGGCAGCTTACAAGTATTTTTTGCTAAAGGATCTGCTAAGAGCATACGTTAGCACAACGCATTTTGAATGGGCGATTCCCCCCCTATTCTAGAATTTGCTTAGGTTAGGTTTTCAACTTTGAACACCTATTGTGGTAAGGTTGGATACCGATTCCATCGTTTCATAAGTCAAGGACTTAGTAGGTGTGACTAACAAAGTATGTTGGAATGTAACCTTCATTAGGGGTGAACATGTAGTTTTGAGTGTTCCAAAAATGTTCAGAAGTCTAATATGAGGAAACTCCCTCTTCTATTCCTTATTACCTATGAGCTTTTCAAGATACTCATGCGAGTTGGAAATCTGGCTCACAACTTCATGGAAAGTTGCGCCATCGTTTTCTTGTATTTTTTTAGTATCTTCAGCAAGCATGAAAACTTGTTATGTCTTTAGAAACCTCTTAGTTGTGGATACTCCTTTAAAGTACTCAAGTGAGTTATAAATTGAGTTCCCATTTAGATACAGGTGGTTGCAAAAGGACAACAATGTTGAAAATCAAGATGTTGCTCTTGGTTTCATTGAACCTCCTCACTGCACCAAGTATCATATGGACTATTGGCTTGCATATGGGATGCCAATAGGAAAACATCAGTGTTCTTACGAAGATACTACCACTTATGTTTTTGAGGAAGAAAACGCTTCTTCAAGGGGGGAGTAATGTCAAGCCAAGGGCCACCCTGGAGGTCAAGGACCTGGCCAAGGGCCAACTGCCCAATGGAGAAGGGATCCTAGGGCTAGGAGGCTAGAAAAGGGAGGTTGGGTGGAGGATTTGGACACGACAGTTACGAGGGCTTTACACCTATCGTGCTTGTCCCCACAACAATACACGTAATGATCCTCCTAGAGCTACCTTGGTCGAGACTCAAGACGAGGATGCTTATCACAAAGGATCTCCTCTATGCCATGCTCAGGGAAAGGTAAGAGAACATGATGTTTTCATTCTCTTTGACCCTGGTTCTACTCATAATTTCATATCCACAGAGTTGACCACCGAGCTAGGCATCCAAGCCTATGATATGGGAGATGTCCTACCTGTCGATGGTGCTTTCAAGGGGCAAGAAGCCTCAGTCACTCCCTTAATTGGGAAATTGAGGCTCCATGTCCAAAGCTATGTGGACAAGGAGGATTTCTTCATCTCTCCTCTTAAGCATGAGGATGTAATCCTAATGGCACCATGGTTTGAGTCGCATGGCTGCCAATGTTAAATTCCCTGAAAGGAAAATCTACTTTAGGTTTAGGGAAAAAGATATGTACATAGATGCTAAGGAGTTGGGTAGTACCATACCCCTTGTACATAAGCAAGCTTTCAATAAGTCAATAAAGAGCTCTATTTTTGTGTACATGATTTTTGAACCTAAAGGAATTAGACTTATCCAACTTCCTCAAGGGGTTCCAAGATGTTTTTATTGACAACATCCCTTGTGAACTACCTCCCAAATGAGGCAATGAAGACCATGCAATTGAACTTCTTCCAGGAAGTTCACCACCTAATAAACCTCCTTATCGAGTTTCTCAAGCTCAACAAGAGGAGATTATGCAGCAATTGTATGAGTTAGTTGAGAAAGGCATGGTTAGGCCTAGCTCATCTCCATTTTGTCACCAGTGTTATTAGTGAAAAAGAAATATGGCACATCTCGTATGTGTATTGACTATAGAGCACTAAATAGGATCACTACCAAAAATAGGTTTCCTGTTCCACGGGTAGAAGACCTATTTGATAAGCTATAAGGGTCGACCTACTTCAATAGGATTGACCTAAAAAGTGACTACCATCAAATAAGGATAGTTGATCAAGACATTGTAAAGACTGCATTTTGCACTACGTTTTACAAGCACTCCTTTCAATCTACGAACGGATCACCAAACTTAAGTACTTCATGACGCAGACCAAGATCTCCAACAAACAAATGAGGTGGGAAAATTTCCTTTCGCAATTTCATTTTCATATTGCTCACACTACTGGCAAGCATAATCAAGTAGCCAATGTACTCTCAAGACGATCAAGAGTGAATGTAGTGTCGATAGCAACTCGCAATCATCTATCTTCTATGATAGATGAGTATGCCATCCATCCCGATTTTAGAGATGTGATTTCAGTCTTTGCACTAGGGAAGAAGGAAGAACCATTTACCCTACAAGATGGTTATCTTCTCTATGACAACTGAATATGCATTACTAACTCACTACATGAGAAAGTAATGTATGAATCTCATGCTCCTCCTTATGTGGGGCATAGAGGGATTCAATCTACCCTAAAAGGGATAGAAACATATTTCTATTGGCCTGCCATGAAAGTAAACATACAAGAGTATGTTTCAAAATATGTGGTATACCAAAAGACAAAGTTTGATAGAGGGAAGCAACCTGGATTGGTTCAATTGTTGCCAATCCCTAATTCACCATGGTAGAGCATATCCATGGATTTTATCTTTGGATTGCCCAAGTCTATCCATGAAAATATGGGAATATGGACAATAGTAGACGGGTTTAGCAAACAAAAACATTTCATACCTATCAAAAAGACTATCAAGGCCCATCAAATGGCAATCCTTTTTATATCACAAATCTTCAAATACCATGGCTTGCCAATGTCTATAGTGTCAGATAGAGATCCTAAAATGACCAATAACTGCTGGAAGGGTCCCTTTGAGAATTTAGATACAAGGTTAAACTTCTCTTTGGCCTATCATCCCTAAGCGGATGGCCAAAGTGAAATAGCTAACCTAACAATTCTTGATCTACTAAAATCGTATGTCACAGAAGTAGATCAAAAGTTCTAGTGGGATAAGTACTTACCCTTAGTGGAGTATGCTTACAATAATACTTTACATACTTCCACAAGAAACGCACCTTTTGAGGTGATAGAGGGAATATCCAAAAGTCCCTTTCTACTCAAAGTACATGGGAAGATCTTTGATGAGCATGAATATAGCCGACACCTGCAATAATCTTTCCAAAAGATTAGGGATGCTATATCCATCTCTCAACAAAGGCAAAAGGTTGTTTTTGATAAGCACAGAAGAGCCCTAGCCTTTAAATAAAATGATTGGGCCTTGCTTAAGTTTCCCAAGGCTTGATAAAGGCGCACAACAGACAAGAATCCTAGGGGACACCAAAAGTATTATGCTAAGTTAGCAAAAAGGTACTATGGTCCCTTCCAAATTCTTAGGCCAATCAATGAGATAGCCTATCAGCTCAAGTTTCCGAGCCATTGGCTCAACACAATGCTTTCCACATGAGCCTACTAAAGCCTCTTGCAAAGGAGAGCCACCTCAATTATTGAAGACCCACTGGAGATCAAGGACCAAGAAGAGGTGTTGCAGTCCGAGTCCATTCTTCGACACGAAGACAAGGTATTATGAGGTGGTAAGACTATCCGATGATATCTTTTCAAGTTTAAAAATTATCCTTTTGAAGATGCTAGATGATGCAAGGCATACAACTAAAGGATAACCTAAACCTTGTCAATGCTTACAACATTTTGTAATTATGTTAAAATGAACAAAGTTTTTGTCTTATAAGACACTCTTTTTCTTTATTGTGCACACATGTTAATAAGTATGCATGCTTAGGATCATGTTTGAGAAGACGACATCTCATGAACACCAAGTAGAGTTTGTCTCTCTACTATGGAAGATTGATATGGACTAAAGTGTAGATATGCTTGCGGCAGCCAAGGCTCTCAATCACCAAATGGACTAGCCATCCATTCTAGAACGGTGTCGTAGAGTAAAATAGGGATCCTCTACCCACTAGCAAACAGACTAATGACTAGGCTTTATCTTCGCTACCTCATAGTCGAGGACAACTATGATTTCAAGAGAGAGATAATGTCATAAAACTTAATATCTAATACTCCCAAATGATTTTATCATGTTAGACTAATCATTTAATATGGGGAAAGTACTAGGGGAGTAAAAGATAGGATATTGGTAAGGCTGTCAGACCAGTCTCTGTCAGCAGGGATCCAAAGGAGGAAAATAGGGTTCCAAAGGGGGACAATTTGCAAAAGAGCAATGTGCTTCAATAGGTCTTAAAAGAACTAAGGTTCAACTCCTTTAAAACTTCCATAGGCTAAGGTTACAAAAATTAAGTCATTTATCCAATGGCCAACACAACGGGAAAATTGGATGGTCATGGGAAGACTAAAAAGTCTTCCCACATCCCTAGGAAGGAGGGGGAAATCCCTTTTAGTAGGGGATGAGAGAGAAACACACACACACTCGAAGGCTCCCCCTTTATACAAAGATAATACTAGACACATGTCAGGCTCCTAGGCCAATTGCTCCCAATCTCCCCTCAAATCCTATTGGATGGCCATAGAGGTGGACCAATGAGAATTAGGCTAGAGTAACTTTAGTACAATCAATTTCAAAATTCTTGATAAAAGAATCAATAGAGTTTAAGCTCCCTAGAAGACTATTGGACAGTCTACCGAGGGGTCCAATGAGAATTCAACAGCCCAATGGCTTGCCTGATTCCTATTGGCCAGAAGACTAAGAGGTCCAATGAGAGTTTAGTTGAATTATTTAATTACCTAAAGCTCTCACAAAAGGATAAATGGGAACACTTGTCAAAAGGCTATCAATTATGCTCTAATTTGTGATTGGCTAAGCTTTACAGAAGCCAATGGGAGGCCAGCAGGAGAAAATAGCAAGAGGGGTCGATCAAGATGAGAGAGAGAGGGCTGCATTTTACTCTAACACAATGCTACACACACACACACACACACACAAAACTCATGTGTACAAGAAGAACTCCATCTCCTTCTCCAAGCATTGAGAAGTAGAGGCCTACACCAACAACTCTTGGCTATGGAATGCAAATCCAACGAAGATCCAAGCTTCAATGGCATGCTCATCTCCTCTACCATGCTAGTTACTAAGCTAAGCTATGCTATTAGAGTGATTCTGTGAGTTGAATACTTCTTTCTTGTAAGATACACCTTCTTCCTCTCAATCTTTCCTCATTTCTTGCTAGCTCTCACCATTTTTGAAGGTGTGTGAGGTCATGGGACTGATGCTAGGGACACTAGGTGTGTTTTTCAAGCATAATTTGGTGCATGAAGCTTCCATCTTCATTTACCAATGAGTTTTATCAACGAACACAAGAATTGTATTGTACAAAAGTCTCCTTTGATGGGAGAAGCTATAATACAAAGCCTTTATGGAGGGGGACCGGCTCCATGTAAATCCGGTTCTCAACTGTTGTCAGCTCTTCTATTTCTCTCTCTTTTCAAGTATTGTCAATGCCAAATTAGCTAGGAGTAAATTGCTAGGTTGCTTTCTCAAATTAAGTACTCTCTCTATGCTCATTAGGAACTTTCTCTTAATAAAATGCTCACTATGTTATCAATCTTCACTACACACAAATTACTAGTGGATTAAATGTTACAACAAGGAATACCTCTAGGAGGCACATTAGTGCAAAGAGGCACCAACCTTTATTGAACACAACTAAACAACATAAGGAACCCTAACCTAATTATTTGTATCCCCTAGAGAGTCAAGGGAACAGGATATTGTAGAGATGGGGAGGTAACCCTAAGGCTAAACCCCTATCCTCATCATCGTCAAGAAAAACAAAGTTATCATCCGTGAGACCATATGTGCCATCCGTGTAATCATGTGTTGGACGGGGAGCGACTCACACACCCATGAAGTGCATGCAAACACTACCTAGATCAACATAATGTCAATCAAGGACACAGATGACACGATAGGCACACGGAGGAAATCTCTTAAGCTTGTCAGGCTGAGATCATCCTACACATACAACACTCTGGAAGGCCAATAAACCACAATCAAGAACCTCACTGCCCTCAACTACACCACCTAGCCACATACACACATACGGAAGGTAACTCACCTAATCATGCCAGATTCATACAAAACTTAAGGAACACCATCCCCTCACTAGGATACACCTGCCCCTAAGCTTCTACACTCAAAACCCTCACTCTAAACCCATCTGCGGAAAACGCATAGGATGACAGAGCCGAATTTTGAAAGTGCCCAAAACTGAAATTTATGAGTACCGATGCGTAGCTTATGTCGCCACGATTCTATAGACTACTAGCACGCAGAAAACAAACATCCTTTGATACACTTACGACCACAAATAGCTCATAGATGCGTCGGCATGTGCGCTTCGTCTCGCGTGGAATGCTTGGCGTTGTCGTGTAGCTCTCCTCGAGCCTACAGCAATGGTGCAGTCGGATCTCCAATGCGTTGAGCGAGCCGGGCGTAGCGAGAGGATGAAGCTCACGCTCACTCTCTTTCTCTCTCACACACAGTAGACGGCAGCGCTAAGTTTTGATTATGATTAAAAAGTCCTCTTTACGAAATGACCTAGGTACCTTATATACTAAGGTTACCTTAGGTTTAACCAAAAATGGCGTTGAAAGGGTCAAATGGCTTTGTATTTACAATCTGGAAGTGCCATTGCACCCCGGCTTCTGAAACTAGAATAACTACTCATTACAAATGACGTTTATAGCCATAATCCGCGGCATTTCATAACTCGCAAAAGATAAGACTTTGGTACGAAACTTGAGTTATGTTGTGTTGTTGACCCAGCGGTCAACATTCCCCCCTTCCGCGTTCATGTCGTCCCCGACATGACCTGATTGTCGATGGCGATGTGGTCTTTGCTGTCGTTTTGTTGTTGGAAAGAAAGTATAGACTATAGCCTTTGCAGTAGCTTGTCTTGTTCGTCCAATCCGATGTACATAGTCTTCATATGATTCAGGAAAATCATAATTGATGACGAACTTTATGTCTTTCACATCCACGCTCCGAACTGCAGCATCTATTTCTGTCATTATAGGTCTACTGCCAGATCTAAATTCAAAAAGAACCCAATGTCGTTGAGCTTGACTCTTATCATCATGGATAGAGAAAGCTCCATCCATCACTTGCTCCAGCAAATCTGTCAATTCGGAGTATTTGTGATTCTCAGAAACAACTTCTACAATCTATAGAATTGAGTGATTGGCTTTCTGATCTTGTGAGCCAATGACAACTTTGTAAGGATTTTGTAGAAATTGTATGGCTAAACCCTTAACTTCTTTAGGCCAATTTGCACTCCAATGCAAAGTCTGTCTGTCAGGCCGAACCCAGGACTTAATTATGCTAATTTGAGGTTCAAAACCCTGCCAAGCATTCGATGCGCATTATCAAGGACAAGATTTTGAGATCCTCCGATTACCCTTATGTCTGCTCTTTGTCATTGGTAACTTCTTTGTTCCTCTGCAATCATGTTGTTAGTGTTGTCTGCAGCTTTGTCATTGTAGGCCATTCTTCGACTCTCCATTGAGGAGAAGTATGCTATGATCTAAAATTGGTGCTCCAATTCATTTGTCAATTGATTTGAGTAGCATTTCCTTATTGTTGATGTAGAAGGAATATGTACAAGAGGATGGTGATAGGTGTCCTTAGATTAGGGTCTAAAACCTGGATGACCAAAGGGAAAAAACCCGGTGGGAAAAAAATGCCTTTGGTATACGCTCTTATTGGAGTTGAGCAGTTGAACGTGAAGTACATGTTCATGAAAGGTGAGTGCGTGGGTGAAACACGTAAAGAGTTCTTGATGCAAGTGCCAATTATGGGACACTCTATATGCATATGATAAATTTTTCAACAAAAGCATGCAATGTGAAAGAAGGAGATGATGGGTGTTTTGAGGAATAAATGTAGCACATGTGACATCAAAAGATATCTCAAGAGCTTCCACCTTTCCAAGAAGGGTTTTAGATGTAGAAGTTTCTCCACTCGTATCTCACTGTGCTCAGTACGTGAGTGTCTTTTGGACCTTCTCCTTCACTTCACCAGACTTAAGTACTTAGACTTCGACTCTTTTGCTCACCTATACCAGCATGAGCGACACAACGTAAATATGTCAACTCTTCCAGCTTGAGCAGTACCTAGAATAGCTAAGACGCTTAGACCACAGAGAATATTACTTGAAGCTTTGGGACTAACACCTCACTCATTTTGTGGCTTAGCTACTCGACTCTGACTTGTATGACTTGTCGGTTGCATGTTGACACTGCTTTGTGACAAGTTCTTCGGCTGTTGTAGTGGCTGCTGAGACATACTTCGTGAAGTTTCATTGTTTTCCTGTACCTTCTTCTCTTTGTAGTGCTCAGGCGTCTGGTCAGTCTTTTCTTCATGTGGATTATGGATTTTTTTATTTTTTTTAATAATAAACAAAGAAAATCTTTAAAAAAACTTAACAAACGAAAAATCATTCAAATAGAAATCCAAATGCTATGTACACTATACACATATCCCTAGGGGCTTATAAATGGATTTTGTCCCCATACTCCTCTGTAACACTACTATGAGGGCATCTACTCTAAATTTCGTCAAAAAATTATCACAATAAAACGCAAAAATTCAATGCCTCTCACAAAACATTGCCCTCTAATAGTCATAATGTTAGGTCCGCATTCAGAATGCCTCCCCCCTTCCTATTTGGAGTCATCCTTTACGACAAGGTATCGCAAAGGGTATGTGTTGTGCTTGGTCAATTTAAAAGTTGTGCCTATGCAGGTCTTGTAATGTAGCCCTATTATGCATACATAGTCAATGCATGGAAAGATTTATGTTGTGCAAGATGTGGGTATAAGCAATTTTCTTATTGGCATTTGTTGGCGAGGCTTCCTATTCTAAGCAATGTAATGGTCTTTGAAGCTCCTGTATCGTTGCTTGATTGAAGCGACTTGCTCTCTTCTAAGTGTACTGTAATCGTAGGAAGAATTGTAAGAATTCAAGCGGCGATGCACTGATAGCAGTTTTGTTGTTCTTCTTTGGGACCCATTTCTTTGCGATTATTGGTTGTTTTGTTGTTGCTGACGCTCGTTTGGGAACCCATACTTGCCCGTGCTTCGTTTGTGTTTGAAGAGACTTCTTTGGAATCCACCTTTTTGTTTGTGAGTCGACAGTGGTCTTTGCTTCATCAGCCCTTGTACGCTTGGTTGGGGGTGGGATTTAGGCTTTGAAAGTTGATATTGTGGTTGTTTTGGAATCCAAATGAATTCCTGACTTTTTTGTGCTTGAATCAACTTCTTTGGAACCCAAACCTGAGCTGGGAAACCTTGCGACTTTGTGATATTCTTACCCATTCGTGCACGCTTTCCTTGTTTTTGTTTTGGTGTTGGATCTTGTGATTTTTCATTAGAGATCTTTGTCTTCTTGATCCATATCTGTTTTTGGCCGATCTGGCTTTTTGGTATCCAGATTTGTCAAGCTTTTTGGCTTTGACTTGTTGTCCTGTTCTTTTGACCTGTCATGGTTGTTGCTGAAGGTGTTGGTGATAGTGATGGCCTGAGTTGATGATAGGGGATGTCGTAAGATTCATCACTATCGCTACTATCCTCCGCAAGGTTGATTTCTTGTACTTTCCTTTGATTTTTTGGCTGATAGTGGAAAGTTACTGTCTGTTTGCTCGTGGGTGGTAGTTTCTTGGAGGACTTTTCTAGCCCATTGATTAGAGCACTGTTAGCTCGTTGCTCTGGTCGTATTCCTCCTAGCTGAGTCTTTGCATCCTTATTAGGAGCCATGTATGAGGATGCTTGTGGTGGCTGTGTCTTCACCGAGGACTTTGGAATCCACTTTTGATGCACTTTATTTGTGTAGCGATGACATTGATTCCCGGGTCGTTGATCTTCTTGAAGCTCGAAGTGTTCTACAGAGTCATAGAACTCGTCGTCTTCTTCATCTTTTGATTCTCCACATTTCCTTGTTTCCTCCTTATTTCAAGAGCTTGTTGATGTCTGGTTCTCTTTGTTTTCCTAGATTACACTCACTGCAAAATAAGGAACGACATCATAGCCATTTTCATCACAAAACTTTGTTGTGGGAGCATCCTCCATGGCGCACACGTCCAGAGTAGCCAAGATGTGTTCCCATCCAAAAGGCTCTAACTCTTCTTCAGGAGATGGTTCTGGGATATAGTCTATATCCTCTATAACCCGCTCTAGGATACATTCCTCACGTTTCAAGCTACCACATTGTGAAGCTCCAGACATCCTCAGTTCTTTAGGCTTACCTAACCAAGATGGAAGTTCTGATCCTGCTACTGTGGCGGAATCAAACTCCTCAACCGGTGTTCTTGTCACATCCCTATAGCTATGATCCCTCAAGTTTACCTTTGTTATGGTTTCCATATGTCTCAGGTATATATGGTCATAACCCCAATCTTGGACCATTTTTAATTGTCGCATGAATGGTCTTCCCAGAATGATTTCATAGTTGTTCTTCTTGCCAACATCAACAACAGCAAAAGTGTGTTCATATTCAATTCCACAAGAAGTAATAATTACTTTTTCTAGCAGTCCTAGGGGCTTTTCCTTGTGTCTGTCTGCAAGATGCAGGGTCATTTGTGTGGATCTCAAGGCAGGTTTTCCCCATTTTTCCAAACCTCTTTGGTTGCAATGGCCACACCAGCTCCACTGTCATGGATTGCCATGGTTTTTACACCATTGAATTCCACAGGAAGGGTGGTGTTTCCATCTTCTCCCTCGTAATACTCGCCTACGAGGCACTGGCCTTGTATTTAGTTGAGGCACTTCAAGCTCTTTGATGCCTTCCTCGATTTCAGTCATTGGGGTTTTTACACCAAATTTCTCTAGACATTTACCCACGTTAGCCCACATGTTTGGTCTTATTCTGAGCAACTCGGCTAACATTATTGTACAGGTGACTGGGGTAGATAGAATATCTACTAGCCCCTTTGAATCTATGGCCTTGTTGGGAGACAGTCTCTATGATGGGACTGCAACCACATCTGACTTGGTCTCGTACTCTCCCATGTAGGACGGTAGTGTTCTTAGCGAATGGGGTTGACTATCCATAGATTGTACAGATCCTTTGTCGCCCCAACACGATCGCACGTCTAGATTCATTTGAGATCCAGTCTCAAATTCCTCTGTTGGTGGTAGAAACACTCCTCGTTCATCAGCAGTCTTGTCTACTAATCTTCTTAGGTCATCAGCTTCATTGGCCTCTCTCACTTGTTTCCACAATTCATCAAGACCATCTATCTCTTTACAATCCTCGGGTATAGCTTGGTGAAATCCCTCGGAAGAGTTATCCGTGGTATTCAGTACTATCCTTGGTTCTAATTCTGGGTGTTTGAGGTTTGGTCTATGCTTATGACTAGAATCCGACTCTTTTAGTTCCTAGTTTGGTGGGATTACTTGTGTAGGAATGACACAGATCACATCCTCAGGTTTTGCAACTGGTGGTTCTAGTAAAGCTTGGGTTGTTTGAATCATTTTCTGCCACATTTCAAACCTTTGCTTTTCTAGTTCCGCATAGGGATATGTCATCCACCTTTGTTCTTGGGTTTGGTTGTTTTTTAGCCTCGCACCATAGGCTTTCAAGAGGGCATCTAATGTCTCATTAACCTTCTCTGCCAACACAGATCCTCCTGAACTAGCACTTCTCGGTTTCTCATCCGTGGATGGGTCTTCTAGAGGTTTAACCATCTGTGTAAGAGAAGGTGCCTCCTTTTCCTCATGTTGTTTTATCTTCTTTTCAGCTTCGGTAAGCTTCTCGGCTAGGGATTTTTTCTCTCGTTCCCTGCATGCTTTCATCCTAGTCTTTCTAGCTTTCCAACTATTTCGTTTGCTCTTGGTTTTCTGACTAGGTGAGTCTGTCTTTGGTCCATCATCTGTCTTTGGACTCATGTCACTTTCCATGTTCTTTGTCTCTGGATTCTCATCAACTTTCTTTTGAGCTTGTGCTCTCGTAACTACTTGAACTGGTACAACATTTTCATTTTCTGAGCTACTAGGGAGCTGAACAATCCCTGATACATTTGTCGTGATTTTCCTGATTTGGTTTGGGTTTTTCAGGCAATCGGGGATCAAGTGAGTGATGCCACACTCAAGACAATAGACATTTACTTCAGTGATCTCCATATGAGGACATTGTTTGACCAAGTGGTTGTCACGACTTTTGTGACAATCTATCTCTGGTTGAGGAGATTCTTTTAGCATTTCCTCTTGGCTATAAGCAATCTTTGACTGACCTAAATAAGCCGCTATTTGCAATGAATCGCAATGTCCTTTCGTCCATTTCATACCTTCTTTCTTTCGAATGAAACCCAGGAGGTGGAGGTTGTACCGGCCTCACCACTCCATGTGTTTCTCTCACATTTTGTTGCTCCGAAGGGTAGTACTCACGTTGGTTGCTATGCCACATTGTAGCTGGTACTAGCATTGGTTTATTTGATGCTTTCATCATTGGCATGTATCTCATGTCTACCGAAATTCTAGCACCTGGTAGCGGAGGTTGTTGTCCTAAGACAAGCTGTGGCCTTAAAACTCCTACTGGTCTTGGCGCATTTCCCGTAATGTATCTAGGTGGAGTAGGTGCTTCTGGAACAAGTTGTACATACCTCTCCCTAGCATTTTCCATGCTATAATAGCACTCTTCCCCCGTATGGTTCGTCCATTTTCTCTCAATTTCACACCACTTCGGCTTTCCCGAATCAGACCTTACAAGAGGAATCACCCTCTTGACCAACTCGTCGATAAGCTTTTCTTGATCAATAGGTGCCGTTGGCTTGGCAATGGACTCACTTATCTGTGAAACACTGTGCTGAGAGGATGTGTCATCTCCTTGACTCTTTAAGTCCTTTTCTTTGTATGCCTCACAGTTATCCACTAGATAAAGAGCTTCTCTGATCAACTCGTTTAGCGTCATCCTCCTTATCATATGTAGATCCTTCGGAAGGCCCGCATGTCTCATTCCCTGGATAAAGATCAGCATCAATCGTGCTTGTGTAGGTAATTCCGCTCTCGGACAGAGCTTAACATATCTCTTGAGCCGTAATGATGCTTTGCGTACTGATTCATCCTCTTTCTGTTTGAATCTATGGATTTGCGAGACCGTGTTGTGAGCAATGCTTTTTGGCGAGAATTCTTCAATAAACTCCTCAAACAGCTTATCTAGGGTCTCAAAATCCCATTTTTCCACCGAGTCGAACCATGTAGCTGCATCATCTTCTAGAGTCAATCCAAATCCCGCAAACTGTGTCGCAAAATCTGAAACTTCCTCTTCTCTAATCACTCTTCTAAAAGCCGCTACGTGATCTCTCGGATCTTTATCTCCGGACTATTTTCTGTTTACCCATTTCTGGACTTGGGATGGTCTAACTCGTCGATTGTCTACAAGTCTAACCAGAGACTCTCCCAATTCTTCTCTCGTTATCTCTCTTGAAGGGAATCCTGGTGGCTCTCTTCTTGGAACTCCTATAGTAATTCTCGTGTTTGGTGAAGGCATTTGTGGTCCTTCATTGACCAAATATCCACCTCTTTCTAGTACAGTCTGTGGATTTGTGCTTTCTACAACTCTGTATTCTCGTCCATACTTGTCGACAACTATAGATCTCCATTGACAGTCGACTCCGTATGTGTAGACATATAAGAGCTTGTAATCCGTTATCTCTTCTAGGTATGGATCTGAGCACCTATAAAGATTGACCTCATTGTCGTCAATGTATCTATATAGTCCTTCACTCTCATGACCAATCATCCAAACTCTCTCAACAAGATGGGTCTTTATCAATTGCAAGTTTGGAAGATCCATTGTGGGAGGATATTCCTCTATCATCGGGATCTCCAAGCTTGTGTAAGCTGTGTTTGAATCTAGGGTAGACATTATTTCTGGGCTTAAGAGCTTTTGCTTGGTTCAAGTAGACTTAGTCCACTGTGTTCAAGTGCTTTGGTTAGGGAAAAGTCGAAACTATGTCCAAAACCGCAACCGTTTTCTCACAATTCTCGCAAATTGTCACTTTCAGACACCCCTGACTTCCGGATGAATTTTGAGGCCTCAAACGACATTTTTTTCAAAGTTGTACAAAGTGGTTGTTGTAGATCTGTAGAGCCGCTCTCAAGCTACGTTTTGATATAAAAACTTTTCCGATCCGATACCATTTGTGAAAGTTATGGCCAAAACATTGAAATGCAGTTTCCAATTTCAATTTTAAAAGAAGATTTGGGATCTCTGTGACACTGTAAACACTTCTGTATGGTCAAAAGTACAGTTGGACCCTAAAATTGGCCTAGAGACATCCTACGCGTAGTATGTCTATATGCTCAGAATTTAACAAAATTTGGTCCAGAGACTCCCCTTAAGTCCAGCAACACAATGGTATGCTCAGATTTTCATTTGGATTTAAAAATGGCCTTGAGACATCGTACACGTAGGATGTCTTTTTTCTCAGAATGACTTGAAATTTTCACCCCAGCTTCTCCTTGATGTGTTGATCACAGTGGTGTGCTCATATGTTGATTTGGAGTCCTAAATCAAGCTGGAGACATCCTACGCGTAGGATGTCTTTTTGCTCTATTTCAGCTCAAACTTGAATTGTAGCTTCCCCTTGATGTGCTTAACTCACAGCTATTTTTACTTTTTGATTCTGACACTTATAGGTTGGTCAAATGATCAAGAATCTGTTCCAGAAGCCTTATGTCTGTTCTGATGCATTCCCAAGTCAAATCAACTCCAAATTGGCCCAAATTTGACTAGGAGGCTTGCCTAAGGCTATATGACAGCATGGTATGGTCACAATAGAAATTTGGTTTCAGAATTATGTAGTAGACATCCTACGCGTAGGATGTCTAACTGCTCATAATTTCCCCAAATTTGAACCACAGACTCTCCTTATGGTGTTGATCACAGTGGTATGCTCAAAATTAAGTTTGGAGTGCAAAATCACATAGAAGACATCCTACGCGTAGGATGTTTTTTTGGCCTGTTTGACCCTAGACTTGTCCCACAGCTTCCCCTTGATGTCAGTAACCCAGTGGTATGCTTAGATTTGAGTTTGGATGTCAAAAGATCCCAAAACTAGCTGTTCTTGTCTTTTTCATTCAAAAATACTAAAGTCTGCTCAAAACCCAATTTTCTCACCCAAATGAGCTGAAAACTCTCACATGCACTCAAAACATCATGTATAACATGCACATGAAGTCACCCTATGGTTTGGTCTCAAAATTAGGCCTTGGACACAATTTGGGTAGGATGTCTGGCAATTCTCATCTTTTGGCTTTGATCTGTCAAAATTTGGTCAAAATTTCCACTTTCCAGGTGAAAATAGGGTAAAACCTACCTTCTAAACACACTGGTAACCTCAGATTTTCAAAAAAGTGCCCAGATCACCCTGTAGACATCCTACACGTAGGATGTCTACTGCTAATTTTTTCAGACTGAAGTGTCCTTGATGCTTCCTTATGCTCTCAGCAAGTGCAAGTATGCTTCCCAATTGCAAAAACATGCAAAAATCACTCAATTGAAGCCTTTTCTTAAATTTTACGTTTTCTGACTTCGTCTTTTGGCTTTTGGTCAACAAAAGTAGGGAAAAACACCCAAGTCAATATGTTACTAGGGTAAAACCTACCCTCTGAACCCACTGGTCAACTCAGAATTTCAAAATTTGGTCTCCATAACCCTCTTGAGACATCCTACGCGTAGGATGTCTATGTTTATAGAATTGTAGGTTTTCTTCACAGAACCCTTGCAAATGCTCTTTTATATGCACAGCATCAGTCAGTCATACAAAAATATCCACAAAAGCTTGTTTATTGCATTTTTACCCTCAAAAGCACACTTTTCCGTGATTTCAAATGCAATCAAGCACTTTAGCAAATAATTCAGTGATGAATAGCTCTAGATCAGAATCGGATCACTTACCTAAAGCTACTCCTACAAATCATATGGGGTTTTGCATCTATGAGTAGAAAAACGCTTCACTGCGACACACGGACTAGTAAACGCTTTTATCACCTCACAAATCACTCGACCACCAACAACTACTCTAATCCACAGATCCTAACTAAACCTATCTAGTCGCAGACCCTCGGCAAGACACACGCTTCCTGGCTATCCACTTGATCGCGGAATATCCACTTCAGAAAAACGCTTTCTTTAGCCGAAACTAAATCAAGCAACCATCACATGAGTGTTAGTAGGAAACCTACTTAGGTCCTTGTGTCCCCGGCAGCGGCGCCAATGTTGGACGGGGAGCGACTCACACACCCATGAAGTGCATGGAAACACTACCTAGATCAACATAATGTCGATCGAGGACACAGATGACACGATAGGCATACGGAGGAAATCTCTTAAGCTTGTCAAGCTGAGATCATCCTACACATACAACACTCTGGAAGGCCAACTAAACCACAATCAAGAACCTCACTGCCCTCAACTACACCACCTAGCCACATACACACATACGGAAGGTAACTCACCTAATCATGCCAGATTCATACGAAACTTAAGGAACACCATCCCCTCACTAGGATACACCTGTCCCTAAGCTTCTACACTCAAAACCCTCACTCTAAACCCATCTGCGGAAAACACGTAGGATGACAGAGCCGAATTTTGAAAGTGCCCAAAACTGAAATTTATGAGTACCTATGCGTATCTTATGTCGCCACGATTCTATAGACTACTAGCACGCAGAAAACAGACATCGTTTGATACACTTAAGGCCACAAATAGCTCGTAGATGCGTCGACGTGTGCGCTTCGTCTCGCGTGGAATGCTTGGCGTTGTCACGTAGCTCTCCTCGAGCCTACAGCAATGGTGTAGTCAGATCTCCAATGCGTTGAGCGAGCCAGGAGTAGCGAGAGGATGAAGCTCACTCTCACTCTCTTTCTCTCTCACACACAGTAGACGGCAGCGCTAAGTTTTGATTATGATTAAAAAGTCCTCTTTACAAAATGACCTAGGTACCTTATATACTAAGGCTACCTTAGGTTTAACCAAAAATGGGGTTGAAAGGGTCAAATGGCTTTGTATTTACAATCTGGAAGTGCCATTGCACCCCGGCTTCTGAAACTAGAATAACTACTCATTACAAATGACGTTTATAGCCATAATCCGCAGCATTTCATAACTCGCAAAAGATAAGACTTTGGTACGAAACTTGAGTTATGTTGTGTTGTTGACCCAACGGTCAACATCATGTAGATCTTCTTCATCATTAGAGGCACAAATGTTTACTAAAAAGGTCACTAGACGTCTATAGTCATCTTGGTCAAAAGGGTAAGTTTCTGTAATGGGAGAGATTCTCTCTACTAAGTATGGATCAGTCATGGTCAAGAGACGTATCAGCCATTCTAATTCCTCAAAATTCCTCTCACATGCTAGTGTATCTACCAAATCCCATTCACAAGCAAGCATCGGGTAGACTATGTGAAACATCACCCAAGGGAGGAGTGGATGACTCTATCGTACTAGCCATATATGTACACATAGATAGATGATGGTTGGTTTAAAAATATTATAAGGGTCATGTCAAAAGGTCATGTCCTTGTGCATAATGTGTTTTCATGATTTTGGGTCATGTACTAGAACTTGTAGGTTTCCATATTTTTGTTTGGTGGCTCTTGCTCTTTTACTTTTTTGTTTTTGTTTTTGTGAGTATAAGGCTATATATATACATGCTCTAAGATTAGAAAATTGAGAGATCAGGGAGGAAGGTTAAGAGGGGAGCAAGTGGATGATGGATGTTAGCAAACACTCCCCCTTCCTTGGGTAGATCATACCTTTTGGAACGATGTCGTCACCTTTTGAAACCAATTGTTCCAAGTCATTACGGGTGAAGACATTGACCAATAGTTTTTGACCGCCCTAGGCGTTTCATCTAGTTTCAAGGGTGGTAAGGTACTCTCCCATGATTTTATTTGCAACGTTGTTGTAGGTGGTGAACTTACAACGGGAGGTGAAAATTCTTTCTTGTTTGTATGGATATGTACAATGGAAGGTGGAGGTTGTGTCAAAGTTTCTATTTTTGTATAGGAACTACATGAAGAGCAAGAAGCTTCATTTGACTTCCTTGTATTTGAGCTTGATGGAATAAATTGTTTTTTCTTTGGTACCCAAACTAGCTCCGGATTAGGTGTATAGTGTTTTGTGATATTTCCCTTCCCATGATCTTCACTCGGCTTTATCATTACAAGATTTGACTCACATGGGTCAAGTGACAGGTAAGAACACAATTTATGTTTTGACACCCAAATTTGATCATTTCCTTGATAGTAGCCTTGTGCTTCCAATAATCGTTTAGGAATCCAACGCAATATTTTCTTGCATTTCTAGGAGCAAGTGGGGCGTCTCTTACAAGGCTCCTATTTTTAGCATCAGGAATGGTTGTTAAAGAAGCTTTAGATACCTATTTGTATGTTTTCTTCATTATATTAGGATGGGTCTTGTGTGTTTCAAGATTTGTTTCAACTACGAAAGTTGAAGCTCTAGAGAGTTGAGCTATAGGGACATACTGTTCAACCTCCTAGACATGCATTGTTTTGGATTTTATTTCCTCATCATCAAGAGGTAATATCTCAGGGACTCTGGCTTGAGTGGAAGGGCTAAGAGTTCATTTCTGCTTTGTGACACTACCTGTCTCCCAATCAATAGTGCATTTGGTCGCTATCATCTGCGTGCATCCTAGGTTTATATTACCTTCCATAGTTCTAGCAGGCATGACCAAACAGTCTTGAGCTACAACCCCGTTGTCATAACGGACAAAATTGTGTCAGATTCCAAAAACCGTAGTTTTTTTCTTGTTGACACCCTTGACTTGGATAGTACTCTCAGATAGAGATGGCTTTCCCAATTGACACCAAACTCCATATGACAATAGATTATATTTAGCACCCGTGTCTAATAAGGCGTTATATAACACTTTTCCATAAGCGCTATTTAGTTCAATAGGGTATAGTAGACGTGTGTCAGAGTCCAACCAATCATCCTCTGTTTCAACATGGAATGCATGTGTAACTCCACGTTTGGCCTCTCGTTGGCTCTTATGCATTGTTGTTGCTCCTTAGCCTTAGCTTGAGCTTGTATCTTCTTCAATTCTATTTGTTCCTTGGCTGCCTTTTTTTATTGGATGGCATGTAGCTCCTCTTGGCTTAAAGGATCATATTATCTTTTAAATTTTCTCCCATTGAGGAATCCAACAATTTCAACTCTATCAAGAGTTTCCACACACGGAATGGCACCTTATGGGGTGATTTTGCATACTCTATATGGTCCTTTTCCCACAATTTCAACTTTTTCTTCTCGTTTCACACTCCATACATAAGGACTTTATCACCAACATTGACATATTTCTTCTTTAGATGATGGTAAAACCATTTCTTTCTCCACAAGTGCATTTTGCACAGCCAATTGTCTTTCTTCATCTAACCTCTCAAGGATATATAAGCGCTCAACTAAAGGGGTATCATCCCAACCTTCTTATGAAGCTACTCGTAGACTAGGAATTACAAATTCCCATGGCATAACTCCTTCTTGGCCATATACCATTTTGAATGGTGTACAATTAATATCCACTTTGTAAGAAGTATGATAAGCCCATAGAGTTGATGTGAGCTTCAATCCCAATCTGTACGATGGGTTTCCACTGTTTTGGTCAAGATAGAAATTAAGGTCTTGTTAGTGTTCTCAGCTTGGCCATTTGCTTGTGGGTAATACGGTGTAGACTTATGGTGGGCTATCATGAAGTTTGTTATGAGTTCCTTTATCACTCCATTTATAAAATGAGTACCATTGTCACTCACAAACTCAAAGGGACAACCAAATTGTGTAATAATGTTCTCAAAGAGAAACTTGGCAATTGACCTTGCATCAGCCTTGCTTGTCACCCTAGCTTCCGCCCACTCATAGTCAGTGGAAACAATAAGATATCAAGAGAGTGTTACGAGCTGCCGAACTAATTGGTCCTACAAAGGCTAAACCCCATTTTTCAAATGGCTGAGTCACTTTAATAGGATGTAAGGGAATTTTGTCATAGTAGTTATCTCCGCTGAGATATGTCATCCGGCTATACCATGTGGGCTTCTTGCAGTATGTATAAATAATCATCCTCATGAGCACAACATCTAAGAATATCGCCCTTCCCTAGCTTGTAGAGAGTTACTGCAATTAGAGAATAAGGTTCACATTCTTTTAACAGTTTTCGAGCTATATCCTTACGAAGCTCCTTGGGTGGAAAACCATTAACTAGCTGAAAGTTCACAATCTTCTCACTCTATTCAGGCATGGTGTTAACTAGGAATAGGGAAGTATTCGGAAATTCATCATCGACTCTAGTAGGGGCTTCACCATTGGGTATGCAAGACAAATGATCCACATGATATGTCTTTTACCAGGTCTCACCACAACGGTAAAATCAACCTCAAGAGGAACTAACAACCATCGTGTAATTCTTCCTATAGAACAAGGTTTATTTACTAGATACAACAAGGCTTGATGATCCACATAGAAAACAAACTTGTTGGCATGAAGGTAGTAGCAAAATATCTTTACTACATAAATCATAGCTAAACATTCCCGCTCTGTAGTGGTGTAGTTTCTCTCATTATCATTCAATTGACGACTTGCAAAGCTAATGGAGTAGTCCAATTTATGTTCTCCTGGTTGAGCTAGAACACACCCAATAGCAAAGTTTGAGGCATCAATATGCACATGGAAAATTACATTCCAATGAGGCACTTGTAGAATGGGAACGCTTGTCAAGGTCTTTTTCAATGACTCATAAGCATGGTCACACTTCGCAGTCCAGTGGAACTCAATAAGAAGCTTGTACAAATAACGAGCTATCTCGGTAAAGTTTAAAATAAACTGCCGATAATAACCAGCATGGCCCATGAACCTTTGAACTCCTTTATAATTTGTAGGTGGTGGCAAATCAGCAATGGCTTTAATTTTTCTCTCATATGTGGAAATCCCATTTTTGGACACTATATGTCCTAAAATGACTCCATCTTTAACCCAAAATTGGCATTTAGAAGGGTTTAAGGAGATGCAATACAATCTACACTTCTCAAACACTTTTTGTAAACATGATAGTTGTTCTTTCCAAGAAGAATAAACACAAAGGTCATCTAAGAAAGCTTCACAAAACTCCCTCAGATATTCTCTAAAAGCAGTGTTTATTAATCTTTGGAAGGTAGCAGGGGCATTGGTTAATCCAAAATCCATAACACAAAATGCGAACACTCTGAATTCGATTATAAAATCCGTTTTAGCTTGGTCCTCTAGTGCAATTGTGATTTGATTGTATCTAGAGTACCCATCTAAAAAGCTATAAGCTTCCTTTCTGCAACTCTTTCAAGCACATGTTTTGAATACGGCAAGGGATAATGGTCCCTCCTAGTGGCATCGTTGACCTTCTTCAGATCCACGCACACTCTGAGTTTCCCATTCTTTTTCAACACAATCACAGTTGGCGACACCCATTCTGAGTGCTCAAAAGGGTATATGAATCCGCATTTGACAAGCTTTTCAATCTCTTCTTGAACAATCTTTGCATACTTAGGACTCATTGGGTAGGGTATTTGTTGGACTAGTTTAGCCATGCTATTCATGGGAATTGTGTGTTGCACCACAAAAGGTGGAACACCTTTCATATCCCGGGGAGATCACCTAATAAAAATGTAAACTACCACGTGAGTTCAACAAAAGGATATTTAAAGTTCTTGAAACTTACAGAAATATATATACACAAGGGCATTATTTTTTCAAATTTGAAAAAAACTTACAGATTTTAAAAGAAAAGAGTACATTATATTCTTAACAAAATTCACAGATAAGGGGTTTTACAAACATATCTTGAACGCACGTGATATGGTAGTTTTACACATACTGAACCCCTCGAGTTTCATATCATGATATTTTCAAGCAAATATATCCTTTAATTCCTTGAGAAGTTCCATAAGTGCATACTCCTTGGTCTCTGTCAGATCTTGGGCAATGAAAATAGGTTTGGCCTCTTCTCTTGGGTCTGCTAACTCTATTCCCTTAATTGTTGTTGGACCGTCATAGACTCCATTGCTTCCATCGATAGGTTTTCTTTGAGCCTTTGTAAACACAAGCTTACGCTCCTTTGTGGTGTAGGATTTGAAATGATCAGGTGCAGGGTGTAAGTATGTGGGTCTTGTTGTTTTGTGGACTGTGATTTTTGTTTTGCTTCCTTTTATTGCTAAGATAACTCTCTATTTTGTTGCCTTCGATAGGCTCAACTTTGGCTAATTTGTAGCCTCTAGTTGTGCAATGTCAATGGGTTGAGGATTACACCACCTAATGTTCTGAATGTATTCACCCCAGTTATCTGCCAAATTACAATGAGCATCAGATGCCCCTATATAATTAAGCCATTATGCGATAGATTTTTTTTCATTTGTTCTAGCATGCACATTTGCTTGATATCATCTCCTATATATCTCTTACTCTTCTTGTCTAATTTTTTATTGCAACCTTCCTCCAATGAAGAGTCACTAGATGAATCGCTACTCGTGTCTTCTCCTCTCTCCGATAGATTATCATCTAGGGTATCACTCGGCCTTGAATGGTTTGTCCCCACATTTGTACTAAAATTTAACTCAGATTCTTCATCCTCAGAGTCAATTCCAATTGATGATTCTGACTCTGAATTGTGTAGGCTATAGTCATGTGAGACACTATCGGTTCCAATGTCAGTCAATCCTTCATCTTGTAGGTCATCAAAAGCTATATGCATTGCTCCTATCATATTTAAGGGTACAAGTTGTGGCATTTCATCCCCCTCAAGTGTTACCTAGGTCGTCTCCCAATAGCCCCAAGTGTCTATGATTGTTTCTAGGTGGACCGAACCCACATTATTAGACTCAGTCATCCCAGGTAGAACATCCATGTAAGGAGAATCTTCCCCAACATCAGTGTCCATTTTACATGTGTAACAATACTGCAATAGGGTCGATTGAACTGTGGTGTCAGATCTATGATCAATTATAAATTTGTTTCCTAGAGGATGTATTCGACAAGTTACAAGATCCACTCAAATGACAGAGTCTTGAAACTACAAGTAGATATGGTTTTTAGACCAGTCATGCACCATTTTTGCTTCCCCCATGAAATGATGACCTAAGATCATTTCAAATGACATAGTGTGCTTGGAGAAATCCATAACAAAGAAGGTATTCCTTATTTTTTGTCCAAAGACCTTGATCTTGAGATCTTCTAGCATCCTAATAGGCTTAACAATAGTCCCATTGGCCATCTTTACCACTATGTTTGTGGTCCTAAGGTGAGGTCTTCCCATAGTTTCCCAGCAATTTTTTGTCACAATGATAACCCCACCGCCACCATCAAGGATTCCCTTCACAGTTAATCCCTTGGTAGTGATTGGTATGGTTGCATTGGATTCATTGCCTTCAAAGTATTGTCCCAACTTGTTAACAGGTATTTCAACAACAGAGTCCTTATTTAGATTGGGTTGTGGATCTAAGTGTTCCTCCTCTATTGGCACCTCCCTAGCTCTATCCATTTGTGAAAATTGTGGTAGCCCGACTTTCAGTTCTCTATTGAGGAAAGCTCGAAGAGCTAAGAATAGCTCGGGGTCTCCATATAGTTTGGACATGATGGTGCTTCTAACTTCTAACGCCATGAAATCCATCAATTTGGCAATATTTAACGGCACCTTTTGGGCTTCAGTCCCTTGAAGTGGGGAATATGGGATCTCCATTTTTTCGATAGGGTCAGGTAGTCCCTATGTAAACATTCTCTCCAACAAGAGGGGAGTACGTCCACTTTCCCATGACTTAATGTCACTTTCTTCTTGGATAACACTAGGTATGGCTAGTGGTCTATGGGCTTTGTGAGGTTGCTTTTGTGTAGGGAACATTGTGTCGGTAATTTGGATTTGCCTAGGTGATGGCTCTAGATCCCTTTGGATCTCTTGTACCAAACTCCTTAATTGCTTGACTCGCTTGATCTCCTCTGTAGGGTTTAAGTAAGTTCATATCTTCTTCTTGGGTCCTAGCCATTGTGGCTCATGAAGATCTTCCTTGTTGCTTTCTTTCCTAGTGGTCATGTTGGTCTCCATGGTCTCATCTGAATCAGAATCCTCTTCACCGTCGTTCATATATATGTGGTCGTCACTAGTCTCTATGTTGGTCTTTGAACTGGGGTTTGACTTCGCTGCTTTTTGTGATCTCTTCCTTCATGTTTTCTCTTCTTCTGAGATTGGGTAATTGCTGCATGTCTCTTTCTTCAAGAATATAATTTTGTTTTTGGAGCATCAATTGTGTATACTTGAGTACATTTATTGGTACCATAGGTGTACTTTGTGATGGCTCCTTAGTAATCTCAGTCAAGGTTAATGGCATGATATTTGGTGCATTTGGATTATTCGGACAATGGGCAATCAAATGATCTATGCAACATTGATTACACAAGAGTATTGGCATTGTAGACGTGCTCGCTTGATTGGTTTGCATTAGTGCAGCATTCTTTTGTAGCCTAATAGAACACTCGGCTACACGATGTGAACCCCCACACTCATAGAATTGAAGAGGTGGTCTCTTGGCAGTGTAATTGATATTTTGGTCTCTTGTTGCAAGAGTAGCTACTTGATAGACATGTTAGACTTGTCCCCAATAGTCCTTCATATAATTTTGAGGACTTTTTTCAAGTGCCTCAATCCCATAGGCAATATTAGGGTCCATACCTTCCTCACAGCCTTCAAAACAAGCAATAGATGACTCACAATCCACTTGATTCGCAGAAGTGATTCTCAAATGTGGTGGTTGTGGTCCTAGCACTAGAGGTGGTATGGGTGTTGTTTGAACAACATTTTGGTCCCTAGGTACCAGGTGTTGTGATGTTTGTTCAAGAGGTGGGGCCGACATCAATGCAGGCACTTGAGGTGTATCTGTCCATGCTAAGGTTGGTCTATTAGCCATTGCACACTTAAATACTATGCAATCCTTGGCTTGATGACCATACCTCCCACAAGAATTGCAATTCCCATTGAATTTTACTCTAAATATAGGGCATTCACTAGTACTATGCAGATCATAGAAAACTGTGCACCATTGTTGCTCCCTTCTTGGATACATATGATTTTTTTGTGGAGCAATATTGTCTCTAAGACTCTCTTGAATGGCCTTTGTGAGATCTGCTAAAGTCATCTCAAATATCTTTGGCTCCTTAGCAATAGGATTCAGGGTCATTGGATGATGTCCCGATGCTTGCAACCTAGTATATTTAGGCTCAACAGACACTCTTTCTCCTCGAATCATTAAATTATCCTCCAATTGGATCGCATTAGTGGTGATTGCTTCCAAGTGGTGATACCTCTAATGACTAGGCCATTGTAGATATCCTCATGTCGTAATCCCCTAATGAATCTATCAAGCAATTGGTTATTATTGAAGCACTCATTTGGATTACAACGAGAATTCAAATGCTTCAAGAGACTAATAAAGTCTTTCACGGACTCTCTTTCCTCTTGTTGGGATTTCTAGATCTAAGATGTTACACCCCAAATCACTCCCTCTCGTATGTATTCTTTCAAGAATAGACTCCTAAGAGTAGGGTAAATTGTTTTTTCTTCTACCCTTAGGGTTCCATACCAATCCCCAGCCTTTCCACTTAAGGTCGGGCTTAAATAATTACTCTTATGGAGGCCAGTGTGTTCTCCTAGGGAATCGCATATTTGTTCAAACACTTGGATATGCTTTCTCACATCCCCATCTCCACTAAATTTTTGTGTGAGCTTGGCTATTTGTTCTACGTTACTTCTAGGCTCCCTATAAGTTGTGCTACGCATATTCTTGGTAATAGATCGACTGATAGCTTGAGAAAATTTTGCCAAGCCACCTAAGTGAGAAGGCACCGTGGGTGAAGGTGCTCCAGAGACTACATGTGGAGTAGGTATTGGCATTGGTCTTGGAGCATAGAAGCCCTTGGGTTCCAAGTTTGGTACAGTGTTGTGCCATGTCATGGCACAAAGTTTAAATGTGTGGCTATAGGCATAGCAACCATGGTAGTTGGTATGGCCTCATAAGGGCTTGGATGTTGCTGTCGTGGAGCATAAATTGTTGAGCAATGGGAGGGGTAGGAGCTACATGATCACAAGGACCCATAGGTGTATATGATTGGTACACACTTTTAGGTACTATTGCAGACATTGAGCTACCATTTAGTGGTGCTTTACTAACAAATGAGGTCCATGGCATGTTCCTTGGCATGCCCATCACTGGGATATGCATGGTAGCCGTGGTGTCATTAAGAGAAAGATGAGCTAGACTTGGAAAGGTAAAGCTATCACTTGTGGGCTCAGATTGTATTGAGACCCCTTGCAAAACAACATATGGAGGATCGATCGGGCTTACCGAGGGAGTCTCCATTTGAGATAAATTTGGTTTCTTAGCCTTCCCTGTATCCAAGAATCTCATGAGACCCGTGAAAGGCATGTGGATCCCTTTGTTCTATCTTCTAGCTCAAAAACCCTATGAATGAACTCTTTGTTGTTGCTCCTCTATGCTAGTAGAACCCAATGTTGATTGTAGGACATCTAACCAACCTACATGATAGGTGTGACATGTGTATAGGTCAATTAGAGTTTTTGTTTGTAGTTCTTACTCCTAGTTCTCATTTAGGAATGATCCATCTAGGATTGAGGTGCTAGGGGTGTCCTTTGAACTAGATGCAATGTGACTCTCTATGGGTTGACTCTGAGTGGTCGCTACTTTAGGAGCGCTTGATTGCTTGCCTAGCAAGGATGTTGACATAGGGGCTTTCACTTTTAACTCTCTTCGTTGTTCTGCCCTACATAGGTTCTCAATCTCCTTTTCCCTAGCCCCAATGATATACCGCTCAACCTCTTGCACTTCCGCAAGGCTTCTACCATTAGGTAATATAACTTCGGAAGGGAATAGCTCTGAAGAGTCAGGCGGTGCAGCGAATGGAGTATTCATGTGCACACTCTCTAGGAGCATGGGATCTAAGTTGGTCATGAATGGCGAATTTACTTCTCCACCCCCCTCATTTACATCGTCGGCTCCATGTTCGGAGCAAGTGGCTCTACTAAAATTTTCCTTCAAGTGGCTAAGCACGCTCAACCCAGAACGTGGGCCCCATGGCATGAATGACTTGGCTTGAGCTATCAGGATAAGACATTGGGTAACCCTCCATGACGTCGTAGTCAAAAGAAGAGTCACTAGATGCAATGCGAGGGCCTAGAGCCTAAGGGGGAGTAATAATGAGTGCTCGTGTAAACGGAGACACTCGTTGGATTATCCAACATAATCTCTATCAAAAGATTGTTCCATAGGCACAATGGGAGAGAAGGGAACTCATAGGTGTAGTGCTTTTCTCAAGATCTATGATCATATTGTGACCATTCTTGAGGAGGAGAAGAAAAACAAAGACCAACCATGAAAGGCAGGGGCATTAGTAGCTTTATCTACATCCTCATCACACAAAGGTATCAAAAAGTACATCAATTGAAAAACAAAGGTATTCTTTCAAGGTCTACTTCAAGAATAGATTTTATATGCATTGTGGGGTAAGAAGGAACTTCCCTGTACTCAGTGTACCTCCAAGAAAATTTGAAAAATTAGAGGCAAAGGGGTGAAAGCATGTTAACCTGTCGTGCTTTTTGTGCTAGTTAATAGTTTCAAGTTAGCACATCTTCGAAAAGTTGGGCGTCCGGTAAATTTTTTACAAATAATATCAAAATTTGTCGGAGGTTGTACATTTGGATTCCTTGTTTCAAGTGCTTTCTATTGATATATCATATGTCATAGATCTTGGAGATGTAGCTCAAGTTATTGTACTAGTTAGCATATGTCAAAATTGTGCTAGTTAGCATTGTCCGGGACATGAAAAAGCATGACAGGTTAACATGCTTTCACCCAAAGACAAAGAACAAGCGGAAGTGGGGACCGACAATTTTGTGTACTCCCCTCACTTTTATGATTTTGGTAGGTCTTCTGTCTCGTTTGGTGGATAACTTTGACTCTCTAGTTGGAGAGGAGATCTTTTGTAGATGTCTATGTGATAGCCATTCTACGTGACATTAGTCTTGGTGACAATAGAGTTTGTGACAGGTTCGTTCTTGGTAAGATAAACCTTTTGACTTGGGTGTGTGGGCTCTAGCTCATGACAACAACTAGACTTTGTGAGAGCCTCTTCTTAATGAGCATTGTATTACACCTAACTTTACCACGCCGTGTGATATGTCACATCCCTTGCTTAGTTCTATGTGCCATGTGATGTACCACATTCCTTATTTAGTTGTACCTTGTTGTGCGCATTTTTAACACCCCGTTTTCTATAGATTTGTACATATGGACATGGCTCTCGATGTCAAAAGTGTGTATGGGATTTATTTTTGTGGGATTTCTAGCTTGCTTTAGCAAGCACATGTACATGCAATGCAAGTCGCTAGGGTAGCGTCAGCTGTCATGTTACTGTAAGTGCCCGTAAGTGAGTTTTCTGAAGTAAGACTTGTATATAACTAAAACTCATGTAGAAACTCTAACAGGTTTATCCAAAGTTCATAAGTTTGTAGGTTTTGGGTCTTTGTGCCTCCTTAATGCTTTTGGATGCAGTTTTTTGCCCTCGCCTTGTCTCCTCTACGTGTAATCATACCAGGATAGCTCTTTGTTCGTGTCAATTTTGCACATAGCAGCGTGTAGAATCAATTTAGATCATCTACAGATTTCTTGCCATTAATTTTTCAAAATTTCTTCCAAGATTTAAAGTTCCCCAATTGGGTATTTCTCTTCAAGTTACGACTACTTCTCTGCAAGGTTATGGCTATGGCAGCCTAGTGGCAAATTGTGTGCAGACAGATTGGGAGGACATGTATCTATGAATTGTAGAGTTGATGTTGAAATTGTGGGTTGTGATATTAAATTATGAAATGGGAGGCTCTTGTCTTCATATGCATTGGTTGGTGTCATGTGCAATAAATACGTGCTTTGACAGGGCTTTACTCATATGTGCTATGGTCCTTTGGGTGGGCGTGTGCTTGTAAATTCCCAAGGGAGCATAGGCCTTTTGGTTGGGGTTCACTAAGAGTGGTTTTGGTATAATGTTTTGTGTTGAGGTTGAAGTTTTAACGCTCTTGGACTATAAAGGTTATAGAGGTGTCCCACCTTTTCTTTTGCCCAATATTGTTTTGGTGCTAGACACCAAAGAGTAATTGCTTCAAGTGACCTTCAGTTTACAAGTTTCATTGATGATGGTAGAGTTTACAAACTTTTAATTAAGGTCATGTATATGAAGATGCTGAGAGCTTCATTGGGAAATTTGAGTTTGATTTTTTGATTGATCCAATGCTTATTATCAACATTTTGTTTTTTTGCTTGAAAGAGGATGCAAGGACATAGTATAATGAGTATGAGTCTTGGTCAAAATCATCTCAACCTTCACAAGTAATGACTTATGATGCTTTAAAGAAGGCTTTTCTTGAGAATTTCAAGAAGGTAGAGGAACCAACAGATGTATGGCACTCCATTGAAGGGCTTGTGCAAGGTGATGATCAAAGTGTAGACTCCTTTGTGAAGCAATTTAATGATTTGTGGAGGAGATGGTGTGTTGCTTTGAGTAGTGGTGTTCCTCCTCTTATGCTTTAGAAGTGTATGTTTATGAAAATTTTGAGGGTTGATTTGAGATTAAAGGTTGAGCTTAAAATACCAATGACTTTTGAGGATGAAATGAAGGTCACAAAACATATGGAATGGAAGCTAGAGAGATTGAGAGAGCTCGGATTGCAAGGTGATGTGGAGCCAAAGGTTTCTCTATGCATTGATGTGGATACAAAGAAAGCCTCTAGTTTGATATTTTATCATGATGGTTCTCTTGAGAAAGAGCGGAAAGCATATAATGAAGAGAAAGACGCTAAGATGGATGTGCACATCATGCCATCCTTGTTGTTTATTCCACGCAATGGTGTTTCACATGTGAAAGATAATGTTTCTACCAATGTGAAAGTTAATGAGAAGGAAAAAGATTCAATTAGTGAAGTCTTAAATAATGATCAAGATAAGAATCAAGTTGTACATGCCATTGTTGACGTGTCCAATGTGAAATATGAGCATGTGGGTGATGTGAAAGTGGATGTTGAGTATCCCTCTCCTTTATGGAATGATTTACAAGTCAATGAGGATACTTATATGGAATTTAATGATGTCAATAAAGAGCTCTCTCAAATGCATGTATTGTTGAGTCTTTTCCAATAAATGATGATGCACTTGAGCATGTTGTGGATCTTGTTAATGAGGAAACTGTCTATGAGGTCTAGTGATTGCATTTGTAGTGATATATGTAGCTATGACTTGATCAATGAGAACAATTTTGAGGCTTTTGAGGATGTGAATAGTCATGAAAATGTAATTTTGATGCCTCATGATGAGATGGTTGATGCTTCCTTGCTCAATCCTTAGGTGAAGGAAATGACACAATGTGTAGAAGATATCTTACATGTCAAGAATAGCATGTTTGAAATGGAAGGATACATTATAGAGGGCAAAAGAAATGGTTTGGTGCATGAATGATGATATGATGGTCTCTACTAGACTTTTTGGCATGTTAGAGAAGCTATTGCCGGATTACTACATTCTATGATGATAAATGAGAGTCCATATGTGGCGTTTGTGGATAACAAATTTTGCTTGAAAAAAGGGTGGATGAAACCTATACTTCATGCCTTGATATTGAGAGTCTTATTATGGTTGAGATCATCTCTTGAATCTGTAATTTTTATTCTTTGGCGTTTTGATCCAGGTGGACAACATATTTATGCTACTGCTGAGCATGAATGCACACAAGGGGTTTGGCAAACTATGTTGCACGCATTTTTAACACCTCGTTTTCTATAAAGTTGTGCATATGGACATGTCTCTTGATGTCAAAAGTGTGTGTGGGATTTATTTTTGTGGTATGTTTAGCTTTCTTTAGCAATCACATGTACATGCAGAGCAAGTCGCAAGGGTAGCGCTAACTATCATGTTAGTGTGTGTTCCTGTAAGTGAGTTTTTTGAAGTGAGACTTGTATATAACTAAAAATCATATAAAAACTTAGATGAATTCATCCAAATTTTAGAAATTTACAGCTTTTGGGTCGTTGTGCCTCCTTAATGCTTTTGGATGTAGTTTTTTGCCATTGCCTTGCCTTCTCTATGTGTAGTCATACCGGGATAGCTCTCTGTTCATGTCAATTTTTCACATAGCGGCATATAGAATCAATTTTAATCATCTATAGTTGTCTCACCAATAATTTTTCAAGATTTCTTTCAAGCTTTAAAGTGCCCCAATTGGAGTTGTGCTCTTCAAGTTATGACTAGTTCTCTGCAGGGTTATGGCTATGGAAACCTAGTGGCAAATTGTGTGCAAATAGATTAGGAGGGCACGTATCTATGAATTGTATCCGAGTTTTCTTTGAGTAAAGTATCCTATAGGATTCTATTTCTAAGCACCCTTTCTCTAGATTCAAGTATAGTGAGAAGTTAGCTATGTAGATCTTATGCATCCTGAATCTTCAAGTAAGCAATTCCGCCATTGAAAGATATTGAATACACTTTTTTGTCTATCTTGCACAATAAGCTCTTAAGATGTCTTTTATGACTTGATTGACCCGCATAGTTTGGCCATTGATTTTTGGGTGAGAAGTGTGTTGAATCATAGCTATGTCCTAATAGCTTGGAAGAGTGATCTCCAAAAGTTAGAAGTGAATTTTGTGTCTCAATCACTCATAGTTCTTTTAAGTAGTCCATGAAGCCTAAATATTTCCTTGATAAATATCTAGACAAAGTCTAAGGATTTGTAGATAACCTTTACGAGATAAGATGAGAAACTTTTGTGAGCATATCTATTACCTCTAGGATGGATTCATACCCTCCTTGAACAGTAGGAAGGCTCGTTAAAAAAACACTGTTGATACATTTTCACTGCATTTGGAGTGTATCCAAGGGCTCTAGTTTCCCTCACATCTTGATTCTCTTGGATTTGATTTATGGCAAGAAATACATTACTTGACATATTGAAGAACATCTTTCTTTATCTCTAGCCAAAAGTAACTTCTTCTAAGATCAACAAGTGTTTCGGCATAACCTGGATGACTAGATGTAGGACTAACATGAGCTTCGTACATGATTTCATTTCATAGAGAATGATCCTTGGGGACATACAACCTTTTATAGATTAAAGGAATCCATCATCAATTAAACAATTTTGTATCATTGCCTTTTTCTTGATGGTAATAATATCAGACTATCCCTCTTAAGTCAATACTATGAGCTTCTGGTATATCAAAGCAAGGTGTGATGTGCTTTTAATTTGATCAACAATAGGATTATTTGGCATAGAAATTGTATTCAAAAAATTCTTTCAATTGAGAGCATCAGCTACTACGCTCTCCATTCTTTGACGATACCTAATATCAAAATCATAATCTTGTTTAAGATCTCTACTCATCTTTGTTGATGCATGTTGAGATTAGGCTAGGTAAAAATCTCTTTTAGACTTTTTTTGTTAAACATGTTAGTATACCTGCAATCCTCACATGTCAATCTTCCCACCATAATGTATGTTGCACAATTTGTAATCCCCCCATACGAGGAGAAGCCAAAAGTGCACATATATTTGGTGGATCCCATCTTACACGTTGATGAGGTATTATTTGTGATCACGAATGGTATGGAGCTAATTCAGGAGCCCGACTTTGGGGTCTGGGGCATAGTGAGTAGGCTTGGCTAGGAGGTCTGGGGGCTAGTGGTCCCTCAGGAAGGGATTCAAGGATAGCATCCCAAAGGAAATTTTTGAAGGAATATTTTGTATGATACTAAGGCCATATATACATGCCATTAGTTGTATGGCCAGTGGTTGATGGTCGGTGGCTGGTTGCTGCGGAAGATGATTTGGCATAGTTAATATTGCACATTCCACACACACACACACACACACACACACACACACACACACACACACACTTATCTACCACCCACTCGTAGCACTATATAAGGACGACATCTTCATAAACTATGACATCCATATTGAGGATAACTAGTCCCTTGTATTCAGGCCTACTAGCTCTAGTTGTCTATATTTCCAATTAAGTTCTACCTTGAGAGCACATAGGTGGATGACATCATCACACTCGTAGCACTATATAAGGACGCCATCTCCATAAACTATGACATCCATATTGAGGATAACTAGTCCCTTGTATTCAGGTCTACTAGCTCTAGTTGTCTATATTGCCAATTAAGTTCTACCTTGAGAGCACATAGGTGGATGACATCATCACTTTGTAATAGTGTTGATCTAAATTTTTATTTTCCACTAACCTACATTGCATTGTATCTCTCTCTACTCCCCTATCTTGCTACAAGATCATATTTTGTTCTACATTTCTTACAAGACATAAGATGAAATTTCCACCCCAAAAGATAATGTCTCCATAGCTTGAGGCAGTGAATTAAGGCTGAGACCTCCTTATATACATCCAAGATGTTTCTACCCCAAAATCACCTTGTACATATTTTGAATAACAATTAATGGTAGAAAATTTATGTGTCCAAAAGACATTGTTCTAAGTAATGCTATGTACATATTCCAAAAAATCTTGGATCCATGCTTGTAATTTCTTGCTATGTGTCATGTATGAATTCTTATGAATAAGCCACACTTGTACATGATGTATATAGAAAATAATGAGATGGATTGAGGTTTGTGAGTTATATGATCTACTTACTCATATTCCATGGTTTTGAAATCTTAAGTCTTGTGTTTAAGCACGGTATCCATGACAATGCTAAACTCTACATACTTAGCATTTAACACGTGAAAATTTAATCGACTGATTGAGCCCAC
This sequence comes from Adiantum capillus-veneris, assembly GCF_014529385.1. Taxonomy (NCBI): domain Eukaryota; kingdom Viridiplantae; phylum Streptophyta; class Polypodiopsida; order Polypodiales; family Pteridaceae; genus Adiantum; species Adiantum capillus-veneris. The sequence continues at coordinate 28,180,451 of NC_140931.1, read as the reverse complement.
CCATTCATAGGATGGCGCTTTCAAGCATCTATCTACCCACTTTACACCCATGCACACCACCAATAGCTTTGTTTTCTAATTAACCTACCACATTGTTTGACATTTACAAGTAGATTCTTGATTTAGGTAATTGCACAGGTTCATTAAAACAGCCTTTCAAATACAATAGAAACAAAATGAAAACATGATTTACCATTACCAATGCATATTTACAAATCTTTTTAGATGGGCCTAGCCTAAGTTGCCTCATGGACCATACTCCCTCCTTCTAATCACTTAGGAGGTCCAAGCTTCCTTGTCACCTCCATAGGCATTGTTGCTGATCCAACCCTCTTGCTCCTCTGAGGGAACCTCTCCTCTTGAGGTGGGCTCCAACAACACTAGCATGTGTCCACAGTAAGAGGCAAAATCCGGACACAATACATCCTTGAAAGAATGCAAAAAACACCAAGAGTGTGGGAGGGAAGATGCCTTAGGCCTACTCCCGGTCTTATTGTTTCCCACGCCAAGCTACACAAGCAAGTACATGTCAATCATGAGGGGAGAAGAGTACTTTTTTATATATACTCAAGCATGGAAACCATACAATGTTGTGTTCCCATCGGCAAGAGAAATGTTTGGGATTTCACTGCTCACACTGCTACATCCTTTGCATCTCTCATTCTTGCCATTTTTGGTGCCATCTCTAAATTGGAAATTGCAATCCAACGAGGATCAAAACTGTGTGTGTAGTGTATCCTTGAAGAGCTCGAGGAGACAAATCCAAGGCACCAATTGGATCAAAAATCCAACAAGATCTGAGGCTTATCAAGGTCTTGTTTAAGTCAGGTCGTCAAATTAAGGACATGTTATGATTAAAGTGCATTCATATGTGGTGTGTGTGTGTGTGTGTGTGTGTGTGTGTGTGTGTGTGTGTGTGTGTGTGTGTGTGTGTGTGTGTGTGTGTGTGTGTGTGTGTGTATGTGTGTGTGTGTGTGTGTGTGTGTTTGTGTTGATGCATCAAACTTAATACTTATACAAAAAACAACATGGCATTCAAAGACAACTGGCTCTAGATAATTGAACAACAATTTGTACAAAAATGACTCAGTCTTAGATTCATTTTTGTACAATATAATATTGGGGCATCATTCCGATGATCTTATACCAAAAAACTATTGAGTTGTGGAGGTCCACCAGGCAGAGGAGCCCTGTTCTTTAGTGCTAGATAGCAACTAAGACAAAAAATTCCTATGTAAAGATAGAATTCTCACATGCATCCATATAAACAAGACAACAAATTCATTAGCCTTGAAACGTATTACATGTGTCAACGAACCTGTCAGTTGTTATCCATGTCCTACTTAAAAACTTTTTAACTTAAACCGGCTATCCTTTTTAGAGTATCAAATAGTACAAAGTATTTAGGAGACAAATAACCCATTCAAAAGTAATTCAAATAAATCTAAAGAAGTGTATTCCAACATATTGTCATTGTGATCAGAAGGCCACCACTCCTTCTGGTGCAAGTGTCAAAAAACATCCCTTTAATATTTTATTTTTTTAACACTAGTTTGGTACCAAAATAGGACACTTTAAGTGTCCTTTTTAACAAATTTAAATTAAATTCTACTTGCATTAGATGGTTTATTTAAGAAAATCCTCTTGACCCTCGTAAGACTGCAATTGACGCTTTGAAGAAATTGCCTTTATAAGCCAAAAAAAAAAAAAAAAGCGACCTTGTAGAAAATTTTAGGTGACTCTTCCACAATTTTGCTATAGAAAATTAAAAGTTTCATGTGTAAAAAAATTGACTTTGGACTATATAAAATAATGGAAATTTCCATGTGTTTGATATGGTCATTTCAAGAATATCGTTGTATACAAAGAAAAATATGTTTTTGATGTATTTGTGAGTTTTAAAAAGTGATACATTGCTTGCCCTTTTCATTAAGCACTCAAGGGTAGCAAGTAGAAAGGCTTTGGTATGCAACAATTATTGGATCATTTTAAATATTCAAAACTGCATAAGAGAAAACTTTCATATTTTCATTCTTGAGACATAATCATTCAAAACCTCAAATAATATCAAACTTTCCATGTAAATCAACTAAATGTATTAAATTATGTGGTACATAGACAATTGGGGTGCCCAAAACCTTGGTTTCAATGTTATTATGGAGAACTCAAGATTTTCAAGAGTTTTTGCACAATAAAAAATCAAGATAGAGTTCAAGCAAGAGATTTAATTGAGTTAGGGAGCCCAATAATTATGTAGTTTCTTGGTTTAAACATATAAAGTCATTTGTAGTTGTCAAATTGCACTAGAATAGTACCAATTCCTTGAGGGGACCTTTGGAACACCAAAATTATGCTCTTATTCAGCACGTGCTCAAGTATGAAATTATGTCTATAGCTTACATGTGACTTGAAAACTTATCTTTGAAGTGAATTCCATTGTTTTGTAACCCTAAGTGCTAACACTTGGCTTTTATAGACATAAAAAAGGCCACCTCTACAAAAAGATATAATAATTTTATGATTTTTTTGGCAAAATAGATTGAAATTTTACTAAAACTTTTGTCTTAGAACTTACCAAAATTCTCTCCATACAGATTGTATTTTGATATGGAGAAAAATCCAGTGTTTTCTTTCCCTTAAAACCATTCTATGGTAGAAGCAAGGTGTAAAAAACTTCTTTCTAGCTTGACAAATAAATTGCCAGAACTTGGTACAAAAACAGGACACTTTAGTGTCTTAGGACACTTAAGTGTCCAATTACAGAACTAATGTTAAATGTGATGTATCTAAAACATGATGTAAGTTTTTGAGTCAGGAACCAGATAATTTATGCACCTTACCACCCCCTTCTGATTCAAATGGCATAACCACTATCATTTAAATTAAGTCTACTAAAGGTTATTTTTATTGGTCATTCATTATGGTCTTAGAATATCTAGATCAACTACTAGCTACTACTTCCTCTTGAAGCTCTATGTTGCAATGTCCAAATGTAAGTATCAAACTAGCAAGTACCTACCAAAAGAAGAGAATTTTAGCCAATCAGCTTAAAGAGTCTCAATATAACCATATATTTTATCATACAACATACTTTACCATATGCTTAGATTTCAGTAGTCTAGAAATATAGATTTTGTATTAAGCCAACAATTCCAAATCCGATTGAGAGGATCATCCATGTTAGTATGGCAGTCATCACAAATATCCAAGCCGAGCATAACCCAAATGATTGTGCATGTACTCTCCATCAACACGTTTTTCAAAGGTCTACATCATGTCCAAAGTCACCAAGACGTAATAGAGAAATACTCATTAGCCAAGAAGTAGATAGCTTCATAACATAGGCCATCCTTATCCCCATCCAACCCCATTGGTGAGGTATGGGCACGGTATTATAACCAAGGATATAGAGTAAAAAAACATCATTTATGTCAGTTTTTAAGAAATCTCAATAGATACATGCAGTAAGCAGATACAATTTCCTTTTATTACTTAGGCAATCTATATCAGAAGCTTAATGATGAAGTCTAGGTACAAATAAAAACACCTACACTTGGTCAAATATTCCCAATATAAACACAGCAAAAAAACTAGTAAAGTAGACTATAAGCAGAATCACCAAAGCAAAAACATGTAAAGGCCAATAAAGATACTCCATACTCAGAAAGGCGCCAAGATTGAGCAACTCATAGTATCACCTATACATATTAAAAACTCAACAAATTATCTCATTCACTTCATATAAGCAGATTTTAGTATCAACGATGTAAGTGATTTCCCATTTCAATTATGTAATCTATTACAAAAATACCTTCCCTTTCGACAGAAACCCCAATAGAAAAAGAAAGTTCAAGTCTCGTGTTAAAGGAATCATAAGATCATCCCATAACAACTAAAATGGAAATTAGAGAACTAGTCAAGATTCCTAGTAGCAAAGGGTCAGAATCAAGCAAAGACATCATAGCTTAAAATCCCAAGGCTAGCTTTACATCCCAACATCAGGCAACAGGCATTTCCCCTTTCTTTTTTATAAAAAAAACCTAGTTTAATTAATTTACCATAGTAAGTATCACAAAGATAGATTCAAACACCAAAGTGACAAACCTTGTGCAAATTTTAACTTCTTTGCAAAGTCACTCCACTCATTCACGAGCTATCAAACCATCAAGGTCAAGGTTTTACTCATAAAATCTTATACTTGAATGTTTAACCAATACCAAGATATAACAGCTCACCTATCAATTAACTTATGCCAAAACTCCTTTTAAAACAAAAGCACATAGATTATGCAGCAAGCTCCACATCGGGTTTGTGACAGTAATTAAACCAAATAAGTTGGTTTCAAAAAAAATCTAAGAAGCTATATTTTGTTCGAGAATATCCATGGTGATAGAGTTATTCATCATTAGCAATGGTATTTTGTTCGACAATATCCATTGTAATAGACTTCCTAAGAGTGGACATGCTAGTGTATTGTAAAATATGCATGTAATAGTGTATGAATGATTAACAAATTCTTCTTTAAGAAGGGATTTAGGCATACCTTACTACCGTGTAGAGGATTAATTATGTTTCTAGAACAGGCCTATGATTTTGGAACATAGTGTGTATATCGTAGGGTCTTCTCCTTGCTTTGGAAGAACAACAATGAACTGTATTGACGTGTCCGGTTCTTTTGTACTTCACTTTGCTTGAAAACCATCGATTGGGCTATGAGAATAAAGAGAGGTTAAAGCTATGGAAAGCTTGTAGGTTAAGAGAGATAAGGTGAAGAGTGTAATGGTAATTTGGATTATGGTTATGGCTTCTCTTGAGGAGATAAGTGTGTGTAGGGTGTGTATGAAAGAGGATTAGCTTTGGCTTTCATAGCTCACTATCAAGCTTGCACTTTCAAAATGTGAAGAGAAGTGAAGTGTTTAATGAGTAGGGAAGGCCTCCTTTTAAGCTTAGTTTGATAAGGCCCTTAACTTATCTTGATAAGTTACTTTTGCATATCTTGATATCATTTCTTACTTTTCAAAGCTTCTCCAAAAAGCTACTTATGCAAGAAGCTACTTTTCCTACAAGTGGCTTATGCAAGAAGCTACTTTTCCAACAAGTGTCTTATGCAAGAAGCTACTTTCCCAACAAAGTGACTTATGCAACAAGCTACTTTTCCAACAAGTTACTTTTCACCTTACCCTTATTTTTTCTTTGTTTTCTTATTCAAATTTATTTTTTCTTGAGATAAAACTAATATCCCATGCATTGGTTATATCCACGTTCCCATGGTGAAAACCGAAAGTGTCTCATGGGTAGCTTTGAATTGGTTATATCCACGTTCCCATGGTGAAAACCAAAAGTGTCTCGTGGGTAGCTAGGGTGCTTTGACTATAGACCAAATTTACTTGATCGTATTTGAAAAGTCTACAGCTTAAATTTGTCATCAAGAGTAAGGGCTAAGAGGAGGACCTTACAAAGTCCCCAACAAAAAGAAAGAGTTGTCCTCGGCTCAAAACAAATAAGGAAGATGGAAAATCTTCATCCAGCAACTTACACTTTCAACTTTAAATAGGTAACGCTAACTTACCCTCCGTTGGTTGGCTAGCCTTTATAAGGTGCACTATATTTTTATTTTTTCCAGTATTATTCACTTTTTCTTCCCATCTCTTGTCAAAATTTCTTAGGTTTGTCTCTTTGCTCATTATCTTACTTTATGGATCGGTGGAAAGCTGTAGTTTTATCTGCGGCGATTCCTCATCTATAGCAAACAAGTGAATCCGTGAGGAGAGATTTTGAGGAGCGATATGGACACCTGCTATTTCCTCACTTGGGAACTTCAGTAGCTCAAACCCAATGGCAAACATTTCAAATTATAACAAGGGTGACCCTTTGGGGTTGGGATCACTTTCGTAATAATGTTCATTTGGCTATGGTTATTGAAGCTATGGGTTTGGGTCCTCGATATTACTGCGTGATGAGGTCAATGCATCGAGGTTTTTCAGAACGAGTCTTTTTGCTTGCTCAATTCCTTCTTCATCAAAAGATATATCTTTACCCTCACTATGGTTTACCACTTAGAGGGCCCTTTAACTTCACACCTCATACTAGAGAGGTCAATGAAACAATTTCACAACAAATCCTTCCTATTAATGAGAGACCTAATAATCCATGTGCCCATTTTGGTAGAGAGAGGTAAAGTCAAACTCCTTAAAGGGCCCCTTTGTGAGTCCAAATTTCACCTAATGAACGAGATTCCGATCTACAGAGTAGGGAACAACTTGGGATTGAGGGATTCGTGTAGATTATAATACACTCACCTTAGGGGAATGTATTGACGGCTGTGCTCGATCATAACCGGGAAAAAAGCATCAATGACCTTGAGCCAAGGGTGAATTAGAGAACTCCCACCAGTTGACCCTAGAAGGTTGAGTTCAAAGTTAGTCTGATGTCTTCGATTGGTAAGTTGACTGGTAAACAAAGGTTCTTCGGGGCTAAGGGATCCATATGAGAGAAATTGAATGTTATCACCTCCTTGAGTTGGCATCAAAGAGCATCAGGAGTCCCGTCTTGGTGTCATTCTCAAGTGGGAGGGATGTCGGAGATCACGGTGTATCCATTTGGAGATGGTACATTCGGTGGTCCTCGGGCATGGCCCTCACAAGTGGTATCAGAGTGCGGTTTCTGTCCGTGGATGGATAAAGGTCTTAATTGTCTCTTGTAGGAAGGAGTGAGATAATGAAAAATAATAAAGAGATTACCTTTTTGAAAGGTCTATCTTTGAAAAGAATTTAAGTAGTTGTATATCTGAAAGGTTTTTCAACTCGATTGCTAAGAGAAAGGATATTTTTTTTTCACAGCCATAAAAATATGCCACGTAGACTTACAAAAAGTCAGGCTGCTCTGGATTCACCAACAGTTAGTGCTTCAGATCATACGCCACTCAATTCACAAGTGCCACCAATACCCCAAGTTACCCATGTGCCACGTTCCAACCAAATGTCACTTGTTGTAGCCCTTGTAGAGGGTTTTGAGTGTGACAAGGATCTCAAGGCCCTTCTCAAATTTGTGCAACCGCATCCATTTTTAGGCACAGGTGATGATGTGCCTACCCTACTAGAAGAATGGATAATTCAGATGGATGACTAATTTGCTCTTGCTGGTTACAATTCAGTAGCTCAAGGGATACTGGGAAGATCCAAGCTAGAAGGACCTGCAAAAACATAGTGGAAGCTCAACTGTCAAACTCAGGTGACTCAGAGTTGGGATGAGTTAAAGCATCATCTCAAGGAATGCTATCTTTCCCTAGACTACTCCACCACTAAGATGAATGAGTTTCTTAAATGCAAACTGGGGAATAGGTCTGTCAAAGTTTACTATGAGGAGTTTGTCCGTCTTTCACAATATGCTCCTCTCATGACAGAGGAATAGAAATTAAGTCGCTTCATCCTTGGACTTGGAGGAGATTTGGCTCTTGAAGTAGAGTCCCTCCGACCTGTCTCACTCACACAGACGCTTTAATCTGGGCCAAGTCAAAGCATAAGAGCCCTTTTTAAGGGAGGCACACAACTAATAGGAAGCAAGAATTTCCTTCTTACCATGGTCAACCCTGTCAAGCAAATAAAGTACCATTTATACCAAAGCCATCTGCCCAGCCCCAACCGCCACCACACTTTGTAAGTGTGAACTCCCTTCCAGCCACTCAAAGTGGAAGACAAATTCAATGATAAAAGTGCCTAGAGTTTGGTCATAAGAAGTCCAAATGCCCTAAAGGAAATGACTCCAGTAATTTGGCCCATCATGCTAACCATATGAATCCACCCAATCAAGGGGGACAATTCAGAAACCTTCAAACCAGAGTGAGAAATAGAGCACAGGCAAGACCTAATCCCATGCCTCATCGTGGACAAGATCCAACCAAAAACCCACCTAGAACATCAACTATGAACTTCATTTCAGTAAAGGATGAGATGGAGGAGCAAGCCCACATCTATGCTGCCTTGGATCCTAGTGGCCGAAATCAACAAGACTAAGGGAGATTATAAGGGTAAACCTCTTTCCTTTCTTATTGATTTTGGTAGCTCACATTAATTTTTGTCACCTAACACTGTAAAAAGATTGCAAGTCACCTCCCAACCCACAGGCCGTAAGTTACAGGTTTCTCTAGCAACTGGATCCACTATTTTGATAGATGAACAAACAATATATCTATCTTTTCAACTAGAAGGTCACTCAACCCAACAAAGATTTGGAATCATAAAGATGGGACAATTTGAAAGGATCCTAGGGATCTATTGTTTGAGCAAAAATAAAGCCAACATCCATTGCAGTGAAGGAAGCATCTCTTTTTTAAACTCAAGGGTGAACAAGTCTTAGTTCAAGGCAGAACAGGGAAAGCTCCCTTGAAGGTGGTCAAAGCCAGTCGTTTGGTTAAGGGATTAAAGAAAGGACTCTGAGTTTATGTTATAAGACTCAATAAACTAGAGACAAAATTAAAAGAATCAGAGCCTTAATGGCTAAATGAATATCAAGATATTTTTCCAGGGGAGTTAACAAATCTTCCACCACCTAGGGAATTAGTGCACAAGATCGAGCTCATTCCTGGTGCCAAACCAATAGCAAAGTCTCCCTACAAGATGTCACCTTCCAAATCCATAGAGCTAAAGAATCAGTTGACTCAGCTTTTGGAACAAGGTTTCATCAAACCCAGTGTCTCTCCCTAGGGTGCTCCTCTACTTTTCCAAAAGAAGAAATATGGAACATTCAGACTTTGCATAGATTTTTGACGCCTAAATCAGTGCACTGTCAAGAACAAGTATCCCTTGCCTCGCATAGATGAGCTGCTTGATCGACTCGGTGGTTCCAAATTTTTCATCAAGATTGATCTTAGGTCAGGCTATTACCAAGTTGGGATTAAAAGGGAAGATATTCCAAAAACAGCTTTCAACACAAGGTTTGGGCATTATGAGTTCACTGTCATGCCTTTTGGCCTAACTAATGCCCCTATCACATTTAGCCGTCTCATGACTGACCTCTTCAGGACAAAGTTAGATGATTTTGTTCTAGTCTTCTTTGATGACATCCTTATATATTCAAAGACTAGAGAAGATCATGAATGGCATGTACGCCATGTCTTGGAGATTCTCAAAAAAGCCCAACTCTACGCCAATCGGAGCAAATGCTCTTTCCTTGTAGAGAAGGTTGCCTATTTGGGATACATAGTTTCAAAATATGGTCTTTCTCTCAACCCAGCTAAGGTGGAAGTTGTAGTTCAGTGGCCCATTCCCAAGACTATTTCAGAAGTACATGGATTCCTTGGCCTCACAGGATGGTGTAGAGTATTTATCAAAAACTATGCACTCATCGCAGGCCCTCACACTGAACTCACTAAGAAAGAGGAACCCTTTATCTGGTCTGACAAGAGAGATAGATCCTTCAACAAATTAAAAGAGATCTTGGTCGGTGAACCTGTTCTCAAACTTCCAGATCTTGAAAAAACCTTTGAGGTGATAGTGGATGCTTGCATACAAGGTATAGGTGGAATCCTACAACAAGAAGGCCATCCCATAGCCTACGAATCATGACAGCTCAGGATTCATGAGACAAATTATCGCACCCAAGACCTCGAACTACTAGTTGTGGTTCATGCCCTCAAAAAGTGGAGACACTATCTTCTAGGTGAGATGTTTGAGCTTGTTACTGACCAGAAAAGCCTCAAGTGGATTTTCACCCAGCCAGATCTCAATATGCGACAAAGGTGATGGGTTGAATTTCTCTAAGAGTTCACTTTTGAGATCAAATTTAGACTAGGCAAGGAAAATCTGTAAAGAATGAGGATGCAAGAGAGCTACACAAGACAAGCACAAAGCACACAGAGATGGAAAGCTTCTTCTTCTTCTTTACAGAAAAGAGAGTACAAAATGACTAAGTGATAAAGCTGAAAAGTAGCACATATGTACATGCGGTCACTAAGTGTGAACTCTAGAAGCGTACTAGGCTGGCACTATAAGTGTAGTCCAGCTGTAGAATCACTGGCAGAGATCCTCCGTGTCGGTCACCTAACGCGCCAGTGAGTAAATGCCGTAAGCGGCCAAGACCCGTAGTGGATGCCAGCTCAAGGTGTAGAGCTCGACATCTCAACACTCCCCCTCGAGCTCTGCATGTCGCAGAGTCCAAGCATAGTCCGGAAACGTCGAAGCTTCTCAGCTCCGAGGGCCTTGGTAAAGATATCCGCTATCTGCTCCTCTGTGATGACGTACACCAAGTCGATGTCGCCCGCCAACACTCGCTCTCGAACATAGTGGTAATGGACCTCTATGTGTTTGGTCCTGGCATGGAACACTGGGTTCCTAGCCAACTGCATGCTGTTGAGGTTGTCACAATGGATGAAAATCTACTGGTCCACCTGCACTCCCAAGTCCTCAAGTAATGTGCGTAGCCAAGCTACCTCGCACGCCGCAACTGCTGCACCTCTGTACTCGGCCTCTGTGCTCGATAAAGCAACCGTAGGCTGCTTTTTGCTGCTCCAAGTAACAGCAGCACTCCCAAAAGAGAACATGAAGCCACTGGTAGATCTCCTATCAACAATGCTACCTGCCCAATCTGCATCTGTATACCCATACAATGCTAATGGTGCATCTGCTGCATAGAACAATGCGTAGTCAAGAGTACCTTGCACATACCTAAGTGTGCGTCGTACTCCATCCAAATGTGGCTTCCTCGGAAGTTGCATGAATTGACTCTCCAAGCCTACTGTGTAGCTCAAGTCTGGCCTCGTGATAGTCAAGTAGATTAGACTACCCACAATCTTCCTGTACATGTTGACATCCTCAACCACATCACCCTTCTCTGCACTCAGCTTTGCATTCACATCCAACGGAATAGAAATTGGCTTACAATCAGCCATACCATACTTTGACAACATGTCCAAAGCATACTATCTCTGTGATAGCCATACACCCTCTGGAGTCCTGATCACTTCAATGCCAAGAAAGTAGCGCAACTCGCCTAAATCTTTCATTTCAAACTCCTGTTTGAGAAGACCCTTCACATGGTCAATCTCCATAGCATTGTCACCAACAATAATAAGGTCATCTACATATATGGTAATGACCACAATCCCCACATCACTCTCACGTACATAGAGTGAATGATCAGCATGAGCTCTCCTAAAACCAATACTGACAAGATACTTGGCAATCCTGTCATACCATGCTCTAGAGCCCTGCTTCAAACCATACAAAGCTTTGAGAAGTCTACATACATAATCTGGGTAACCTGGATCGACATAACCAGGTGGCTGATCCATATACACTTCCTCTTGCAACTCACCATTCAAGAAGGCATTCTTTACATCCATTTGATACATAATCCATCCTCTAGATGCAGCCACTACTATGACAGCTCTCACTGTCGTCATCTTTGCCACTGGAGCAAAGGTCTCCTCATAGTCTATGCCATACGTCTGTGCATAACCCTTTGCGACCAGCCTTGCCTTGTGACGCTCAATGTTACCATCAGCCTTATGCTTGGTTTTATACACCCATTTACAGCCAATAGCTTTCTTGCCACTTGGCAATGGCACCAACTCCCATGTGTCATTTGCTTCCAATGCAGCCATCTCTTCATTCATTGCATCATCCCAATGCACATTTCCAACTGCATCCTCAAAACATGTGGGCTCCACATCCTGTATCACCTTAGCCATGTAGGCTTGGTGATGCGCTAGATACCCATCATAAGTCAATTTCTGAACTGGATTTCTGACTCTATTAGATCTGCGCGGTCCTGGGTCACTCCTTTGCCCTCTAACATCTTCTTGTACTTTCCTTACACCACGTGTCCTGACAGCCGGAATTCCAAATTCCTCATCAAGACTTTGTTCAGAACCATCTGAATCCATGTCTACATGTGAAAAACCTGATGATGCATCAACCATAAAGGGAGGTTCATCAACCTTTTCCTTTCCTTTTCTTGATACATTCCCTGTACCTGTTGGTGGAGTAACCTGCGTACGTAGTCTACCATTCCATGGTTTCTCAACAGAGCCACGAGAAGAGGACTCTTGTGGTCCACTCAAAAACTGTGACTGTGGCCTCACATTTTGTACAACCACATCATCTTTTACATCAGCCCCAATAGTGCCATGTGCATTACTGTACCAGCTGCTCATCTCATCAAAGATTACATCTCTGCTCACTCGTAATTCTCGTGTAGTAGGATTGTAGCACCTGTACCCCTTTTGTTCAAGGGAATATCCCACAAGAATACATTTCTCTGCTTTAGGATCCAATTTCCTACGCAACTCATCTGGTACATGCACGTAAGCTATGCAGCCAAACACTTTCAAGTGTGCCAAATCAGGCTTTGTACCTGTAAACTTTTCCTCAGGTGTTACATCATGCACCGCAGCTGTAGGTGTCCTGTTCATAATGTACACAGCTGTATTTACAGCTTCAGCCCAGAAATGATGAGGCATGTTCTTCTCATTCATCAATGCACGTGCAACCTCTGGAATGTGCCTGTTTTTCCTTTCTGCGACCCCATTCTGCTGGGGAGTATATCTGCATGTAAACTGCCTGTGTATACCATGCATTCGCAAAAAATCTGAAAAATCATTGGAGAAGTACTCTCCCCCTCCATCTGACCTCAATGTCTTGATTTGCATATCTGTCTCCTTCTCAATCATGACTTTGAAGTCTTGAAAGTGACCAAACACTTCACTTTTGTTACGCATGAAGTAGACCCATACTTTCCTTGTATGGTCATCAATGAAAGAGACATAATACCTGCAACCATGTATACTTGCAATATCAGTTCGACCCCAAACATCTGTGTGCACCACCTCAAGTGGCTTTTTACATACATTGCGCTCATGCGGAAATGAGTCCTTTGACTGTTTTCCAAACTGGCATGCTGCACACACTTTATGCATACCATCCACCTTGAATTTGGGCAAACCTTTTACAATCTGTTTTGATTGCATGCTGCGCAATCTCTGCTCATTGACATGGCCAATGCGTTTGTGCCAAATGTCAACATCAGCCACAACACCTATGCCCTTTGCAAATAATGCAGCTTTTACCTCAGGCATGTCTACATTCAGCGTAAACATTCTGCCCACACATTTGCCCTCTGTGATCAGCTTACAGTCATTCTGGAAATCTTCTACATAACAGCCATTTGGATTGAAGCAAACCTGCAAACCCTGCTCAACCATTTGTCCAACAGAAACAAGATTCTTTGTAATGTTTGGGACATGAAGTACATCTGCTAAGTACTTTGATTTCCCACTCTTCGTATTTAGAGGTATGTCCCCTACATGAGCAATGGGGTGAGCTGTGTCATCTCCTGTCTGCACATAGCCTGACACATCTGGTTTGCGCATATCTCTAAACCACTCTCCACGAGACGTCATGTGATTAGAGGCACCTGAATCCACATACCAAACATCATCTTGGGTGATATTCTCTGCAGTCATTGTATTCATTACATGTTGCATAACAAACATGCGCTCGTTTTTTCTGTCATCTGCATCTCTGCTAGTAGATGCATAGTTGCCCTGTTCTCTCTTTCTACTTGCTTTTCCCTTTGGACAGTCACGTGACATGTGACCTCTTTCACCACAAGTCCAACATTCTCTACTATCTGGAGTATGTTGCTGCCTGCTTGATCCTGCACCACGACCTCTTTGACACCCCCTGCCTTGAGACTGGTTTCCCCTGCCACCTGTATTGTTTTGATTTGATTGACCTTCCAGAAATTGGCCCCTGCAACCCCTTGGGCCTCGACCACGACCTCTACCTCTACCTCTGTTGGAGTTAGAATAGAAGGCCTGTTCAGAATTATTTCTGCCATGAGAAGAAGATGTGTCAAGGTTCTTCTCCTCAAGAATAAGCATAGAAATCAAATCTTGGAACACGGGGATGTCGTCTCTTGTATTCATGGAAGACCTAAAATGTACATACTCATCTCCTAGACCATCCAAGCATGCACGGACAATGTCATCGTCTTCCACTGAGACTTTAATAGATCCAAGAGCCTCAATGATACTCTTGATCTTCAAAGCATAATCATTGATGGAGAGGTTGTTCCTCTTAACCTGATTTAGCTCTGACTTTAGTTGAAGCTTCCTGGCCTTGGTGTTCACCTCGAACACTCTGCCTAAGTTTTTCCATGCAATGGCAGGGGTTTCAGCATCCTGTAGATAGCCCATCATGCCATCTGTGATGCTCATAGAAAGCCAATACATCACTTTTCTCTGGCCTTGTTGCCAGTCCCTCAAAGCTTTCCTTTGTTCTGCTGTAGCATTTTCCTCGGGAATCTCTGGTTCCTTTTCATTGTCTCCTTCTACATAGTCCCAATAACCTTTTCCTTTTAGGAAATTTGTTATTCTGAACTTCCATGCAGGGTAGTTATTTTTCTCAAGCTTCTCAGTAACAATCTGACTGAAATCGTCAGACATCTTGAAGCACTAAGACAAAATAGCTGCAATCTGTAAAAACCTGCAAATCTGTTGAACCTGCTATCGTGGTTCCTGTAACGCTTTCTACACTCAACGAGTGTCCACAATCAAGCGTACATACAACCACTGTACTTGTACAGTAAATCTCTGTATACTGCACTTTGGAGACCTATTCAGAAACTTGTGTGAAACGAAGGGATTGCGAACGAAGGGATTGTGATGCTCTTGCTCTCTTAGCCTCTCTTGCCTGCACTAGGCTCTGATACCATGTAAAGAATGAGGATGCAAGAGAGCTACACAAGACAAGCACAAAGCACACAGAGATGGAAAGCTTCTTCTTCTTCTTTACAGAAAAGAGAGTACAAAATGACTAAGTGCTAAAGCTGAAAAGTAGCACATATGTACATGCGGTCACTAAGTGTGAACTCGCTAGAAGCGTACTAGGCTGGCACTATAACTGTAGTCCAGCTGTAGAATCACTGGCAGAGATCCTCCGTGTCGGTCACCTAACGCGCCAGTGAGTAAATGCCGTAAGCGGCCAAGACCCGTAGTGGATGCCAGCTCAAGGTGTAGAGCTCGACATCTCAACAAAATCAAGCTGCAAATGCTCTAAGCCGACCAATAGTGGCCCTTGCCATTACGCTAGTCCACTCAACTCTACCCGAAGAAGTTCAAACCGCCCTCCAAATTGATGAGCAATTTGGTCCGTTGATCCAAGAAATCCAAGCTCAATTTCAAAAAGACTACTCTATTCAAGATGGACTCTTATTCTTCAGGAATCAATTTTGCATACCTACATGCTTAAGGATGCAAATACTAAAGGAAGCTCATGAAACTCTCCTTGCAGCTCACCCCGGTTATCACAAAATGTTTGCTTCCCTTTAAAAAATTTTCTATTGTCCTAAGATGAAAAAGGATACCTTAGAGTATGTTAAGAAGTGTTTCGTACGCCAAAAGGTGAGGGCTGAAAGAGTTAAGATTCGTGGGAAGCTACAACCATTGGATATACCTACAATGAAATGGGAGTTCATCAGTATGGATTTTGTAACAAGGTAACCCAAGACTGCTGATAATTTTGATTCAAGTTTTGTGGTGGTGGATAAACTCACCAAAGTAGCTCACTTTGTCCTAGTCAAAACCACCACCTCTACAGCAGATATTTCTCAAATTTTTGTAAAAGAAATTATCAGATTACATGGAATACCTGCTAGGATAATCAGTGATCATGATGCCAAGTTTACCTCTAAGTTTTGGAAGGCCATGTTCCAATCCTTAGGCACTCAATTAAACCTGAGTTCAGCCTATCATCCAGAGACTAATGGACAAACCAAAAGAGTTAATCATGTCATAGAAGATATGTTGAGATCATATTGCAGTCAACAACCTCATCTTTGGATCAAATACTTACCCTTAGTGAAGTTTGCTTATAATTCTTCCTACCATAGAAGCCTAGGAAAGCCCCCATTCAAAGATCTTTATGGACAAGACTGTATCATTCCTCTTAGAATGGCCGACTCAAGTCTCCCAGTTCTTGCAACAAAGAATACACTTGAAGAAATAGATCGCCAAGTCAAAACAATAAGGGAGAACCTTAAGAGAGCAAGTGACAGGCAAAAGAGTTATGCTAATTTACATAGATCTCCCCGGATTTTTAAGGCAGGAGATAGAGTTTTCCTTAGGGTCAAACCAAAGAGAAGTTCACTCAAATTGGGAAAATACAGGAAGTTAGCATATAGATATTGTGGACCCTTTGAGATTTTGAGAAGGATAGGGGACCAATCTTACAAACTCGCTTTACCCCCTCACTTGTATGTGCACAGTGTTTTTCATGTTAGCTTGCTAAAAAGATATGTTGCGGATCCCCTTCACATCATAAATGATGAAGATACTATTCTTATCACACAAGAAGAATTCTAGATGGAAACAGAGCAAATTTTAGACATGAAGGAGAGGAAGCTACGACATCGAACAATTCGGGAGGTTTTAGTCCAGTGGAAGGGCTATCCCATTGATGATTCCTCTTGGGAAGATTGGGAACGCCTTACTTCTCAGTTTCCTCATCTTCTTTTATCGAGATTCTCCTCTTTTTTGTACTCAAACTAAACCATGTTAGCCCATGTAACTACAAGTCCAAGTTCTAACTTCCTGAAATTTTGTAACCGGACCTTTTGCTAAATAATAACAAGATTAGCATTGTCCTTTACATCTTGTGACTCGGATCTGTGTACAGAATTACAAAATCAATAAATAGATTTAGCTAAGTTTGAAATTCTCTCTCAAGGACTTCTATCAAATATCAAAGGACTCATAACCAATTTCATTATATCCACCACCAGGAAAAATTAGAGGAAGAAGGATTTAAGACAGATCTTAGAACATAATGAACCTGTTAAGGGATATAACAAAGATACATTTTCTAGAGGTCAATAAGCCCATCCATTACATGATCAAAAAAGCAACTATCACAAGCAGGGCACATATTTTTTTGCAAACAAACTCCAAAGTTGGCGGAGGTTTGACAATTAGAATGTGCTCTTTAAGCTATATCTATTGATATATAGTACGCCATGAGATTCCTCATATTTTAGAAGATTCTTTTTTTGATTCACCCTATGACGTGACAACTCTATCAGGATCTAAGTGAATCAAAAAAAGAATCTTCTAAAATATGAGGAATCTCATGGCGCGCTATATATCAGTAGATAGAGCTTGAAGAGAACATTCTAACTGTCAAACCTCCACCAACTTTGGAGTTTGTTTGCAAAAGTTTATCAATGCGCCTGTTTTGGTAGAGAGAGGTAAAGTCAAACTCCTTAAAGGGCCCCTTTGTGAGTCCAAATTTCACCTAATGTCCCCACAACATAAAATTGGGTTCAACTTTCTGGCCAGCAATTAACCCTCTGAAATACACCCACCCACCGAACCATTTGATAAATGCACCTTCACAAGGTAATACTATGATACTAGAAAATATTATTCCAATCATGTCAAACCAAGAATACATTTCAAGCATTTGAAAGCAGCATGCAAACTGTTGCATATCCTTGCAAATGTGCATTTATCAGGTCGTTCACACCTTTTTTCTTTATAGAATAGTTTTACTTCCTTTTTCCTTTAATATACGGTAAAATTATCTAGTTATCTTTCAAGCAATCACATATACTTCTCCATGCATATCCCTATCCTCGTCCCAAGACTCGCATATCCTGTCCCCTCCGCCATGTGTGGAGGCGGTGCCTTTACACAGATTCCGGTTCTTATTTTTTCTTTATCTTGTGTGGGAAATGCTTCAAAGATAATCTACTTTAGGTTTCTTTAAAATCAATAATCCCGAGAAGAAGAGCAAAGGTCTGGCTGATGAGGACAATTGCGAAATAGTTTATTTAGGTTCTTAGCCTTTCCAAGGTTCCTTTTTACCAACAATTTGAAGAGTCCCTTAATTGAATCACATCCTCCTCCCTTATCATGATCCCTCCATGGATCCTTTTTCCTTCCTCCTTTTTCCATCAGCATCAAGCCTACCTAGACTAGGCCGATTTCCAGACGCATCCGCAGGTCCATTTCACCCGACCGGGACACACTCCCATTCAATCCCTGTTCTAGGGAATTGAATGAACCCGATCTCACAACATAGACCAACGGTTATTAGTCCTAGCCAAAAAGAACCATCCCCCGTTGTATCCCACATGTAAGCACCTGCACCGGCCTTTTTCCAATCACGAAGATAATTTCACACATAAATCTCTATATTATGCTAGGACTATCCACATCAATATTCTCAGTAAAGTTTTTAATCCTAGTTTAAATTTAAATTAAGCACCTTGTGTGATAATCCCTTAATTCCTATTCCCTTTTAATTTCTCTACTCAAACAAGACCTTAAAAATCATCAATCTCGTGGAAATTTAAGGTTTTGTCTAGACGAAAGTTTCGAGGTAGCCCTGACTTCAATGAATCCCATTTTTGGTCCCTCTTCATCATTTGCCATCCATGGGACATCTCCATGGAAGCGATGGGAGTTTTATGTTCAAGCAACACGGTCATGAAATCCGTGAAGCTATCCCCTTACTCCCCCCTTCGAATTTGCAAAACAAACTTGAAATGAACAATGCATCTGCTTTCTATAATGAGCTTTTTCTTGGTGTGTCTATGCGTGGTACACACCAAACTTTGAAATGCACCAACTTGCAATTTTGGACAATTAATCAAAAACTTCCTTTGAGTGCTTATGCAAAAGTGAAACCCTTCTATGCAATGGTAGTGTAAAAATTGCAAAGTTTCTAAGAGTGGACATGCTAGTGTATTGTAAAATATGCATGTAATAGTGTATGAATGATTAAAAAATTCTTCTTTACGAAGGGATTTAGGCATACCTTTACTACCGTGGAGAGGATTGATTATGTTGCTACAAGAGGCTTATGGTTTCGAAACGTAGTGTGTATATGGTAGGGTCTTCTCCTTGCTTTGGAAGAACAATGATGAAGTGTATTGATGTACCCAGTTCTTTTTTGCTTCACTTTTCTTGAAAACCACCAATTTGGCTATGGGAGTAAAGAGAGGTTAACAAAATTCAAGCTATAGAAAGTTTGTAGGTTAAGAGAGAGAAGGTGAAGAGTATAATGGTAATTTGAATTATGATTATGGCTTCTCTTAAGGAGAGAGGTGTGTGTACGGTGTGTATGAAGGAGGATTAGATTTGGCTTTCACAGCTCACTATCAAGATTGCACTTTCAAAATGTGAAGAGAAGTGAAGTGTTCAATGAGTAGGGAAGGCCTCCTTTTAAGCTTAATTTGATAAGGTCCTTAACTACTCTTAATAAGTTACTTTTTCATATCTTGGTATCATTTCTTCCTATTCAAAGCTTCTCCAACAAGCTACTTATGCAAGAAGCTACTTTTCCTACAAGTGGCTACTTTTTCAATATGTGGCTTATGCAAGAGGCTACTTTCCCAACAAGTGGCTTATGCAGCAAGCTAGTTTTCCAACAAGTTACTTTTTCACCTTACCCTTATTCTTTCTTTGTTTTCTTATGCAAATTTATTTTTTCTTGAGATAAAATTAATATCCCATGCATTGGTTATATCCACGTTCCCATGGTGAAAATCGAAAGTGTCTTGTGCATAGCTAGGCTGCTTTGACTATAGACCAAATTTATTTGATCGTATTTGAAAAGTAGACGGCTTAGATTTGTCATCAAGAGTAAGGGCTAAGAGGAGGACCTTATAATGTGCGTGCGCATGCACCCACCCTTACCCAGGCATAGTAGGCCCATTGTGTATGGGCCTACTGTCTCATGAAGTTTATGAGAATAAAAAAGTCAAGTGTGAGCCTTACAAAAGAAGTACAACATCAAGAAGTCCAAAATGAAGCAAATTTTAACATAATAATATCTAGTATTGACTTTAGGAGTTTTAAGTCCTCCTATAGGAGTTTTAAGTCATGTGCACATCATTATAGGCAAGGTTGGTTTTCTACTAAGATTATGGTTAATTTACCATCACTAAGGCATAATGCCTTATTTTGTATAACCAATGGTTAGCACCTAAAATAAACAGGTAGAGTCAAGATTTTAAGCAAGTAGGGTAAGAGAGGCAAGAGAAGGGATAGAGAGGGAAAACAATTATGATCAAAAATACAAAGAATTACTTAGGGAAAAATTTAGTGAAACCATAAATTTATAGGAAAAAATCAGTCACAAAGAGAGAGCTGGTAGGAGGTACCCTCAAAGAGGGCAGTGTTAGGTGAAGACTCAACAAAGTAGCCCTCCAGTAGCACAAACCTTCCCAAGGTTGTGATATGAAGCAGTATACTCATCCGCTCTATCATGCCCAAAAGAGTCAAATTCTCCCATTGGGACCAAAGCAGGGAAAATATTCCAAGTAATTACCACAAGACAATAAACCCATCAGCCTTCATATTATCCTATTGAGAACAGAGCCAGTATCTATACATGTTGTTTACCCACAAAATCAAAGGAGGGCAGGCCATCCATCGACTCAAAAATTATGTGCACTTATATCAAAGCAAGCCACCAGGTTAGGCTAGGTAAAAAAGGTAAAAATTTTAGCTATCATGGGGAAGAAGTCAATGAGATAAGGTGAAAATATATATAAAAAATATAAGTGGAAGTTAGAGGAATATTTTAGTGAAAATACTTCATAAGGAGCCACAAACGTGTATGTGTGTGTGTGCGTGCGCGTGCGTGCGTGCGTGCATGTGCGCACACATGCATGCACGTGTGCTCACCCTTTGTAACAGAATTAGGCTAATACCATTGATTGTAGCAAAATTAAACTGACAATAGTGAGCATTTCATTAAGAAAATTCCTAATGAAGGTGGAGAGGAAATGCTTGATTAAAGATATCAATATAAACATTACACCTAGGTAGCTTGGCATGAACAATACTTGTAAAAGAGAGAATTTGAGAAATTGACAATAGTTGAGAACCGCATTTACAGGGAGCCGTCCCCCTTCCAAAAGGATTTTGTATTATATGTTCTCCCATAAAGAGACTTGATACAATACATTCTTTGTGTTCCTTGAGACCTTGTTGATGCCATGAAGATGGAAAGGAGGACACTTGTCTTAATGCTACACCCCTTGCTTGATATGACCAAGGCCTTTCATTGACAAGCCCTAGTCTTGGGCCAATGAGCTTGCATCTAGTGCATTCTAGCTAGGTTGACCATCTCTCTCTCTCTCTCTCTCTCTCTCTCTCTCTCTCTCTCTCTCTCTCTCTCTCTCTTATTGGCTCTTTATGTCAAATCGCCAATAGGAATTAAGCTTGCACGTGGGTTTCTCAACTCTCATTGGACCTCTTGGTAGGCTGCCCAATAGCATTCTAGTTTAATTTGAAGTAACTTGGCTACGGGTCTGACATGTGTCCTTTATGCCTCTTGTGGAAGGGTGACTCTTTGGGGGGGGGGGGGGGGGGGGGGGGGGGGGGGTTCTTTCTCGTGCTCCTACATGTATATCTCACTCCCTCCTTTGTAGGACTAGTTTTTGGCTTTTGGGCTCAAGCACCTCAAGAACCTCAAGCACCTAAAGTTAGCCAAAGTCTTACCTAAAGGTTCTAGGCCTAAGGACTTTTTATCACTCAAATTTGGAGGCTTTAATGAAGCTTAAACTAAGGTCTTTTAATGCTCCAATAGGTGCATATTTCTCCTTGGTAGACCTCTCTCCATTTGGACCCTTATTGAGATGAGTTTATCTCTCCTCTTGGTCCCCTACTAAGAATGGGTCTAGCAGCACATATATGTATCCTAACTCTTGTTCCCATTTATCTCCTCATATTAAATGATCAGCTCAATATGAGAAAATCATTTGGGATAGGTGGATATTAGATTTTATGACATTACTTCTCTCTTGAAATCATAGTCGTCCTCGACTATGAGGTAGAGAAGGTAAGGCCTAGTCATTAGTCCATGGTTTCCTAGCGGGTGAAAGATCCCTTTCTACCCTACGACATCATTCTAGAATTGATGACTAATTCATTTGGTGCTTGAGAGACTTAGCTGTCGCAATCATGTCTTCTCTTTAGTCCATTTCACATTTCCAAAGTAGAGTAACGAATTCGCCACAAACATGATCCTAAGCATGCATACTTGTTAAATTTGTGCACAATAACAAAAAAATGAGAGATTCTTTTAAGATAAAACCATTGTCATTTGAAATGCATTTACATTTGCTTACTCTATTGTAGCATTGTGAGCACTAATAATTGACAAGGTTCATATCATCCTTAAGCTAGTTCCTTGCATCCATCTAGCATCCTCAAAAGGATAATTCTTGAATTTAATAAGATACAGTCGAATAATCTTACCATTTCTTAGCACCTTGTCTTCATGTCGAAGGATGGATTCGGGTTTGTAGCACCTCTCCTTGATCCTTGATCTCTAGAGAGTCTTCATTTATTGGTTCTGTTGGTGGCTCTCCATTGTAAGGCTTGAGTAGGCTCACATGAAAAGCATTTTGTATGAGCCAATGATTGGGAAAATTTAATTGATAAGACATCTCGTTGATTGGCTTAAGAATTTGAAAAGGACCATAGTATATTTTTGCTAACTTAGCATAATACTTCTGGTGGCCCGTAGGATTCTTATCCATAGTTTTTCTTAAAGTGGCCTTGGAGAATTTTAGCAAGACCCAATCATTTTCCTTAAAAGCTAAGGCTCTTCTGTGCTTGTTAGAAGTATCCTTTTACCATTGTTGTGAGATGGATATAGCCTCTTTAATCTTTTGAAAAGACTCTTGTAGATCTCGACTATACTCATCAATGACAAAGATCTTCCCATGTACCTTAAGTAGCAAGGGACTTTTAGACCTTCCCTCTATGACCTCAAAAGATGCCTTTTGTGTAGAAGTATGTATGGTGTTATTGTATGTATACTCTACAAGAGGCAAGTACTTCTCCCATTGTGAGCATTGATCTACTTCTGTGACATAGGTTTTTAGCTGACCTAGAATTGTAAGGTTAGCTAGCTCACTTTGGCCATTCATTTGTGGGTGATAGGCCGAAGATATTCTCAGAGAGACCCTCCAAATATTACTGGTCATTCTAGGATCTCTATCCGACACTATAGATGTTGGCAAGCCATGGTATTTAAAAATATGATATATGAAGAGTGTTGCCATTTGGTGTGCCTTAATAGTCTTTTTGACAAGTATACAATATGCTTGTTTGCTAAATTTGTTGACTATTGTCTATATTCTTACATTTCCATGGGTAGACTTGGAAAATCCAAAGATAAAATCCATGGATATGCTCTCCCATGGTTAATTAGGAATTGTCAGTGACTAGAGTAATCTAGGTTTCTTCCCTCTATCATACTTTGTCTTTTGGCATACCACATATTTTGAAACTTAATCTTGTATGTCTACTTTCATGGTGGGTCAATAGAAGTATGTCTCTACTCCTCAAAGAGTAGGTTGAATCCCTTTATTCCATGCATAAGGAGGAGCATGGGATTCATACATTACTTTCTCACGAAGCGAGTTAGGAACACATAGCCTATTACCATAGAGGAGATAAACATCCTGCAAGGTGAATGGTTCCTCTTTCTTCCCTAAGGCAAGGGCTGAAATTTCATCCTTCAAATTGGGATCAATAGCATACTCTTCTATCATAAAAGATAGATCATTGTGAGTTGCTACAAATAATGCATTTGATCTTGGCCATCATGATTATGCATTGGCCACTTGATTGTGCTTGCCAACAATGCTCAAATAGCAATATGAAAATTAAATTGTGAAAGAAAATTTGTCCACCTCATTTGTTTGTCGAAGAGCTTGGTTTGCATCATGAAATCCTGGAGGCTTTGGTGATCCGTACGTAGGATGAATGGAGTCTCCAAAAGATAGTGCTTCCATGAGTGTAGGGTATATATGTAGATCTAGTAGATCCTTTTCCTATATTCCCAATACTCACTCATTGGAGATAAGTCTTCAACTCTTGAATGCTATGGCATGCCCTTCTTGAAGCAAAACTGGTCAAAGGCGATCGCCACAAGCATCACATTGGACCTCAAATGGCTTTGAGAGATCCAATAGTGTAAGCATGGGTTGAGACATAATCTTTCCTTTGAGCTTGTCAAAGGAATCTTGCTCTTTTGTAGTCCATGTATACCTAACGTTCTTTTTTGTTAAGTCGTGTAATGGTACTGCTATTAGCCAGATTTTCTCTATGAAGCATCTATAGTATGCACACATACCAATAAAATTTTGTAGCTTGTGTAGATTCCTTGGATTAGGCCATCCTTTTATTATCTCTAACGTTCATTCGAATGCCATCTTGAGAGATAATGTGATCTAAGTATTGAATCTCTTGTAGGAAAAATTCACATTTCTCTATTGATTAATGAAATGTTTATCCTCTCTTAGAACTTAAAAGCTTACCTGGAGATGTTGCTTATGCTCCTCAAAAGAATTGGAGTAGATTATGGTATCAACAGTGAAACCTCCTAGAAAACTTGTAGTAGGGCCTAAATAGTTTCACCTTTAAGCGGTTGAATGTGACTGGAGCATTTGCCAAGACAAAATTCATGACAAGATATTCATAAAGATCAATTGTCATACAAAAAGCGGTCTTTACGATATCTTCATTGACTACCCTTATCTGATAATAGCCACTTTTAAGGTCAACCTTATTGAAGTAGGTAGACCCTTTTAATTTATCAAATAGATCTTCTACCCATGGCACGGGAAATCTATTTTTGATAGTAATTCTATTTAGTGCTCTATAGTCGACACACATACAATATATGCCGTCTTTCTTTTGGACTAAGAGGATTGGTGAACAAAATGGTGAAGAGCTAGGCCTCATCGTCCCCTTTTCTACCAGTTCAAGAATTCCTCTTGTTGAGCTTGTGAGACTCGATAAGGAGGCTTATTAGGCGGTGAGTTTCCTGATAGAAACTCTATTACGTGATCAGCATTCCCTCGTTTTGGAGGTAGCTCTCAAGGTCAATAAAAACATCTTGTAATTTACTTAGAAACTTATATATTAACTCTAATCCCTCTTGATTGCCCACTATTTTATCTAGAATAACATTAAGATCATTTACAAATTCCTTCACAAAAATCATGTATGCGGAAATTGATCTTTTCATTGACTTATTAAAAGCAAGCATATTTACAAGGGATATGATGTTATCCAACTCATTAGCATCTATGTACATATTCTTTTTCTGTACTCAAAATATATTCTCCTTTCAGAGAACTTCATATTGGCAGCCATGCGATTGAACCATGGTGCCCCTAAGAGAACATATGCATCCTCATGTTGGAGATGGGAGATGAAAAAGTCCTCTTTGTTGATGTAGCTTTGGACATGAAGCCTCAAATTCCCAATCAAGAGAGTAACGAAGGTGCTTTGTCCCTTGAAAGCCCCATTAGCCGTCACATTGTCTCCCATATCAAAATCTTGTATGCCTAAACTAGTGGCCAACTCCGTGGATGTAAAGTTGTGAGTTGAGCTAGGGTCAAAAAGGATAAAGGCATCATGTTATCTCACATTTCCTCAAGCATAGGAAATGGGAGATCCTTTGCAATGAGAATCCCCTTTTGGAGTTTCAATCATAGAAGCTCTAGGTGGCTCATTGCGTGCATTTCTTTGGGGACAAGTGTGATAGCCATGTCCTTTCTCCCTAGCTTTTTGGTTGTTGTTTCTAGAGTTGCCTTTAGTAGAATTTTTAGCATTGTCCTTCCCTCTAGTTTCCATGGTCTTTAGTTTTCATGGGCTCAGAATTCCTCTTAGCCCCTTGTTGGAAATTAATTTGTGAAGCGACCATAGTATGATGTATGACCACAGAAATTGTCTAGGCCTTTAAAAATTCACATATTTGGCCATGTCTTTAAATAGCCCAGCACGAAACTGTTGTTTTTATCTCCAAATTCTATCTTTTTGTAGATAGTGTCTTTGAAATGAAAATTTGTGTATAGACCCATAGGGAGATAGCTTAAAACTTTTCCATTTGGTAAGAAATTTGTCTTCGGCATTGCTTGCAAGAAACTGATCATTATGGAATCTATTAGTGTTTTCCATGTCCTTGGAGCTTCTCCATTAGCTCATAGACTAGCCCACATTGTCTGGCGGATTTTTGAAAATGCATAGCTACATGTTGTGGCTTAGAGGGCTTTGTGAAGCCCTCATCTCCAAAGGCTGCATCAAATTGCTAAAAAAAGGCCAAGACTTTGTTCGTGGCACCAAAGGTGCCATCATAGGTAAGAAAAGAGATATTCTTTCCTCCCTCCTTGAACTTCTTGAGCTTGTTGGATCTTTTTCAAGTGGCATAATACTTCTGATGCCCTCTCCTTTTTTGCTCTTTAGGGGATAAGCCACTGCTTTCATCAAAAGAAGAGGAAGGTGATGAGGGTAAAGAACAGGGTGGCATCTTTCTCTCCAAGGAATAAGTTGATAAATATGGAGAAGAGGGTGACCTCTTTCTCTCCTTTTTCTTCCTTTGATTCCTCTCTTCCTTCTTGAGATTACAAGGAGAGGGAGTATGCGGTAATCTTTTTCTCGTAGAAGGAGTTAGAGATCTAATCGTCGCTGTCATGGAGCCACATCTTTCAAAGGTTTTGGAGACTCACTTAGTTATAATTTGTAGGGTTCCTTCTCTTCTCTCACCAGAGAGAGTCTTCTTTTTGTAGTCTCTCCAAGAGGCTTCCTAAGAACTCTCTCTTCTTGGGGAGTTTGGAGAATCCCATGGGTGCAAAGTAGTTGAACAACTTCGCCTTGTAGAGTGGGGTTGCCCATTGCTTTTTGTAGCTTGGTAACAAGATAATTCACAAGCATAGGGACATCATTAGTAGCACCTTCATGTGAAAAATCAAAGTCATCAATATTCATTCTACTCTATTTATTATTGTCAGCCATGCTAACAAAATTTAGGTGGATGCTAACTTATTTTTTTGGTGACTTAAAAACCTATTGTAATAAGTTTAAGGACCTCTCCTCTTAAGCAAGAAGAGAGAAACCAATAGCTCTAATAACAATGTAATGGAATTATCCTAATAACATTGATTGTAGCGGAATTAAAATGACAGCAGTGGGAATTTCATTAAGAGAATTCATAATAAAGGTAGATATGAAATGCTTGATGAAAGATAGAAGAATAAACATTACACCTAGTTAGCTTGGCATGAACAATACTCGTAAAAGAGAGAGAAATTGAGAAATTGACAACAGTTGAGGAGCGAATCTATTTGGAGCCGATCCCCCCTCCAAAAGACTTTTATATTATATGTTCTCCCATAAAGAGAGACTTGGTACAATACATTCTTTGTGTTCCTACTTCATCATTAAGCTTTTGATATGGATGACCTGAGTAGTACAAGGGTAGGGCAACTGTCTATTGCGTGGATCTATTGAGATTCTTAGATAAATGATCTTTTTATTGATATATCCCTAGTTATAATATTGTGCCTAGACCTCACCAATGGGGTTGGATGGGGATAAGGATGGATTATGTGATCCTATGTTATGCAGCTATCTAATTCTTGGTTGATGAGTGTTTATCTATTACGTCCTTGTAACTTTGGACAAAATGTAGACCTTTGAAAAACCTAGTGATTGGATAGTACATGCATAGTCATTTGGGTTACGCTCAGCTTGGATATTTTGATGGTTGATCTACTAACCTCTCAATCATCTTTGGAATTGTTGACCGAATACAAAATCTATCTTTTTAGACAACTAAAATCTAAGCATATGGTAAAGTATCTTGTATGATAAAGTATATGGTTATATTGAGACTCTTGAAGCTAATTGGATAAATTCCATTCATTTGGTGGGTACTTGCTCATTTGGTACTGACATCTCAACATTGCAACATAGGGATTTAAGAGGAAGTGGTAGTTAGTAGTTGATCTATATATTCTAAGACTATAATGAATGACTACTCAAAACAAACTTTAGTAGACTTAATTTAATTGATAGTGATTATGCCATTTGAATCAGAAGGGGGTAATCGCCTTATGATCCACGTAGGAGTAAAAGATATTTTTATGATGTAAGAAAGCTACATAACTTATTTAGTTTCTAACTCAAAAAGTTACATCATGTTTTGAAGTACATCACATTTTATTTTTAAAAATATTAAAGGGTTCTCTTTTTACACTTGGATCAGAAGGGGTGGTGGACTTTTGATCACAATGAATACACCTTGAACTTAAGGGGAACTTTTGACAATTGGATCAAAAGAGGTGGTGGTCTTGTGATTACGATGAAAACAAGTGGGAAAACACTTCTTTAGGTTTATCTACTTACTTTTGGATGGGTTATTTGTCTTCTAAATAATTTGCACTATTTGATACTCTAAAAAGGATAATAGATTTACGTTAAAAAGGTTTTAGGTAGGACATGGATAATAATTGATGCTTAGTTGTTGTCCAACACTGAAGAACCGGGCTTCCTCTGCCTGGTGGACCTCCACAACTCAAAAGTTTTTTGTGTAAGATCATTGGAATGATCCCTCATTCTTATTATATTGTACAAAAATGAATCTAAGATTGAGTCCTTTTTGTACAAATCTTTATCTGGTTATCCAAATCGAGTTGTCTTTTAAACATCATGTTCTTTTGTGTATAAGTAGTAAGTTTAATACAACAACACATACGTTCTAAACACAAGGCCCTCTCAGGTAACTAGATTGACAAAGACCCTGATTTAGATTATTTTTTGTCTATGGGCTTTAAATTGACCAAATATCTATAATTCCTTAATAGGTTGATAGGTGCTATGTGGTCTTTTCTTGTCTATAGACTGGGTTCCTGCTCTTAGCTTTTGTAGTCTTTTGACTCTGCTGGTTTTAGGTTGTAGGTTAATCCAAAGGTACTTAATTAATTCAATTCTTTTGATTTCAGGACCATATTACGTGTAAACATACTTCTTTTTTTGTGGATTATTCAAGACCCTGACAAATTGGCAAAAACCTTGGAGAGCATCACAAAAGTCTACGTACAACATCTACATTATTTTTCCTCGCTGACAAAGCCTTAAAACTCTTACTGGAGTACTGTCTTCTCTAAAGACATTATCAAATATTATTATGCTGAAATTTGCTTCACTTCAGACTTCTTAATGTGGTAAATCTTTTGTAAGGTCATACTTGACTATTTTATTATCATCAACTTGACGAGGCAGTAGGCCCATACTCAATGGGCCTACTGCCTTAACATTGATGGCCTATGGTGACTAGGTAAGGGTGTCATAAAATCTAATATCCACCTATCCGAAACAGTTTTCTCATATTGAACTGATTATTTAATATGGGGAGATAAATGGGATACAGATATGTGCTGCTAGACCCATTTTGAGCAGTGGACCAAGAGGAGAAATAAACTCATCTCAATAAGGGTCCAAATGGAGAGAGGTATACCAAGGAGAAATGTGCACCTAATGGAGCCTTAAAAGACCTTAGGTAAAGCTTCATTAAAGCCTCCAAAGGTGAGTGATGAAAAGTCCTTAGGCCTAGAAACGTTGGGTAAGATTTTGGCCAACTTTGGGTGCTTGAGGTTCCTGAGGTGCTTCAGCCCAAAAACCAACAACTAGTCCTACAAAGGAGAGAGTGAGTCCAACATGTAGGAGCATGAGAGAGAACACACACACACACCCCAAGAGTCACCCTTCCACAAGAGGCATAAAGGGCACATGTCTCGCCCCTAGCCAAGTTACTCCCAATTAAGCTTGAATGCTATTGGATGGCCTATGGAAAGGGCCAATGGGAATTAAGCTTGAACTTTATGTAAAAAACCTTAAAATGGACCAATAAGAATACAAATCCCTTTAATTCCTATTGGGTAGCCTACCAAGAGGTCCAATGAGAATTGAGCAACCCATGTGCAAGATTAATTCCTATTGTCCAGTTCACCTAGAAAGACAATAGGAATTTATCTTGCAAGAATGTGTGTGTGTGTGTGTGTGTGTGTGTAGCAGTTCTAAATATATACAAATATATACGCAAACGAACTATACCAGTTCACAGACCAATAATTCTAGTTAAATACAATGGCTTTGTACAAAAATTTATTTGCAATTGAAAATAAATTCTATACAAGGTAGTAAAGATAACAAGTAAAACTTGGGAAATAGTCATCCCAGACTCTGGCGTGAAGTTGCTTCAAGGTAAGCGAACTGCCCCCAGTTATCAACCATAAAAAATAGAATGTTTTTATCAAAGAAGGTAGCCCTCACCTGCAACAGTTCGTTAGCACGTGGTTGTACACAGGTGATGCTGGGCATCCCAGTTGTTATCCATGTCACAATGAAGAAACAAACCGTTCTTCTATAATAAAAAAATTAAAAAAATTATAATAAGAATTCTCCTTTTTTTTAATCGATCCAGGAGAGTGAGCCTCCTCTCAAAGATAATATCTATTGATTTAGTTAAAACTTTTAAACAGAGCCAAACCATAAGCCATATCATCATCTGAGTCTCTTATTATGCCATAATTGACATATTCTTCAAAAAGCCAGTATCACACATAGTCGCAAAATATACTCATAACCACTGATTTCCACCTACATATACCCAACCAAGGCAGGTTTGTACATTTTTTATGAAAGAGCAAGAAAACGGACAAATAATCAATTGTTTTTATTGATAGTAGTCTAGCCTTTCCATTTTCCAAAGTTATGCACGCTAGGGAAGGTCGTTTAAGAGGCAGCAGCTTGCATAGTCAGTACCAGCTAAAAAAACCAAGAACATCAATAGCTCTTATCCGGAGTGCCACACAATAAAATTTTTGCTCACCAAGTGTAGTCCAGTCTCAGTCAGACCAGTTGGGAAGGTCTACAAAAATGGGATAGGCAATCAGCTAAAAACAGGTGACAGAGACCAGTACAAGCTAAGTAAAAACGGACCAGCACATACTCTCGAGTATGCAATATATCATCGGTCTTCCATTAAAGTTTACACATTATGCTGGGGACATTCTTCAGTATATCATTATGCATGTGTGGAGTAATTCCATTATGTATTGATACAGTAAGTGACGGTAAGTTTTAGAAACATTCATGTTAAGGGTTTTTTAAGTTGGAGACTCAACATTTTTTTTTAAAACAAGATGCATCAGTTATTACCAAGTTATACCCTTTGAGGGGTGATCAAAATCAGCAGGCAAAACAACATTCTTTTTTTTCCTTTTTAATCAACTCTTACTATTCAAATGCTCACAACATTTCAACTAAGTTTCCCAAATCTGTCTGTCCCATAATAACCAACAGGTGAATTAGTTACGAGTTTTGGCATCTCTTAGCCTCAGAAAAAAAGTTTCTTAGCCTCAGAAAAAAGTCCCCCAAAAAAAACCAGCTGGAATCACAACCTAAAACAGAGGAGTTACTTTTTATAAACTATCTGTCTAGTTAACAAATTAAGTTTCTTCTTTATGGCCAAATCTTTCAGTTTGTACTGTTTTTTAAAAAACCTCTAGATAGCTGAAACCATAATTACCCAGTAGACCAAGAGGTGAAGCAAACCAGTAGGTTAGGTCATAGGCAGCATAATAACCAAGTCCGTACGCGCCATAAAGAACAGATCTATGCTGACTCTTTTTCATGAGTAAACCATTCAAGTATGAACTAAGTCAATCTTAGTAAGACCTGTAAGGAAGGTCTAATACCCGAAAACAGTAACCAGGCCAAAGACACACAACGAGACCTTCCACGACTTAGTGAAAGTGATCTTAATGCAAGAGTAGAAAATCTACAAAACAACATGCATGTAAGCTATAATACCCCTATGCTTTTGTCCGAAGATAGTAGGTAAATGGTACAATCAAAATAGATAAGCTTAGGACCTCCAAAATATGGTGACCAAACCAAAACAGGCAATAAGCACACTGTAAGTAATAAGCCTAAAAAATCTATGCTTTCAAGTTTCAAGCCTTTTAATGGACAACCCATTATGTATGGACATATATTGCATAAACAAAAATTAGCAAAATTTTCCCATTCTTGGCCAAGCCATTTACCATCTTGAGATCTGGCAGCCAAAAGTCAAGTCAAGGTTCCCAAATTTCTTCAAGAATATCAGTTTTAAGCATATTTCCCATAACTATAGACATAATCAAAAAAGTAGTCATATTAAACGGCTTTTTACTTACTGCTAGATATGACCAAGGCCTTTCATTGGCTGACCCTAGGCTTGGGACAATGAGTTTGCAGTTAGTGCATTCTAGCTAGGTTGACCCATCTCTCTCTCTCTCTCTCTCTCTCTCTCTCTCTCTCTCTCTCTCTCTCTCTCTCTCTCTCTCTCTCTCTCTCTCTCTCTCAACCCACAAGCCCACACACACATACACTCATTGTATGCTAAGCAAGAGTGATCTCCTTCTCCAAGCTTGAGAAGTAGAGAGCCTACACCAGCACCTCTTGGCTATGGAATGCAAATCCAAGCAAGACTCAAGCTTCAAAGCATGCTCATCATCTAATCAATCTCCACTACTATGCTAAACTATGCTCTAAGAGTGATGATATGTGAGGAGAATATTCTTTCTCGTATGTTACATCTTCTTCCTCTTCACTTTCCTCACTCCTTGCCAGCTTTCTTCACCTTTGAAGGTGTTTGAGGTCTTGGGATTGAGGCTAGTGTCGGGGATAATGGGTTTGCAAGGTGAGTCGGGTCAGCACCAGGCTGCTCGCTGTGGGAAAATAAGAGAGACAAGATGCACAACACAAGCAAAAGACACCGACAACACTGTAAATGCTTACAGTTGACAACCTGAATGCTTTAAGCTGCTAATAATTAGCCAAAGTGGATTTTGATTACGAATATTTTCCGTTAACGGTAGTGATAAAGTTAAGAGAATTTAATGCTCTCAAATTAGACCAAGACTACAAATATTCCACTTATTCCTGCCATTACAGCCTTAAACTAGCTATAAGGTTGTCTGTCGCCATCAACTCTCTAATCTCCTTCCCTTCCTTGCCGAGCTTTGACTCCTCGCTCCTCTTTCTCCACCTCTCCTTGCCGAGATCCCCTTTGCCAAACCTTTGAGAACCTTGGTTGAGGTCGAGGACGAGAGAGAGTGAGAGTGAGAGAGAGAGAGAGAGAGAGACAGAGAGAGAGACCCTTCCCTTATTTGTCTTCACTCGTTACATTGTTGAGCTCCCTTCTCCTTTGCCAAGCTCCGCTTTGTTACCTTGCCGAGCTCCCTTATCCTTTGCCGAGATCCCTTTCATTACCTTGTCGAGCTCTGACTCGTTACCTTGCCAAGCTTCAACTCGTTTCCTTACCGAGGTTTGACTCCCTTTTTGCCTTTGCCAAGCCGAGCTCCCTCTCTTCTTTCTTCCTTACATTATCTTTTCGAGCTCCAACTCCGTTCTCTTGCCGAGATCCCCTCGTTCACCAAGCCGAGTTACCTTGCCAAGCTACGACTTGTTTCCTTACCGAGCTTTGACTCCCTTTTTGCCTTTGCCAAGCCGAGCTCCCTCTCTTATTTCTTCCTTACATTATCTTTTCGAGCTCCAACTCCGTTCTCTTGCCGAGCTCCCCTCTCTTCTTTCTTCGCTCCCTTGTTCCTTACCTTATCTTAATTCTCTCATTTCCTTCTCTCCCACCCCTTATGCCTGCCTATCAAACCCTCCTCTTCCCCCTAAGCAATGACAGTGCCGTTGTTCCTAGGTGGGAAGGCCTTTTGCTGATGTGGTAGTGCAAATTTGAACGGCACCAAAACCTACTGCAATTGGTACATGTTAGAGTGCCAAGACAATCTGGCTGCTTTTTGCTTTAGCAGCATCCTCATTCGACACTTGAGTTGACCATTGTAAGCGCCTTCTCTCCCCCTTACGCCCTTGTCTATCTGCTCGCACTATCCGCCATCCTTTTTCCCCTATTTTTTTTCCCCTTCACACACACATCGTGTGCCTTGGTTTTCAAATGGGTGGCCACTCTTGTTTTGGGCAGCCATACTGCCTTTTCATCGGATGGCCATTCTTATTGGTTTGATCAGGTGGCCATAGTGTCTTAACCCTCGTGGCTCACGGACACCCTATCGCCTACGACGGACGCCGTATTATTTATTTAGTAGAGTCAGGCACCGGGCTTGTCGGTCCAATAGAAAAAGGGTAGAGTGATTGCCGATGAGAGGCGCCGTATTATTTATTTAGTAGAGTCAGGCACCGGGCTTGTCGGTCCAATAGAAAAAGGGTAGAGTGATCGCCGATGAGAGGCGCACTCTAACTAGAACACGTAAGGGTTAGTTGGCTAAGCATGGGCGCACAAATGTGAATGGGGCGAGCTCATATAAAAGTCACCTAAACCTAAAATTGACCCATTCTCTCAGTGTGCAATAGAAGAAGTGCTCTTGCCCTATTTCCATCCCCATCTCCATTGTGTGCTGACAGGTGTGTGTGTGTGTGTGTGTGTGTGTGTGTGTGTGCGTGCATGCGTGCGTGCGTGCTTGAGGGAGAGAGGGAGAGTGTGTGTGTGTGTGTGTGTGTGTGTGTGTGTGTGTGTGTGTGTGTGTGTGTGTGTGTGTGTGTGTGATCGAGCATTGTGACGGCACCTGCGGCGGCGAGGCGGTTGAGCACAGTACGACGGCGGCTCCCTCTTCTTCGCGGCGAGGAATCCTTCACGGCGACAAGCACAGGGAGGTGAGTGACACACCCCTGTTCTCTGTGAGCTTGCTAGGCTTGCTAGTTGTGTGCTTGCAGCCTTTGTGGCTCACATACGGTGCTCGGCAAGTCCCTAGCTACGACATGTGCGGTAGACGCGCACATTTTTGGCGCCGTTGCCGGGAAGTTGCCCTGCACCAAGCTCCGGGAAGCACTCTGTGCTGCCCCGTGGAGTCACTAAGCTTAAGTAGGAAGGAAGAAAGAGAAGCCTGGCGACTGTGTGCACAGATCTGGTGTAGATTTGCAAGAGTTTTGTGTTGTGGGTTAGTATACGAAAGGTCTGTTTATTTACAGTTCTGATGCAGCTCACACAATTCTGTTTGAGCTCACAGCAAGTTTGCACATTTCGATTTCTGCTTACAGTTCGGTTCAGCACAGTCAATTCAGTTCGTTTTCGGTACATCTAGTTCAATTTGTATTTTGCACAGTCGGAACGGCTCAAATCTGGTTTGCACGATCCTGTTATCCGCACTTAGTTCAGCTCAGTGTGCAGCAGTCTCACGGACCACAGATCAGCACGTTTTCGTCAACATTATCATTAAAAAAAAAATAGAAAAAAAAGCAATTGTAAAAAAAAAGTAAAAAATTAAAAATAAAAATCTGGGTGAGGTTTCATGCGCAAGGCTCTCTTGTGAGGGGAATATTTATTTCCACCCAAAAATTAGTTGTAAGTTTGTTCCAAAAAGATAGATCGGGATTGGGATCATTTGATGAGCTTGGGCTTGGGCTTGGTCTTGGTCTTATGCTATAGGGTGAATGCTATTCACTATATATAGGCTAGTCCTCAAGTGAAAGGAGAAAGCATGTGAGGCAAAGCCTTCACCTTTCCCTCCACAAGTCACCCTTCAACTTTCTATTTTAAGCCATGTGCCCAAGTAGAAACTAGGAGAAATTGACTGTTTTAGGGACTTTGGGAGCTTCCGATAGTCAAACAGTGTTCTGTAAAGTGCGCTTAGATCTCCTAAGCGATACGCTCATTTCGAGCTATCACACGTCCCAATCCGTTTGTCGAACCTCAAAAAACATCAAAAACAAGAAAAAATCAAGTAGAAAACGGCGTGCAAAACACCCACAAAACAAAGCAAGTAACCTTTGAGGGTACTTGCCGACACTTGTAGAGCTCCCAAAGCACATGCATCTATGCTCTGGTCGTGTTCTAGAGTCCGAACAACTAGCTAGTGCTTCGATTTACGGGGGTACTCACTATCCTTCCACGCTAGGGTCTACGCCCTCGGCGAGAACCCAAGGTAGTGCAACCCAAGACCCAAATATAGCGGCTAGCGACTCTTCCTCTGACTACGATATTATGGAAGAGCATCTTACACAAAGTCCCGGGGGAACAAATGAAACCGTACCTAGTTGGGCTCAACAACCTGGAACTAGTGTTTTTAGCCGTTTGATGGAAACTTTTAGTAGAGCTACGCGCTCTGAACCTACGGCTAGTGAAGTAAATGAAGGGAGTGGGGAAGTAGAATCACCATTCACATCTCCTGTAGACCCCACACTCCCTCAGAGTGTCCACGTGGACATTCTACCTACCTCATTTAATGAGGGCCCTACCGAGCTACCACCTTTCAAAGTCGCCTCTAAGGTAGCGGTGACTAAAAGGCAAAACACGGGAAGCAACCTTGCATCCACCTCACGGAAACCCTCTAGTACACCAAGTTTGGACGGGGTATTTCTCAATGAAAATTGGGAATATGACCTACACACGGAGACTTTGACCGACCTATACATGGGCTACACATACCATGTGGGTTGGTTAGAAGTTGTACAATCCACATCTAGTGCCACTAGTCTAGAGGAACAACAACACATGATCTGCAATGTCATCCATAGGATTATCCAGTCCGAGAGGCAAAATCGAGGAATGGACATACCTTCGACGGGTCCTATGCGATTTTTAGACACGGGAAAAGGGAAACAACCCACTCTATCCCAAATGGAGACTCCCCCAGTGAGTCCCATCGATCCCCCATATGCTGTTTCGCCAGGGGTCTCAATGCAATCTGAGCCCACAAGTGATAGCTTCACTTTTCCAAGTCTAGCTCATCTTTCCCTGGATGACACCACGGATACCACGCCTACCCCAATGATGGGCATGATAAGAAACACACCATGGACCTCGTTTGTTAGTAAAGCACCGCTACATGGAAGCTCAATGCCTGCAATAGTACCTACAAGTGTGTACCAATCGTATGCACCTATGGGTCCACATACTCATGTAATCCCTACCCCTCCCATTGTTTCAACTACCTATGCTCCACAACCACAATACACAAGTTTTTATTTCCATGGGACTATACCGGCTAGCATTAGCATGTCACATCCAACGTCTGCTATGCCTAGGGCCACTCATATGAACTATGGACCACCACATGGTACAACATCGTACCCAATGTGGAACCCAAGGGCTTCCTATGCGCCAAGCCCAATGCCAATACCTACTCCACATGTAGTCTCTAGAGCACCTTCACCCATGGTGCCTGCTCATTTAGGTGACTTGGCAACATTTGCTCAAGCTATTGGTCGATCTATTGCTGAGAATATGCGTAACGTGCCTGATAGAGAGCCTAGAAGTAAGGCAGTACAAATAGCCAAGCTCACACAAAACTTTAGTGGAGACAGGGATGTGAGAAAGCATATTGAATTGTTTGAACAAATATGCGATTCTCTAGGAGAACACAATGACCTACATAAGAGCAATTCTTTAAGCCTAACCTTAAGTGGGAAGGCTGGGGATTGGTATAGAACCCTAAGGGTGGAAGAAAAAACTATTTACCCTACTCTTAGGAGACTGTTCTTAAAAGAATACATACGAGAGGGAGTACTTTGGGGTGTAGCCTCTCAGCTCCAGAAAGCCCACGAGAGGAAGGAGAGCCAGTGAGAGACTTTATAAGTTGCTTGAAGCATTTGAATTCTCGTTGTAATCCAAATGAGCGCTTCAACAATAACCAATTTCTTGATAGATTCATTAGGGTATTACGACATGAGGATATCTACAATGGCCTAGTCATTAGAGGTATCACCACTTGGGAAGCAGTCACCACCAATGCGATCCAATTGGAGGATAATCTAATGATTCAAGGAGAAACAGTGTCTGTTGAGACTAAATCTATTAGCTCGCAAGCATCAAGGCATCAGCCAATGACCCTAAAGCCTATTGCTAAGGAGCCAAAGATATCTGAGATGACTTTAGCATATCTCACCAAGGCTATTCAAGAGAGTCTTAGAGACAATCGTGCTCCGCAAAATAATCATATGTATCCAAGAAGGGAGCAACAATAGTGCTCAGTGTGCTATGGACTGCATAGTACCAGTGAGTGCCCTACTTTTAGAGTAAAATTCAATGGGAATTGCAATGCCTGTGGAAGGTATGGTCATCAAGCTAAGGATTGCATAGTATTTAAGCGTGTGATGGCCAATAGACCAACCTTAGCATGGACAGACACACCTCGAGTGCCTGCATTGATGCCGGCCCCACCTCTTGAACAAGCAGCACAACACATGGTCCCTAGGGCCCAAAATGTTATCCAAAAAACACCCTTACCACCTCCAATGCTAGGGCCGCAACCACCACATCCGAGAATCACTTATGTGAATCAAGTGGGTTGTGAGTCATCTATTGCTTGTTTGGAAGGCTTTGAGGAAGATATAGATCCTAATATTGCCTATGGGATGGATGTGCTTGAAGAAAGTCCACAATACTACATGGAGGACTATTGGGGACAAGTCAAACCTGTATATCAAGTAGCTGCTCTTGCGGCAAGAGGCCAAAATATCAACTACACTGCTAAGAGACCACCTCTTCAATGCTATGAGTGTGGAGGTCCACATCGTGTAGCCGAGTTTCCTATTAGGCTACAAAAGAACGCCACACTAATGCAAACCAATCAAGCGAGCACGTCTACAATGCGAGCACTCATGTGTAATCAATGTGGCATAGATCATTTGATTGCCCAATGTCCAAATAATCCAAATTCACCGAAGATCACGCCATTAAACTTGATTGAAGTTACCGAGGAGCCATCACCAAGTACACCCGTGGTACCAATAAACGTACTCACACGATTGATGCTCCAAAAAAAAATTATATTCTTGAGGAAAGAGACACGGCATTGATTGCCCAATCTCAAAAAAAGAAGAAAACACGAAGAAAGAGATCGCAAAAAGCAGCGAAGTCAGACCCCGGTTCAAAGAACAACATAGGGACTGGTGACAACCCCGTATATATGAACGATGCTGAAGAAGATTCTGATTCAGGTGAAACCATGGAGACCAAAATGACCACTAACATAGAAACCAACAAGGAAGATCTTCATGAGCCACAATGGCCAGGATCCAAAAAGAAGATAGGAACTTACCCAAACCCTATAGAGGAGATTGAGCGAACCAAGCAATTAAGGAGTTTGGTAGAAGATACCCAAAGGGATCTAGAACCAGCACCTAGGAAGATCCAGATTACAGACACCGTGTTCCCTACGCAACAACAACCTCACCAAGTCCATAGACCCTTGGACATACCTAGTGTCATCCAAGAAGAAAGTGACTTAAAGTCATGGGAAAGTGGGCGTACTCACTTCTTGATGGAAAGAATGTTTACAGAGGGACTACCTGATCCTATCGAAGAAATAGAGATCCCATCTTCCCCACGTCAAGGGACTCAAGGCCAAAAGGTGCCGTTAAACATTGCCAAATTGATGTATTTCATGTCTTCAGAAGTTAGAACCACCATCATGTCCAAACTATATAAAGACCCCGAGCTAGTCTCAGCTCTTCGAGCCTTCCTCAATGGAGAACTGAAGTTTGGACTACCACAATTTGCACAGATGGATGGAGCTGCGGAGATTCCAATAGAGGAGGAACACTTAGATCCACAACCCAACCTAGATGAGAACCTTGTTATAGAAATACATGTTAACAAGTTGGGACAATACTGTGAGGGTGATGAATCCAATGCGACCATACCAATCACTACTAAGGGATTAACTGTGAAGGGAATCCTTGATGGTGGCGCTGGGGTTAGCATTGTGACTAAAAATTGTTGGGAAACTATGGGAAGACCTCACCTTGCGACCACAACCATAGTAGTAAAGATGGCCAATGGGTCTATTGTTAAACCTATTGGGATGCTAGAAGATCTCAAGATCAAGGTCTTTGGACATAAAATAAGGATTACCTTTATTGTTATGGATTTCTCCAAACACACTATGGCATCGAAGATGATCTTAGGATGTCCTTTCATGAGGGAAGCAAAAATGGTGCATGACTGGTATAAAAACCATGTCTACTTGCAGGTCCAATATTCTGTCATTCGAGTGGATCTTGTGACGGGTCGAGCACATCCTCTAGGAAACAGGTTTATAATTGATCATAGATCTGACACCATAGTTCACTCGGCCCCATTGCAGTATTGTTACACGTGTAAAGCGGACACTCATGTTGGGAAAGATTCTCCTTATATGGATATACTACCTGGGATGACTGAGTCAGACAATGTGGATTGGGTCCACCTAGCAGCAACCATAGAAACTTGGGGAAATAGGGGGACGACCTGGGTAACACCTGAGGGGGATGAAATACCACCACTTGTACCCTTAAGCATGCTAGAAGCAATGCATATAGCTTTTGATGATCTACAAGATGATAGTTTGACTGGCATTGAAACCATTAGCGCCTCACAAGACTATAGCCCACACGATTTGGGATCGGAATCATCAGTTGAAATTGACTCTGAGGACGAAGAATCTGAGTTAAATCTTAGTGCAAATGTGGGAACAAACCATTCAGAGCCCAGTGGTAACCTAGATGATAATCTATCCAAGGGAGCAGAAGACACAAGTAGTGGTTCATCTAGTGAGTCTTCACTAGAAATCAACCGTAATCGAGAATTAAACAAGCAGAGTAAGAGATATAAGAGGCGACGATATCGAGCAAATGTGTGTGCTAGAATAAATGAAAAGAAATCTACCGCAGAATGGCTTAATTATATAGGGGCATGTGATGCTCATCGAAAGTTGGTAGATAATTGGGGTGAATACCTTCAAAGCGTAATGTGGTGTAGTCCACAGCCCATTGACATCGCACAACTAGAGGCTACAGAGAAGCCAAGGTTGAGCCATACCGTAAAGAGACGACAAAATTGAGAGTTAGCTCAACAACAAAAGGAATCAGAAGTTAAATCACAGTCCACAGAACAACAGGACCCCTCAGACTTACACCCTGCACCTGAACATTTCAAATCCTATACCACAGAGGAATGTAAGGTTGTGTATACAAAGGCCCAAAGAAAACCTATCGATGGGAGCAATGGAGTCTATGATGGTCCAGCGATAGTTAAGGAAATAGAGTTAGCAGACCCAGGAGAAGAGTCTAAACCTGTCTTCATTGCCCAAGATCTAACAGCGACTGAGGAGTGTGTACTTAAAGAACTTCTCAAGGAATTCAGGGATATATTTGCTCGAACATATCATGATATGAAAGGTGTTCCACTTTCCGTGGTGCAGCACACAATCCCCATGAATAGCATGGCTAAACCAGTTCAGCAACGACCCTACCCAATGAATCCTAAATATGCAAAGATCGTTCAAGAAGAGATTGAAAAGCTTGTGGAATGCGGATTCATATACCCTATTGAGCACTCAGAATGGGTGTCTCCAATAGTGATTGTGCCAAAAAAGAATGGGAAACTCAGAGTGTGCGTAGATCTCAAGAAGGTCAATGCCGCCACTAGGAGGGACCATTACCCCTTGCCATATTCGGAACATGTGCTTGAAAGAGTTGCAGGGAAGGAAGCTTATAGCTTTTTAGATGGGTACTCTAGCTACAATCAAATCACAATTGCGCTGGAGGACCAAGCTAAAACAGCCTTTATAATCGAATTTGGAGTGTTCGCATTTCGTGTTATGGCTTTTGGCTTAACCAATGCCCCGGCTACCTTTCAAAGATTAATAAACACTGCTTTTAGAGAATATTTGAGGGAGTTTTGTGAAGCTTTCTTAGATGACCTTTGTGTTTATTTCTCTTGGAAAGAACATCTATCATGCTTAAGAAAAGTGTTTGAGGAGTGCAGATTGTATCACATCTCCTTAAATCCTTTCAAATGCCAATTTTGGGTTAAACATGGAGTCATTTTAGGGCATATAGTGTCCAAAAATGGGATTTCCACAAATGAGAGCAAAATTAAAGCCATCGTTGAATTGCCACCACCTACAAACTATAAGGGAGTTCAAAGATTCATGGGCCATGTTGGTTATTACCGACGGTTTATTTTAAACTTTGTCGAGATAGCTTGTCCTTTGTACAGGCTTCTTATTGAGTTCCACTGGACTGCGGAGTGTGACTATGCTTATGAGTCATTGAAAAAGACCTTGACTAGCGCTCCTATTCTACGAGTGCCCGATTGGAATGTAATTTTCCATGTGCATATTGATGCATCAAACTTTGCTATTGGGTGTGTTCTAGCTCAACCAGGAGAACATAAATTGGACTACCCCATCAGCTTTGCAAGTCGTCAATTGAATGATGCCGAGAGAAACTACACCACTACAGAGTGAGAAGGTTTAGATATGATTTATGCAGTGAAGAAATTCCGCTACTACCTTCTGGCCAACAAGTTTGTTTTCTATGTTGATCATCAAGCCTTGTTGTATCTCGTAAATAAACCTTGTTCCACGGGAAGAATTACACGATGGTTGCTAATTCTCCTTGAGTTTGATTTTACCATTGTGGTGAGACCTGGTAAAAGACATGTCATGGTGGATCATTTGTCTCGCATACCTAGTGGTGAAGCCCCTACTAGAGTCAATGATGAATTACCCGATACTTCTCTATTCCTAGTCGAAACCATACCTGAATGGAGTGAGAAGATTGTGAACTTTCTAATTAATGGTTTTCCACCCAAAGAGCTTCGTAAGGACAGCTCAAAAACTGTTAAAAGAATGTGAACCTTACTCTCTCATTGCAGGAACTCTCTACAGGCTAGGGAAGGACGATATTCTAAGACGTTGTGCCCGTGAGGATGAGTATTTGTACATACTACAAGAAGCCCACATGGGTATAGACGAAGGACATTTCTCAGGGGAACTAACAGCTAGAAAGGTGTTACAATCAGGCTATTGGTGGCCAACCTTATTTAAGGATGCATCACTTTTTGCAAAAGGATGTGATGAATGCCAACGTTACAAGATCACTCAACGAAAGGATAGGATGCCCTTACATCCTGTTAAAGTGACTCAACCATTTGAAAAATGGGGTTTGGACTTTGTAGGCCCAATTAGTCCGGCAGCTCGTAGCACTCAATCTCGATATATTATCGTTGCCACTGACTATGTAACAAAGTGGGCGGAAGCCAGGGCGACACGTAAGGCCGATGCAAGTTCAACTGCCAAGTTTCTCTTTGAGAACATTATTACAAGATTTGGTTGTCCCTTTGAGATTGTGAGTGACAATGGTACTCACTTTATAAATGGAGTAATAAAAGAACTCACTACCAGCTTTATGATAGCTCACCATAAATCCACACCTTATTATCCACAAGCAAATGGCCAAGCTAAGAGCACCAATAAGACCTTAATCTCTATCTTAACCAAAACGGTGGAAGCTCATCGCACAGATTGGGATTTAAAGCTTACATCAGCTCTATGGGCTTATCGTACTGCGTATAAAGTTGCCATTAACTGCACACCATTCAAGATGGTGTATGGCCAAGAAGCGGTTATGCCATGGG
The DNA here is from genome assembly GCF_014529385.1 of Adiantum capillus-veneris. NCBI lineage: Eukaryota > Viridiplantae > Streptophyta > Polypodiopsida > Polypodiales > Pteridaceae > Adiantum > Adiantum capillus-veneris. The sequence continues at coordinate 28,137,165 of NC_140931.1, read as the reverse complement.
AGTTTGTCGTTCCTAGTCTTCGAGTAGCTTCTCAAGAAGGTTGGGATGGTAACCCCTTGGTTGAGCGATTATATATCCTTGAAAGGCTAGATGAAGAGAGGCAATTAGCTGTGCAAAATGCACTTGTGGAGAAAGATAGGAGGAAGAAATGGTTTGACCATCATCTAAAGAACAAAGATATCAATGTTGGTGATAAAGTCCTTATGTATGGAGTGCGTAACGAAAAGAAAAAGTTGAAATATGCGGGAAAAAGGACCATATAGAGTATGTCAGATCACCCCACAAGGAACCATTCGTGTGGAGACTCTTGATGGAGTTGAAACCATTGGATTCCTCAATGGGAGCAAATTTAAAAGATACTATGATCCTTTAAGCCAAGAGGAGCTACGTGCCATCCATACGAAAAAGACAGCCAAGGCTCAAATAGAATTGAAAAAGATACAAGCTCAAGCTGAGGCAAAAGAGCGCCAACAACGCATAAGACGCCAGCGAGAGGCTAACCTTGGAGTTACACATGCATTCCACGTTGAAATAGAGGATGATTGGTTGGACTCTGACACGCCTCTATGATACCCTATTGAGTTAAATAGTGCCTATGGAAAAGTACTATATAACGCCTTATTGGACACGAGTGCTAAATATAATCTGCTATCATATGGGGTGTGGTGTCAGTTAGGGAAGCCACCTCTATCTGAGAGTATTATCCAAGTCAAGGGTGTCAACAAGAAAAAAACTATGATTTTTAGAATCTGGCACACTTCTATCAGTTATGACAATGGGGTTGTAGCTCAAGACTTTTTGGTCATGCCTACTGGAACTATGGAGGGTAATATAAACCTAGGACGCACGTGCATGATAGCCACCAAATGCACTATTGATTGGGGTGTAAAGAATGAGGATGCAAGAGAGCTACACAAGACAAGCACAAAGCACACAGAGATGGAAAGCTTCTTCTTCTTCTTCACACAAAAGAGAGTACAAAATGACTAAGTGCTAAAGTTGAAAAGTAGCACATATGTACATGCGGTCACTAAGTGTGAACTCGCTAGAAGCGTACTAGGCTGGCACTATAAGTGTAGTCCAGCTGTAGAATCACTGGCAGAGATCCTCCGTGTCGGTCACCTAAAGCGCCAGTGAGTAAATGCCGTAAGCGGCCAAGACCAGTAGTGGATGCCAGCTCAAGGTGTAGAGCTCGACATCTCAACACTCCCCCTCGAGCTCTGCATGTCGCAAAGTCCAAGCATAGTCCGAAAACGTCGAAGCTTCTCAGCTCCGAGGGCCTTGGTAAAGATATCCGCTATCTGCTCCTCTGTGCTGACGTAGACCATGTCGATGTCGCCCGCCAACACTCGCTCTCGAACGTAGTGGTAATGGACCTCTATGTGTTTGGTCCTAGCATGGAACACTGGGTTCCTAGCCAACTGCATGCTGCTGAGGTTGTCACAATGAATGACAATCTGCTGGTCCACCTGCACTCCCAAGTCCTCAAGTAATGTGCGTAGCCAAGCTACCTCGCACGCCGCAACTGCTGCACCTCTGTACTCGGCCTCTGTGCTCGATAAAGCAACCGTAGGTTGCTTTTTGTTGCTCCAAGTAACAGGAGCACTCCCAAAAGAGAACATGAAGCCACTCGTACATCTCCTATCAACAATGCTACCTGCCCAATCTGCATCTGTATACCCATACAATGCTAATGGTGCATCTGCTGCATAGAACAATGCGTAGTCAAGAGTCCCTTGCACATACCTAAGTGTGCGTCGTACTCCATCCAAATGTGGCTTCCTCGGAAGGTGCATGAACTGACTCTCCAAGCCTACTGTGTAGCTCAAGTATAGCCTTGTGATAGTCACGTACCATCTTCCTGTACATATTGACATCCTCAACAACATCACCCTTCTCTGCACTCAGCTTTGTATTCACATCCAAGGGAATGGAAATCGGCTTACAATCAGCCATACCATACTTTGACAACATGTCCAAAGCATATTGTCTCTGTGACAGCCATACACCCTCTGGAGTCCTGATCACCTCAATGCCAAGAAAGTAGCGCAACTCGCCCAAATCTTTCATTTCAAACTCCTGTTTGAGAAGACCCTTCACATGGTCAATCTCCATAGCATTGTCACCAACAATAATAAGGTCATCTACATATATGGTAATGACCACAATCCCCACATCACTCTCACGTACATAGAGTGAATGATCAGCATGAGCTCTCCTAAAACCAATACTGACAAGATACTTGGCAATCCTGTCATACCATGCTCTAGAGCCCTGCTTCAAACCATACAAAGCTTTGAGAAGTCTGCATACATAATCTGGGTAACCTGGATCGACATAACCAGGTGGCTGATCCATATACACCTCCTCTTGCAACTCACCATTCAAGAAGGCATTCTTTACATCCATTTGATGCATAATCCATCCTCTAGATGCAGCCACTGCTATGACAGCTCTCACAGTCGTCATCTTTGCCACTGGAGCAAAGGTCTCCTCATAGTCTATGCCATACGTCTGTGCATAACCCTTTGCGACCAGCCTTGCCTTGTGACGCTCAATGTTACCATCAGCCTTATGCTTGGTTTTATACACCCATTTACAACCAATAGCTTTCTTGCCACTTGGCAATGGCACCAACTCCCATGTGTCATTTGCTTCCAATGCAGCCATCTCTTCATTCATTGCATCATCCCAATGCACATTTCCAACTGCATCCTCAAAACATGTGGGCTCCACATCCTGTATCACCTTAGCCATGTAGGCTTGGTGATGCGCTAGATACCCATCATAAGTCAATTTCTGAATTGGATTTCTGACTCTATTAGATCTGCGCGGTCCTTGGTCACTCCTTTGCCCTCTAGCATATTCTTGTACTTTCCTTACACCAGGTGTCCTGACAGCCGGAATTCCAAATTCCTCATCAAGACTTTGTTCAGAACCATCCGAATCCATGTCTACATGTGAAAAACCTGATGATGCATCAACCATAAAGGGAGGTTCATCAAACTTTTCCTTTCCTTTTCGTGATACATTCCCTGTACCTGTTGGTGGAGTAATCTGCGTACGTAGTCTACCATTCCATGGTTTCTCAACAGAGCCACGAGAAGAGGACTCTTGTGGTCCACTCAAAACCTGTGACTGTGGCCTCACATTTTGTACAACCACATCATCTTTTACATCAGCCCCAATAGTGCCATGTGCATTACTGTACCAGCTGCTCATCTCATCAAAGACTACATCCCTGCTCACTCGTAATTCTCGTGTAGTAGGATTGTAGCACCTGTACCCCTTTTGTTCAAGGGAATATCCCACAAGAATACATTTCTCTGCTTTAGGATCCAATTTCCTACGCAACTCATCTGGTACATGCACGTAAGCTATGCAGCCAAACACTTTCAAGTGTGCCAAATCAGGCTTTGTACCTGTAAACTTTTCCTCAGGTGTTACATCATGCACCGCAGCTGTAGGTGTCCTGTTCATAATGTACACAGCTGTATTTACAGCTTCAGCCCAGAAATGATGAGGCATGTTCTTCTCATTCATCAATGCACGTGCAACCTCTGCAATGTGCCTGTTTAACCTTTCTGTGACCCCATTCTGCTGTGGAGTATATCTGCATGTAAACTGCCTGTGTATACCATGCATTCGCAAAAAATCTGTAAAATCATTGGAGAAGTACTCTCCCCCTCCATCTGACCTCAATGTCTTGATTTGCATATCTGTCTCCTTCTCAATCATGACTTTGAAGTCTTGAAAGTGACCAAACACTTCACTTTTGTTACGCATGAAGTAGACCCATACTTTCCTTGTATGGTCATCAATGAAAGAGACAAATACCTGCAACCATGTATACTTGCAGTATCGGTTGGACCCCAAACATCTGTGTGCACCACCTCAAGTGGCCTTTTACATACATTGCGTTCATGTGGAAATGAGCCCTTTGACTGTTTTCCAAACTGGCATGCTACACACACTTTATGCATACCATCCACCTTGAATTTGGGAAAACCTTTTACAATCTGTTTTGATTGCATGTTGCGCAATCTCTGCTCATTGACATGGCCAATGCGTTTGTGCCAAATGTCAACATCAGCCACAACACCTGTGCCCTGTGCAAATAATGCAGCTTTTACCTCAGGCATGTCTACATTCAGCGTAAACATTCTGCCCACACATTTGCCCTCTGTGATCAGCTTACAGCCATTCTGGAAATCTTCTACATAACAGCCATTTGGATTGAAGCGAACCTGCAAACCCTGCTCAACCATTTGTCCAACAGAAACAAGATTCTTTGTAATGTTTGGGACATGAAGTACATCTGCTAAGTACTTTGATTTCCCACTCTTCGTATTTAGAGGTATGTCCCCTACATGAGCAATGGGGTGAGCTGTGTCATCTTCTGTCTGCACATAGCCTGACACATCTGGTTTGCGCATATCTCTAAACCACTCTCCACGAGACGTCATGTGATTAGAGGCACCTGAATCCACATACCAAACAGCATCTTGGGTGGAATTCTCTGCAGTCATTGTATTCATTACATGCTGCATAACAAACATGCGCTCGTTTTTGCTGTCATCTGCATCTCTGCTAGTAGATGCATAGTTGCCCTGTTCTCTCTTTCTACTTGCTTTTCCCTTTGGACAGTCACGTGACATGTGACCTCTTTCACCACAAGTCCAACATTCTCTACTATCTGGAGTATGTTGCTGCCTGCTTGATCCTGCACCACGACCTCTTTGACTCCCCCTGCCTTGAGACTGGTTTCCCCTGCCACCTGTATTGTTTTGATTTGATTGACCTTCCAGAAATTGGCCCCTGCAACCCCTTGGGCCTCGACCACGACCTCTACCTCTACCTCTGTTGGAGTTAGAATAGAAGGCCTGTTCAGAATTATTTCTGCCATGAGAAGAAGATGTGTCAAGGTTCTTCTCCTCAAGAATAAGCATAGAAATCAAATCTTGGAACACGGGGATGTCGTCTCTTGTATTCATGGAAGACCTAAAATGTACATTCTCATCTCCTAGACCATCCAAGCATGCACGGACAATGTCATCGTCTTCCACTTAGACTTTAATAGATCCAAGAGCCTCAATGATACTCTTGATCTTCAAGGCATAATCATTGATTGAGAGGTTGTTCCTCTTAACCTGATTTAACTCCGACTTTAGTTGAAGCTTCCTGGCCTTGGTGTTCACCTCGAACACTCTGCCTAAGTTTCTCCATGCAATGGCGGGGGTTTCAGCATCCTGTAGATAGCCCATCATGCCATCTGTGATGCTCATAGATAGCCAATACATCACTTTGCTCTGGCCTTGTTGCCAGTCCCTCAAAGCTTTCCTTTGTTCTGCTGTAGCATTTGCCTCGGGAATCTCTTGTTCCTTTTCATTGTCTCCTTCTACATAGTCCCAATAACCTTTTCCTTTTAGGAAATTTGTTATTCTGAACTTCCATGCAGGGTAGTTATTTTTCTCAAGCTTCTCAGTAACAATCTGACTGAAACCGTCAGACATCTTGAAGCACTAAGACAAAATAGCTGCAATCTGCAAAAACCTGCAAATCTGCTGAACCTCCTATCGTGGTTCCTGTAACGCTTTCTACACTCAACGAGTGTCCACAATCAAGCGTTTCACAACCACTGTACTTGCACAGTAAATCTCTGTATACTGCACTTTGGAGACCTGTTCAGAAACTTGTGCGAAAAACTTGTACTTGTACAGTAAAACTCTGTATACGGCATCTGGTCGTGGATTGCGAACGAAGGGATTGTGATGCTCTTGCTCTCTTAGCCTCTCTTGCCTGCACCAGGCTCTGATACCATGTAAAGAATGAGGATGCAAGAGAGCTACACAAGACAAGCACAAAGCACACAGAGATGGAAAGCTTCTTCTTCTTCTTCACAGAAAAGAGAGTACAAAATGACTAAGTGCTAAAGCTGAAAAGTAGCACATATGTACATGCGGTCACTAAGTGTGAACTCGCTAGAAGCGTACTAGGCTGGCACTATAAGTGTAGTCCAGCTGTAGAATCACTGGCAGAGATCCTCCGTGTCGGTCACCTAACGCGCCAGTGAGTAAATGCCGTAAGCGGCCAAGACCCGTAGTGGATGCCAGCTCAAGGTGTAGAGCTCGACATCTCAACATGGGGGACTGGGGGTGTCACAACGCAAAAACCAACTCTTAGCCCTACCACGCAAGCCATAGTCCCTGAGATATTGCCTCTTAAGGAAATAAAACCCAAAACATTGCATGTCCAAGAGGTTGAACCAAATGTCCCCATAGCCCAAGTCTTTAGAGCTTCAACTTATGTAGCTGAAATAAAGCTTGAGACACACAAGACCCATCCCAATATAACAAAGAAAACATACATGTGGGTCCCTATTGCTTCTTTAGCAACCATAGCCAATGCTAAAAGACAGCAGCCTGGTGAGAGACGTCCCATTCGTCCCAAGAAATGTAAAGAAATGTTGTGTTGGATTCCTAAAAAACTATTGGAAGCCCGAGGCTACTATGAAGAAAATAATCAAATCTAAGTGCCAAAACGTAAATTGTTCTCTTACTTGTTACCTGGCCCATGTAAACCCAATCCTGTGGCTCCAAAAAAAATTGAAAATCGTGGAAAGAAAAAAATCATGGAATGTTACACACCCTCTCTAGGGCTAGTTTGGGTGCCAAAGAAAGAACGATTTGTTCCACTTAGCTTAGGAACAGGGAAATCAAATGAAGCTTCTTGCTCTTCATGTAGTTCCTATACGAAAATAGAAGCTTTGACACAACCTCCACCTACCATTGTACATATCCATACAAGCAAGAAAGAGTTTGCACTTCCCGTTGTAGGTTCACCACCTACAACAATGTTGCAAATAAAATCATGGGAGAGTACCTTACCACCCTTGCAACTAGATGAAACTCATAGGGCGATCGAAAACTATTGGTTAAAGCCTTCACCCGTAACAAATTGGAACAATTGGTTTCAAAAGGTGACGACATCATTCCAAAAGGTATGATCTACCCAAGGAAGGGGGGAGTGTTTGCTGACATCCATCATTCACTTGCTCCCCTCTCAACCTTCCTCCCTGACCTCTCAATCTCCAATCCCAGGGAATGTATATATAAAGCCTTATACTAGTTCTAGCAAACAAAAAAAAAATTTTTGATTTTTTTTTTTTTTTTTTTAAAGTAAAAGAGCAAGAGCGACTAGCAATGAGAGAGCACCCTATCAGATCCTACACATAAGTCTAAATTCACCATGTCACATCAAGCAGCACACAAAAACAACTCATGTTTTAAAGACCTAACCAAATCTATCTGTATTCTCAGAGATGGCTAGTTCACCAGAGGCATGCGCTTCTATTTTTGATGAAAGGTACCCTTTTTCTTTTTCTCAAGTGTTTCATATCTACTAACTTGTACTTTCTTGCGAATGGGATTTGGTAGACAGACTTGCGCGCGAACAAAATTTTGAGGAGTTAGAATGGCTGATACGTCTATGGATAACTAGTGATCCCTACCCAGTAGCGAATGTTTCTCCGGTGGCACATGCTTATTCTTTTGCACAAGATGAGTATCCACGCATCGCGAGGTTCTTGATTAACACGCTTGCGCAAGAGGATGATGAAGAATAAATAATAGAGACCGAGGAAGACTATGGCCTCACGGAAAATGATTTCGTTTATCTAGATGATGAGGATAGAGGCCTAGCCTTAGGGTGGCCACCCGGTTTATATAACATCCTCTTTCCTTGATTCTAAAAGGGATGACAGATAGGTAGGTTAGGGGTCTGGATTGTGTTTTGAGTTTGTTTTCTAGGAGTTTTAATTTTTTCACACTGACATGCCTCCTAGAGGTATAGTGCTTTTTTTTTGGATGTGTTAGGTAGGACTTATATGGATTTCCATCCACATGGCTGAGGACATCTGCTTCGACGAAATGAGCAACTCCATACCTCCAGGTGTACTACTTTCCATGATTCATGTTGGTGGATATGTATAATTGCTATAATGATTTTTCATGGTTTGTTTGAGTGCAATAGTTATGTTTATTATCTGCCATTATAGATGTATAAATTTGTCTTTGCTTAAGTTGATGGAACTAGAGTTTAATCTTATGGACGAGCCTTGAGATTAGGAGACCGTGACTTTATGTTAACTCATTTACTTGACCACTAGGCCTAGCTGATAAAATTATCTGAGTATTTGAGACCTTAGGAATTTTTAAGGCATAGAGAAGCTTGCTCACTTAAACAACAAAAACACTAGTGAGAATACAAAGGAAATGGAAGCAAAAAACATAAGTGTCACAAATGAAAAATCTAATTCTGGAAGAGAAATCTTGGCTTGATTTGGTACTTCACTCACATGTATTGTCTATGGTACTAGAGCCCTAGAGGTTCCCAGTGTGGGCGCTTTTCTTTGAGAAGCAAAAAGCCCCGGACATACAAAATAATCAGGACGTCAAATGATTGTGGACCAAAGTAAAAAAGAAAAATAAAATGAATGACATTTAAAAGACTTCCATCGCGCTTACAGTTAACATTTCAAGCTTTTGTTTGCAGTTGTGAGAGCTAGTTGGCTAATCAAAGCTAAAAAGCACAATTAGGGAATCTTGCATTTAGATAATCTTCTTAGCTTAGCTAGTACTAGAGTAGTTGTTTTAACCTTAGTCATAGCTAACTAATTGATAGACTCACCCATAAGCCCAAAACTCTAAAAATTCTTAATTTACTCAAAGTGCGATTTATTTTTCCTTAATGGCAGTCTAACATTTCATAAATCTTGCATTTACTCATTTCCACATGTACTTTACATTCCCCTCATGATTTATGGCCATATAATTCCGCTTGCTAAAACAGTGACTTTGCCTTGCAGATTCAAATCCAGATGCTCTACAACATGGACATAACAAGCTTCAACTCAATAGCTTCTGAGGACGGAATCTACATCAGGAAGGAGGGCATGTTAACCCTCGTGGCTCACGGACACCCTATCGCCTACGACGGACGACGTATTATTTATTTAGTAGAGTCAGGCACCGGGCTTGTCGGTCCAATAGGAAAAGGGTAGATTGATCGCCGATGAGAGGCGCACTCTAACTGGAACACGCAAGGGTTAGTTGGCTAAGCATGGGCGCCCAAATGTGAATGGGGCGAGCTCATATAAAAGTCACCTAAACCTAAAATTGACCCATTCTCTCAGTGTGCAATAGAAGAAGTGCTCTTGCCCTATTTCCATCCCCATCTTCATTGTGTGCTGATAGGTGTGTGTGTGTGTGTGTGTGTGTGTGTGTGTGTGTGTGTGTGTGTGTGTGTGTGTGTGTGTGTGTGTGTGTGTGTGTGTGTGTGTGTGCGCGCGCGCACTTGAGGGAGAGAGGGAGACAGTGTGTGTGTGATCGAGCATTGCGACGGCACCTGCGGCGGCGAGGCGGTTAAGCGCAGTACGACGGCGACTTCCTCTTCTTCGCGGCGAGGAATCCTTCACGGCGACAAGCACAGGGAGGTGAGTGACACACCCCTGTTCTCTGTGAGCTTGCTAGGCCTGCTAGTTTTGTACTTGCAGCCTTCGTGGCTCGCATACGGTGCTCGACAAGTCCCTAGCTCCGACACGTGCGGCAGACGCGCACATAGTGCCTCTTCATTGGGTGGGCGGCCTTTTTTCCCTTCACTCATAAGGGCACCAACCAAGGAATCACCTAGCATGGAATCTTTTCAAAGCAGACTTTGAGTGACAATATCATCATAATTTTTTTTGTCCAACATCGTAAATAATTCCACGTGCCTTTAAGACGCACGTATAGGTGACTGCATTTCATAAAAGCCCTTCCCTTTGCATTCGGTTAACAAAGCCAAAGCTTCCTTGTCACAACCATAATGGGCATATCCACTAAATAAAGAGTTCCAATAGATGACGTTTTGAATTGAAATCTCATCAAGAACTTTATGTGCTTTAGTAATGGCACCACATTTGGTATACGCATCGGCCAAAATATTACTGAGCTTCCATAATTGTCAACCAAAGCAGTGTTTAGCGCCATTTTTGCCTACCGAGCACACCCAGCTACCAATGCACTGCAAGTGATTACATTCTGGACAAGATTCTCCTCGAGCACGTATTCTACTACATTCAAAACCCTGGATGGAGCTCAAAACTCCCAGATGGAACAACGACCGAGGTGACCAAAGTGGTACAGAACTGGTCCCTGGTGGAACTTAAATTGCTAATATCTTGGTAATTAGAGCTCTAATTGCCGATTTGAAAAGACCAATGTGCTCCACAAAGTGAGCACTTCAAGCCCATTCATTCACTTCATTTTTGTCCCCTCAGCTGCAATTGTCCAATCTAGTATGGATCTGCAATTGGCTCAAACTTCAAACTACCATAACTTCTTCATTGTAACTCCAATTGTTGACAAGCCATAAAGACAGTCTCATAGAGAACCTTGAGCACTATAGTTCCAGCTCATATACTTACATCTTTAGTCACCTCATACATACCCACTTTTAGCATAAAAAACATAAGTTATGCCCCCTTAAAGCCGCATCTGGCATACATTAAGCATTAAACTTGGCCTGTTAACAAGCCCTAATCACTGCTCAATAAATGTGTAGGCTTCAAAGAAGCTTAGCTTACATTTCTTTTCTCTTTTTCCCATCATGGAAGCAGAGCGGCACAACATCCACTCCCTATGAACCTACACATCCTCCGGCATGTGCCAATCGTCTTAACTTTTAATTTGCATCCTCAAAAGCTTCATCAGATAAATTGTTCAATGTATACATATCATTATCATCCCTTTGTGTGGTGATCTAAGATTTGATCCTCAAAAGTAAACTCACCTTCCCGTTTCTTGAACAATTTGATACTTTTCCCTGCAATAGGCACTCTAAGCTCACCGCTTGACCATCTTTCGCATAGCAGAGTATTGGTTTCCCAAGCTACTATCATAAACGAGTACCCAATTTCCATCCTTGATAGCATAAGGCCATAGCCTATGCTTCTCATCAAATGCTACTTTATTCTTTCTTGAGCTTTTCTTTGGCATGCTCAATATCTTCTTCATGCCTCTCAAGTTGGAAAATATGTAAAGCAAGCAAATCTTATGTAGACAAATCTACTTCCCATAGCATTATAGTCCAAGACATAACTGCCTCCTTTGTAGGCATAATGGGTTTCTGTCCATGCATCAATTCAAATGGCATATAACTTCTAACTGAACTATGCATAGTGCGATCAGCCCATAAAGCAAAACGTAGTAGCTTAGGCCAATCACCAATATGTCCTTGGCATGCTTTTGTTAAAGCCTTAACAATAGGCGAATGTCCTCTTTCACTTTTCCCATTACCCTCTGGATTGTATACGGTAGTAAGAGCCAATTTGATGCTAAAACAAGAAAAGAACTCACGAGCTTCATTTGCATCTAGCTCTCCTCTGTCAGCAATTATTTTTCCAACACAACCATACCTAGAAATTACATCTTCAAGAAAAACTTTGCATATAGCACTTGTAGCCTTTGTACACAAAGCTCTTCCTTCAACCTGATTAGTGAGATCTTATCTAGCAAGAACAATATACCTCATCTGCCAAACACCCACAGGCATGTAGTCAAGTATAATCCATAGCTAGTGGATAAGTAGGATGTAATCCGTCTCAATGTTGTACATTAGAATATTGTTGGCATACTAAGCATGTCTCCACAAATTGAGAAACATCTTTGTACATTCCTTTTCCACCAGTAGCGGTCCTGAATTTTGAAAAAAGTTGTCCATACCCCTCTGTGTTTGGCCCATAAGCTTTCATCAAACTCCTTAATCACCTTTTGTTGAGTTGCTTTATCACAAATAGCCTATTCCGGTACCCCTCTTGATTGCTTTGGCTGCTTCCACATATGACCATCCTTTAAAAAGTAGCCATAAGCCTTCTTTCTGATCCTCTTGTACTCTTGATCACTCCATCCCTCTTGCCTGGTGAGAGTGCTTAGGTAACGGCCAATCAAAAGCCATTCTCCATCATACATCTCTTCAAAAAAGACTTCAGAAACATGAGCATGAGCACCACATCTTGCATGTAAATGAGAAGAGGTGTAGAACTTTAATCCCACATCATCACTAGTGGTAAGCATCTCCTCTTCATCTTCATATCTGGCTCTCGGCAACATATCTGCTATAGGGTTATCTTTGCCTGCAATATGACAAGACTCTGGGTTAAGAGACTTAATAAAGGCTATCCATCACAACATTGCAATGTCCGGAGTAGTACAGTTTGCAATCATCCCTATCAATGGTAAACGATCTCTCTCTACCACACCTGAAGCACCTATAAAATATTCTTTGTCAAACCTCAGGGCAGTAGCAACACCCCAAAGTTCTCTCTTGACCTGTGGGGTAACCTCTTTGACGAGCATTAAGCACTTTTGCTCCAAACCGGACTGCATACTTGTGACCATCCTCATCAGCTTGACCTATAGCCCAGCCAATACCTATCGGGCTAGTGTCCACGATTAAGATCATTGGCCTTCCACACTTATAGTCAACCTTTCTCAAGGTGGGAGCCTCAAGAAGCATTGTTTTCAACTTTTTTATGGCTATTGTATGAGCTTCTTCCCATGCAGATCTTTTACCCTTCCTTAGAAATTGATAAAGCGCCTCTGCAACATCAACAAAGTGCGGCAACCAAATACGATAAAATACACATGCACCCAAAAATCTCCGAACCTCTGTTACCGATGTGCATTTTCTTTCATCTTCTGTATAGCTTCAACTTTAGTCAGGGACTTGGTCGTATTCCATCTGGGTCACACATATGTCCCACAATTAAAACCCTTTAGCACCAAAAATTTATTTTGGCCCTAAAAATGTCAAGTTAACTTCTTCAAGCCTAGATAAAATGGCATCACAGTCAGCAATATGCTAGGCAACACGTTGTCGACATCCCCTCTGGTCTTTAACCTCATCTTTGAACCCTTCTTCACATCCCTTGATCGGAAAATCATCAATGAAAGGCATAGTAACATGAGAAATAAAATCCCTTAGCACCTTATTCATACCATTCATCATATGAGCTATCATAGTTAGTAGCACCCTGTGGTAGAGTGCAGATCCTTACTAAACCGAGAGGTGTACGCATTGTAGTAAGATTCCTACTCTCCAAAGAAATCTAAAATTGATCATATCCTGAGTGAAGATCACCCATAGAGTAGATGGATCTTCCTGCAAAGGCTTCAGCAAACTCGTCAACTATTGGACATGTACCCACATTGAGGATTGTTACTTTGTTGACTCGTTGCATATCTTGAATGAACCTTAGGGTACCATTCTTCTTTGGACCGGTAAACCACCAATTAGAGTATGGTGTGCATGATGGTTCCAAAATACCCATCCTCATCTTCTCATTTAACAAATCAATGAGCTTTGGCAAGTAGTTTTGGGTACTGAAATAGGGCGTAAACTCCATGGCATATGAGGAACAGTAAATATAACCATAGGAGAAACAACATTTCAGTCTGCACACCCAATCTCATCATGCTCAAAAAGCAAAGGCTTTACCATGATTTCCAGGATCTCTCGAAAGCATTTGATCTCCTCTTCAGTAAGGAAATCCTCCTATTAGTAAGGAAATCCTCCTTTCCAATTTTTAGTTGCTTCAATGTCTCTTCAATAAACTTATGGCCAATGTGTTTTGGATCTCTCAGTATAGGCTGGCGAGAAGCTTCTTCCATTACTCCATCACTTCCTTCTAGAACAGGTGTAGCCACTGGCCTCACCTTCTTTGCAACAGATTTATATTTTGTCTATACCTAGACTTCAATTGCTTCACCCAAATCCTCCTTTATATGTGTAAGTGCTTCATATAAATCCAATTCTTCATACATGTCCATTGATTTCACTTTTACAATATCAGTTCCACTTTGCAATAATGTCCATTGATTGCACTTTTACAATGTCAGTTCCACTTTGTAACCTATATTGCATGATCTCTTCTAGCTCTGACATAGTATCCACATAAGAGACCTCTTCAAAGATCCCTGAAATCACATCATCTAGTTCAAGCACATCACATCCCTGCAACTCACTTTGAATACCTGACACATAATGTTTTTCCCATTTAGGTAGCTCATTAGACTTCCTGTATGACATTGAACCCTCAAATGTTAATCCCAAAAATCCTGAAGAGAAAGTCTCTCTTTGCAACAGCTTTCCCACCTCCATACCACCATAGTCCCCCCTTATAGTGGCACCCAAAAAAATCCTGTGAAAACCTGTGTTCTTTGAACTCTTTGCGTATCTTCGGCAATGGATGATCACGTAGACTATCTTTGTTTCTGGCATGTTCTACACACACAGTTAAAAATTGAACATCCCTTTACTATCTCTGCTCTGGATCCTTGCATAGTCTGAGCCATCATCTAGCACCTTTGTTTCCATGTGTAAAGACATAATGTAGGGTTGTCCAAGTATGAGTGGATAGGACGAATGCTCCTGTATAAAAAAGTTTTGTGCATCACAAACATCGCCAATTGTTACCTTAATGTTTGCACATGCACCATAAAGATCCTATGGAAGCATATTGGTAGCTCAAATTTGCCAACCATGATCAACATCAATAGGCCATTTTCCTTTCTTGTGCAAGCTCCTAGCTGCTTCTACCATAGAAACATTATGTTGTATCTCCTCCGCTAACTTCTTCATACCACCCCTCCCAAAATTCAAGCAGAGCGGCTCACCTATTTCTTTGAGATGAATCTTCTTGTCTTTCCAAAAGACCACATTCTTCTTGTAAGCTTCATCAAAATATTCACAGTCTTTGCGTTCATTATCTTTACTATCACACCACATGCAGTGGTCATCCCAATCCTTGCATGGTCTGTGCTCTGAAGTGGAACCCTTGGTGCCTACCCCTTCAAGCTTACTTGCTTTCAAATTTAGATTTAATTCTTGTATACCTTTGATCATCCACCCTCATCTGTTGCTTTACAATCATGTTAACTGCTTCAGAAAAAACCAGCTTCCAATCAGATGTTAAACCGAATTCACCTGTTGAATCCTCAAGTAGCTGCACCAAGCTCTTTTGAAGCCATGGGTCAGCAGCCTAGACAAATAACTCTACCCGTTCTAGTTTCAATGATCACTGCTCTCCTATAGATAGCTGCTCAAATTTCTTTTCAAATTCTCGTAGCAGCTCTCGTGCAAATAAATCCTTGTTTTTCTGTTGGATCCATTTCATAAAACTTTGTTTAGTTACCCTTTGAGAATCTTCAAGGAAATACTCCTCTTGTAACACCTTTTTAAAATTCTGCCAGTTTGGTCCTTGTGCAGCCTTTATCTCCCCAATTTGATCCCTAAGCTCTCGCACGACAATCAAGTGCAAACCTTTAACTGCTTCATGATCGTCACTCCCATTATCCTCCATGGATTGCTCATAAACTTTGCAATATTTTGAAACATCTCGACCTTCGAACTGCTGCAATTTTTGTGTTACTTGTTGTCGACCTTTCCGTATCCGCTCATGCAAATTCAATTGTTGTTGTGCAGTTTGTTATTGTTGCATGTAGGAAGAAAATTGTTGCATCATCTGCTACATCGCTGCCTCTTATGGTGTAGTCATCTTTCTCTGTTAAATTTTCCCACCCCGGCTCAGTTTTGCGTCGCGTTCACCAAAGATTTCGGGGATAATGGATTCACAAGGTGAGCCAACTCAGCACCAGGCTGCTCGCTGTGGGAAAATAAGAGAGACAAGATGCACAACACAAGCAAAAGACACCATAAATACTTACAGTTGACAACCTGAATGCTTTAAGCTGCTAATAATTAGCCAAAGTGGATTTTGATTACAAATATTTTCCATTAACGGCATTGATAAAGTTAAGAGAGTTTAATGCTCTCAAATTAGACCAAGACTACAATTTTTCCACTTATGCTTGCCATTACAGCCTTAAACTATCTATAAGGATGTTTGTTGCCGTCAACTCTCTAATCTCCTTGCCGAGCTTCAACTCCTGCCCCTCTTTCTCCACCTCTCCTTGCCGAGATCCCCTTTGCCAAACCTTTGAGCACCTTGATCGAGGTCAAGGACGAGAGAGAGAGAGAGAGAGAGAGAGAGAGAGAGAGAGAGAGAGAGAGAGATCCACTTCCCTTCTTTGCCTTCACTCGTTACCTTGCCGAGCTCCCTTCTCCTTCTCCAAGCTCCCCTTTGTTACCTTTTCCAAGCTCCCCTCTCCTTTACCGAGCTCCCCTTCATTACCTTTCTCAGCTCCGACTCGTTACCTTGCTGAGCTTCTTTCCTTGCCGAGCTCCGACTCGTTACCTTGTTGAGCTTCAACTCCCTTTTTGTCTTTGCCAAGCCGAGCTCCCCTCTCTTATTTCTTCCTTACATTATCTTGCCAAGCTCCCTCTCTTCTTTCTTCGCTCCCTTGTTCCTTACCTTATCTTAATTCTCTCATTTCCTTCTCTCCCAATCCTTATGCCAGCTTATCAAACCCTCCTCTTCCCCCTAAGCAATGACGGCGCCGTTGTTGGGCTAGGTGGGAAGGTCTTTTTCTAGGTGGGAAGTCCAAAACATTATCGAGCGTCCATAATTGTCAACCAAAGCAGTGCCGAGCTCCATTTTTGCCTACTAAGCACAACTACAAGTGATTACATTCTGGACAAGATTCTCCTTGAGCACTTATTCTACTGCATTCAAAACCCTAGCTGAAGCTCAAAACTCCCAAATAGAACAATGACCGAGGCGACTAAAGTGGTACGGAACTAGCCCCCGGTGGAAATTAAATTGAGAATATCTTGGCAATTAGAGCTCTGATTGCCGATCTGAAAAGACCGATGCGCTCCACAAAGTGAGCACTTCAAGCCCATGTGTTCACTTCATTTCTGTCCCCTCATCTGCAATTGCCCACCAATCCCGTACGGATCTGCATTTGGCTTAATCTTCAAACTACCATAACTTCTTCATCGTAGCTCTAATTGATAAGCTATAAAGACAGGCTCATAGAGAACCTTGAGCACTACAGTTCCAGCTCATAAACTTACATTTTTAGTCACCTCCATTATACCCACTTTTAGCATTAAAAACATAAGTTATGCCCCCTTAAAGCCGCATCTTGCATACATTAAGCATTAAACTTGGCCTGTTAACAAGCCCTGATCACTACTCAATAAATGTGTAGGCTTCAAAAAGCTTAGCTTCTTTTTCCCATCATGGAAGCAGAGTGGCACAACATTGGGGCCAAATTTATGCTATTGCAAGGAAGTTTAATTGATGTTTTGGGGATAATATTGGTGCATGAAGCTTTTCATCTTCATGGAATCAACAAGGTCTCAACACCTACACTTGGTCAAGTATTCCTAGTATAAACACATCACAAAAACTAGTAAAGTAAAGTATAAAAATAATCACCAAAGAAGAAACACAAAAAAGCCACTAAAGATATCCTATACTCAAAAAGGCTCCAAGATTGAGCAACCCATAGTATCACCTATACATAATAAAAAATCAACAAATTATCTCATTCACTTCATATAAGAAAATTTTAATATCAACGATGTAAGTGATTCCCGGTTTTAGTTATGTAATCTATTACAATAATACCTTCCCTTTCAAAAACCCCAATAGAAAATAATGCTTCAAGTCAGGTGTCAAAGGAAGCATAAGATCATCCCAAAATAGCTAAAATGTAAAGTAGAGAACTAGTCAAGATTCCTCAAGCAAAGACATCAGAGCTTAGATTCCCAAGACTAGCTTAGATCCCAACATCAAGCATTTGGCCATCATGCAATAGGCATTGCCCCTTTCTTTTTATTAAAAAACCCTGGTCTAAGTAATTTACCATAGTAAGTATCACACAAAGATAGATTCAAACACTGAAGTGACAAGCCTTGTGCAAATCTTAACTTTTGTGCAGAATCACTCCACTCATTCATGAGCTATTAGTAGACAATACATGTCAAGTGTTTACTCATAAAATCTTATACTTGAATGTTTAACCTATACCACAATATCACAGCTCACCCAGCAATTAACTTATGCAAAAACTCCCTTTGAAACAGAAGCACATAGATTATGCAGCAAACTCCACATCTGGTTTGTGAAAGTAATTGAAGCAAATAAGTTGGTTCAAAAAAATCTAAGAAGAAGTATTCTGTTCGACAATATCCATGGTGATAGAGTTATTCATCAGTAGCAATGGCACCCATACCCTCACTTACACTCAGGTTTTTTTTCAAACACGATACTGCAAAGACACCATATACTGCAAGTCTCAGCAGTGAGGGAGGCGGAGAATCCTCACATGCTTAAATAGCTTGTATAGTATATGGGATATTCAAAAAGATATCATCCAAGCCAGCGACAAATCCTTGCACATTCCAAGTAGGTAGGAACCGGAAGTAGAATGCCCAGAGACCACGTCCTAGTACAAAAGGGGGGGGGGGGGGGGGGGGGGGGGGGGAGAGAGAGAGAGAGAGAGAGAGAGAGAGAGAGAGAGAGAGGGGGGAGTAGAACTAAATTTTGTGTAGCAACCATAGAGGGAAGTATCACCATATGCACTTTGGGGGGAGGAATAGAGTTATTGAAATATAAGAAATATCTATAGAATATGTATATCAATCGGGTACATGGAGTAAAATTTAAGCGGCAAACGTAGAGGAGCTCAGACTTGATGCAATGCATGAGCATTAACTCTTTAAAGTCAAGAGTAGGAAAAAATAAAAAATCAAAACCATCTTAATGTGCACATCATTGTAGCCAAGGTTGGTTTCCTACTAAGATTATGGGTATTATACCATCAATAAGGCATAATGCCTTATTTTGTATAACCAATGGTTAGCACCTAACTTACAAACATGTAGAGTCAAGATTTTAAACAAGTAGGGTAAGAGGGGCAAGAGAAGGGATAGAGAGGGGAAACAAATATAATCAAAAATACAAAGAATTACTTAGGTAAAAATTTAGTGAAACCATATACTTAAAGGAAATAATCAATCAGAAAGAACGAGAGAGAGTGCTCAATCGTATAACCCTCAATTAAATACCCTCAAAGAGGGAGGTATCAAATGAAGACTCAACAGAGTAATTCTCCAGTAGCATAAACCTTCCCAAGGTTGTGATATGAAGCAGTATACTCATCCGCTCTATCATGCCCAAAAGAGTTAAATTCTCCCATTGGGACCAAAGCGCGGAAAATATTCTAGGTAATTACCACAGGAAAATAAAATCATTAGTCTCCATCATTATCCTATTGAAGACAGACCCGCTATCTATACATGTCGTTTACCCAGAAAATCAAAGGAGAGGCAAGCCCATCCATCTATTCAAAAGTTATGTGCAGTTATATCCGAGCAGGCCACCAGGTTAGTCCAAGGAAACAAGGCAAAAGTTTAAGCTATTACAGGTAAGAAGTCCATGAGATAAGGTGCAAATATATCAAAAAGTATAAGTGAAAGGTAAAGAAATTTTCAATGGAAAATACTTCATAGCAACCACGTGTGTGTGTGTGTGTGTGTGTGTGTGTGTGTGTGTGTGTGTGTGTGTGTGTGTGTGTGTGTGTGTGTGTGTGTGTGTGTGTGTGTGTGTGTGTGTGTGTGTGTGTGTGTGTGTGTGTGTGTGTGTGTGTGTGTGTGTGTGTGTGTGTGCACGCGTGCACGTGCATCCACCCTTACCCAGGTACAATAGGCTCAATGTTAATGCAGTAGTCCCATTGTGTATGGGCCTACTGCCTCATGATTGAACTTTAACATTCAAAAGACAACTAGCTTCAAAGAAAGAGTAATGATAAGTACAAAAACAACTTAGTCTTAGAATTATCTTTGTGCAATGCTTATAAGAATGAATCCTTATTTCAGTATACAGATATCAGAAGTACTTCCCTAGCAGTAGGTGTAAGTGTAATCATGTGTAGACAATTGCTTTAAGCCAAAAAACTTCCAAGATAACATAGAGTCCTTACCTGCATCCATCCAAACAAGACAACAGATATGTTAGCCTTGGATGTGTTTTACGGGTATCAATGGACTATACTAATTATTATCCATGTCTATCTTACAACTTTTTTAACTTAAAAGCATTGTCCAAGGTACTCATGTGTTCCACATTTTATTTAAAAATGTTTTATTATCCAAAAGATTCAATTTTTCAATATCCTTATCATCATAATAGCATACATATTATTCTGATCAGAAGGCCACTACCCCTTCTGTTCCAAGTGTCTTATCCCCTGTAAACAGCTCATTAGTCTTTTGAGTTTTACTTGTCATATTAGTCAACCTCCACTTCCTCTTGCTTTTTAAGTACATGAAGCCATAAAGTAACAAAAAACCTTTAGATATCTAAAAAATTCCAATAATAGTTTAAGAGTATCAAACTTGTTTATGTTATCAAGACAGACTTTGAATAGTATATACTCATTCAGGGTTTTTGGAATCCAACCTCCCTTAGCTTGTATACTAAATGGGAAAAATACACTAAGTACACTCCTCTTGCCTTTACTGATTAGCATACCAAGTGGCAAC
This sequence comes from Adiantum capillus-veneris, assembly GCF_014529385.1. NCBI lineage: Eukaryota > Viridiplantae > Streptophyta > Polypodiopsida > Polypodiales > Pteridaceae > Adiantum > Adiantum capillus-veneris. The sequence goes on along the minus strand of NC_140931.1, from coordinate 28,116,672 downwards.
CCCCTAATATAAATGTGGTATTCAGCCAGAACAAAGGTTGAACCATGAAGCATAAAGAACATTCGCCCTTTTGGGGATATTTTCATAAACTATACCCTAACTTGTGAATGCCAAAAGGTGTAATGTAACACCCCATCAAAACAACGTATACAAACATTGTAGAGCTTTATTGGCAGAGTTCTAACAGGCATCATCGTGCGCCAAAGTTGTTGTATCATACAGCAGGTTTTCTCAAAAACAATGTTAATGCATGGGTTCTCAAACCAAGGAGTAATACATTTTTATCATCATGATTTGTTAGCCAAAAAACCCTTCTTGATATGGTACTTCATTTTGGGAGAGCCAGTTTAACATTGCGTGACATGTATCATGTCAGAGGAAACAGCACTATGTAGATAGCTAGTAACATCAAAAAAATCCAACAACAGTAAGCAATCGGGGCAGAACCCCCTATCGCTCAATTTTTTTAAATGAACAGTATGCATTTGCGGCAGGACATCTCACCACTATATGAATCTCTAGAATAGTGTTTTAACAAGCCAGGTGGCATCAACAAATGCAAAACACCCCAATACCTTATGTTCTACCTATTTTTATTTTAAACCCAGTTAACTGTTTATGCAGAGCTACTCAAAACCAAAAAACAGTAGCAGGGTCAAATACCATAGCCTAACCATAAGTGTTATACCAAACAACCATTAATGCCACACACTATCAAGCATAGCCACCCACACAGTGGGCCTCCCCAGGCTAAGCGACAAGATACACCAACATGTAAGCCCGGGTGCTTATATCACCCCTAGACTAATATATAAAAAGGAGAGAAAACCAAAATACCAAGCCCTGTAAACAGTAACCGGCCTATGTAGGTTGCACTACAAGCTCCATAATTGGTACAACAGAGAGTGAACACGCACAACCTCACTTTTACGCAAATAGAACATACACAAGGTTAAGTGAGAGGCGAAATGCCCCCTCACCTCTTTAAATAGAAGAAGGTAGATCACGATCACTCATAGCGTGTAGCGCACAGAATCCATATCACACCAAGCATTGAGTAGGCCACACAGTCGTCACTTTTATGCAAATAGAACACACACAAGGCTAAGTGAGAGGCGGAATGCGCCCTCACCTCTTTATAGAAGAGGTAGATCATGATCACTCATGGCATGTAGCATGCAAAATCCATATCACACCAAGCATTGAGTAGGCAAGGCGTCGTTCCTCCTGGGGGGGGGGGGGGGGGGGGGGGGAACAAAAATGTAGCCACCTCTGATGAGGTCTGGCTCTGTAGAGTAGAGCAGCCCTCGCGCCATTAGCATGGCAGAGTAAGTGAGGCACAGTTGTAGAGTAAAATTTAAGACAAGTTAATAGTTGCCAGCTAAAAGACCCTCAGCCATCATAACCCATTAGCGGTTCCATCCCACAGTGGATACAAACCTAGTGTAGCTAGGAAAAATATTAAGCCATAGTTTAAGTGGAAATATATAGAAAAGATGACATCAGTAATGGGTAGTATAGGTTTTTCAGGAAACAAACAAAAAGATAAGTACTAGTGTGTGTGTGTGTGTGTGTGTGTGTGTGTGTGTGTGTGTGTGTGTGTGTGTGTGTGTGTGTGTGTGTGTGTGTGTGTGTGTACCCGCCCTGTCTCAGGCGCCAAACACAATGGATCGATAGTATGCCCATTGTGAATGGGCCTACTACCTTATTAGAGAGATGAGAATATTGTGATTAAAGTGTAACCCTGGCCAGTTTTTCTGAGAGAGTGAAAATTTAGTTTTATCAATTATGTCACATCTTTTGAAACCATTAAGGCAATACTTGTGTATAAGTAACTTAATATCTTCCCAAGCAAGGAGGTAGTTGGAGGAGGAGTATATAATCAGGTAAAGCATGTTGATACAAGTGCTAAGAGTTGCTTTGTGAGGTCTCTTAATGTTCCTCTTTATAAATTTAATAGGTGGAAGGTTCAGAAGATCTCTTTTCCAAGAAAATCTTTGGTCATACTCTCCTACACAAGGTACATGAAGAGACATAGAAAAGTTACAATATGCTCAATGTTAATGTAGTAGGCCCATTGTGTATGGGCCTACTACCTTATGAAGCTGATGAGTATAAAACAGTCAAGTATGAACCTTACAAAAGAAGTACCACATCAAGAATTCCGAAGTGAAGTGAAGCAAATTTCAACATAACAATATCTAATACTGTCTTTAGAGAAGATAGTACTCCAGTAGGAGTTTTAAGGCTTTGTCATCTAGGAAAAATAATGTAGATGTCGTACTTTTTTTGTGGGTGCTATCCATACTTTTTGCCAATTTCTCAAGGTCTTGAATAATCCACAACAAAAGTAGTATTTTTAAAGGTAATATGTTCTTTAAATCAGAAGAATCAAATTAATTATACAGAGGTAAGTAACTTTGAATTAACCTGCAACCTTAAACTAGTAAAGTCAAAATACTAAAATCGTTGTGAGCAGAACCCGAGTCTATAGACAAGGAAACACCGCCTAACACATGTCAATCTAACAAGGAATTATAAATAATGGGTCAATTAAATCCCATAGACAAAGAGTAATCTAAATCTAGCAACTTGGTCAATCCAATTACCTAGAGGGTCTTGTGTTTAGAACGTGTGTGTTGTTGTATTAAATTTAATACTTATACACAAAGGAACATGACATTCAAAAGACAATTAGCTTTAAATAATTGGACAAAGATTTGTACAAAAAAGACTCAATCTTAGATTCATTTTTGTACAAATAAGAATGATGCATCATTCCAATGATCTTATACAAAAAAATATCGAGTTGTGAATGTCCACCAGGGAGGGGAAGCCCGGTTCTTTAGTGCCGGACAACAACTAAGCATCAATTTTAATCCATATCCTACTTAAAACTTTTTACTCTAAATCTATTATCCTTTTTAAAGTATTAAATAGTGCAAAGTATTTAGGAGACAAATAACACATCCAAAAGTAAGTAGATAGACCTAAAGAAGTGTATTTCTACATGTTTTAATTGTAATTAGAAGGCCACCACCTCTTTTGATCCAAGTGTCAAAAGTTCCCCTTAAGTTCAAAGTGTATTCATTGTGATCAGAAGGCCACCACTCCTTTTGATCCAAGTGTCAAAAAAGAACCCTTTAATCTTTTTTTATTTTAAAATGTGATGTATTCAAAATATGATGTAACTTTTTGATTTAGAAACCAAATAAGTTATGTAGCTTTCTTACATCATAAAAATACTTTTTATCTTATGTGGATTAGTTCATGCGATCACCCCCTTTTGATTCAAATGGCACAACCACTATCAATAAAATTAAGTCATTTTGTTTTGAGTAGTCATTCATTGTGGTCTTAGAATATCCAAATCAACTACTTCCTCTTAATACTAGTTATGTACTTGAACACTTAACTCTCCTAAGACACTAAAGTGTCATGTTTTCCTTCCAAGTTTTGGCAATTTATTTGTCAAGCTAAAAAGAAGTTTTTTATACCTTGCTTCTGCCATAGGTTGGTTATGAGGGAAAGAAAACACTAGATTTTTCTCCATGTCAAAATACAATCCGTATGGATAGAAATCTGTAAGTTTTAAGTCATAAATTTTAGTAAAAATTCAAGTTGTTTTGCTAAAAAAATCCTAAAATTCTTATATCTCTTTGTAGAGATGGCGTTTTTTATGTTTATAAAAGCCAAGTTTTAGCACTTAGTGCTACAAAACAATGGAATGCACTTTCAAGACAAGTTTCCAAGTCACACGCAAGTTATAGACATAATTTCATACTTAGCACGTGTTGAATAAGAGCATAATTTTGGTCTTCCAAAAGTCCTCTCATGGAATTGGGGCTATTCTAGTGCAATTTGACAACTACAAATGATTTTATGTGTTGAAACCCCGAAACTAAGTATTTTTTGTGGTCCCTAACTCAATTAAATCTCGTTGCTTGAACTCTATCTTGAATTTTTTATTGTGCAAAAACTCTTGAAAATCTTGAGTTCTCCATAATAACATTAAAACCAATATTTTGTGCACCCCAATTATGTATGTACCGCATACTTTGATACATGTAGTTGATCTACATACAAAGTTCAATATTATTTGAGGTTTTGAATGCTTATGTCTCAAGAATGAAAATATCAAAGTTCTCTCTAATGCAGTTTTGAATATTTAAAATAATCCAATAATTGTTGCATACCAAAGCCCTTTTACTTGCCACATTCATTCCTCAATGGAAAGGGTAAGCAATGTATCACTTTCTAAAACTTACAAATACATCAAAAACATATTTTTCTTTGTATACAACGATATGCTTGAAATGGCTATATCAAACACATAGAACTTTTCATTATTTTATATACTCCCAAGTCAATTTTTTTGCACATAAAACTTTCAATTATCTATAGAAAATTTGTGGAAAAGCCACCTATATTTTTTTACAAGGTTGCTTCATTTCTTCTTGAGCTTATAAAGTTGATTTCTTCAAACCATCAATCGCAGTCTTACGAGGGTCGACTTGATGAGTATAGTTCTTGATCATTGTAGATTCTAAAAGGCAAGGTTACATTTTTAAAAGACCCTCTAGCTAACATATTTAAGCATATCAAGAGGTTTTTCTTAAATAAACCATCTAATGCAAACAACATTTAATTTAAATTTGTAAAAAAAGGACACTTAAGTGTCTTGTTTTGGTACCAAAATAGTGTTAAAGCCATATGTTCCAATGTCCATACGTCAACACCAAACCAGCAAGTATTCACCAAAAGAATGGACTTTTAGCCAATCAGCTGAAAGAGTCTCAATATAACCATATAATTTATCATAAAACGTACTTTACCATATGCTTAGATTTCAATAGTCTAAAAATATAGATTTTTTATTTAGCCAATAATTCCAAAGCTGATTGAGAGGATGATCCATGTTAGTAGGTCAATCATCAAAAATATCCAAGCCAAGCATAACTCAAATCAGTGTTCATGTACTATCCAATCACTAGGTTTTTCAAAGGTCTACATTATGTCCAAATATACAACGAGGTAATATAGTATTATAACAAGTAATATTTTAGTAAAAAACATCATTTATGTCAGTTTTTAAGAAATCTCAATAGAATCAAGCAATAGGCATTTTCCCTAGCCTTGTATTACTCAAACCATCCATATCAAAAGCCTAATGGCGAAGTCTAGGTACAAAAAAAGACACCTACACTTGGTCAAATATTCCTAGTGTAAACACATCAACAAAAATAGTAAAGTAAAGTATAATCAAAATCATCAAATATAAACACAAAAAAGCCAGTAAAATTAGCCCATACTCAGAAAGGCTCCAAGATTGAGTGACCCATAGTAAAGTAAAGTAAAGTACCAGTAAAGTAAAGTATAATCAGAATCATCAAATATAAACACAAAAAAGCCAGTAAAATTACTCCATGCTCAGAAAGACTCCAAGATTGAGCGACCCATAGTATCAACTATACACAGTAAAATTCAACAAAATTATCTCATTCACATTAGATGAGAAAATTTTAGTATCAACAATGTAAGTGATCTCCAGTTTCATTTATGTAATCTATTACAGTAATACCTTTCCTTTTGGTAGAAACCCCAACAAAAAATAACAGTTCAAGACTAATATCAAATGAGCATAAGCTCATCTCATAATAACTAAAATGTAAATCAAAGAACTAGTCGAGATTCCTAGTAGCAAAGGTTCAAAATCAAGCAATGACATTAGAGCTTAAAGTTCCCAAGTCTATCTTAGATCTCAGCATCAGGACTCGCACCATCAGGCAACAAGAATTGCCCCTTTCTTTTTATTAAAAAATGTGGCTTAAGTAATTTACCACAGTAATTATCACATAGAGATAGATTCAAACACCAAAGTGACAACCCTTGTGCAAATTGTAACTTCTCTACAGTGTCACTCCACTCATTTCCAAGCTACCAGACCATCAAGGTTATCTTTTACCCATAAAAGATTATACTTGAATGTTTAACCAATACCAAGATATCATAGCTCACAACCAGTAATTAGCTTATGCAAAAACTCCTTTTGAAACAAAAACACATTTATTATGCAGCAAACTCTACATTGGGTTTTTGAAAATAATTGAAGCAAATCAATTGGTTAAAAAAACCGGAGAAGCAGTATTTTGTTTGACAATATCTATGGTGACAGTTATTCATCAGCGACGACAACGATGGCACCTAGACCGTCTCACTTATATCCAAATTTTTTTAAAACGATACTGCAAAGACACCACATATTGCAAGGCTAAGTGAGGGAGGCAGGCAACCCTCACTTAAATAGCTTGTGTAGTCTACTTGATATTCAAAAAGATATCATCCAAGCCAGTGACAAAAACCCTGCACAATCCAAGTAGGTAGGGACCAGAAGTAGGATGCCCAGAGATGATGTCCTAGTACGGGAGAGAGAGAGAGAGAGAGAGAGAGAGAGAGAGAGAGATTTTATTATTCTCCTTGAAGGTCAAATATGACCTATAGGATCAAAGTTACATGTGATGTAGTATGTGTATGGTTGATGAGTGACTCTCGATGCTCCAAAAGTGTGGTGATGAGAGTCGCAATGGAGATCCCATGATGTGGCTTGGAGAGGAAAGTGTGTAGGTCTAAATCATGGCTAAAAATGTGAGAGAAGCAAGTTCGGATGTGACCAAAAGCTGAACACTCTATTAGTGTGTGATACTCAGAATCTCAAACTTGCAGTGCGCATAATATGCACAGTCGATTTGACTCTTCTCCATTGCCCCAACGCCCTGTCTCGCATCAAAGGAAATGGGAGCTAAGCCAAATTGTTGCGATAGTGTGTATCTCCAACAAGGGGATAAGCTCAAGCATGTAAGTGTGAGTACGATTTCCTCTTTCAGCGCGTGAAGAACATGGTTCTGTAGTTGTGGGCAATTGGGTGGTGTAATGTATGAAGCATGACCCAACAAATTTCTCCCAAGCCGTAATACATTGGTGTTGTAGAAAATCTTCATTCACTTGGGAGTCAACTGAAGCATCGTGTAGCAAGTGTAATGCATCCCATCTCTAAAACCACTTCTTTATGTCTTGCATCCATCTTGTGCTCAAGATCTTGCTTTTATGCATCTTTTAAACTTTTTTTCTTGCTTCCCATGCAATTAGGAAGTCAATGTGAGGGGTTTTGACACATCGTTATCATGTACTCCACAACCCTTTCCATGCCCATGACCTCAATTGGAAGAGATCCCAACTCAAGAAGTAGGAGCATACATGGTGTTTGTGTCTTCTTGGAGAAAGTTTGTAAGAAAATGCTTTTGCACATTCTCAAACTCTTTCCAAGTAGACTTTGAGATGCTCCCGCCCCACACTTCAACTCCATAAAGAAGAACCGGTGTCACCAATGCATCAAAAAGGTACTTCTTGAGAACCCAACACTTGATGTTTTCCGCATTACACATGTTCTCAAATGCATAATATGCTCTCTTTATTGCTTCCAAATGACAGATATCACATTCATGCCACTTGTGATTGGAGGAAACCTCAAGGCCAAGATACTTATAGCTCTCAACAACTTCAAGTGTCTCATTGTTGTTTGCAATGCATGGCTTCTCCTTATGGTTGGTTTTCACAAGCATAACTTTTGTTTTGAATTCATTCACAATCAACCCACTATGCAAGAAAAAGTTCTCAAGAACAATCATAAGCTTTTGTGCATCTTCTAAAGTGTGTGCTAGAAGCACTACATCATCCGCATACAACAAAAGCATGATTACCACATTGCAAATAGTGATCTCTTCAATGGCTTCTTCTTACATAAATGTTGACCGCTTGGTCAACAACACAACATAACTCAAGTTTCGTACCAAAGTCTTATCTTTTGCGAGTTATGAAATGCTACGGATTATGGCTATAAAACGTCATTTGTAATGAGTAGTTATTCTAGTTTCATAATCCGGGGTGCAATGGCACTTCCAGATTGTAAATACAAAGCCATTTGACCCTTTCAACCCCATTTATGGTTAAACCTAAGGTAGCCTTAGTATATAAGGTACCTAGGTCATTTTGTAAAAGGAGACTTTTAATCATAATCAGAACTTTAGCGCTGCAGTCTACTGTGTGTGAGAGAGAAAAAGAGTGAGCGTGAGCTTTATCCTCTAGCTACGCCCGGCTCGCTCAACACATTGGAGATCCGACTGCACCATTGTTGTAGGCTCGAGGAGAGCTACGCGACAACGCCAAGCATTCCACGCGAGACGAAGCACACACGCCAACGCATCTACGAGCTATTTGTGGCCGTAAGTGTATCAAACGATGTTTGTTTTCTGCGTGCTAGTAGCCTATAGAATCATGGCGACATAAGCTACGCATAGGTACTCATAAATTTCAGTTTCGAGCACTTTCAAAATTCTGCTCTGTCATCCTACGCGTTTTTCACAGATGGATTTAGAGTGAGGGTTTTGAGTGTAGAAGCTTAGGGACAGGTGTATCCTATTGAGGGGATGGTGTTCCTTAAGTTTCGTACGAATCTAGCATGATTAGGTGAGCTACCTTCCGTATGTGTGTATGTGGCTAGGTGGTGTAGTTGAGAGCAATGAGGTTCTTGATTGTGGTTTATTTGGCCTTCCAGAGTGTTGTATGTGTAGGATGGTCTCAGCCTAACAAGCTAAAGAGATTTCCTCCGTGTGCCTATCGTGTCATCTGTGTCCTCGAGTGACATTAGGTTGATCTAGGTAGTGTTTGCATGCACTTCATGGGTGTGTGAGTCACTCCCGCAACATTGGCGCCGTTGCCGGGGACACAAGGACCTAAGTAGGTTTCCTACTAACACTCGTGTGATGGTTGTTTGATTTAGTTTCGGCTAAAGAAAGCGTTTTTCTTAAGTGGATCCGAAAGAGGATATTCCGTGATCAAGTGGATAGCCAAGAAGCGTGTGTCTTGATGAGGGTCTGCGACTAGATAGGTTTAGTTAGGATCTGTGGATTAGAGTAGTTGTTGGTGGTTGAGTGATTTGTGAGGTGATAAAAGCGTTTACTAGTTCGTGTGTGGCAGTGAAGCGTTTTTCTACTCATAGATGCAAAACCCCATATGATTTGTAGGAGTAGCTTTAGGTAAGTGATCCAATTCTGATCTAGAGCTATTCATCACTGAATTATTTGCTAAAGTGCTTGATTGCATTTGGAATCACGAAAAAGTGTGCTTTTGAGGGTAAAAATACATTAAACAAGCTTTTGTGGATATTTTTGTATGACTGACTGATGTTGTGCATATGAAAGAGCATTTGCAAGGGTTCTGTGAAGAAAACCTGCAATTCTGTAAACATAGACATCCTACGCGTAGGATGTCTCAAGGGGGTTCTGGAGACCAAATTTGAAAATTCTGACTGCACCAGTGGGTTCAAAGGGTAGGTTTTACCCTAGTAACATATTGACTTGGATGTTTTTCCCTATTTTTGTTGACCAAAAGCCAAAAGGTGGAGTCAGAAAACATAAACTTTCAAAAAAGGCTTAAATTGAGTGATTTTTGCATGTTTTTGCAATTGTGAAGCATACTTGCACTTGTTGAGAGCATAAGGAAGCATCAGGGACACTTCAGTCTGAAAAAATCAACAGTAGATATCCTACGCATACGATGTCTATAGAGTGATCTGGGAATTTTTTTGAAAATCTGAGGTTGCCAATGTGTTTAGAAGGTAGGTTTTACCCTATTTTCACCTGGAAAGTGGAAATTTGACCAAATTTTGACGGATCAAAGCCAAAAGATGAGAATTGCCAGACATCCTACCCAATTGTGTCCAAGGCCTGATTTTGAGACCAAACCATAGGATGACTCCATAGGCATGTTCTAAATGTTGTATTGAGTGCATGTGATAAATTTCATCTCATTTGGGTCAGTGAAAGTGAAGACTTTAGCATTTTTGACTGAAAAAGGCAAGAATAGCTAGTTTTGGGGTCTTTTGACATCCAAACTCAAATATAAGCATACCACTGGGTTGCTGAAGACTAGGGGGATCTTTGGTCTAAGTTTGGGTTCATTCTGGGGAAAAAGACATCCTACGCGTAGGATTTCTACTGCATGATTTTGAAACCAAAATTCTACTATGACCATACCATGCTGTCATATAGCCTTAGATAACCTCTAGGCAAATTTGGTCCAATTTGGAGTTGATTTGACTTAGGAATTCATCAGAACAGACATCATGCTTTTGGAGCAGATTCTTGATCATTTGACCAACCTATAGGTGTCAGAATCAAAAAGTAAAAATAGTTGTGAGTTTAGCGCATCAAGGGAAAGCTACAGTGCAAGTTTGAGCTGAAACAGAGCAAAAAGACATCCTACGCGTAGGATGTCTCCAAGGTCATAAAGTGGTCAAAATTCTACTGTAGCCATAAAGGGAGGTTCTAAGTGTCTCAAGGATTCCAGAACTTTTGTTCAAAAGTGAATTTGGACCTTGTTTGGCCTATTTACCAAGCAAAGACAAGAATTGTCAGACATCCTACTCTTGGAGTGCACTAGAAGCTCTTGCAGCCTAAATCTTGACCTATTGGCATCCAAAATTCAATTTTGAGCATACCATTGGGTTGCTGAGCACTAGGATAATCTTGGGATCAAGTTTGGACAAAATATGAGCAGTTAGACATCCTACGCGTAGGATGTCTCTATCTTGATTTAGGACTTCAAACCAACCTATGAGCACACCACTGTGATCAGCACATCAAGGAGAAGCTGAGGTGAAAATTTCAAGTCATTCTGAGCAAAAAGACATCCTACGCATAGGATGTCTCCAGGCCATTTTTAGGTCCAAATGAAATTCTGAGTATACCATTGTGTTGCTGGACTTAAGGGGAGTCTCTGGACCAAATTTTGTTAAATTATGAGCATATAGACATCCTACGCGTAGGATGTCTCCACGCCAGTTTTAGGGTCCAACTGTAATTTTGACCATACAGAAGTGTTCACAGTGTCATAGAGATCCCAAATCTTCTTTTAAAATTGAATTTGGACTCATTTTGACCAGTCTAAACTGCATTTCACTATTTTGGCCATAACTTTCACAAACGGTATCGCATCGGAAAAGTTTTTATATCAAAACGTAGCCTGGAAAAAAACGTCGTTTGAGGCCTCAAAATACATCCGCAAGTTAGGGGTGTCTGAAAGTGACAATTTGCGAGAATTGTGACGAAACGGTTGCGGTTTTGGACATAGTTTTGACTTTTCCCTAGCCAAAGAACTTGAACATAGTGGACTAAGTCTACTTGAACCAAGCAAAAGCTCTTAATCCCAGAAATCATGTTTACCCTAGATTCAAACGCAGCTTACACAAGCTTGGAGATCCCGATGATAGAGGAATATCCTCCCACAATGGATCTTCCAAACTTGCAATTGATAAAGATCTATCTTGTTGAGAGAGTTTGGATGATTGGTCATGAGAGTGAAGGACTATATAGATACATTGATGACAATGAGGTCAATCTTTATAGGTGCTCAGATCCATACCTAGAAGAGATAACGGATTACAAGAACTTATATGTCTACACATACGGAGTCGACTGTCAATAGAGATCTATAGTTGTCGACAAGTATGGACGAGAATACAGAGTTGTAGAAAGCACAAATCCATAGACTGTACTAGAAAGAGGTGGATATTTGGTCAATGAAGGACCACAAATGCCTCCACCAAACACGAGAATTCCTATAGGAATTCCAAGAAGAGAGCCACCAGGATTCCCTTCAAGAGCGATAACGAGAGAAGGATTGGGAGAGTCTCTGGTTAGACTTGTAGACAATCGACGAGTTAGACCATCCCAAGTCCAGAAATGGGTAAACAGAAAATACTCTGGAGATAAAGATCCAAGAGATCACGTAATGGCTTTTAGAAGAGTGATTAGAGCAGAGGAAGTTTCAAATTTTGCAACACAGTTTGCGGGATTTTGATTGACTCTAGAAGATGATGCAGCTACATGGTTCGACTCGGTGGAAAAATGGGATTTTGAGACCCTAGATGAGTTGTTTGAGGAGTTTATTGAATAATTCTCGCCAAAAGGCATTGCTCACAACACGGTCTCGCAAATCCATAGATTTAAATAGAAAGAGAATGAATCAGTACGCAAAGCATCATTACGGCTCAAGAGATATGTTAAGCTCTGTCCGAGAGCGGAATTACCTATGCAAGCACGATTGATGCTGATCTTTATCCAGGGAATGAGACATGCGAGCCTTCAGAAGGATCTGCATATGATAAGGAGGATGACGCTAAACGAGTTGATCAAAGAAGCTCTTTATCTAGTGGATAACTGTGAGGCATACAAAGAAAAGAACTTAAAGAGTGAAGGAGATGACACATCCTCTCAGCACAGTGTTTCACAGATAAGTATGTCCATTGCCAAGCCAACAACACCTATTGATCAAGAAAAGCTTATCGATGACTTGATCAAGAGGTTGATTCCTCTTGTAAGGTCTGATTCGGGAGAGCCGAAGTGGTGTGAAATTGAGAGAAAATGGACGAACCATACGGAGGAAGAGTGCTATTATAGCATGGAAAATGCTAGAGAGAGGTATGTACAACCTGTTCCAGAGGCACCTACTCCACCTAGATACATTACGGGGAATGCGCCAAGACCAGTAGGAGTTTTAAGGCCACAGCTTGTCTTAGGACAACAACCTCCGCTGCCAAGTGCTAGAATGCCGGTATACATGAGATACATGCCAATGATGGAAGCATCAAATAAACCAACGCCAATACTAGCTACAATGTGGTATAGCAACCAAAATGAGTACTACCCTTCAAAGCAACAAAATGTGAGAGAAACACATGGAGTGGTGAGGCCGGTACAACCTCCACCTCCTGGGTTTCAGTCGAAAGAAAGAAGGTATAAAATGGACGAAAGGACATTGCGATTCATTGCAAATAGCGGCTTATCTAGGTCAAAGCTTGCTTATAGCCCAGAGGAAATGCTAAAAGAATCTCCTCAACCAGAGACAGATTGTCACAAAAGTCATGACAACCACTTGGTCAAACAATGTCCTCATACGGAGATCACTGAAGTAAATGCCTATTTTCTTGAGTGTGGCATCACTCACTTGATCCCCGATTGCCCGAAAAAACCAAACCAAATCAAGAAAATCACGACAAATGTATTAGGGATTGTTCAGCTCCCTAGTAGCTCAGAAAATGAAAATGTTGTACCAGTTCAAGTAGTTACGAGAGCACAAGCTCAAAAGAAAGCTGATAAGAATCCAGAGACAAAGAACACAGAAAGTGACACGAGTCCAAAGACAGATGATGGACCAAAGACAGATGCACCTAGTCAGAAAACCAAGAGTAAACGAAATAGTTGGAAAGCTAGAAAGACTAGGATGAAAGCACGTAGGGAACGAGAGCAAAAATCCCTAGGAGAAGCTTACTGAAGCTGAGGAGAAGATAAAACAACATGAGGAAAAGGAGGCACCTTCTCTTACACAGATGGTTAAACCTCTAGAAGAACCATCCACGGATGAGAAACCGAGAAGTGCTAGTTCAGGAGGATCTGTGTTGGCAGAGAAGGTTAATGAGACATTAGATGCCCTCTTGAAATCCTATGATGTGAGGCTCAAAAACAACCAAACCCAAGAACACAGGTGGATGACATATCCCTATGCGGAACTAGAAAAGCAAAGGTTTGAAATGTGCCAGAAAATGATTCAAACAGCCCAAGCTTTACTAGAACCACCAGTTGCAAAACCTGAGGATGTGATCCATGTCATGCCTACACAAGTAATCCCACCAAACCAGGAACTAAAAGAGCCAGATTCTAGTCATGAGCACAGACCAAACCTCAAAGACCCAGCATTAGAACCAAGGATAGTACTGAATACCACGGATAACTCTTTCGAGGGATTTCACCAAGCTATACCTGAGGATTGTAAAGAGATAGATGGTCTTGAAGAATTGTGGAAACAAGTCAGAGAGGCCAATGAAGCCGATGACATAAGAAGACTAGTAGACAAGACTGGTGATGAATGAGGAGTGTTTCTACCACCAATAGAGGAATTTGAGACTGGATCTCAAATGAATCTAGACGTGCGATCGTATTGGGGCGACAAAGGATCTGTACAATCTATGGATAGTCAACCCCATTCGCTAAGAACACTACCGTCCTACATGGGAGAGTACGAGACCAAGTCAGATGTGGTTGCAGTCCCATCACAGAGACTGTCTCCCAACAAGGCCATCGATTCAAAGGGGCTAGTAGATATTCTATCTACCCCAGTCACCTGTACAATAATGTTAGCCGAGATGCTCAGAATAAGACCAAACATGTGGGCTAATGTGGGTAAATGTCTAGAGAAATTTGGTGTAAAAACCCCAATGACTCAAATCGAGGAAGGCATCAAAGAGCTTGAAATGCCTCAACTAAATACTAGGCCAGTGCCATTAAACAAGGTAGGCGAGTATTACGAGGGAGAAGAAGGAAACACCACCCTTCCTGTGGAATTCAATGGTGTAAAAACCATGGCAATCCTTGACAGTGGAGCTGGTGTGGCCATTGCAACCAAAGAGGTTTGGAAAAAATGGGGAAAACCTGCCTTGATATCCACACGAATGACCCTGCAGCTTGCAGACGGAGACAAGGAAAAGCCCCTAGGACTGGTGGAAAAAGTACTTGTTACTTCTTGTGGCATTGAATATGAACACACTTTTGTTGTTGTTGACTTTGGCAAGAAGAACAACTATGACATCATTCTGGGAAGACCATTCATACGACAATTGAAAATGGTCCAGGATTGGGGTTATGACCATATATACCCGAGACATATGGACACCATAACAAAGATAAACTTGAGGGACCATAGCTATAGGGATGTGACGAGAACACCGGTTGAGGAGTTTGATTCCGCCACAGTAGCAGGATCATAACTTCCAGCTTGGTTAGGTAAGCCTAAAGAACTGTGGATGTGTGGAGCTTCACAATGTGGTAGCTTGAAACGTGAGGAATGTATCCTAGAGCGGGTTATAGAGGATAGGGACTATATCCCAGAACCATTTCCTGAAGAAGAGTTAGAGCCTTTTGGATGGGAACACATCTTGGCTACTCTGGACGTGTGCGCCGTGGAGAATGCTCCCACAACAAAGTTTTGTGATGAAAATGGCTATGATGTCGTTCCTTATTTTTCAGTGAGTGTAATCCAGGAAAACACAGAGAACCAGACATCAACAAGCTCTCGACATAAGGAGCAAACAAAGAAATGTGGAGAATCAAAAGATGAAGAAGACAACGAGTTCTATGACTCTATAGAACACTTCGAGCTTCAAGAAGATCAACGACCCGGGAATCAATGTCATCGCTACACAAATAAAGTGCATCAAAAGTGGATTCCAAAGTCCCCGGTAAAGACACAGCCACCACAAGCATCCTCATACATGGCTCCTAATAAGGATGCAAAGACTCAACTAGGAGGAATACGACCAGAGCAACAAGCTAACAATGCTCTAATCAATGGGCTAGAAAAGTCCTCCAAGAAACTACCACCCATGAGCAAACAGACAGTAACTTTCCACTACCATCCAAAAAATCAAGGGAAAGTACAAGAAGTCAACCTTGCTGAGGATAGTAGCGATAGTGATGAATCTTACGACATCCCCTATCATCAACTCAGGCCATCACTATCACCAAACTCTTCAGCAACAACCATGACAGGTTAAAAGAACAGGACAACAAGTCAAAGCCAAAAAGCTCGACAAATCTGGATACCAAAAAGCAAGATCGGCCAAAAACAGATATGGATCAAGAAGACAAAGATCTCTAATGACAAATCACAAGATCCAACACCAAAACAAAAACAAGGAAAGCGTGCACGAAAGGGTAAGAATATCACAAAGTCGCAAGCTTTCACAACTCAGGTTTGGGCTCCAAAGAAGTTGATTCGAGCACAAAAAAGTCAGGAATTCATTTGGATTCCAAAACAACCACAGTATGAACTTTCAAAGCCTAAATCCCGTCCCCAACCAAGCGTACAAGGGTTGAAGCAAAGACCACTGTTGACTCACAAAACAAAAAGGTGGATCCCAAAGAAGTCTCTTCAAACACAAACGAAGCACGGGCAAGTATGGGTGTTCCCAAACGAGAGCCAGCAACAAAACAGCCAATAATCGCAAAGAAATGGGTCCCAAAGAAGAACAACAAAACTGTTGTCAGTGCATCTCCGCTTGAATTCTTACAATTCTTCCTACGATTATAGTACAGTTAGAAGAGAGCAAGTCGCTTCAATCAAGCAACGATACAGGAGCTTCAAAGACCATTACATTGCTTAGAATGGGAAGCCTCGCCAACAAATGCCAATAAGAAAATTGCTTATACCCACATCTTGCACAACATAAATCTTTTCCATGCATTGACTGTGTATGCATAATAGGGCTACATTACAAGGCCTGCATAGGCACAACTTTTAATTGCCCAAGCACAACACATACCCTTTGCGATACCCTGTCATAAAGGATGACTCCAAATAGGAAGGGGGAAGGCATTCTGAATGCGGACCTAACATTATGACTATTAGAGGGCAATGTTTTGTGAGAGGCATTGAATTTTTGTGTTTTATTGTGATAATTTTTTGACGAAATTTAGAGTATATGGCCTCATAGTAGTGTTACAGAGGAGTATGGGGACAAAATCCATATATGAGCCCCTAGGGACATGTGTATAGTGTACATAGCATTTAGATTTCTATTTGAATGATTTTTCTTTTATTGAGTTGTTTTAAGATTTTCTTTGTTTATTATTAAGAAAAAATAAAAAATCCATAATCCACATGAAGAAAAGACTGGCGAGAGGCTTGAGCACTACAAAGAGAAGAAGGTATAGGGAAACGATGAAACTTCACGAAGTATGTCTCAGCAGCCACTACAACAGCCGAAGAACTTGTCACAAAGCAGTGTCAACAGGCAACCGAAAAGTCATAAAAGTTAGAGTCGAGTAGCTAAGCCACAAAATGAGTGAGGTGTTAGTCCCAAAGCTTCAAGTAATATTCTCTGTGTTCTAAGCGTCTTAGCTATTCTAGGTACTGCTCAAGCTGGAAGAGTTGAGCATATTTACGTTGTGTCGCTCATGCTGGTCTAGATGAGCAAAAGAGTCGAAGTCTAAGTACTTAAGTCTGGTGAAGTGAAGGAGAAGGTCCAAAAGACACTCACGTACTGAGCATAGTGAGATACGAGTGGAGAAACTTCTACATCGACAATCCTTCTTGGAAATTTGGAAGCTGTTGAGACATCTTTTGATGTCACATGTGCTACATTTATTCCTCGAAACACCCTTCATCTCCTTCTTTCACATTGCATGCTTTTGGTGACAAATTTCTCATATGCATATAGAGTGTCCCATAATTGGCACTTGCATCAGGCACTCTTTCCATGTTTCACCCAAGCACTCACCTTTCATGAACATGTACTTCATGTTCAACTGCTCAACTCCAATAAGAGCGTATACCAAAGGCATTTTTTTTCCCACCGGGTTTTTTCCCTTTGGTCATCCAGGTTTTAGACCCTAATCTAAAGACACCTATCACCATCCTCTTGTACATATTCCTTCTACATCAATAATAAGGAAATGCTACTCAAATCAACTGACAAATGAATTGGAGCACCAATTTCATATCATAGCATAATTCTCCTCAATGGCGAGTCGAAGAATGGCCTACAATGACAAAGCTGCAGACAACACTAACAACATGATTGCACAGAAACAAAGAAGTCCCCAATGAAGAAGAGCAGACATAAAAGTAATCAGAGGATCTCAAAAGATGAATGGTTATGATGATAGATGTCCGCTCTAATGGATCATAGTTCTTGTTGTGGTTCGACAAAGTTACAAGCAGTGCAACAGATAAAGCCAAAACGACAGCAAAGACCACATCGCCATCGACAATCAGGTCATGTCGGGGACGACATGAACGCGGAAGGGGGGAGTGTTGACCGCTGGGTCAACAACACAACATAACTCAAGTTTCGTACCAAAGTCTTATCTTTTGCGAGCTATGAAATGCTACGGATTATGGCTATAAACGTCATTTGTAATGAGTAGTTATTTTAGTTTCAGAAGCCGGGGTGCAATGGCACTTCCAGATTGTAAATACAAAGCCATTTGACCCTTTCAACCCCATTTTTGGTTAGACCTAAGGTAGCCTTATTATATAAGGTACCTAGGTCATTTTGTAAAAGGAGACTTTTAATCATAATCAGAACTTTAGCGCTGCCGTCTATTGTGTGTGAGAGAGAAAGAGAGTGAGCGTAAGCTTTATCCTCTAGCTACGCCCGGCTCGCTCAACACATTGGAGATCCGACTGCACCATTGATGTAGGCTCGAGGAGAGCTACGCGACAACGCCAAGCATTCCACGCGAGACGAAGCGCACACGCCGACGCATCTACGAGCTATTTGTGGTCGTAAGTGTATCAAAGGATGTCTGTTTTCTGCGTACTAGTAGTCTATAGAATCGTGGCGACATAAGCTATGCATAGGTACTCATAAATTTCAGTTTTGGGCACTTTCAAAATTCTGCTCTGTCATCCTACGCGTTTTCCACATATGGGTTTAGAGTGAGGGTTTTGAGTGTAGAAGCTTAGGGACAGGTGTATCCTAGTGAGGGGATGGTGTTCCTTAAGTTTCGTACGAATCAGGCATGATTAGGTGAGCTACCTTCCGTATGTGTGTATGTGGCTAGGTGGTGTAGTTGAGAGCAGTGAGGTTCTTGATTGTGGTTTAGTTGGCCTTCCAGAGTGTTGTATGTGTAGGATGGTCTCAGCCTGACAAGCTAAAGAGATTTCCTCCGTGTGCCTATCGTGTCATATGTGTCCTCGATTGACATTATGTTGATCTAGATAGTGTTTGCATGCACTTCATGGGTGTGTGAGTCGCTCCCGCAACAATAAATTCAAGTACCATTTGTTCCAATTGATCGATGCATAGACCAAAGAGAGTTGGTGACAACGGACATCCTTGTTTAACCCCAATAGTGCTTACAAAAAATTTTGAAATTCCTCTTCCCATGCGCAATTGACAAATCACCTTCTCATAGATTCGAGAAACCGCAAGCATAAACTCACTTGGCACTTGGAGTTCTTCCATCCTTCTCCACAAATTGTTACGTGGAATCATATCAAAGGCTTTCTTAAAGTCCACCAAACAACAATACAATCGCTTTCCTTTCAACCGACTTTCCTCCATGAGAACACGAAGAGTGACAAGATGATCAATGGTGGTATGGCATCAATAAAAATCCGCTTGTCCTTTTGCACGCTTGTCATTCTCTTCAACCTAATCACTCAATTTCATTTCCATTATGCACTCAAACAACTTTGTCATAAGAGACCCAATCATTATAGTCCGGTAGTTGTTTGCATTCTTTACATCCCCTCCTTTATGCAAAGGCTTAACCCAATTAGTACTCCAATCATAAGGCATACCATGTTGAAGTGCAAGGTTGAACATATCACATCCACTTATGGATAAAATCTCCCGTCTATTTGATCATCTATAGCTTGATACTTTGAAGATCACCCGCTTTGCGAGTGGCCAACTTTTCAAGTCCACCGCATACATCCTCAATAGTAAAAAAAAAGAAGGCATACATGGGAGTGAACCATAAAATAGCATCTTTTCAGCATTTGCTTGCTCATATAATTGCCTAAAATGTGTACATATCCATAAGACTCAAGTTACCAAAATTCTCAATCCGCTTGCCTCTCAAGTTTCTCTAAAATCCTCCACATGCATGTGCCTTTTCTTGGACTTGAAAAAGTTGTTGCTTTACTTCCCATCTTCTTCTCTTCTTTCGAATCAATGCCTTGTATATATGCAAATGACTTTGATAGTTGTCTTTGTCCATATTTGCATCAAGCTTTATCAAGGACTTTTGAGCATCTTGACATTCTTTATCAAACCACCTTTTGCATGATCTATGTTTGTTGATATCTTGGAGATGCTTTAAGGCAAATCCTTCTTCAACTTAAGAACAAGTAATTTTCTTGAAAGCTTCCCATTTAGTTTCCAATGGGGTGCCATATTGAAGGTTTGTCATCCATAACTTTTGCTCGACCATTTCAATGTACATTGGTATCCGTTTGAAACCCATACATAGTGATAATTTCTCTTCCATTTGGCTGAGATTATCATGCTTAGTTATTTCTCCACATGAAAGGTCAATACATAAGGTCCAATGATCTGATTCTGGGGTCCATTGGCCAAACATAAAACTCTTTATGAAATACATGATGGCTTCGGAGAGTAGCATATAATCAATCACACTATCCCCATTATGTTTCCTATATGTAAATCCATTGGTTTCACTCCACAAAGATACACCATTGGCAATGAGCATACCCGTGCTATTACACATGTACAAAAGTAACTTTCCATAGTGATCCTGCTCTTTCTCTTCCATTGAAGTACAATCATACAAGTGAACTCCTTGAAATGTATGGCGTATGAAATTGTTGAGTATCATGTTGCAATGTTTTTGTGCGACCATTCATATCCCCAAATACAATAACCTCACCTTTGTCTTTGAAATAAGCAATGTCCTCTTCTAAATCAAAAAATGGATGATCTCTATCCATGCAAGCATAAAAGGGAGAATCATGATGAGGAATGTAGCAATCGGCTACAAAAAATGAGTGCTCTTTTTGGTGTCATAATTTCCAGCCATACATAATGTTTGTACTTGTCATCTTTCACAATTGATATAAAATATTCCAATCCTTTCTTAACCATACATGATACCCCTCCTTGTCCTCTTCGTTGCTTGAGATTCTTTGACCACATCAATGAATGTACATTGTAATCCTCCAAGTTGGTAATCCTTTGTATTATGCTCCCAAGTTTCAACAAGAAGTACAACATCGGCTTTTCTTGTTAGTTCATCAATGCCAACCCCCGCATTCCATGGGTATCCATTACAATTCTAAAAGAATATTTTCAATTGTAACTCGGTCTCATAGGTCACGCATCCCTATTTGCTCGAGGGAGTTGCCTCCTCCTTGGGCACATTTTCTTCATGAGAGATCTCCTTGTTTTTCTTATTCTTTTTTGCATATGCCTTGCGACGCATATTTTGTTGCTTAATAGTGCGATCTTCACATACAAAACATTTTGTATCCCTCAAATAGATCCAACTATTATCAAGGATTATTTTTCATTTCGTTTCATCCGGCATGGTGCATACAATTGGCCGTTCTCCCGAGCGAGGAGCTCCTTGCTTACCCACTCTATGTGCTCCGTAGACCATAACTTTCAAGGTGCACAATTAGCAAACAAGTGGATGAAGTGTCACAAAATATAACAATGATTGCATCTACGAGCTACCACCTTTTCCAAATGGTGTCTCCAAAATGCCTGTAAGGGAGAAAATATACGATGGTCATTGTTGGGTGAAACTTACACAAACAAGAATGAAATATCCAACTATTATCAGGCGTAATAAATGTGGTGGACTCTTCATCTATAACAATAATACATACCCCATTACAGCAATAAACGCGAGAATTTTCATTGCGAACAAAGTCCAGATTTACTTTGGGAGTGTCTTAGCACTCCAATTGAACCCGCTTATTAATCCACCTAGACAGTCACAATTACCCGGTTGCCAAGGGTTTATTGAGATCTTCAATCCAACGGACAAAAGAGATTCTTACCCGTGTGGTCTCCGAAGTTGCTACAATTGATCCTAGACATTTGCGACTAAATCTTATAAAACAAGTGGTAATGGGAGTAGTTGTTTGTAAAAACAGAGAACAACTAAATTGCAATAAACTTCTATTGATCTTGGAAGATATGAGACCATTGATCCATACACAAAGATAATCTTTCAATTCTTGTAAGAGGAATCAATGTACATACAATATTATGGTGACATCCTAACCGCATTGTCATATTTAAGCACATGATGAAAGAAGCTACTACTGCAAGGATTAGAGTTGAGACAGAGTCCCAATTGCTCAGATTGAAGAACACATATGGTTACAAGTTTTTTCATAGGATGCTATTTCCACAGTAGTGCACCAATCCAAACAAAAGATATCACGTGTTCAAAATGTCAACCATGGATCTCGAATCAGGTGGTAAGCTAGTTAATAGAATGCGGTAAGATGGGAATGGAGACTTGCAAAGGAGATGGGTTTGCTTGGACCATGTCCGCAAGACTTTGGGTTGGACAATAATGACCAACATGTGTATGATCCTATGTAAGTGTTTTCTACTCATGAAAGAAATTGTCTTTTGCCTTACTATACCATTGACAAACCCTAAACCTATGTCATATTGGATCCAAGAAATGCAAGCCATTTCTATATGTGAGATGAAAGAAGAAGATATGCAAGCGCGGATCATGTTTTGAGAAATGATGAATGTCATGTTGCTAGACAACATACATCGACCAGCTGATTTTTGAGGATTCATGGTCGATGAAACAGGAGAGGATTGGAGAGTAATTCACACGGTATTTAGCAACGGACCCGACAAGATAATGAAAGGTAGAGAGCGTTCTTGTCTGTTTCATTGGGAGCAAAGCCTGTAAAATCATCGAAAGAAGACCAAGTTCAAGTGCAAATGAAGAGCACTTCAATACGAGTTTTGGTTGTGCTTCTATTTATGAAGTACCAACTCTACATATGAAGGAGGCCTATAATATCTGCAAATAGATGTGGCAAAAAGTGAAGCATTTCCCTGAAATCAAGAAATTATATGTGATACTTGTGTTTCTCAAGAAGAACTTATAAGCTTGAATCCTCAAAGAGCAGGTTGTTGAAGGAACAAATTGAAAGTAGAGGTTTCTTTTTCCATACATGTTTGATTGTTTGTGAATTTGAAACTTGCATTATGACCTTGTCCTTACTTCAATTTTAATTGTTTGCTTTACTTTCCAAATAAGCCACTGTATTGGAGTCTTTGATGATAGTGTAGGCTTTGCTCCATGTCCTTTGTTTGGATCTTGACTTAGCTAACGAGAAAATTTTGGATCTCATATCCATGGGTTACCTCGATAGAACCCTTGTGCTTCAAGTAGCTTAACTGGAACAATCTGTTGATGTCTAGCACAAGATCTCATTGTTCTAGTGTAGATGGATTCTTCTAGTCCTTTTTTATGCAACTTGAGCCTTTGGAACCCACTTCCATTGCTTGTTGAAAGGTTCTTGGGAGGTAAAAGCCTTTGGTTGTTGTCTTTGCTTTCTTGTAGCTCTCTCTGATTTCACCCCCTTTCTTGGTACATACTGGTAGGTTGTTTATTTTATTAGGTTGAATCTTGGTAGATTCCCATTCCAATGTCTTCTCCCAGCAAGCGGCACGGGAAGCAAAACCACATCAATAGATTTGAAGTCAAGTTTTGAGGGTTGCAAAGAGAATACCTCGACTAACCATCTCACCACGCTAAGCTTGGTGCCTCATTGGCCAATAAGCCATTATCAAAAAAAGGAAATCGCCATTCCCTTTCTCTTACACCTCCCCCTTCTTTGTGTTTCGATGCACATCCCCCTCCCCTTTTCTTTCTCTTACACCCCCCCTCCCTGCGTGTTGGCCTTCTCTTTTCCCTCTTGCCTTGGGTGGCCGGTTCACGATTGCAACACCATCGCCGATTGTATGAGATGAGAGAGGGAATCTGCTTAAATTCTCCTCTCCATTTCTTTTTCAAAATGTGTAAGACATACTTGGTTGATGATTTCTTGGTACCTTATTTGTCCTTGGTTTCTCTGCGTAGTCAAAAAAAAAAAAAACTTCTTAAACCAAACACCAAAGGTTTTGATACAATGCACAAAAATGTCCTAATTTCAAAGCTTTAGAAGTGAATTTTCATTGAAATTAGTATTACCTCATTTATTGATCGTTTGTTAAAAATATCAGGGAGATAGGAGAGAAACCATTGGCTCTCTTCAAATACATTAGAATATGAAAAAAAATAACCATAGATTGAAGTAGATTAAAAGCAAATTTGACTTACCTTTTACGAATTCCCAAATGCACATGAAAGTTATGTTCAATATATGGGGAGTTGGGGACTCTTAAATTCACATTTGAAGTATGAAGGAAATTTTAATTGTTCCCTCTCATTTGTGGATGTTTCAGAACATCAAGGCCATACTAGAAAAACCTACTAGCTACCCATCATTCTAGCAAAATGTTTC
This sequence comes from Adiantum capillus-veneris, assembly GCF_014529385.1. Lineage (NCBI taxonomy): Eukaryota > Viridiplantae > Streptophyta > Polypodiopsida > Polypodiales > Pteridaceae > Adiantum > Adiantum capillus-veneris. The sequence goes on along the minus strand of NC_140931.1, from coordinate 28,092,543 downwards.
CTCAAGTATATTAAATCATGAAAGAAAAACCTAGGGCTGAAATCGGAATCAAATTTTACTCTGATAATTCACAAGCACAAATAGAGTGAGGTAGTTTCCAAAAATATGCTACTAATGCTAGCCATCCAATGGGGAGCTAGCCTCGAAAGACAACAGGTGAGGTATGAAGTGGGCTTCACATCTAGAATTGTGGGCCAAGGTCATGTTTAAAGAGTAAACATGCTAGTGACATTCTTGAACAAAGCAAAGGGGACTCCAACCTTGCTACATGGTGGCATGCACAATGCATAAACTATAGACAACATGACACCGTATTCATTTATATGATACATAGAAGTCATTGATACTTGAGAATATGCATGGTAGAAATGTAATTTTGGATCGTCTTCCTCTTATGTCTTGCTGTAAAATCCTCCTGAGTTCCTCTCTTCGACCACGTCCAAGGAGAGAGAAAAGGCTATTCAATTAGGTTGAAAACTACTCACTGAAGGACGTTGAACGGATAGAGGGTGGCTTGGGGGTATTCTCCTTATATGCTGCAGCTTTATGTAGACAATGTTGGGCTGCAAACCACAAAGGACTCGTAATCCACCCTCTTCCATCCTTTTGACTTCCACGTACGCTCGATCTAGAATAAGTACCCTTGCTTGACTGAGGGGAGGCCTGGTTCAATGGTTCTCAAGAACATTCAAGTAGAGGGCCACAACACACGGTTCGCAAGAACATTCAAGTAGAGGGCGACAACACAGTGGTCCACTAGAGTAAGAGAAAACACCCATTTTAGCTTTTTCTTTCAAGAAATGTAGATAGAGCCAGAACACAAGAGGCAAAAATTACACACAGAGAAGGTGCTAAAGTTTTGAGCTGATTGGTAAAAGAGGAACTAAACTTTTCAGTTGATTGGTAAAAAACGCCTGAGGACGCATACCAGTATATAGGCTGAAGCAATTCCGCTACATCATGACCTCCTAGGTGAGCTCTTTCTTTACTGATGTTGCATATATCGAGGCCATGTAATATCGTTTTTAACTGGATATGTACCTGGCCTCTGTACAAAGGAGGTGCATCTACTTGCTAATCAAACATGGCCATGTGCTTGCAAGTACCGTCAGGCGAGTATACACATAGACATTGTTAGATGGGCCACACGAATGGAGCACAACTGTAGTCACTGTGATCGTCCTTGTCAAGTAAACTTCCCCAAGAGAACAGTTGAGAGCTCTCAGCGCAAGAGTCTTACCAATCCAACATACCAAGTGAGCATGAAGGTGTAGACATCAAGCACCAGTTTTAAAAACCACTGGACCCGACAACCAGATAATGGCTGAGATCAGAAAAACCCTAGTAAAACTCAAATTGATGGTCCAAAATAATTTCTTAATGTTTCAAATGAGTGGAGTCCATTGAGCAACCTCTATAATCTGCATAACAAGCTCAAGAGCTTCCAAAGAAGAAGGTAACACAAATGCATGCACAAAATGTGTGCATGACATCTGCTCTGACAATATACATGTTTGAGAACTAAAAGAGCACAACACTACCATCACAATATTTTCATGTTATCCAATATTAGATTTAGGGAGAAATACAAAACAGGAAACTGCTGGAAAAGAAATTAAACATCGGTGACAGAACCAATGATGGAGAGCATCGAGTCCTGTGAAAAGTAACAGCCGCCATGTGGCACTTCGTGGTTGTTACTCTCATTGGTCCAGCAACAAATAAGATTGATGCCCTTCTATTGGCTAGTGGTATCAGATTTTGACAACCACCTGCTTTCTGTTGGAAACTTGGATATTCTTTCCGACTGCGCAGCTTTCAACTTTCTCAAAGCATCTCAAATTTCAATGATGACCACCTTCCCACTTGGGGGCTTGGGCAGTTTCCTATCCCAAAGAATGCCTAATCCATGGCCAAATCCATAACCTATACCAATGCCACAGCCAAAACCGATACCAAAGGCCAATCTAAGATTACTCCAAGGCCAAGCTCCATATCCCGCTCCCCCTACAAGACCAAATCCAATTCCTGCACCGCACCCAATCCCTGCCGTGATACATATAACAGTAAGCTTTTGTGCATAAATCATCCACTTCGTGGCATCACTGCCAGCAGCTCAAATACTGAAAAAAACCTGTACTAGAAGCAGGGAAAGCAAAACTTTCAAGGTATATGCACCAACTATTGGTGCACTTAAACAATGCCACTCAGTTTTCAATGTGAGATCGTGAATGCAGAAAAATTAAAAGTTGGCCCACAATTTTTGATCCAGATCAGCTACACTGCATGGGTTCAGTTAGAACTCGACTCTAAGCCAGAACCATTAAGCTGGACACATCTCGAACATTGCCTGCTAAAAGTAGGCATAACTTGCATAGAAACATGTTAACAAGGTATGAAGCAAAATGACAATATGTAACAACTCATTCCAGCTCCTGCTGTGCTGCACACGTTTACGCTTGTACTAAGACCACAAACCCAGTCAAGTTGGAACTTTTGATGCACTAGATTCATATGCTTCAATATGCTATGTCAATTGCACACATGCAGTCTTGCAGTCACAAAACATAAAGACATAAAATTCGTAAGATCGAGCTCAGATTCCCGGATCAACGAAAATAAGTGCTTTAGTGCCACGAATCTTCCCATAAGCTCTACATAATTCCTCGGATGCATCTAGTGGTATAAGTCTCACTATTGTCTTTGCCTTTTTAGCTGAAGGTTTCTCTGACGTTGGCTTATCCACTCTGTGTGGACAAGTATAAAAAGTATGTTCTATCTGAAAGCATTTGCCTTCTTGTTGAAGGGTTTCTTTTTGTCTCCGAGAAAATCGAAGCGTGCCCATGGAGTGAAAGTGTCCCGAGTATCCCTAGAAATAGAACGTTGTGGTCGAGAATTTTCAGGAGGTGGTTCTAGTTCCGGTGCAAAGACAAATTTTCCCTTCATCAACTTGTAACTAGCAGCTGCGTAGTCCATAAGTTCTTGCATGGGGTGGTGACTTGCTTTGAAAGGCAATACTCTTGGAGTGGAGAAGGTAATCCAATATCCGCTCACATTAGTCCTCCAAGGTTAATTCGAAACTAGAAGATAGACATCCCAGAATTATTGATTGTAATATTCCATACTTTCTATGGCTAGCATCTTCAAGTTACCCCATTTTGCAAGAAGCTGGACTTCAAATAGCAATGTTATGTAACTTCAAGCGAAAATATTTTTGTAGCCATGCCGTCTCCTCAAAGCATGTAAATAACCCACCATTGCATAGCACTATCTTTAAGAAAAAGAGCTGCTCAAGAAATTTTGGATTCTTCTATATAATTCCCGAGTGCAAATTGCTGAAGAAACTGTATAACAGTTTCTTCCGATTCTCGACTCTGAAAAAGGTGAAAAATTTTACTGTTGATCTACCCTCCTTAAAATCCGGAAGAGTAGCTAAAGGTGCTGGATAATATGGATATGCATAAAGGATTCCAACTCTGAAACACAAAAGGTGGTGGAGGCGGCGGCGACGATAAAGGTGATGCAAAAGTAGGTGTTGCAACACCATCTGACAAAAAAACTCCTCCCATAGGAATAGAGACATTTGTAGACTGATGAGAGGAACCTCTCTCATTGTCAAGTGCCGGAGGATAATATACCTGAGACATGACAAGAGGCAACATATAGTTCAATTGTGAAAAATTGAGCATGTGACAAAAGCGATGATGTGGCAGCTCTAACAAGGGAGAAAGAGAGAAGGCATTGCTATGATGATGTGACAACTTGATGACGTGGCAGCTTTGTACGGAATCCCTGAAATCATGGCAAATTTTTAGGAACTCAGAAATCGTGGTAGATTATTAGGGATACTGACGTGATAGAGTTTGCGCCCCTTTTCTTATCATAAGCTTTTTGTAACAAATGCTTTTCGGCCAATGGGCTTTAAGTAGCCTTGGAAGAGACCTCTTGCATTCTTGTTGTTGCAGATTTGCAGAAGGTCTCTCCCCAGCAACTATACCTTGTGCAAATCAATATAAAAGAAATACCGAAAGGGACACCAAGGTAAAAGTCTATTTCAGTTTTGTTCTTTCAGTTGGCACGCAGTGCCCTATGCGATTACAGTGGTATCAAAGCGTGTCGTTTGTTGTTCTAACAAGAAAACGGTCCTACATCAACCTACCATTAGAGATATGGAGTTGGAAGAAGAAGAAACGACAACACAAGAGGAGATGAAGAAACAAGAGTTCTTTTTTGTTGTCACGTGACACATCCAACCCTATGTGTCCGTGGACAAGCTACAGCATGATCAGGGTTCAGTCAGTCCACTTAGTCTAGATTAGAAGTGATCTGGCACTTTTGCGAGTGTATTCGTAGACCGTGCATGCCCAGTCACTTAGTGTAGATGCATATCCTCTGGCTGCACACAGCATGATAATAAGCATTCCCATCAAAATCCATCAGATTCCATCAAGGGAATTTTCCAGTGCATTTAGCCTATTTTACCTATTTTTGACATTTTTCACTTATTATTTTTAAGTGACTTTTGTTGGAAAGTAGGTAGGGCAATTTTGCTAAGTTTGTATATAAGCAAACTAGAGCTAACACTATTTGGCAGAAAAGGCAACACGAGCCAAGCTCAGCAGGCAGCTTCTCAACAAGACCTTGGCGGTTTCCCCCACCAAGCAAGAAGAACCTTTCCCCTAGCGTTTTCTTCATCCACAACCACCTAGCATTTCTGGAGTGCATCAAGATACCTAGCGTTTTTAATAAAAAATCATAGCTGGCGTTTTTGCCTCGTGACACCATCGCCACAAACTCTTACAGCTAGCGTTTTTGCAAAGCTCAGCATACCTAGCGTTTTGACAGTTTTCAGCCACAGCCTGCAACGTTTTTCAGCCATGAAGTACCTGCAGTTTTCAACCCTCAAAGAGTAGCAGATTCAGTTCGGAAAGACCATCAGTTTCAGTCTAAAGAAACCTCAGTTTTTCAGCCCTAAACCTGCAGATTTTCAGCGACAAAGACCCACAGTAACAGCCCCCCAAATCAGTGTTTTTTTGTAGCAGATTTCAGTCCATAGTGTTTTGGATAGCAGATACAAGATTGCATATTTCAGCCCTTAGGTCGGTCTCGTCGTCATCGCCGACATAGCCTAGACTTGCATCAATCACATGCATTCCCATTGTACCAGTTTGTGAAACATAAGTAGACCACTCTCACCGACGAGAGTGGGGCCTTCGCAGGAGGGTTTTACAATGTCTCCGGTGTCATATCTCTCTTCTCTCTCTATCTCTCAGTCTCATACACTTGCACGCACAGTGTCCATTCACTTTGTTTGTGATCATAGCATTCTCTCATTAAGAACGGAAGGCTCTCCCTTCCATAAGAACAAAAGGAACCTTGAGCACAGTTCGGAGCACTCATCTTGAGCAAAGCGCAAACATTCATTCCGCTGCACCTAACATCAGTATCAGAGCTTTGGCAGTGTTCTGTATCATTCAAGGAAAGAACCACAAGAACCACTTTTATTTTTTTTGCTTGTTGAGGTCGCACGTAACCCAATCTTGGGCGTGTCGATTCCTAATCGTGTTTTTGAAGAGTGACAGGAAACCCAAGAAAGAAGGGCTTGTCCAACCTCCCCTTGTGCCTCTTTTCACTCATTGAGAGCGGACCGAGCACTTAGCGGCCGGCCAATCGACGTGAGGTGGGAAAAAGCAACCTTGGTGTGAGCGCAAGGCCGCCAAGGGGTGTGCCCGCGGAAAAGAGCAGAACTCGGGTGAAGAGAAGATCCTTCTCAAACACAAATTGCAAGCGAAAGAAAACCTCAAGACCCTCGAGAACCCAAGAACCCAAGTTCCTCGTGAACTTAAGAACCTAAGACCACAAAAACCCACAAATTCAATGGATGGTCATCACTCGAAGCGGAATGGATACTTCGCTTGGAGGTGATGAGCATGAGAGAGGCGAAGAAGAATTTTCCCCACCGGGAGGTTTTTCCGACCCTCCCCCTTCCCCATCTACGTCAAGGATTGCACGAACTCCTATGGAGGCTTTGGACCAGATGTTTATGGAAAGGAAGTTAGAACGCAAATCAAGACATGCAGAAAGAATGGCAGAAATGGAACGCAGACACGCAAAAAGAAGAGCGGAAAGAAAAGCAGAAATGGAGCGCAGACACCAAGAAAGAATGGCAGCCGCCGTCAAAGGAAAGAGCGACCAACACATGAAAGAGTTCTTGCGACTCTTTTCTCAAGCTCAGACACGGATGCAAGAGATTCGGGAAAAAGAGACTCAGTCTCTTCTTCTCCCAAGCATGACACACAGGATTTGCATGATTATGAGAAGCATGATGATTTGAATGACAATGACAAGCATGATGAATTGAATGACAATGATTTGCATGATGATGATTTGATTGACAATGATAAGCATGATGATTTGGATGTTAATGATGAGCATGATGATTTGCATGATCAAGATGTGATTTCTCACAAGCATGATGAGTTGCATGAAGATGATGTGATTGTTCACAAGGATGATGTGTTAGTGAATGCTTTTTCTAGCAAAGCTAACCTCGTTGTAGATTCGATCAATCACGAAGAACCGATCTTGGCTTTCAAGTCGAGGTCCAAAGAATCCCCACAGGACGATTCAATCATTCAGGAAGAACCGATCTTGGCTCTCGAGCCTAGGTCCAAAGTACCCTCACAGGAAGTATTATGTGTTCGCATGATTGATACACACGCATTGTTCAAGTGTTTCATTCGTGATCGTTTCCTGTATTTTAGTCAGCGTCTTTATGTGATCCCTTTTCCTAGGCATGACATATTGTACGTTGAGCACGTTTCACTCATGAATGAGCACGAATGTATACGGATTGTTCATGAAAAGCTGAAAAGTATGCATTCAAGGAAGTCACATTCTATGTCTCTTCCTTGGCACGACACAGTGGTAGTAAGAGCACATGGAAGTATGAGCACCAAGCATGGGCATTTCCGTTGTGAATTGCCACATTTGATTGCTCTAGATCAGAAGAGAACGATTCGATCTCATTGTTTGCGTGTGTGTGGTGAACGGGTTCGCACTCCGTCTATTGGTTCATCTACATTGCATGCACAGTCTTTGAGGAAGACAAGATTTTTCCCACTCACTTTACATGGAATGGGTATGTTCATGGTTTTGTGTTGAAAATGGTTTCAGGAATTTTCATCCATGGAGATTCTTGAAGAAGAAAGAAGCATGACTCTCGACGAAGTTGAAGCATTGAAGGAGCCTCAGAAGACTTTGTGTCGCTTTCGGCGCGGCCCAAAGAAGCAAGCGTTGCATACCTTTATGAAGTTCAAGTACCGCACGACCCACACTTCAGAGTGGGCCAGCGAAGAGTCCCTTCTAGGATTCCGGATGCTATTGGCGATCTCCCTCGACGCCATACAGTTCGGTACCAATATCTCACTTTGAAAAGGAGGGGATGTCACATGCTACAGCATGATCAGGGTTCAGTCAGTCCAGTCAGTCTAGATTAGAAGTGATCTGGCACTTTTGTGAGTGTATTCATAGACTGTGCATGCCCAGTTACTTAGTGTAGATGCATATCCTTTGGTTGCACACAGCATGATCATAAGCATTCCCATCAGATTCCATCAAGGGAATTTTCCAGTGCATTTAGCCTATTTTACCTATTTTTGACATTTTTCACTTATTATTTTTAAGTGACTTTTGTTGGAAAGTAGGTGGGGCAATTTTGCTAAGTTTGTATATAAGCAAACTAGAGCTAGCACTATTTGGCAGAAGAGGCAACAGGAGCCAAGCTCAGCAGGCAACTTCTCAACAAGACCTTGGCGGTTTCCCCCACCAAGCAAGAAGAACCTTTCCCCTAGCGTTTTCTTCATCCACAACCACCTAGCATTTCAAGAGTGCATCAAGATACCTAGCGTTTTTAATAAAAAATCATAGCTGGCGTTTTTGCCTCATGACACCATCGCCACAGACTCTTACAGCTAGCGTTTTTGCAAAGCTCAGCATACCTAGCGTTTTGACAGTTTTCAGCCAAAGCCTGCAACGTTTTTCAGCCATGAAGTACCTGCAGTTTTCAACCCTCAAAGAGTAGCAGATTCAGCCCGGAAAGACCATCAGTTTTCAGTCTAAAGAAACCCTCAGTTTTCCAGCCCTAAACCTGCAGATTTTCAGCGACAAAGACCCATAGAAACAGCCCCCGAAATCAGCGTTTTTGGATTGTAGCAGATTTCAGCCCATAGCGTTTTTGGACAGCAGATACAAGATTGCAGATTTCAGCCCTTAGGTCGGTCTCGTCGTCACCGTCGTCATCACCGACATAGCCTAGACTTGCATCAGTCACATGCATTCCCATTGTACCAGTTTGTGCAATCATAAGTAGACCACTCTCGCCGATGAGAGTGGGGCCTTCGGAGGAGGGTTTTACAACGTTTCTAGTGTCGTATCTCTCTTCTCTCTCTATCTCTCAGTCTCATACACTTGCACGCACAGTGTCCATTCGCTTTGTTTGTGATCATAGCATTCTCTCATTAAGAACGGAAGGTTGTCCCTTCCATAAGAACAAAAGGAACCTTGAGCACAGTTCGGAGCACTCATCTTGAGCAAAGCGCAAACATTCATTCCGTTGCACCTTACATTTGTCCTAAAAAGCTCTAAAAACATGCTTTTTGACGATTTTGTGTTGCAAAGATCTCTGGATGAGAATTTCGATAAGTGACAAAAGTGAACGTTGATTGTCACAAACGGGAGTGCATAGCAATATAACATACATTCGGATAAATAGGATTTATTACTTATTACTGAAGCCAGAGGATAGAGAGAGAAATAGATATAGAGAGAGAGAGAGAGTGAGAAGATCGACCGAGTATTGGGGACCAGAAGATGGGCTGGTCCCCCCCGTAACAATATCTTTATTACTGAGGAGAAGTCTATACAAGCACTTGAACCAAACGTATTACCACATTCGTTCTAGAATACGACTTGATGGTTCCTGGAAGTCTCAGCTTCCGATTCCTAGGGCAAAACCCTATTCCATGGAACTTCCGTTCCTTATTCCAATTCCTTAAGAATCAAGGTTCTCGCCTCTGGATTTCACCTTCCAGACTCAGGGCATGGCATCCCTGCAACTCTTTTCCGACTCTGTTTCCAGAGTCCTCTTCCTGCAGAATAACTCTACTTTCCTGGACATGAAGTCCTTCCCTTGGGAATTTCAACTTCCGGATCACAACTTGAGAGACTACCTCTCTCCAATCCGTGGATCTACTTCCCAAACTCGGGTACGAAATCCTTGGGCTGATCTAGCTCTAGTTCCTCATAGCGCTTTCTCCTGCAGAGGCTCATGCCTTCCCCTGCTCCTACTCCCTCACTAAGAGGAAGTACACCTGCAAACAAATACTTAGAGATCATAACATGAAAATCGTTACCTTCAAAGTCTTGACGGTCAAAACGCAACTTGGTTCTCGAAAAGCAATTCCACGGAAGAGATCTCTACATAGAAAATCCTCTCTTCCAATCCTACACAGAAAAGAGGTGTGTTCTCGGGTTCCTTCTCGTAAATCAGCCCAGTCTATGACGTTTCTCGGCTGAAAACAGAGAAAAACAGCAACTTGTCGCGATGGAAACACGCTCCGTAGGCACTTCTTCGCGAGGGAACTCGCGCACTGAGTCTTGGCGACATCTGGTACACTTGGGGCAGCCATGGGCATCACCGGCAACGTCTTCTTTGCGGATGAAATCTGCAGCAGCATCTTCTTCTTGCAAGTACTCATCTCCTCCTTTGAGTGAGGGCATCTAATGTTTTTATAGCTCCTGGCCACGGCACGAATAGCTAAGCGCAGGCTGCTTGCGTAGAGATCACGGACGGGTCCTTTTTTTTTTTTTTTTTTTTGGTTTCTCTTGCTTGAAAAAGAGAAAAAAAAATCGCTGGCTGGTTTATACTGCTTTATTTAATCATAGGCTGCCCACTTATTAAGTGGGCGACCAGTCACCTTTAAAAATAGTTTGAATCTGCTCAAAAACTCAATAAAACCTTATAAGTTAAAAACAATGCTTTCACAGAACTTCCCAGGCATCCCTGGATGCAATCACATGCACAGTTGCAATGCAAACATAGACTTCCTCGCGGGAAAGCATTTGCTTTCCCGAAAAGCAATTCCGCTTCCTTAGAAAGCATCTGTTTTTCCTCAAAGTTTCCTCTGAACCCATCTTCATTCAAGTGCTTGCTTTTCCTTGTGCACAATTCTAACACAGATCGGAATTTCCTCTCGACTATGGATATTCCCTTTCCGATGCACCCGTCACCCACCTTGTGACGCATCAAGAATACCCATCAGCTACTCCTTTCCTACCGAACTTACGGTACAATCTCCTTCGCGATGTTCTATGTCACCCATCCTATGACGCATCAGAGATGTCCATTCCTGGATGGTCGGATACTTCTTCCCGATGCACCCTGTCACCCATCCGATGTGACGCATCAGAAGTACCCGTTCTTGGTGGCCTTACAGATATTCCCGTTCTCAGTGCTTCCGTCATTACTTTGAACGACACACTAGGAATACTCTGTACTCGGATGTCTCCAGTGAGAAAAACCCTCTCACTTTAAATTCTAATAATTTATTTAGAATTATTTTTTTCTTGGTGTTCCAAGCGAGAAAACCCTCACTTATGAATCCAATAATTCATTTAGAATTATTTTTCTGTCAGATAAAGCCAATTTAGCAACATTGATCCTCTTGACAAGCTCTACGCATTGACATTGTCAGCATGGATCGTCGTTACATCCCTAGAAATCAAGATGGGCACCAGAGCTATATCCAACCAAGTGTGAACATGGCCATATGGTTAAGGCATTTAATGAGCCCTATACCCTAGGCTCCTGTGTGAGCTATCTTGTGTGATCACCACACTTGGGACTCCACGCCCTTGGAAGCTCTACCTACACACCGATCTGGTGTGGGCTTAGTGGTATGGCACACCAACCCTTGTGGTAGAGGCTAGCCCGTTAGCTGCACGCTCCCAGGATCGTGGGTGAGCCCGTGTTGGCTCTACCGATGAATCAACAGGTTGAATCTGGTGCGGTGCGGATTGCACAAGAGGAGTTACTCCGCTCCTTTGTCACAAGTTACCTCGCTGGAATAAACTCACTGATTTCTTCTGAGATTTCAAGGGTCTAACAAGCTGACAATATTTTGCCGAATGGACTTTATGTAAAGAAATATAACTAGATGAATCCAGGATAAGCCCAGATTCACCTTTGAAGGAAAGTGCAAGGTATAGACCCATGGTAGTCACCCACAAGACATTATAACCATCACTTCCATCATGCATAGTATTGACTAAATACCACGACATCTCTACTAACATTGTCGGTGCCCAATAGTGGGTGTAGAACTAGGTACTAACATATGCTCCAAAACACAACACACACCGCACGCACATACACACATGAGCATACATCAACACAAAGTTCAGCGTACTAAGTTTCTGTCAAGACTCCGGAGATCAAGGGCAGACCCAACCATAATGAAGCCTAGCACTAAAAGAACCATTAAATCGGAAGAATTAACACAAAAATGAGGTTGTTGATAGGGCATACGCACCACAAACGATAGAAAGAATTAGCACAATATCAATTGGTCGTAACTCGGACGAAAACTTCGCAATGTGAAGTCTGCATGTCCGCTATACGACTGAAAAATATACCTAGATGAATCCAAGATAAGCCCAGATTCACCTTTGAAGGAAAGTGCAAGGTATAGACCAGTGGTAGTCACCCACAAGACAATATAACCATCAGCTCCATCATACATAGTATTGACTAAATACCACGACATCCCCACTAACATCGTTAGTACCAAATAGTGGGTGTAGAACTAGGTACTAACATATGCTCCCAAACACAACACACACCGCACGCACGCACACACAAATGAGCATACATCAATGCAAAGTTCAGCGTACTGAGTTTCTCTCAAGACTCCGGAGATCAAGGGTAGAGTGAGCCATAATGAAGCCTAGCACTAAAAGAAACATTAAATCAGAAGAATTAGCACTAAAAAAAGTACTTTAAATGGAAATTCCTGAAACTGAATCTGTTACATGTGCTCTCTCATGTGTGTATTGTTTGAGTGCATGTCTGAAAGGAGAAATAACTACAACATTTTGGTCTTGTTCACTTGAGGGGTGATGCAGATGTGACAATAACGAGATTTAGTAGATCAAGACATCCGTGAAAAGATCAGCACGGTTTGGATGTGATTGCTAAATAAGTTACAATGATCATGATTCTCATCGAAGATCTCGACGGGGATAGTGATGTGAATGTTCACTGAATGTTGTCTTCATGCAAGTGCTAGATATATGTGGTCTAATACATCGATACTTAGAGTCAGTGTTTGCTTTTGTCCTATGTCCATTTTGCAAGCGTAATCAAGGGCAATTATAATTCTTTCAAGAGGGTTGTATGTCACAAAATGATGACGTGGCATGGCCTAAAGAACGGAGGCCAGACATAAGCGGGACCTAAATCCTAGTGAAAGTGAAACGAACACTCGAAGAGGATCTCCCAACTACATGGACCCCCTATAGATACGCGTCAGACGTACCACCCGACCATAGCCACCATTCAGCAGCTCCCCCGTGTTGGGGCCAACGTTCGAGGACGTAGGCGTGCACTTGTAAGACCGAGCGTCCCATACCACCAGGCCTCGCCTCCTCGAGGTGAACTCACACACTATAGGCTCACGGGCTAACCACTAGCACTCTGCCAGTGGGAGTCGATAGTTACAAATGAGGCATTGGCCTCCCTTTTATAAAAGTGGTTGGCCACACTGGCCGGATTCACACTATGTCCGCCTGGACACCAGATACCCATCTCGACGGTGTCTTGGACTAGATCCCCTCTCTTGTAAGCGAGACATAACATATTTCCCCCCTTAAGAACCATTGATGTCCTCATCAATGAAGTGGAGATATTGAGCTTTCAAAGCTCGAACTGATTCCCAAGTAGCAAACCTCTTAGACTGACCCTTCTATTTAATTAAAGGGAAAATTATCAAAACACCCCTCTAATTTGTGGAAATTCCCAAAATACCCTTGCATCTATTTTGGTTGGACTGTTCAAGATTTTCTAATCTTTATTCCTTTTTGACAATTAAGATCCGTTTTTGAGTGCTTAGCATGTAATTGTCACAAATTACCTCGCAAAAAGGGCAAGTATGTCTAAAAATAGTGAAGAAATTCATCTCCAAAACCTGCGTAACATTCCCAAATTCTAGTTTTAGCATCTTGTATTGATAGACAATTAGTTTTCTTATGAAAAGCTACAAATTTTTTTCGTCTTTCAAGAAATTTGATCTCACGGCAGTGGTACTTTGGGAATTTTGGAAAAATTGAAGGGCATTTTGGGAATTTGTGACAAAATATTGGGGGGTGTTTTGGGAATTTTTGAAATTTGAGGAGTATTGTGGGAATTTCCGCAAATTAGAGGGGTATTTTGGTAATTTTCCCTAAATTAAATACTCATAATAGGCACTTTGACGCGAATGGCAAGTACAATGATCTAAAACAACCTCTAGTTCTCGAGATATATCCTCAGTTTTCATTCTTGCCATACATTTTCCTCGATAGGCACAACGGTGTTGGCCTCACCTAAATTTTCTTTAAGGCGACTGACATATAACACTCGATGTACACTAACACTTGAAGAAAGAGTCAGTTTATAGGCAACTTGGCCAAATTTCTTTGTGATCAAGAATGGACCACAAAATCTAGTTAAAAGCTTATAATGTTTTCCAGTCCGCATAGTCTTGGAATCCTTGGGTATCTTTAGATAGACCCATTGTCCCACATTTAGACTACTTGGAGATCTCTTTGATTAGCATAAGTGGTAACTCGATCACGAGCTGTCCTTATACTATCCTTAGCCGATACGAGCATTTCTTACATATCATACAAGAAATTGCGAGCTTGGCGATCTTTGAATTTCTCTAAGCCATCAGCAATAGTAGATTTAGGCTCAAATTGACACATCAGCATGAATGGGCTAAATCCAGTAGCAGAATGCTTGCTACTAGTGTAGGCAAACTCTAATTGTGAAAGATACCTTTCCCAATTAGATTGCCTCTGAGAGACATAAGCCCTCAACATGTCTTCCAACGTTTGATTCATCCTTTCAATTTGAACGTCGAACTCAGGATGATCACAGGACGACATACTCAACTTTGTCCAAAGGTGAGTGAACACATCTCGCCAAAATCGCCTAGTGAACTTAGTATCTCGATCACTGACGATATTTTATGACAGACTATACAACTTATAAATTTTGATCAACAAATAAAACCGCCACGTTGGTATAAACTTTGCCATTTTTGTGAGTCGTCGACCACAACCCAAATGGCATCGTTGCCACGACTAGTATTTGGCAAACCAACAATCGAAATACTCTGCCACTTGGCATCAGGGATTCCAATGGATGTAGTGGGCCAGCTTTCCTAAGCGCTCTGCCTTGTTGACCAGACATTGAGTGCATCTCTTCACATAGCTCTCTATGTAAGAGCGCATCCTTGGGCAATAGAAATATTGTGTGACCAATGCTAAAGTTCTTTGGATGCCTGGGCGCCCAACGCTAGGAACATCATGGGATTCGAACAAAATCCTTTGTCGAACCTCATCGATTTCCGGCAGACGGTCCTTTCCATTTTCAAACAATAGTACACCTTTAATGGAATATTGTCGTCGTCTCATCTCTCCAACACAATTCAATGGGTCTCCAGATCACCCAAGCCTGTATGCGAGTCACGCCTCACTTCGACCTCGTTCCATATCTTGCCAAAATAGCTATCGGAACGACATAGCCCTCGGAGAGAGAGATAGAACTCCGTCAAGATTTCAGCCATAGACAAAGCATTAACCTTAGGAATCTGGCTAAGTGTGTCAACAACTCGATTGTTGGATCCTTTTCTAGAATGGATCTCTATAACAATGTCAGTCTTTGTAAATAATAAATTTATTTACTAGAAAATAATTATTTAATTAGTTGACCAAAATAGAGCTAGTAGTTCTAGGGCCTCAAGTGTACCTAAATGCGGGCTAGAACACCTCAGGGAGACCCTATCATAAAATACCCTGAAGCCTTAGTGATTGGGAAATCGGACCTTCAAAGGGGTAGACAAAAGCCTCAGGTTCTAGGCTCAAAAAAATGTCAGTGCGAGCACAGGAATCAGATAGGGTCCTTAGAACAGAAATCCTAGGGCTTTCATTATTTTTCATAAGACCTTAGGATAAGCAAGCTAGCATATTTATGTGTGTTTTGCGTGTTTCTCGCGTGTTCATTGTAGGAATGATTAAGCATAAAGGGAACCAGTTAGCGGAAGATAGACACTCTTCTATGAGAGCTTCCGAGAAGGTTTACGGAAGATAGACTCTCGTTTAAGAGAGCTTCCAAAATCTCATAGAAGAGGGGAAAATTCTCTTAACAATTAAAGAGTAGTTTTTCTCTTTCAGTGAGAAGCAGAAATAGAACAAGAAAGAATTGAGGACGTGCGTTTACCCCATTCCTGTGCTTGTAAAGATTCTCGCTTAGTAATAAAGATATTCTCTTTATGGGAGAGACCAACCCATCTTCTGGTCCCCAATAATGTCAAACTTTTTTCTCAGTTCTCAATTCTCTTGAGTAAATGAATTTCGTTTAAAAGTTAGTTTACGATTCCGTCTTTGTGACAGTGGTATCAGAGCAAGGTCATCTTTCTCTTTTTAAGTAGATTGACGACTTTTTTTTAGTAGATTGACGACTCTTGGGAGACTGCAGGAATGGAAGGACGTAAGATAAGAGTTCACTCTCCTCCAGAAGCAGATGGCAGAGTTGCAAAAAGCTCTCTCCCATCCAGAAGTTCAGAAGATTCTCCATACCCTTGAAAAAGGGAAGGATAAAGTGCAGTTGGAGTCGAGAGAAATCCTACAGAACTCCAAAACGAAAGAACCTTAGAAAGATCCTCTAGTTGGAACCTCCCACATGCACGGAAGTCACAAGAATGCTCATGTCAGGTGACACATCCCAACCCTATGTGTCCGTGGACAAGCTACACCACAGCAGGGTTCAGTCAGTCAAGTCAGTTTAGATTAGCAGTGATCTGGCACTTTTGTGAGTCTATTCGTAGACCGTGCATGCCCAGTCACTTAGCATAGATGCATATCCTCCGGTTGCACACAGCATGATCATCAAAATTTCCATCAGAATCCATTAGCATCAGTTAGGGGAATTTTCCAGTGCATTTAGCCTATTTTCCTATTTTTGGTTATTTTCACTTATTATTTCTAAGTGACTTTCCAACAAAAGTAGGTAGGGCAATTTTGCTAAGTATAATATATAAGCAAACCCAAGTTAGCACTTTCTAGCAGAAGAGGCAGTAGGAGCTTCCCGCTCAAGGCAACTTCTCAGCAGTACCGCAGCACCTTGGCGTTTTTGGACTCCCAACCTCGCCATACCCCTAGATCTCCCTAGCGTTTTCCTTCTCTCGCAGCAGAGCCATCACCTGGGCGTTTCCCCACATCAACCTATCGCCTTCAAGCATCTCTACTCAACGTCTTGACATCAGCAACATCTCAGCTTTGCTAGTGTTTTTGGTCTCCACAGCCCAACGTTTTGGCAAGGGAAAAAGCCAGACCCAGCGTTAGTGAATTTCAGCTCAAACCGCATCAGATCCACAACATTTCCAGCCAGCAACATCAGCGTTTTTACCCTCAGCATGACCCCCGAATAAACCAGTCATTTTCAGCCATGAAAACAGCAAGAAACAGTCATTTTCAGCCACCCAAAAGACCACGAAATTCAGCCAATAGAAGATCACAGATTTCAGCCTAAGTCGCCGTCGTCATCACCGTCGTCGTCATCGGCATAGTCTCATTGCTTCAGTCCATTGCATACGCATTCCACCTGCATGTTCGACTGCTGCTGCCGTACAATAAGCCGTCGTGATCAACAAATGGAAGAGCAAATTAAGCCTACACAGAAATTAGTGATGCAAGATGACAATTCCAAGGGTCCCTTTGTGCAATCAAAGTAGACCACTCTCGCCGACGACAGTGGGGCCTTCGGAGGAGGGTTTTACAACCTCTCGGGTGTCGTATCTCTTCTCTCTCCTTCTCTCAATCTCATTCACTTGCACGCACAATATCCACTCACTTTGTTCGTGATCATAGCACTATCCATAAGACGGAAAGCTCTCTCTTTCCCTAAGAACTAAAAGGAACCTTGAGCAAATAAAGATCACTAATCTTGAGAAAATACAACATTCATTCCATTGCACCTTACAGCTCAAGAATGTCATGTGGAGTTTAATCCAAAGATTCAAGAACAAAATCCTCCTGATTCTCCTTAGTTCTCTTTTATGAAGGATTTGGATGACACAGTCCCTCCAAAGGACATGTTCATTGAATACCGTCGTAGCAGGAAGTGCAGTCAAAGGAAAGATCCCCTGTCAACAAGGAGTCTAAAGATAGAAAGAAGGAGCATCATAAGAAGAAGCACCGCAGTCAGAAGTCCTTCAAGTCAAGGGATATAGATGTAAAATTTTATTCTACAATGGACGGCGGGATAACGACAAAGCTCTAGCTTTCATCCGCCAGTTTGAAGTATCATTTACAGAAGGAAATTTTGAAGAAAGGTCTAAGCTTCGCCATGTCAGTATGTATCTGAAAGGCACAGCCAGTAGTTGGTGGATGACTTTGATCCTAGAAAAACGTAAACCTCAAGATTGTACTACCTTCAAGAAGGCGCTCTATGCTCAGTTCCTTCCTCTAGATTTTGAGCAAGAAGTATAGAAAGAATGGGATCGACTTTCTCAGTTAGAGAACGAATTGTTCCACAATATGTGGATAAGTTTTGGGACATTCTTCTGAAAGTTACTCCATTCAAGAAGATTGAAGATTCAAAGAAGATGCGGAAGTTTGAAGTTGGGTTGCATGAAGCCTTATAAAGGGCTATGAAGCTTTATCCATGAAGCAATTTACAAATACTTATGGAATCAGCTCGCATAGCTGATGCTTTACACCAGAAAGGTACTCCCAGGAAGCTGGAAAAAAGCACTCATCATGCCAAGCAGAAAGCTCTAACAATCAGCCCACTTCTACTTTTTCTTCTCAAAAGAAGAAAAGAACCGCATCAGATGCAGAAGAAAAACCTAATCAGCCTAAGAAAGGGAAATATCTCTCTCCCGCAAAATTGAGAACCTATATGAGTGAAGGGAGATGTTTCAAGTGTGGAGAAATTAGACACATGAAGGGTGATTGTCCCACACTTGTAACTAGGACCCAAGGTAAGCGAGTATTACGAGGGAGAACATGGAAACACCACCCTTCCTATGGAATTCAATGGTGTAAAAACCATGGCACAGCCCCCTCATTCTAATGCAGTACCAGCTGTGCACGGAAATACCACAAAGGATGGTAAAGAAAGATCTCCTCTAAAGGCATGGGGCAACATTAACAACCAGCGAGCACTTATATTGTTTGATCCAGGAAGTATGGATAACTTCATCTCTATGCAGCTTGCTCAAGATCTCAATTTAAAGCCCAACCGCCTTGGTGTCTCTATCCCAGCATCATCTGCCTTTAAAGGACAAAATTCTAGTTCTACTTCTATTATAGGGAAGTTGAATTTAAAGATAGACAACTACAAAGATCAAGAATCTTTCTTATTAGCTTCACTTGATGGATGTGATGTAATCTTGGGAATGCCTTGGCACTACAAGATGTATCACATTCCTGATTATGTTCACAAAACCCTGTCCTTTGATCATAAAGGAAAGCATTATGTTGTAATTGAAAATGCAGGTGATTATCGCCAACCACATTACAATTAAGAAGAAAATGAAAAAGTGTGTTTCAACCTACTTAATTTTTGCAAGAGAGAGGGATGCGTCTTCTCCACAACTTTCTCCCTCTTTACAACAAAATAGAACTAAGTTGTTAGAAAATTTTGAAGATTGTTTTGCGGATGAACTTCCAAATGAACTTCCACCCTCTAGACCTTACGATCATACATATGATTTGATCCCAAGGAGTTCTCCTCCAAATCAGCGCCCTTATAAAGTCAATTTAATGCAACAGGAGGAGATACTCGAGCAGGTTAATGAACTTTTGGAGAAGGGTTAAAAAAGGCCTAGTACTTCTCCATATTGTTCACCTGTCCTATTAGTACCGAAAAAGGATGGCACAATCCGTATGTGCATAGATTATAGATCTTTAAACAAGATCACAGGCAAGAATCGATTCCCGATCCCTAGGATTGATGAAATTCTTGATAAGTTACAAGGAGCAAGTATTTTTAGTCGTATAGACTTGAAGAGCGGATACCATCAAATCCGCATTTCTCCTCAGATCTGCATAAGACTTCATTTAGAACAACCTTTGGGTTGTATGAATTCTTAGTAATGCCTTTTAGACTAACTAATGCACCAGCAACTATCATCAGAATGATGGATAGAATTTTCTATTCATATAATAGAAGATTTACATCAGTCTTCTTCGATGATGTCTTAATCTTCTCAGAGACAGCAGTAGAACATCACAAATATCTCGCAATAGTGTTTGAAGAATTTCGCAAACACAAGTTATTTGTGAATGCTAAGAAAAGTGAGTTCTTTTTAAAAGAAACTCACTCATTGGGCCATATAGTATCTCACAATCAGGTGAGAATGGATCCTGACAAGATTCAAGCAATCGTAGAATGGCCTATGTCACAAGACGGGCTGTCACAAACCGGTGACGTGGCATAGCCACTTGGGCATGAGAAACACACACACCACCCTACTCGTAGCTGTGGCGGCAGAAATTCAGAGCAGTGCTGACGTGGCAAGATTTTCGAAACTTACGCTGAACGCAGACGTGGCATGATTGTACGGCAGCCCCTGCGTTTTGCACCGCTTTTTTATGGAGTTGTACGGCCTGCTTTTTGTCTACGCAGGGCTGGCTGAAAAACCTACGCAAGTTGCTTTATTTGACTAAGCAAGCTTGTGAGAGGAATTGCTTTATTTTAAATGCTTTTCAATGAGAGCTTTTTGGGCTCTGCTTTTGGCATCCCTTGTAAACCTTTGTAAGTGTGGCTTGGGCTCCCACTTCTCAGAGCATCTAGACGCAGAGTTTGAGAGTAAGACCCTCCCACTCCCTTGTACTTTGAGCACAGATTTAATACAAAAACAAATACCGGAAGGGGCACTAATCTTTGGGGCCAATACTTTTAGGCACGGAACTCCGCCGGGCCGTGTCGAATCAATTGTGAACTGTGAACTGTTTTGAAGTGAATCTCTGCTGTGTTGCAGTAGAATCTTGACTTGGAGTGTCCAAGTTTGTTACAGTGGTATCAGAGCCTGGCCGATTTCTCTTCTACCGAGAAATCTGATCCTTTTTCTCGCGACACTTGTGGATTTAAACAGAGATCAGCCGACTTCCTCTGCATCTGGCGATGCGGGAAGAAATCACGAAGAAGATTCTCACCACGAGTATGGCCCGCCTCGGCCTACTCAGACGGAGATTAAAGAGATGAAGCATCGACAATTGGTTGACGATGCGACAAAGATGATGATCAACATTGCGAAGGATCCCAAAATTGCAAAATTTTTGACGCAGACATCCTTCGACGAAGTGCACTCTCAGCGGCGGAAGGCCACAGAACCACCCCTCAAACCGGCACTCAAGAAACCTCCTACTCCGAGGATATTTACAGAGCAAGAATTAGAAGAGGTGGTTGATACACGGATTATGTAACCGGCCCGTAGGGCGGTAGGCGTTGGCTTTCACCCGAAATTCTTTACTTTATACACACACACAGAGCACTTTGCAAAGAGAACCTGCGACGGGAGTTAACACTTGAACACACACACGGCTCGGAAGCTAGAATGCTCCGAGCAGACGCCGACAACCTGTAGGCCCCAAAATTGGCGCCCCTTTCGGTATTTCTTTATTCTTTAGGAGGGTAAATTACAAGGTAAGGTCCCGGGAATCCTTCACGTGTATCCACCTAGATACCATTTGATTTGGCCAAATTTCGGCAGCATAACAGCCCCAAAACTTGCGCGAAACCAATTCCCCTGCTGGAACTCGCTTGCACTGTCGTATACCCTCTGATTCCTGTCCAAAAACAGTAAATTCAGCACGCTGTATTTACTGGTTTTTGCCCTGTTTTCAGCCCCAAACAGTCCCCTAACTGTCCTTTGCCAGTGGGGCACGATTCCCAATGATCCTGGCGTCCATATGGCTGAAAAACAGTGAATTTACAGCGCATACACAGCGCTGATTTTGCACCTGTACGGTGAGGTTATGACCCTCACCAGTGCCTCCTTTGGAGCAGCAGTTAGCTACCCCTGTTCCTGCTCAAGGAGGCTCTTGCCTCAGCACAAAAGCATGAACCCACACAACTGTACATCAGTCAAATGAGTAGCCCTCTTGTGGGGCATCACATAACTGCACGTAGGGGAGAAAGAGAGCAGTATGTAGCGTGCGGAGCATCACTCCCGTCACCATACTATACATAGAGGGCAAGGTAAGCATTCCATAGCTTTTGTACCTGTTGCAATCCGCCTGTGGCTGAAAATGGCGCCCCCTTTGATGATATGCAGCTCGTTTTTGCCTCCCAGAGTGGCAGAATCGCTCACAAGCTGACACGTCGCCCAGTTTCCGAGTTTGGGCTTTCCCTGCTAAAAATATCTCAACTGGTGCGTCAGTTGACTTCGCAGCAGAGTTGTAAAGTGTTCCCCTAGTCATACCGAAGGTAATGACGCGAACACATTTCGTGGCCTAAAATAGCAGTTCCCTAAATTTTAGGAGATGCTTCCGTTGGGCTCCCACTGGTCTTCTGACCATCTATCCTCATTGGGACCGCATCCAAAAATGCAATGTGGCCCAACTATCGGATACTTTTTGTTGGTAGTCCCACCTTGACTTTACGCCTTAATTGAGTTCACTTCCTAGTATCCACCAACTTGCTAAGTGCGACGGGGGGGACCTATATGATCTTGCTCTGAGCCTAGACATCCTCTTACCATACGAATTCCAGAGCCGACCACTTCCCGTCTGCGGGTGAATCTACCGTTCACATTGGCCATACAATGTCCGACCGTTTGCTACTTCAAAAAGAGGGTCTCAAAATAAATAAAATAAACCCCATTGGAAAGAAACCAACAACCAAGGTTAGCAGTTGCCACATCTCTGTGACATGGTTAATAACTGCCACGTCCTCGTGACAGATTACACAGCTTTTTGACGCAACCAACAAAGCCCAAAAGCACGACAAAAAGCAAAAGAAACGAACTGACTTCCCGGGATACTTGGGTCGTCAATCTGCTTTTGCCTCGTCCAGAAAGCAGAAAAAGCATGTCAGATTTGAAGGAGTATCCAGTTCTTCTTCTTCTGGCAGTTCTTTTAGCTCTTCTGACTCGAGCGAAGAAGACAGAAAAGGAAAAAAGCGAAACAAAAAGCAAAGCTTTGGCAAGGGAAAGAAAAAGGCAAAGAAGCCTAAGTTTCACCCAGTTTCTGACAGTTCTACAGAGGACTCGCCTTCAGATAGTTCGGACTCTAATGATCAGAGATTTTATGCAAAGAAGAAGAATTTCTATAAAGCCAACCAATATGACTTTCTGGAGGATAAAAGCAAGAAAGTTCGAGAATTTAAAGAATGTGGACAGTCAATTAAATTGACACGTTTTCTAGATTTCGAGATGCTTCGAGGGCTTTGGCCTTCATACAGCAATTTGATATATTCTCTGGAGGGCATTACTAAGAGCACTCCAAGATTCGGAGGGCTACCTCTTACTTCAAGGGAAATGCTCGAACATGGTGATTCACCCTTCTCTTGAACAAGAAAGCGCCATTTACATGGCTGAAATTTAAAAGGCTTTTCATTTCTTCTTCGTTGACTCGGGAGTACGAACGCGACATACGAACTGCTTGGAACCATCTTCAGATGACCAAGAAAGATACCTTGGACGCATATTGCGAGAGGTTTTGGAGCTCTTTTCTACCCACTTCTAGATCTCGTTTAAAGACCAGATTGAGCGGTTTACCTTGGGACTTCCTACGGAGATCCGAGATCACTGCTTAGAGCAAAAGTCAGATTCTATTCAAGAACTGATGAGTCATGCGAAACGGGGCTTTGTCATACACTCACGCAGTTTGACTTACCCCACAGATGAGATCATGACACAGAAAACAGAACAGACTTCTAAAAATGAAAGTAGAAAGAAGAAGAGCCTCCAAGATCAGAAAGATAAGGATGCACGACCCCGGCTCACTCTGCGGGAGAGAGCCAACTACATCAAAGAGGGGAAGTGTTTTGGATGCAGGGAACAAGGACACATCTTCGCGAAGTGCCCTAAAAAGGCGGAGAAAGATCAAGATGAAGAAAGGCCAGAGAGTTCAAAAGCAACGGAGGAACGTGGACGGAAAGGCAAGATGAAAGTAGGACTGGTTCCAGATTGCATGGGTACTGACCCAAGCATGATTGATGAGAGTACAGAACTTTGCCGAGCTTGCGGCAAAGTGAAAGATCAAGAAGCCCTGATTTTCTTTGATGGAGGAGCCAAGGCCAACTTCATTTCACCTAAATTGGCGGCACGGCTCGAGATTACTACCGATCGGATGGGGCCACAAGCAGAGGCAGTTCTAGCGGCACCAGGCAGGGACGTAGCCATTACACCTGTCATTGACAAACTTCGGTTGCATTGTTAGGGGTACTTGGGGCATGAGGACTTCTACATAATGCCCTTGGAAGGTTGTGATTTCTTCCTGGGAATCCCTTGGTACGATAAGAACAACGCCGTGGTCGATTATCGAGCAAAGAAAGCGACTTTGACTATAGAAAAGGGCCGAACCATTGTACTTCATGTAAAACGTAAGGGCGAGTCTGTCCCTATTGTATCGGCTTCGATCGTTTCAAAATTAATGAAATCCAATTTGTTTGATTACTCGATCTTTTTGAAAGAGTCGAATGATGATCATAGGACAAATATGTCTGATCTAGAAAAAGTACGCCAAGATTTTCTCCACACTCATGCCAATTGCTTTTCTAAGGGCCTGCCAGGCGAGTTGCCACTGTCACAAACGGGAGCGCATAACAATATAAAATATACTCAAATAAATAGAATTTATCTCTTAATCTTGAAGCCAAAGGATATAGAGAGAAATAGATAGAGAGAGAGAGAGAGAGAAGATCGACACAGTACTGGTCCCCCCCCTTAAAGAGAATTCTTTATTAGGGAGAATCTTTTTTACAAGCACAAGAACCGGAGTATACCCCTCCGTTCTAAATCTCTGACTCGATGGTCGTTCCTTCCCGTAAGGGAAATCCGAGAGACGAGCTCTCAATCCTTTTTCCGTCTGTACTCGGAGTTAAGACTCCGCAAACAATTTCCGAATTCCGTTTCCGAAATTCCCAAGCGTAGGCAGAAGCCTTCTCGCTTCTCCTTCGCGATGAAGTACCTGCAAACACACACGCAAACACGCGACAACAATTCGTATGGCGAATCCACAATAGATACCTGTCGCTGTTACGCGGGAAAAGCGACTTCCGTGCTTCGTAGTCTCGCGATCTCTTGCGTTATCTCGCGGCAGAGTCTTCTCTTGCTGACGTTGGTAACTCCCTTTCAGTGAGCGCATGTGGTGCTTTTATAGCTCCTTGGCCACGGCACGAATAGCTGATCTCGTAGAGATCGCGGCCGGGTTTTTTCTTTTTTTCTTTTTTTCTTTTTTTTTTCGCTGCTCTACCCGAAATAGGGAGAGAGAATTCGCTTGCTGGTTTTGTTGCTTTATTTTCTAAGTGGCTGCCCACTTATTAAGTGGACGGCCGGCATATTTTAAAATTGGTCTGAACCTGCCCAAAAACTCAATAAAACCTTATAAGTTTAAAACAATGCTTTTCACAACACTTCCCAGGCGTCCCTGGATGCAATCACATGCACAGTTACAATGCAGACATAGATTTCCTCGCGGGAAAGCATTTGCTCTTCCCAGAAAACTCATTTAAATTTTCCGCTTTTTAAGAAAAGCTTCTCAGAACCCATCTTTATTCTTGTGCTTGCGTCTTTACGCGTATTCCTCTTTTCCAGTTTGGATTTCCTCTCGACTATGGATATCCCCTTTTCGATGCACCCGTCACCCACCTTGTGACGCATCAGGAATACCCATCACCTAGTCCTTTTCTACCGAACTTACGGTACAATCCCCTTCACGATGCTCTATGTCACCCATCCTATAATGCATCAAAGATGTCCGTTCCTCTCACTTAAAATTCCAATAATTCATTTAGAATTATTTTCTTAGTGTTCCAAGCGAGAAAACCCTCTCACTTATAAATCCAATAATTCATTCAAAATTATTTTTCTGTCAAATAAAGCCAATTTAGCAACATCCCTCTCACTTATAAACAGTTATCCTCAACTATAGATGTCGAACTGAAGTGCCGAGGAGAAACTGGAAAATTTCAAATCTTGCTCAATAGTGAGTTGAGCTAATCCTTTCTCAAAAGAGAACTTAGAAATTAAATTAAACAAAAATTCAATAATTCAATACTTACCTTACCAGCTCATGTCCTTCCTCTAGTACTTCGAGGATATCCTTCACCATTCATCAAACTTACGAGCCATGTAAGAACTCGTCATTCGCGTCTCTCCAAGAATCTGTTAACTCAATTCCACCTTCTTAATCCCAAGAAGGATAATCCTCCTAAAAATCCATCTAGGTCTTTGCCCTTGCGCATAACCTTGCGCTATTAGTCCTGAGGATATTAAACCTCTTGTGTCCTCTCGCATAGGCGATGTCGAGAGCATTAAGCTCATGTGAATCTTCCTGTGGCAGACAAAGTGTGCCATCTTACCAAAGTAAGTTCTTATTCCGGAGCCTTTGCTTTGGGTAGGCCAATTGTTCTGATCCAAAGTTTCCTTATCCGAGACTTTATTAACTTGATTCCGTCTTCTCAAATTCGAGAAGAATAATCTTCCTAGAAATCAATCTAGGTATATGTCCTTGCGCATAATCCTACGCTATTAGTCCAGAGGGTATTAAACCTCTTGTGTCCTTCCACATAGGGAATGCCCAAGTCATAGAGCATTAAGCTCGATGTCTTTCTTTCACAATTTGCGATCACCTTAAAGAAGGTTCTTGTTCCAGGCCGTCGCTCAACGTAGGCAGACGGTTCCTATAACCGGCCTGTACAACGTAGAGGGCGGTACTATTTCAATTACCTGTTAACTTTACACAGAGCACTGAGAAGGGAAGAGAACACAGTTGCGTCCAGCGACTAGAATGTCACTGCGCACACGAGACCAACACCCTGTAGGCCCCAAAGACTGGCGCCCCTTTTGGTATTTCTTTATTCAAATTAAGGTAGACGATCCGACCACTTCGCACAAGCTTTCACAAAGCTGTCCAAACCTGGCGAGGGCTGAAAACGCAGGTTTTCGACCTGATTTTGGCAACATAACGGCGCAAAAACCCCTGTAGGTCAAAAGCACCTGTCTAGGACGGATTCCCTCGCTATCCGGAAGCTTTCTGGTGAGCTGTCACAGAATTTCAGCGGGCTGTAATTCCCTGTTTTTCACTGCCGGGTGCCCAAAAGCCTGTACACGCATCCCAAGGCTCTCACGAGACTCCCCCGGTGTTCCCTTGCAGTTTAGGTGCGACACTCTAAACCTGCAGAAAAACACAGCAGGCTGTAATTCGCTGTTTCGGATCGTTTTTAGCGGAGCGAACACGCCTACGCGTGTCCCAAGGGCTCCCGCACGCAATGGGACAGTTCCCTTGTGAATTGGACGAGTTTTCACGCGAGAAAACTCTCCAAACTCGCAATCTTTCGCGATGGAACTGTGCGTACCTGTGGGGGATTAGCAATTAGCTAATCCGGTTCCTGTTCAGAAGGCTCTTGCCTTGGCAAACGCGCATAAACCCCCAGAACTGTACATGTTCATCTGAGTAGCCCATCTAGTGGGGCATTACCATATGTGCCAAAGGGGAGAGAGAGATGTACGAGAGCAAATCATCGCGCTACATGAGACAGAGGAGAAGGAAAGCTTTCCATTAAAGCTGTAGACCTACACCCACTACTCACACACACATTGCAGCTCACTTCATGCAAAAATCCCTCCTCTCAAATTGGGCGCCCCCTCTTGCTGATGGAAGTGGAAAATCCGCCTAGAACCGCCATGTGTCCAGTTTGCCCCTTTTGAGTTAATTCCCTAGTTCCCACTAACTTATAAAGTTATAAGTGACTTTCTGAGTGGCCCAGTCTTCATTTGGCGCACACTGGCTTCCATACTCATCAGAATTCACTGCTAACTGGCCCGACCACTCCCAGACTGACCGACCCAGACTCCCGCTGTGAGAAACCTATTCGGCCGCAGCCGTTTCACACTAGCCATGCAATGTCCACTTGCACCTTTTCAAGGGTTCCGGGGAAAACAAGTAAAAATAAAATAAATAAAAATATCTAGTACTTATTTACGGAAGGCAACAGGAAAAATACACCTCCTGGTGACACACCCCACCCTTGAAATACTGCAAGCGACCTCGCTTGCATGCCAATAATACATGCTGTATCTGTTGATATCACACATATTCTATGATGGGAATCCAAGATATACATGCTTCCGGAAATGTAGCGTTGGAAGATTAAACAATCCCACCAACCTGGCTACGACACATATATCAAGCATAGAAGCCTTCTAGTGTACTCTGCAGCACAAACTTCTCTAGCTAAATTCTGTATGGAAAGAGTAGATACAATTGCTTAACTACTCTCTTGAGCATCATGAACCATGCTCTTGCCTTGCTCCAAAAAGGCTACATCAAGTCACTGTGGGTTCCATCTGAAACGCTTCAAGATACAATTGCAATAGCTGAGGTGAATCAAGCAATTCAGACTCTTCCATCCATTTGGCATCCAACGATGGATAGTTCTTGAACTTCACCAAATAGCGTCTTGCAACCTTTCCTCTAACCTTTCTTTCTTTATGTGCCAATATTTGTTCAGGAACAAGGATTTCATCCAATTCTTCCACTTCGGGTTGTTCCTCATCAAGCATATTCTCTGGCACATCACCAATAAAGGGTCTTAGAAGGCTGACATGAAAAGCGTTATGTATTTTCCAGCCTTCTGGTAGCTTTAACCTGTAAGCTACATCGCTGATCTTTTCTGAAATCTGAAAAGGACCATAATACCGCATACTGAGCTTAGGAAACAAGCGTTCCTTGCCTTTCCTTTTCCTTATATTTGGCCTTTCAAAGCGCAAAAGCACCCAATCACCAAGTGAGAATACAAGTTCACGACGATGACGATCAGCAGCTTTCTTTTGTTTAGCCTGAGTCTTCTCAAGAGCAATCTTTATCTTCCTGTATGTTTCATCCATACTTGTCTGCCTCAAAAATCTTGTCCTTAGTCTACAAAATGGGCGGGACTTTCTTCCCTCCTTCCACTATCTCAAATGGTGCCTTACCTGTTGACGTATGCACAGTGTTATTGTAAGCATATTCAACCAATGGAAGATGGTGTTCCCAAGTTGCCTTGTGCTCTGACACATAACATTTGAGCAGGTCCAGGACAGTAGAATTTGCCTCTTCTAACTGTCCATCAGTTTGCGGATGAAACGAAGAAGAGAACTTTAGTGTAGTGCCCATGTTCTCAAACAATGCGAATCGTCATACGTGGATCCCTGTCACTGACAATTGACTGAGGCATCCCGTGATATTTAAAGATATTGCTCATGAATATCTTGACCATGTGTTCTGGCTTTATCTTCTTCCTCACAGGAATGAAATGGGCCTGCTTACTGAACCTACAAATGATAGTCCAAATCCCATCATTGCCTGTTTTCGTCCTTGGAAGATCAAAGATAAAGTCCATTGCTATGCTTTCCCATGGCCTATCTGGGATCGGCAATGGCTGCAACAATCCCGGTTGCTTTTGTTTGTCAAATTTGACTTTTTGGCATACTAAGCATGATCTTACAAATGTGTCAACATCTTGACGCAAAGCTGGCTAATAGAAGAATGCCTCAACCCCTTTCACTGTCGCATCAATTCCACGATGCCCACCATAAGGTGGAGCGACTTTCCATCAAAATCTTTGGGCGTAACTGTTTAGTAACGCATAACTTTCCATGCATCATGAGAAAGTCATTCTTAAGCATATAGTGCTCATGATGTTGCCCATCAACAAGCTGGTCATAGATCCTTGCAAAATCTGAATCTTCAACATATTGTGTCTTCATTTCGTCTAGTTCACAATGGTACGGAATTGACACTGCTGAAATTTGGGGCTTTCGTGAAAACGCATCAGCCACCACGTTCTTTTTCCCTTGCACATGCACAATCTGAAACTGGAACATTGACAAGATGTTTGCCCATCGCATGTGCTTCTCAGACAACTTCGTCTGTGTGAGAAAATATCGCAAGGTTTGATGATCCGTTTGGACAAAAAAATCAGCCCCTAGCAGATAGTGTTTCCAACTAGTGAGAGCATGAATTACTGCTAGCAATTCTTTCTCATAGACTTGCAAGTTTCTTTCAGTCTTCAAAAGAATTCTGCTCTCATATGCGACTACTCGGCCATTCTGCATTAGAACTGCACCAAGACTATGGCCACACGCATCACACTGAACGACAAAAGGTTTCGAAAGATCTGGCAAAATGATTACTGGATCTGAAGTCAGCTTCTCTTTCAAGTGTTTGAACGCTAAAATTTCCTTGGCTGTCCACTTGAAAGTAACTCCTTTTCCTTGTAGTGCATGGAGTGGAGAAGCAATCTCAGCAAAATTTCAGATGAACCTCCTGTAGTAGGAACATAAGCCTAGAAAGCTTCGAATGTCATGTACGGACTTCAAGTCTGGCCATGACCTAATTGCTTCCACTTTAGCGGGATCCATGCGTACCCCATCCTTTGAAACAATGTGCCCAAGGAAGTGAATCTCTTGCAAAAAGAATTCACTCTTCTTCGCATTAATGAGTAGCCTGTTCTTACGTAACTCATTGAAAACTGTAGTCAAGTGATCCCTATGCTCCTCTTCTGACTTCGAATAGACAATCATGTCATCAAAGAAGGTACCCACGAAGTTTCTATGTGGTCTAAAAATTATGTCCATCATTCTATTAAACGTGGCAGGAGCATTTGTGAGACCAAATTGCATGACAAGAAACTCATAGAGACCAAATGTTGTCCTGAACGCAGTCTTATGGACATCTTCTAGCCTAATGCGTATCTGATGGTACCCACTCTTTAGGTCTATTCTTGTAAACAATGACGCTCCCTCAAGCCGATCAAGAATGTCATCTATCCTCGGTATGGGGAACCTGTTCTTGATGGTATTCTTATTCAAGGCGCCATAGTCAATGCACATGCGCCATGAACCATCCTTCTTCTGCACTAAGAGTACAGGCGAACAAAAAGGGGATGAACTGGGCTGAATCAGCCCCTTCTCTAAAAGCTCGTTGACCTGACTCATAATCTCTTTCTGCTGGGCTGCACTAACCCTGTATGGTGGTCTATTCGGTGGACTAGAACCTGGCACAAGATCTATGGTATGATCCTCAAGTCTCTCAAGAGGTAACTCCCCTGGCAAAGAGTCCGAAAAACAATCACTGAAACCACTCAAAAAAGTTGACCTGTCTTTATCTAAGGTAGACAAATTAGATACAACTTTAGGTACTTCTTTTGCAAAGATCAAGTACGCAAAAAGATGATTCTTTATTACAGATGAAATAGCAAAAGCAGAAACAACTGGAACAGACTCGCCTTTAAGCTTTACATCAAGGACATGAGTCTTTCCTCTATGTACAAGGGTAGTCTTTTTGTTGTAAGTATCCACCATAGCATGCAACCTGTAACACCATGGGATACCCAGTAACACATCACAGCCCTCAAGTGGCATAATATGAAATTCTTCCGCATCCACATAGCTTTGAATGTGCAAAATGGGAGTAACGGGCTCTGAATGACCTGGGCATGCCAAACCTGCTTCCCCTGTCATACCCATCTCCTCTGCACGAATGCCCAACTTTGATGCCAATTCTGGTGATATGAAATTTGCACGGGCTCCTGGATCAAAGAAAACCAGCATTGCTTGGTCTCTAGCTTTGCCCCAAGCTCTGCACAGCTCCGTGGCATCTGTGTTTGAACCAAATCTGGAACAAGTCCTGCACTTGGCTTTGGCTTCTTCCCTTTATGGTCTGACTTGTCATCCTTATCCTGTGACTTCTTCTATGGGCATTCATTCGCAAAATGTAGCATTTCTTGGCCTCCCTAAGAGCTTTCCGTTCTTCAAAATTTTTGCCAAAAAAATGCCTCTTTTGTCCTTGTCCTCGTCCCGAAGAAGACTTAGACTACTTCTTGGACATATCAGCTTCTTCAGTGGAGGGCTTCTTTGTGGGAGGCTCAGAAGGCTTTGCTGCAACATTGCCCTTGGCTGAAAACTGTTTGCCCTGGGACCCTTTCTTGTGGCTATTAAATCCATCGGAATCTCCCTTCGACAGATTGATGGCCACTCTTGCATTCTCTATCAACTGAAACATATTCATGACAGTAGTCTTTGTGCAGTAGTCCCTGATTTTCTTGGGCAATCCGCAACAGTACTTCTCAATCTGTTCTGACAATGGCACAAACCTGTAAGAGGTGATTGGCAACAGTGCGGCCCAAAACTGTTTATTGTACTCTTCCAAGTTCGCACACTGTTTAGCATTCAACTCGTGCCATTCTGTCATCACATCCACTTCAAAAGTGTTTGTCAACCATGCAGGCGCAAAAAGCTATTTGAATTGGACCCACGTTGTTGGGGCTTGACCCTGGTTCAACAATGCGGTCCACCATTGAAGCGCATTCCCTTTCAAGAAAGTGGCAGCTTTGCGTATCTTTGAAGATTCCGTGAAGTTTCCTCCAGCATAAGCTGCATCGAACTGCTGTATGAAGGTCAAAGCCTTCAATTGATCCTCAGTTCCTCTGAAAGTTTCAAACTTCACTCCCTGCCCACCTTCCTTGTAATCCTTCAGCTGACTCAAAGGAGCCACATTATCATAAACAGGTGCCTGTAACAGTGGTGCTCCATGAGTGTTCATTCCAGCACTCGCATCAACTGTTTTCCCTGTCATATCTGCATTTTGTACGTATGGCTGCGAAAAACCAGCCATACCAAATTGTGTTCCAGGCACTCGAAACTGGCCATAGGCACCCTGAAAACCTGGTTGGACACCCATGTTCGCGTACATAGGGTTACCCATGCCTGTTTGCATTGTCCCGAACACATTCCCTGGCATATAACCTGTGGAAGGTCCAACCATAACTGGAAACACTGAACCACCTCCAAAATAACCAAGATAAGTATTAGGTAATGGAAGGGTCTGACGCATAGCGTGTTCATTACTCCCTTGACCATTCACAAACGGTTCCTGTCCAGCTAAAGCAAGCTGCTTTGGATCATTGGGCACCGCTAGTTGCTCAACCACATGGGCTTTCCCTCGAGCATCATGAGTCCTCTGCGCATTGGAAATCTCCTTTTCCTGCAACGGCTCAGTCATGCCCTGTGTAGGAGACTGAAAACCCTGTGTCGGAGCCTGTAAGAACTCCTGCATCCTTGGGTTGTTAGCCAACTGCTGAAACATGTCCATGCAGCAACGCAGTTGAGTTCTAAACAACCTGTCCTCTTCTTGAAGAGTTGAAGGAACTTTCTCCGTGACATGTGAGGAAGATCCCTCTTCAGGGACTTGGTCTCTCTTCTCTGCCATATCCACAAGCTCTGTGTTGCTTCCACCCACAACAATACACGCTGCACTTTTTGAAGAAAAAGTGACTATCCCGTCGATGGAACCATATAGCCGGCCTGTACAACGTAGAGGGCGGTACTATTTCAATTACCTGTTAACTTTACACAGAGCACTGAGAAGGGAAGAGAACCCAGTTGCGTCCAGCGACTAGAATGTCACTGCGCACACGAGACCAACACCCTGTAGGCCCAAAAGACCGGCGCCCCTTTCGGTATTTCTTTATTCAAATTAAGGTAGACGATCCGACCACTTCGCACAAGCTTTCACAAAGCTGTCCAAACTTGGCGAGGGCTGAAAACGCAGGTTTTCGACCTGATTTTGGCAGCATAACGACGCAAAAACCCCTGTAGGTCAAAAGCACCTGTCTAGGACGGATTCCCTCGCTATCCGGAAGCTTTCTGGTGAGCTGTCACAGAATTTCAGTGGGCTGTAATTCTGTGTTTTTCACAGCCGGGTACCCAAAAGCTTGTACACGCATCCCAAGGCTCTCACGAGGCTCCCCCGGTGTTCCCTTGCAGTTTAGGTGCGAAACTCTAAACCTGCAGAAAAACACAGCAGGCTGTAATTCGCTGTTTCAGATCGTTTTTAGCGGAGCGAACACGCCTACGCGTGTCCCAAGGGCTCCTGCACGCAATGGGACAGTTCCCCTGTGAATTGGACGAGTTTTCACGCGAGAAAACCCTCCAAACTCGCAATCTTTCGCGATGGAACTGTGCGTACATGTGGGGGATTAGCAATTAGCTAATCCGGTTCCTGTTCAGAAGGCTCTTGCCTTGGCAAACGCGCATAAACCCCCAGAACTGTACATGTTCATCTAAGTAGCCCATCTAGTGGGGCATTACCATATGTGCCAAAGGGGAGAGAGAGATGCACGAGAGCAAATCATCGCGCTACATGAGACAGAGGAGAAGGAAAGCTTTCCATTAAAGCTGTAGACCTACACCCACTACTCACACACACACTGTAGCTCAATTCATGCAAAAATCAGCCTCCTCTCTCAAATTGGGCGCCCCCTCTTGCTGATGGAAGTGGAAAATCCGCCTAGAACCGCCATGTGTCCAGTTTGCCCCTTTTGAGTTAATTCCCTAGTTCCCTCTGACTTATAAAGTTATAAGTGACTTTCCGAGTGGCCCAGTCTTCATTTGGCGCACACAAGCTTCCATACTCATCAGAATTCAGTGCTAACTGGCCCGACCAGTCCCAGACTGACCGACCCAGACTCCCGCTGTGAGAAACCTATTCGGCCGCAGCCATTTCACACTGGCCATGCAATGTCCACTTGCACCTTTTCAAGGGTTCCGGGGAAAACAAGTAAAAATAAAATAAATAAAAATATCTAGTACTTATTTACGGAAGGCAACAGAAAAAATACACCTCCTGGTGACAGTTCCAATCCGAAGATTCCTTGTGCACGGCGGCACTTCCTTCCAATCTTTCCCTCCTACGAGTTATTACCACCAGCAATGTTTCCCCGACGCCCATTAGAGTCTGTTCCTTTCAGAATCATCAAAAATGATTCATTTTGCGAGCATCAATGACGCCTTGCAAAATCTCAGGCAAATAGGATTCTAGCCATAGCATTTTCTGAACGTACGTTCAAACCCGGTTGACAATAGAGCGAACCCTCTTTGATTCTCAGGGATGTTCTCCCATATGTAATTCTTACCATTTTGAAATGGTTGGCGAACTATATTCTTACGAACATAATAGTTCGAATTTATTCCAGCAGCGTGTAAATGCTACTTGACCTGCTCATGGAGAAACATATACCGCAACCAAAAGTTGCTACTGTAATGGTAAAAGCACATAGCGTACTCAATGATCAACGGCCATCAGAAAACCTCTTCTCCGTAGAGAAACTCAAATTCCTTCTACCGAACACCTCTCAAATAGAGATTCTCGTGTCGGAATATCCTTGCGCGCAAAAAGGCGCTCAAGAGAGTATAACAAACTCTCGTCCAGTTCCTTGGCATAGGTCTGCAGCTTCGTGTGTTATCCATGTACTCAAAAGTATACATAATTCTTAAGCTGTGTTAGAGTTTCAATGAACCTGGGGAATTACCTTTCCTTCGTAAGATCCTTAGAGCGAAAACGCTCAACTTGATGATCCCTTGGCTCGATCTTTAGAGCAAAACCCGCTCATCAAATAATCTAGGATTTTAATCCTTGGATTCCTCAAGCACAGGCCGTAGTCGTCGCTTGTTCCTTTCCTCGTAAAGAGAGTGTTCATTCACTTGTGCGAAAAGCACTACCATATCTTCCCTTACTGGGTAGAGGGTGTGGGCTTTAAGAGTATTCAAGCTTAATGAAAGCTTTTCTTTGTTGGAAAGCTCAGAATGGTTCCTTCATAATTTCCTACCCACATTTGTTGGAGAACTACTGGATACCAGATCAATCATGGACCTTCCGGATGGTTAAGCAAAGCAATTCATCGTATAAAACAATGTTCTGACTCAACCTTACTCTCATAAACACTCAAGAGTGATTGTCTTGGTTAGACACGTGCATATCTAGTGCATAAAAGCAATACCCAGTTGATGAGTTCCTCAAAGATTTAACTTTGATCAAAGACCTGCCCTCTCACTTAGAGTTTGAGGGTCTTCTATTCAAGAATTCACGGGTTAGATTGAATTCCCTTACTCCAAACTTTCTGTGTTCAATGGTTCTCGTCTCACTACGGGGATTGGATTCTATGTACACTAAGGTGTACACTTTCAGCTTTTATTGCTAACTCTACCATCTGCTGCAAAGTATCTTGCAAATGCGTTTACAAAATTCGGGCAAAAGTCCTTTGTTGAATTTCTTCATCTTTCCTTCCTCAAAGAGGGTCGAGAGTGGAGCTACCTTGGCAAGAGTGAACCACTACTTGCTTTGACTCACTCGTGTTCCTATTGGGCAAACTGATCCCAATCTTCTTGGATGCCTTCCTCAAAGCGTAGAGAAAAAAAAGTTTGTCGAAAAATTCAGCCTTGAATTGAATCCAAGTCTTGTTGTAAGTTCCTTGCAGAGCTTTGGTATACTACCAAGTACTTGCAATCCCCCTTGAGGTGTTTGGTCACATGCCTCACCTTCGACGCTTCTCAGAAATTGCCGTTTGCAAAGGCAACTTCAAACTGTCAAATGAAAGCAATAGCTTTCGAGACATCTTCCCTTCCGTCAAAAGTATCAAACTTGACCGGAGTGTTCTGAGGTCTAAAGACCTTCTTCATATCCTTCCCGGAATATTTCTTGGCTATGGTTTCGGATTGATATTCATGGATATTTTCTGAGTTCTGAAGTATCTTGAGCATTCCGCTCCTTGAATTCTCTAGGTTCTTGAGCATCATGCTCTTGTCGCCTTCTCAGAGAATCCCAAGTCTTGTGTCGACTTCTTGTAGAGAGAAAATTTTTCCCAACTCTGCGAGCTTTTTCCTTGCAGGACTTAGGGTTCCGCCTGATTACTTCTCTAGCTTGTCATGGCTTCTTCCCTCTTCCCAGAGTCGTCCTCCTTTACAGAGAAAGAGAGGAGACCATGCTCTGATACCACTGTCACAAACGGGAGCGCATAACAATATAAAATATACTCAGATAAATAGAATTTATCTCTTAATATTGAAGCCAAAGGATATAGAGAGAAATAGATAGAGAGAGAGAGAGAGAGAGTGAGAAGATCGACACAGTACTGGTCCCCCCCCTTAGAGAGAATTCTTTATTAGGTAGAATCTTTTTTACAAGCACAAGAACCGGAGAAAACCCCTCCGTTCTAAATCTCTGACTCGATGGTCGTTCCTTCTCGAGCGCTCAATCCGAGAAACGAGCGCTCAATCCTTTTTCCGTCTGTATTGGGAGTTGAGACTCCGCAGACAATTTCTAAATTCCGTTTCCGGAATTCCCAAGCGTAGGCTGAAGCTTTCTCGCTTCTCCTTCGCGATGAAGTACCTGCAAACACACACGCAAACACGCGACAACAATTTGTACAGCGAATCCACAATAGATATCGCTGTTGCGCGGGAAAAGCGACTTCCATGCTTCGTAGTCTCGCGATCTCTTGCGTTATCTGGCGGCAGAGTCTTCTCTTGCTGACGTTGGTAACTCCCTTTCAGTGAGGGCATGTGGTGCTTTTATAGCTCCTTGGCCATGG
The DNA here is from genome assembly GCF_014529385.1 of Adiantum capillus-veneris. Lineage (NCBI taxonomy): Eukaryota > Viridiplantae > Streptophyta > Polypodiopsida > Polypodiales > Pteridaceae > Adiantum > Adiantum capillus-veneris. Next base: position 28,055,639 of record NC_140931.1, on the reverse strand, counting down.
CACGAATAGCTGCTCTCCTAGAGATCGCGGACGGGTTTTTTTCTTTTTTCTTTTTTTTCTTTTTTTTTGCACTGCTCTACCCGAAATAGGGAGAGAGAATTAGCTGGCTGGTTTTGTTGCTTTATTTTCTAAGTGGCTGCCCACTTATTAAGTGGACGGCCGGCATATTTTAAAATTGGTCTGAACCTGCCCAAAAACTCAATAAAACCTTATAAGTTTAAAACAATGCTTTTCACAACATTTCCCAGGCGTCCCTGGATGCAATCACATGCACAGTTGCAATGCAAAACATAGATTTCCTCGCGGGAAAGCGTTTGCTCTTCCCAGAAAACTCATTCAAATTTTCCGCTTTTTAAGAAAAGCTTCTCAGAACCCATCTTTATTCTTGTGCTTGCGTCTTTACGCGTATTCCTCTTTTCCAGTTCGGATTTCCTCTCGACTATGGATATCCCCTTTCCAATGCACCCGTTACCCACCTAGTGACGCATCAGGAATACCCATCACCTAGTCCGTTCCTACCGAACTTACGGTAGAATCCCCTTCACGATGCTCTATGTCACCCATCCTATGACGCATCAGAGATGTCCGTTCCCGGATGGTCGGATACTTCTTACTGATGCTCCCTGCCACCCATCAGTTGTGACGCATCAGAAGTATCCGTTCCTGGTGGCCTTACAGATATTCCCTTTCACGGTGCTCCTATCATTACTTTGAATGACGCACTAGGGATACTCTGTACTCGGATGTCTTCAGTGAGAAAAACCCTCTCACTTAAAATTCCAATAATTCATTTAGAATTATTTTCTTGGTGTTCCAAGCGAGAAAACCCTCTCACTTATAAATCCAATAATTCATTCAGAATATTTTTCTGTCAAATAAAGCCAATTTAGCAACAGCCACCAGCTCGTCCTGAGGATCACACCATTGATTTGATACCTGGAAGGACACCACCGAACCGGCCACCCTACCGTGTGAGCCGAGCCCAGAACGAAGAAATTATGAACCAAGTGAAAATCCTCTTGGAAAAGGGTCTTATCCAGCCGAGTACTTCACCTTATTGCTCTCCGTTCTTGTTAGTTTTGAAGAAAGACGGATCTTGGAGAATGTGCTTTGACTATAGAGCTCTCAACAAAATCACCATCAACAACAGATTTTCGATTCCTAGGATCGATGATATTCTAGACCGACTATAGGGATCCTCTTGTTTCAACAGGATCGATTTGAAGAGCGGATATCATCAGATCCGAATCGCACCGGGAGATGTCTACAAGACAGCTTTTCGGACGACTTTTGGTTTATTTGAGTTTTTGGTGATGCCTTTTGGCCTAGCCAATGCTCCAGCGACATTTAACCGAATGACGGACAGGACTTTTCGAGAGTACAGACTATTTGTTGGCACTTTCTTTGACGACATCATTGTTTTCTCCAAGGCTGAGGCAGAACATAGAGAACATTTGCCACAGGTCTTTCACGCATTACGAGATCACAAGTTGGTGATTAATGCAAAGAAAAGTGAATTTTTCCTACCGGAGATACACTTTTTGGAACCCATCCGTGATTGGCCCGATTTGAAGAATGTCCATGAAGTTAGAAGATTCTTGGGCTTATGTTCGTACTACCGGTGGTTCATTAGAAAGTTTGCAGAGGTTGCTTCCCCTTTACATATCTTGACACAGAAAGGAGTCCCTTTCTCATGGGGACCCACGGAGGTGACTGCCTTTCAGACGTTGAAAGAGAAATTGACTACAGGACCAGTTTTGACTTTGCCGGATTTGCAAAAGTCATTTGAAGTATATTGTGATGCTTGCGGTCGTAGTCTGGGTGCGGTCTTAATGCAAGAAGGCCATGTCATTGCCTACGAGAGCCGATTGTTCTCAAGGCCGGAAGTGACAGCACAGATACATGAGAAAGAGCTTTTGGCGGTTATCCATGCTCTTACTCAATGGCGACATTACCTACTCGAAGCGGATTTTGCGGTCTTCACATATCATCAGAGTTTACGCTACTTCTTGTCACAGAAGCAGCTATCGAAAAAGCAGATGCGGTGGACGAACGTCTTGTCACAGTTTCACTTCCAGATTGTCCATGTGCAGGGATAGAAGAACTTGGTGGCAGATGCTTTGTCTTGGAAGCTATTGGTTCTGGCTCCGCGATACATCATAGGAGCTTCGAGGATATGGTCGATCAGTATGCCACAGATTCAAGGTAAAGGTTCACAATCTGAGGAGTATCTGTCAGGTCCTCCTGCTCCATCCATTTTGCATCCAATGCGGGATAGTTCTTGAATTTAACCAAGAACTGCCTTATCATTTTACCTTTTACCTTTCTTTCTTTATGTGCCAAAATCTGTTAGGGAACGAGTATCTCCTCGTTTTCCTCCACTTCGGGTTGCTCATCAGGCTCCCTATCATTGGGCACATCGCCTTTAAAAGTGTAAGGTGCAGCAGAAGTGAATGTTGAACTTTGCTCAAGATGAGTGCTCCGAACTGTGCTCAAGGGTTCCTTTTACTTACAGAAGGGAGAGCCTTTCGTTCCTTTAGTGAGAGAATGCAATGATCACAAACAAAGTGGTAGATACTATGAATGAAGGTGTTGAGACTGAGAGATAGAGAGAGAAGAGAATACGACACCAAACAAGTTGTCAAACCCTCCTCCAAGGGCCCTTCTCTCGATGGCGAGAGAAGTCTATTCTATTGATTGCACAATCTGGTACAAGATGCTGATGCAAGTCTGAGTGATGCTATGTCGAGGTCGACGATGCTACTGCTGAAAACTGAATGCTATGAAGACGACGGTGACGATGCCGGTGGCTGGCTGAATTGGCTTCCTTCGGCTATTCCTTATTGGCTGATTTGCTGTCGCAAAACGCTGCCCCTTGCTGGTCCAAAAACGCTAACTGCTGCACGTGTAAAACGCTGATGTACTGATCCCAAAAACGCCACCATGCAGGGCTGAAAACGCAGGTTTAAGACTGTACAAAAACGCTGGTCTTGAGGCTTGGAAAACGCTGATTCTACTGATGGAAAAACGCTGGTTCTACTGGTGGGAAATCGCTGTAGAAGATGGCTGAAATTCGCTGGTCTTGCTTGCTGGAAACGCTGAGGTTTTAGGGTGGAAAATGCCAGAGCTTCAAGGAGTCTTGCTTGAGAGAGAGGGAGAGATGCCTGCTGCAAACCTGTTGCCTTGTGCACTTCTTCCACTTCTGCCGGATAAGCCTAGCGCTAGCTTTTCTTATATATTGCTTTAGTCATTTTGCCCTACCAGGTTCTCAACAAAAGTCACTTAAAAATAATAAGTGAAAAATGTCAAAAATAGGGAAAATAGGTTCTATGCACTAGAAAATGCTCCTGATGGATTCTGATGGAATCTGATGGTAATGCTGATGATCATGATGTGTGCAACCAGAGGATATGCATCTAATCTAAGTGTCTGGACATGCACGGTCTGCGAACACACTCACAAAAGTGCTAGATCACTTCCTATTCTAGACTGACTTGACTGAACTGAACCCTAGTCATGCTGTAGCTTGTCCACGGACACATACGGTTGGATGTGTCACGTGACAAAAAGGCTTCAAGAGACTCACATGAAAAGCATTGTGAATCCTCCAAGTATCGAACAGCTTCAGTCGAAAGGAGACATCATTTATCTTTTCAGAAATCTGGAAAGGTCCATAGTATCTCATACTAAGCTTTGGAAAAAGCCTCTCCTTTCCCTTTTTCTTTCTCAGGCGTGCCTTCTCAAAACGTAAGAGCACCCAATCGTTCTCCTTTAATTTCAAACCGCAACGATGTCGATCTGCTGCCTTTTTGTGTCTTTCTTGAGATTTCTGCAAAGCCTCCCGGACCTTGGCAAAAGCCGTGTCCAAGTCCCGCGTGTACTCGTCGGCTTCAAAAGTCTTATCTTTCGTGCTTAGGAAGGGTGGAACCTTCGTAGCACCTTGAATAATCTCAAATGGCACCTTCCCCGTCGAAGAGTGTATCGTCTTATTGTAGGCAAATTCCACCAAAGGTAACTACTTTTCCCATTGAGTCTTCTGATCTGAGATGTAAGACTTCAAGAAATCTAGTAACCACTGAATTAGCAATCTCTCATTGCCCGTCAGTCTTTGGGTGGAACGATGACGAGAACTGCAACCGCATGCCAATGTTCTCCCAAATAGCCTTCCAAAACAAACTCGTGAATCTGGGGTCTCTGTCGGAGACAATCGTCTCAGGCATGCCATGTAATCTGAAGCTCTGGGCCACAAACAATCTCGCCAAGTGATCTGGCTTGACTGTTTTCTTCACTGGAATGAAATGAGCTTGCTTGCTAAATCTGTCAATAACAGTCCAGATACCATCGTGCCCACTCTGTGTTCTCGGGAGATCAAAAATGAAATCCATTGCAATACTTTCCCAGGGGCGGGTGGGTATGGGTAAAGGCTGTAACAATCTTTGTGCTTTATGTCTGTCAAACTTGACCTTATAGCATACCAAGCAACTGCGTACAAAATCGTCCACATCCTTCTTGAGTTCCGGCCAAAAGAAATATCTCTCCATACCTTTCAAGGTGGTAGCAATGCCGCGGTGACCCGTAAACAGTGGAGAGTGGCATTCGGTTAGAATCTTTTCCCTTAACGGCTGTGTAACAACATCATTTTCTTCATCAAGTAGCCATCTCGAATGGAATATCCCACTACTACCTCCCCATTCCGTATCCGAGTGAAAATATCTGCAAAATCTGTGAGCCGCACACAACTCCGCAACATGAGAGTGCTCCCCGCCTTGCTAGGACGTACAAGGGACCTGGGCTTGAGCCTCAACAAGCTCTACTGCATGAGACGGTTGCCTTGTCTGTTGTGACACTGGCGGCGCTTACAAATATTCCATAAACCTAGGATTCTGCACCAACCGAGAGAACACATTCACAACAGCAACCAACTATGTCCAAAACGCATCCTCGTCTGGTTGCCCAGTCATAAACCATTGACCTTGTGGAGCATTCAAATCAACAAAAGGTACAGACAGGGGTGGCCGTAACTCTCGCCACGCTGGAACACTGGAGGAGGAACAGCATGTCTGTCTTGTGAGGAGGAACCCTCTTCCCTGGCATCGTTTGTCATGTCAGTCATAGTGTAATTCCAAGTTTCTGCGCTCTCTGTCTGTAACAAACTGCTGACATGTCAAAGTCCTGAAGAATGGAGTCAACTTGCAGATGCCGGCCGAGGGGGCCTAAACCCTAAGAGAACAAGTAACAAAAGAAGTCCTACCAACTTATGGGGACCCCGTCCGATGGGGCCCCAAGTGACATAAAGGATTAAAATAAAGCAGGACCCACACACACGGACAGTTTTGCGTGGCAACTGATGAAGTGGCAGCTGTACATACATTTTTGGAAATTCCGTTGACTGCTGACGTGGCAGAACTGTACGGATTTCCACTTTTCACGCTGGCGGTGCTGACATGGCAGGCTGTACGGATTTTCGTAAATTACGCTGGCAGATTTTTGGCTTTGCTTTTGAACCAGATGCTTTTGAGTTTGAAGGCTTTTTACTGTAAACTGCTTTTGGGGCCTAGGGCCTTTAAATATGAGGTTAGGGCTCATTCTCTGGCATGCTTCCTGGAGAAGGTGCAAAGTTTGGAGTACCGGCTTGTACTGTGTTGATGTAATATAAAGAAATACCGAAAGGGGCGCCAAGATTTGGGGCCATTACTCTCCGGGGTGGAATTCCGCCACTCCATGGCGCGTACCGTCTCTCTTTCAGTTCAGTTGTTATTGAAGTGCTAAAAGTTTGTTCACTCTATTCTTTTCTATTAACATGTGGTGCCCGTCTTATGACACGTCTTTGCCGCAAACCAACCAACGCTCACTCTTCAAGGAAAAAGTGATTCTGTCCCCGTGACGGAACCATGGAACCGGCCCGCAAGGCGGTAGAATTTAGTTTTCACCTGATTCTTTACTTGATAAACTTTACTTGACTTTACAACACAGAGAAAAACTTCACGAATAAACCTATGATTGGAATTAACACTTCACACAAAGCACGGCTTGGTAGCTAGAGCGCTCCCAAGCAGACAACAACACCCTGTAGGCTCCAAAGATTGGCGCCCCTTCCGATATGTCTTTATTCTTATAAAACTTGGGAGTAAACCTGCAAATTCCTATGAGCTGTCCTGCTTTTCCGGGCTAAAAATGGCCTACTCTAGCCTAATTTCGGCAACATAACCGCAGTAGAAAGCTTCACAGACAAAATCCCCATAATAAAGATGACTTACGGACACTTTCCCGAACCTGGCGAGAATCTGCAGCACGCTGAATTCTCTGTTTTCTCCTTGAAAATGCACCAGCCACCTGTACAGTGATCCCAACGCTTCCCCGACGGTCCTAGGGGTATTAGGGATCAATTAGGGTCAAAACCCTAAACCTGCAAAAATACACAGCAAGCTGTAATTCACTGTTTCGGGCTCCATTTCACGAGCCCGTCACATCCGTAGCAAGCCCTCAAGCTCCCGCACCTGTAGGGCACTTTGCTCTTTGAATCAGATGAGATTTCTCGCATGAAATCTCTCAGAATTCACCTATATCTGCAAGGGATTAGCAACAAGCTAATCCAGTACCTATGCAAGAGGCTCTTGCCTAGGCGATCGCGCATGAACCCACACAACTGTACATGCAGATGAAAAGCCCTCAAGCAAGGCATCACGTTCTTGAATTCAAAGGGGGAGAGAGGTGCACGAGTGCGGAATCATCGCGCTACATAAGATAAGGGAGAAGGCAAGCTTTCCATTAAAGCTATGATCACCTACACCCACTACTCACACACACAGTAGTTCAATTATGAGCCAAAATCAGCCCTTCTCTCAATTTGGGCACCCCCTCTCCCATCTGCACTCGGAAATTGCACCTGCAACTGCCAAGTGTCCACTTTGCCTGTTTTGAGTTAATTCCTAGTACCCACCGACTTATTAAGTGTAGCGAGGGGCCTAAATGACTTTTGAACAAAGCCTAGACACCCTTTTACTGCTCGGATTCCAATGCCGACTGGCCCGACCATCTCATGGCACCTATCCTTCTTGAGTGCGGGTGAAACTCTCGGCAGTCGACCGTTCCACACTGGCCACACAATGTCCGGCTATTTGTGACTTCAAAAAGAGGGTCCCAAAAATTAAATAAAAATCAAGGGAAAGAAACCAACAGCTAAGGTTAGTGGTTGCCACAGCCTCGTGACACTCTCCCAACTCTTATATAGGGTGGTATGGGATGCTACTAGCGAGAGAGGAGGGCAAGGGGACACATGCCAGCCGGTGGTGAGAATTGGTGAATCTTTTCTTTCACGGATTCTCGCGTGAGGAATGTTGATTGTTAGGGGCAGTCATGTGGATGCTTGGTGTGTCCTTTTATGCTCTTCGAAAACTATGTGTGCTTTGAGGGTGTCCTCGGAAGCTGCCACTCCGAAGACATGGCAACACTCTTCGTCGATACATCACGCTGAGAACGTTTTGCTTGTTTTGGAGTATGTTTTGCGTTTTCTGGAGATGAAGGAGGTACAACATTTTGTCTCTGTTTATTTTCGGTAGTAGCAGTAGGAAACAACAGGGGATAGAGAGAGTGAGCTCTACTCATCGGCGGGCTCTAGATAGAAGAGCAGAGGTTTAGGTGAAGCAAGTGAAAGAACAGCTGCAAGAGAGAGATGGAGTGACTTCGAAAATTGTGTAGAGGCCATGAAAAGGAAGTTTCCATGTGGTTGGCCTTTTATAAGTGTGTAAACTTTTAAAAAGGCCAGTTCACACTTTATAAAATAGGTGTCATTTTAAAGTTTGGGCGGTTAAATTTAAAGGGCATAGCGTTAAAAAAATAATCGCCCCTGCGGACCCCTAAGCGCGTAGCCGACTGCCCACCGCCCTGCGGGTAACTGATGTGCCGCCTGAGCACCGCCCTTTGCACTGCCCTTGGATCCGCCAACCTACCTACTCCATACCTGCACGCTGCTACCTCTACGTCGACCTGGCCTACGCCGACCTTGGCTGCAATGTTGTGCGTCCTGCAGTGCATTCAGCAACGCCCACCGCGCTTACTGCACTATGGGGTGAAACAGCCAGGGGCTCCCCGCTAAAGTGCATGGCCACAAGGGCCCCTCATTAACGCTCAACACTTCCTGCGTGACGCACACGCGAACGACGGTACAAAGCAAGTGCGGGGTCTGCTTTGAATCTGGTGCGGTGCGGACTGCACAAGAGGGGAGTTACTCCGCTCCTTTGTCACAGATTACCCAAATGGATTAAAGTCACTGATTTCTTTTGAGATTTCAGGGGTGTTGATGGACTAACAGTATTCTATTGTATGACTTTATGAAAAGAAGTACTTTGAAATGGGAATTAATTCCTTAAATGAATTTGATATACGTGCTCTTTCATGTGTGTGATATTTAAGTGCATGTTTGAAAGACCAAAATGATTGCAGCGTTTCGGTCTTTTCACCGGAGGGGCGATGTGGATATAATAGTAACAAGATTTAATCAATCTTTACATCCGCTAGAGATCAGTGAGATCTGGATGTGATTGCTAAATACGTTACAATGATCATGATTCTCATCAAAGATCTCGATGGGGATAATGGTGTGAATGTCATGTGAATGTTTAGCAACTGTCGTCTTTGTGCAAATAGTGGATATGTGTTGTCTAGTGCGTTGGTACTTTGAGACAGTGTCTACTAAACTAGTTGTTGGCTTATGTTGGTTTCGCATGCATAATCAAGGGCAATCACATTTCTTTCGAGAGGGGGGTAAATCACAAGGTGATGAATGGCATAAGAACAGACACCGGACAAAAAGAGATCAAAGCCCCACTGAAAGATGTAGAAGGAGTGGTACCAACTTGCAAAACCAAGCCGAGAAGCCAAAAATGGAAGGACTTTCAATTTTATAAGTTGTACCAACTTATAGGTCATGTCCAAAGGGGCCCAAAGGGACTAAAGGCTAAATAGAAGGCGTAAAGGGGGCCGATGACGTGGCAATTATACGGGCCCACAATGTCACGAGGACGTGGCATCTGTTATCATGTCACGAGGACGTGGCAATTGCTAACCTTAGTTGTTGGTTTCTTTCCAATGATTTTTGTTTTATTTTTGAGACCCTCTTTTTGAAGTTGCAAATGGTCGGACATGTATGGCCAATGTGAACGGTAGTTTCCTTGGCAGACGGGAAGTGGGTCGGCACTAGAATTCGTATAGTAAGAGGATGTCTAGGCTCAGTACAAGATCATGTAGGTCCCCCCGTCGCACTTAGCAAGTTGGTGGATACTAGGAAGTGAACTCAATAAAGGCATAAAGTCAAGGTGGGATCACCAACAGAAAGTATCATACAGTTGGGCCACATTGCACTTTTGGATGCGGTCCCAATGAGGATAGATGGTCAGAAGACCAGTGGGAGCCCAACAGAAGCATCTCCTAAAAATTAGGAAACTGCTATTTTGGGCCGTGAATGTGTTCGTGCAAGGGGAACATTTTACAACTCTGCCGCGAAGTCAACTCGGCAACTGGTCGGGAGATTTTTAGGCGGCAACCCTGAAACAGGAAAATGCGTGTAATCGTGCCAAGTGGCACATTTTAGTGTACTTTCCTCTTGCAAGAGAAGGTAGCGCTGAATTATAAGCTGGGAGGCTCATTTTGAAAGTGCATGTCACAGGTTGAGAGCTATGGAATGCTTTCTTTCCACTCTATGTACAGTGTGGTGCTAGGAGTGATGCCCTGCACACTACACACTGCTCTCTCTCTCCCCTACGTGCAGTTATGTGATGCCCCACAAGAGGGCTCTTCATTTTACTAATGTACAACTGTGTGGATTCATGCGCGATTGCCGAGGCAAGAGCCTCTTGCACAGGTACTGGATTAGCTAGTTGCTAATCCCCCGCAGGTACAGGTGAATTCAGAGAGGTTTTACGTGAGAAATCTCGTCCGATTCAAAGGGCAAGTAGCCCTACAGGTGCGGGAGCTCGAGGACTTGCTACAGATGCGATCGGCTCGCGAAACGGGGCCCAAAACAGGGAATTACAGCCTGCTGTGTATTTTTGCAGGTTTAGGGTTTTGGCCCTAAACGGTCCCTAATACCCCCCAAAGAGGTCTGGGGACGCGAGGGGACCGCTGTTGTAAGGTGCAGTGGAAGTGAATGTAAGGTGCAGTGGAAGTGAATGTTGAATTTTGCTCAAGATGAGTGCTCCGAACTGTGCTCAAGGGTTCCTTTTAACTTACGCAAGGGAGAGCCTTCCATTCCTTTAGTGAGAGAGTGCAATGGACACAAACAAAGTGGATGAACACTGTGAATGAAGGTACTGAGACTGAGAGATAGAGAGAGAAGAGAATACGACAACAGAATGTTGTTAAACCCTCCTCCGAAGGCCCCACTCTCTATGGCGAGGGCGGTCTACTTACGATTGCACAAATCTCTACAATGCTTGGACTTGCCAACGATGTCGACGACGATGAGGACGACGACGAGACGGGTTGAAATTTGAAAACGCTAATGGCTAAAATCTGCAAAGCTTTATCTGCTGAATTCTGACTCTATGTCGGTGACGACGATGCGACGACGACGACGCGCTGAAAACGCAGATGCTGAAATCTGCATTCTCCGGTCTGGAACTGCAACTTCGCTGGATCTGACCGTGCGGCGAGGATCTGCTGCGGGAAGGTGAGATCTGCGAGGTTCGGGGGTTCTTCTGCGGGTACTGATTGCTGAAAGCTGAAAACGTTGAGTCTAAGGCTGATTCCGTCGCGAAGATATGCAAAAACGCTGAGGTGTCTTGTTTATGCAAAAACGCTAGGGCTGAAAATCTTCTGTTGCGGTGGAAATCTGCAACTGCTGTAGAATCTGCTAACGCTAGTGGATCTGCTGTCTATTGTGGTCGCCGGGGCTGATCTGCTGTGCAAAAAACGCCAGGGTTGGTCTATGGTGCAAAAACGCCAGTGTTGATATTGTGTTGCAAAAACGCTAGGCCTTGTTGGGGGGGTCTTGCTGAGAAGTTGCCTATTGAGCAAGGTGCTCCTGCTGCCTCTTCTGCCAGAAAGTGCTAGCGCTAGGTTTCTTATATACAAACTTATGAAATTTGCCCTACCTAGTTTCCAACAAAAGTCACTTAAAAATAATAAGTAAAAAATGTCGAAAATAGGGAAAATAGGTCTATGCACTGTAAAAATGCTCTTGATGGGTTCTGATGGAAATATATGATCATATTGTGTGCAACCAGAGGATATGCATCTAATCTAAGTGCCTGGACATGCACGGTCTGCGAACAGACTCACAAAAGTGCCAGATCACTCCCTATTCTAGACTGACTTGACTGAATTGAACCCCGGTCATGTTGTAGCTCATCCACGGACACATAGGGTTGGATGTGTCACGTGACATCCCCTCCTTTTCAAAGTGAGGTACTGGTACCGAACTGTATGGCATCGAGGGAGATCGCCAACAGTGTCTGGAATCCTGGGAAGGACTCTTCGCCGGCCCACTCTGATGTATGGGTCGTGGGATACTTGAACTTCATAAAAGTCTGCAACGCTTGCTTCTTTGGGCCGTGCCGAAAGCGACACAGAGTCTTTTGTGGCTCCTTCAATGCTTTAACTTCATCTAGAGTCATGCGTCTACCTTCTATAAGAATCTCCGTGGCTGGAAATTCCTGAAACCACTGCCAACACAAAAACATGAACATACCCATTCCATGTAAAGTGACTGGAAAAATATTCCTTTGAAAAAACTGTGCATGCAGTGGAGATGAACATAGAGACGGAGTGCCAAACCGTTCATCAAACACACGCAAACAATGGGATCAAATCTTTTCTTTCTGATCTAAATCAATCAACTGTGGCAAATCATAATGGACATGCCGATGCTTGACGCTCGATCCTTCTTGTGCTCTTTCGCATACTGTGTAATGCCAAGGAAGAGACATGAAATGTGAATTCCTTGAATGCAAACATTTCATCTTTTCATGAGTAATCCGCATAGATCCGTGCTCATTCATGAGCGAATCGTGTTCATCGTGCAATATGGCATGCCTGTGAAAAGGGATCACATAAGGACGGTGACTGAAATACAGGAAAGCATCACGAATGCAACACTCGAACAATGCGTGCTGACTAATCATTCGAACACATAGTACTTCTTGTGGGGGTTCTGTGGACCTAGGCTCGGGAGCCAAGATCGGTTCTTCCAAATTGGTCGAATCTTCCTGTGGGGGTTCTTTGGACCTCAACTCCATTGTCAAGATCGGTTCTTCATGATTGATCAAATTTGCAATGAGGTTAGCTTCACTAGAGAAAGTATCAACTAACACATCATCCTTGTGAACAATCACATCATCTTCAGGCAAATCATCATGCTTGTGAGAAATCACATCTTGATCATCATGCAAATCGGCATGCTTGTCCTTATCATCCAAATCATCATGGTCATCATTATCATTCAAATCATCATGCAAATCATGTGTGTCATGCTTTGGAGAAGAAGAGACTGAGAGAGTCTCCTTTTCCCGAATCTCTTGCATCTGTGCCTGCACTTGAGAAAAGAGTCGCAACAACTCTTCGCGGTCACGTGCCATGGCTCCCATTCTTTCGTTGTATGTACGCTCTATGGCTACCATTCTTTCTGTGTGTTCTGCCTTTCTTTCTACTTCTCTTGCTTCGCGTTCTAACTTCCTGTCCCTCATCCTCTAGTCAAAAGCCTCCATAGGAGTTAGTGCAATCCTTGGCGTAGATGGGGAAGAGGGAGGGTCGGAAAAACCTCTTGGTGGGGAAAACTTTTCTTCACCACTCTCATGCTCACCACCTCCATGCGAAGTATCCATTCCGCTTCGGGTGGTCTTGGGTTCTTAAGTTCACAAGGAACTTGGGTTCTTGGGGGTATTGGTTCTTGGGGTTCTTGAGGGTCTTGAGGTTCTTGAGGTTCTTCTTTCGCTTGCAATCTGTGTTGGGGAAGGATCTTCTCTTCACCCAAGATCTTCTCTTTCCTACGGGCGCACCCCTTGGCAGCCTTGCGCTCACACCAAGGTTGCTTTTTCCACCTCACGTCGATTGGCCGGCCGCTAAGTGCACGGTCCGCTCTCAATGAGTGAAAAGAGAACAAGGGGAGGCTGGACAAGCCCTTCCTTCTTGGGTTTCTTGTCACTCTTCAAAAACACGATTAGGAATCGACACGCCCAAGTGGACTTGGGTTACGTGCGACCACAACAAGCAAAAAAATTCTTGTGATTCTTTCCTTGAGTGATACAGAACACTGCCAAAGCTCTGATACCAATGTAAGGTGCAGCGGAAGTGAATGTTGAACTTTGCTCAAGATGAGTGGATGAGTGCTCCGAACTGTGCTCAAGGGTTCCTTTTACTTACGTAAGGGAGAGCCTTCCGTTCCTTTAGTGAGAGAGAGTAATGGACACAAACAAAGTGGATGAACACTGCGAATGAAGGTACTGAGACTGAGAGATAGAGAGAGAAGAGAATACGATAACAGAATGTTGTCAAACCCTCCTTCGAAGGCCCCACTCTCTATGGCGAGGGCGGTCTACTTATGATTGCACAAATCTCTACAATGTTGAGCGCGCGGTGGTGTGTGCAAGTGATAGAGCACGCGAAGATGTGCAGGCCTTGAGGCTTGAAGCGGAGGCACTGTGCTGCAGAAGGGAAGCGCTAGCAGAACGAAGAGGGAGAGAGAGAGAGCTCACGTTTTTGGGGAAAACTCAATAAGTGAGTTTTGGGTTTTCCCACTTTTATTATAAGTGACCTTTAAACAATGTGTCCAGGTTCAATATGAACCTGGACAAAGTATAAAAATGTACAAAAAGGGGTTATTTAGACCTTTAACCCAACAACCTCCCACTTAAAGGCATAAATGACGCCTTTAAGTTAACCAACTCCCACCAGCTGTATGCAATGCTCATGTTGAGCCTTAGCAAAACTCTTGGTGAGAACATCTGCAGGGTTATCCTGTGTGTGAATCTTAGTCAAGGTGACTAGACCATCCTCCAATACCTATCGTATGAAGTGGTATCGCACATCAATGTGCTTTGTCCGTGCATGAAACATGGCATTCTTGGCCAAATAGACAACACTTTGGCTATCACATCCAAAGACAGGAGTACTAGCAGGCATACCAAGCTCTTCGAAAAGTCTGCCCAACCATATGGCCTCTTTAGAAGCCTCAGTGGCTGAAATATATTCAGCCTCAGTAGTACTCAATGCCACAATTTTCTGCAGTCGTGAACACCAAGAGACAGCACCACCAGCAATAGCAAACACATAGCCACTAGTGGACTTCCTGGTATCCAAGTCACCTGCCATATCTGCATCACAATAGCCCTGCAACTTCGGGTCACTTTTGCCATAGCATATACACCTAGATTGTGTATCTCAGAATGCATTTCACAGCTTCCCAATGTGCTTTGCCGGGATTGGACATGTATCTACTAACAACTCCCACCGCATGGGCAATGTTAGGACGAGTGGCAACCATAGCATACATAAGAGAACCACAAGCTGATGCATTAGGGATTCCCTTCATAGCTTTCAATGTTACCTCATCCTTTGGGCAATCTGCTTTGCTAAGCTTAGTGTATGGAGGTAAAGGTACTCCAAGAGGCTTAGCATCAGCCATATTAAACCTATCAAGTACTTTTGCAATGTACCTTTCTTGAGATAAAAACGGCAATTTCAGCTTTCTATCTCTTTTAATACGCATGCCCAAAATATGCTCTGCATCACCCAAATCCTTCATAGCAAATGTTGAATTTAGCTTACGTTTCAGAGCATCAAGACTAGTCTTATGTTTCCCGGCAAGCAGCATGTCATCAACATAGAGAACAAGTATGATGGGACTACCATCTTCATCCCTTTTCGTATACAAACAATGATCTGCATGGCTGCGTTTAAAGCCTTGAGACAGCATAAAAGTGTCAAACTTCTTATACCACTGCCGTGATGATCGTCTCAAACCATACAAAGCCCTTTTCAGTTTGCATACAAGTTCCTCACGTGTAGGAACTACAAAACCTTCAAGTTGTTTCATGTATATATCCTCTTCAATGTCACCGTGCAAAAACGTTGTCTTTACATCCATTTGATTCAATTCCAAATCAAGCACCGCAACGAGAGCAAAAAGGACACGTAAAGTTGTAAGCTTTACAACGGGAGAAAAGATTTCTTGAAAATCAATTCCTTCTTTCTATGCATATCCTTTTGCAACCAATCTTGCCTTGTACTTGGGTTTTTCATCAACACATTTGACCTTGTAAACCCATTTGTTAGAAAGAGCCTTTCTTCCTTTAGGCAATGGCACAAGATCCCAAGTATTGTTTGCATGCAAAGATTTGATTTCCTCTTGCATCGCAAGCTCCCACTTACTGCTTAACTCGCATGATTTTGCCTCTTTATATGTAAGAAGCTCTCCCTCATCTGTCAACATAACATGCTGCAAAGAGGGGTCAAAGCGCTGTATCAACCTTCTGACACGAGTAAACCTGCGTACCCAATGATCTACATTCTCAGGCACAGGTTCTACATCAGGAGGCAACTCATTTTCAACATGCTCATGCTGCTGAAAATCATTTTCAGCCATGACAGGTGGCTGTCCATCCTCATTTGGAGCATCTAAATCATGGCCTACCTCTTCTGGCTCAAGGTTAACCGGCTGATTATCAATTTCAGCTTGCGGTAATGCATCCTAAGGCTCTTTTTCAACATCAATAGGTGGCAAGAGAGGTTGAAATTTGACCGATTTCTTGTCAATTTCAGAAGATGTAGCATTTTTCAGCAATTTAGCCTCACTGAACACTACATCTCGGTTGCGTACTACCCTCTTAAACTGAGACAACCATATCCTGTAGCCCATTTCACCCTCTTCCCCATAACCTAGGAAGAGTCCTTGGATGGACTTGGCATCTAGCTTTGTCCTCAAGTCATTACGAACATGGACAAAAGCCTCGCAGCCAAACACTCTCAAATGATCATAAGAGGCAGGTTTGCCAAACCAAACCTCCTCTGGAATGTCATTTTTCAGCGTACTGTTAGGAGAGCGATTGCATACATGAACTGCAGTTTTCAAAGCCTCTCCCCAAAACCCATGAGGGAGATTAGCGGTGGACAACATGCAACGCACTCTTTCACATAAAGTACGGTTATATCTCTCAGCCACACCATTAGAAGATGGATTATAAGGGGCTGTCAACTCCCTTTTAATCCCATATTCTTCGCAATAACGCTGAAATTCAGCAGACGTGTACTCCCCCCCATTGTCAGATCTCAGACATTTAAACTTACTACCCTTTTGCATGGTCACAAAAGCATGAAACCTCTTAAATGCATTAAATGTCTCACTCTTATTCTTTAACAAATATGCCCAGTCTTTCCTAGTGCAATCATCAATGAATGTAACAAAGTATAATGCACCACCAAAAGACTTAACACGCATTGAACATACATCGGAGTGAATTAAATCAAGAGTATTAGCTTTGCACGAGACGCCAGAATAATGCCATCTTTTGTTTACCATACAAACAATCATTACAAAAATCTAACTTGGTGGCTTTACATCAACCCTCTTCAAAGAAGAGAGCACATCAAGTCCCTTCTAGCTCATATGGCCAAGTCTTTTGTGCCACAACTCCAAATGAGAAGCAACTTCGGCCACTGCAAGAAACTTGCCAGGTAAAGCTTTGCCATGTAAATAGTACAATGTACCACTCTTGCATCCCTTAACAATGAGCATTGATCCCTTAAGCAACTTCCATGAACCCCCAGCAAAAATGGTTGTATAACCCTGTGCATGCAAAAATGGTTGTATAACCCTGTGCATCCATCTGGCCAACAGACAATAGACTCTTCTTGATGCCTGGTACATACCTTACATCTTTAAGCATAAAGTCTTGACCACTGTTTAATGCCAAGCGCACAGTGCCCATTCCTTCAATGTCACAAGCATGGTTATCCCCAAGGTAAACCTTGACATACTTGGCTGCATGATAAGAAGCAAAACACTCCACAGATGGAGTCACATGAAATGAGGCCCCCGAATCTACTATCCAAAACTGTGTAAGGCCATCATTTGCACTTAGCAATGCATCAATGACATCTCTACGTGAGATAAGCATGTCTTCTGCATTTACTACAACAAAATCTGAGGGGCATGAAGCTGCAACCAAGATCTCCTCATTGTTGGATAACTCTGTGATAACCGCACTAGAGGATACATTGACAGTCTCCGAATCCTTGGAGGAGGTACCTGCTGATTTTTCCCCTTTCTTATCCTCTGTCTTCTTCTTCTCCTGTGATTCCTTCTTTCTTTCCTGCTCTTTATTGAAATACCTGCAATCTGGCTTCTTATGGCCTTTTCTACCACACTGGGAACAAGTCACATCCTTATCCCTAAACTTGCTTTTGCTCCTGTTTTGAGTCTTGGTACCTGTATTTTGCTTCTGACTTTTGCCTCTCGCATTGTAAGTAGAACTGCCACCTTCCCCACCACTAGACTTGCGTCTAATTTCCTCATTTAAGATGGAGTCTCACACTCCATCATATGTGAGGTTGGGGCTATTACTCAAAGAAACCACAAGCGTTTCCCAAGAGTCTGGCAAAGTCATCAACAAAAATATGGCTTTCAACTTGTCATCAAAAGGTTGAAGCCCAATATCCTGACTCATAACACTAGTGAAAGCACTTAAGTGCTCAGAAGCCGACTTGGCTTCGTCAAGCATCATGTTCACCAGTTTGCGCATCAAATGCACCTGATTCATAGGGGTGGCATTCTCATAAGTGGCCTTCAACTTATGCCAAATTGCATGTGCAGTGTCCAAGCTCTTTATGTCCACCAGAATGTCATCGGTCACAGCCATTTTGATATAGGCCTTTGGCCCTCTTGTTGAGCTTGGCCCAATCCTCATCCGGCATATCCTCAGGCTTTACAGCCAAAAGGGCGTCCTCACAATCCTTGAGGAACAAAATTCCCTGCATCTTGTCCTGCCATAGGTCGAAACCTGTACCGTCAAATTGCTTGATTTCCATCAAGCTCTTGGCATCAGACGACGAGGAAGTAGAGGCCATTTGCACGGATAAAAATGAAGCAGAAAGTGTCTACACAAAATTTGAAAATTTCCAGTGATCACAATGTACAGCACGTTGCATACAATGTGCTGAAAATTTCAGCAATTAACAAGTATCCCCAATGCGTACTTGCATAAACCCACAAAAGGCGTACATAAACCTCAATTTGTGTACATAAAAACAATCCAATTCTGAATTTTCTGCAAATTTACTGTTTTGGTGGATCAATTTGCATCAAATGGACCTATTTTGAGTGGGAAAAGCAAGGGGCATTCACGGGATCGATTTAGAACACCTGTGTTTTGCTGTTTTGACCTGTAATTTTCAGGTTTTTACCTGTTTTGACCGAATTTCAACCTGTTTTAGGCTGTTTTGGGAACCCTAATCACCCTTGGTGACACTGGAAGCAAGGGGCTTCGCGATGAAAGCGGAAATTTGACGCGAGAGAAGCCTTTTGCCTGCTGTCCAGCCACCTACGCAAAGCTTCTGAAACCCTAATCTGGCTCTGATACCAGTTGTTGAGCGCGCGGCGGTGTGTGCAAGTGATAGAGCACGCGAAGATGTGCAGGCCTTGAGGCTTGAAGCGGAGGCACTATGTTGCAGAAGGGAAGCGCTAGCAGAACGAAGAGGGAGAGAGAGAGAGCTCACATTTTTGGGGAAAACACAATAAGTGAGTTTTGGGTTTTTCCACTTTTATTATAAGTGACCTTTAAAAAATGTGTCCAGGTTCAATATGAACCTAGGTTCAATATGAACCTAGGTTCAATATGAACCTAGGTTCAATATGAACCTAGGTTCAATATGAACCTGGACAAAGTATAAGAATGTACAAAAAGGGGTTATTTAGGCCTTTAACCCAACATACAATGCTTGGACTTGCCGACGATGTCGACGACGATGAGGACGACGATGAGGACGACGACGAGACGGATCTGAAAACGCTAATGGCTGAAATCCGCAAATCTTTATCTGCTGAATTCTGACTCTGTGTCTGTGACTATGTCGATGCGACGATGCGCTGAAAATGCAGATGCTGAAATCTGCGTTTTCCGGGCTGAAACTGCAACTTCGCTGGATCTGACCGTGCGACGAGGATCTGCTACGGGAAGGTGAGATCTGCGAGGTTCAGGGGTTCTTCTGCGGGTACTGATTGCTGAAAGCTCAAAACGCTGAGTCTAAGGCTGATTCGTGTCTTGCAGATGCAAAAACGCTAGGGCTGAAAATCTTCTGTTGCGGTGGAAATCTGCTAACTGCTGTAGATTCTGCTAACGCTAAAGGATCTGATGTCTGCTGTGATCGCCAGGGCTGATCTGCTGTGCAAAAGACGCCAGGGCTGGTCTATGGTGCAAAAACGCCAGTGTTGATGCTGTGTTGCAAAAACGCTAGGCCTTGCTAAGGGGTCTTGCTGAGAAGTTGCCTGTTGAGCAAGGTGATCCTGCTACCTCTTCTGCCAGAAAGTGCTAGCGCTAGGTTTCTTATATACAAACTTATGAAATTTGCCCTACCTAGTTTCCAACAAAAGTCACTTAAAAATAATAAGTAAAAAATGTCAAAAATAGGAAAATAGGTCTATGCAATGTAAAAATGCTCCTAATGGGATCTGATGGAAATCTGATGATCATGTTGTGTGCAACCAAAGGATATGCATCTAATCTAAGTGCTTGGACATGCACGATCTACGAACAGACTCACAAAAGTGCCAAATCACTTCCTATTCTAAATTGACTTGACTGAACTGAACCCTGGTCATGCTGTAGCTTGTCCACGCACACATAGGGTTGGATGTGTCACGTGACAACTGTAGAGGTGATGTGGCACATTTTCGGGGCAAAAAACAGAGAATTCAGCGTGATGCAGATTGTTGCCACGTTTTGCAAAGTGTCCGTATGCGTCGGGAAAGTCATCTATTGCGTGGGGATACTCTCTATGAAGCGTCCTAGTATAGTTATGCTGCCAAATACAGTTATGCTGCCGAAATCGGGCCAGAACAGGTGGATTTCAGCCCGGGTTATGCGGGACAGCTAGTAGGAAATCACAGGTTTTATTCCCTCTGTTAATTTATAAAGAAATACGGAAAGGACGCCAATTATGGGGCCTACAGGTTGTAGGCGTCTGCTCGAAGCATTCCAGCTACCGAGCCGTATGTGTGCTTAAGTGTTAATTCCCGTCGCAGGTTCCTTTTGCAAAGTACTCTCTCCCTCTCTGTGTGTGTCTAAAGTAAAGAATTTCGGGTGAAAGCCAAAGCATACTGCCCCAGGGGCTGGTTTCAAGGTTCCGCCGCCGGGATATCAATCACTTTTTCCTCAAAGAGTGAGCCTCGATTGTTTTGGGTAAAGACACAGAATACAGGAACGCGGGATTACACTATGGCCGACAAAGGGAAGGGGCATTATGGAAGAGGGTTCCTCTTTGAAGGACAAGTAGGAAACTTCTATGGTCTTCGAGATTGGCGAGAGCTCACAACCACATCGTGTACCTCTTGTTGATGTGAATGTCCCTCTAGTAGTACAGGGCTTTATGACTGGGCAACTTGAGGATGAGGCGTTCAGGACTCAGTTAGTTGCCGCGGTGAATGTCTTTTCGCAACTGGTGCAAAATCCAAGGTTTATGGAGTTCTTGCAAGCGCCACCAGTGCAACAGCAAAATAGACAACCTACACCGCGAACGGAGCTTGTTGAGGCTCAAGCCCAAGTACTTTATGCAACTCAACAAGATAGGGAACACTCGCATGTTGCGGAGTCAGGGGCTCCAAAACAGGTTCCTCCCGACCTTGAACAGGTGGTTCGGACGCCTATTCCACAGGTTATGCCAGTTCAGCCCGCCACCTTTCAAAGCCCGCATGCTGTCTTGAATGAACAAGAAACTGGTTACCAGTTTTTCCACCACCCACGGTACATCCTCAGTATTTCGGGGGTGGATCTGTGTTCCAAAGTATGGCTGGTTATGCGCCTAGAAGTTAGCCGTACATGCCAGGAACAGTGTTTGGGGGTATGCAAGGCATGATGCCAAACCCCATGTATGGTAGCATTGGCATGCAACAAGGTTTTCAGTGCAACCAAGGCCAGTTTGGGGTGCCATAGGGTCATTTTGGCATGGCTGGTTTTTCTAGACAGCAGCCAGATATCACACCTCTGACGCAAAATTTTAATGGCCAAGATGTGTCGATCATGCCTACTACAGTGTCCATGTTGCAAACCATTCCTTATGACAATTTGGGGGCACTGGAAAAGCCGAAAGCTTACAAAGAAGGTGGTGCAGCTGTAAAGTTCAGCACTTTCAGTGGCTTCGAGGATAAAGCAAAGGCTCTCACTTTCCTCCAGCAGTTTGATACAGCTTATGCAGAAGGGAATTTTACAGAGGCCTCTAAAGTAAGAAAAGCTGCCACTTTCTTTAAGAACAATGCGCTTACATGGTGGACGACACTACTAATGCAAGGACAGGCACCCGCCACTTGGGTTTACTTCAAGAAAATATACCTTCATAAGTTCAGAATAGTCTGAACTCACGAATTATAAGAGGGAATAAAGCACTCATAAAAATATAAAAGCAAGGGACACACGAAAAGAAAAGAAAAACAAAAACAAACAAACTAACTAACTAAATCACTTTGATTGCTTCGAAACAAAACTAGATAAAACAAAACATTATTAACTTAAAAATGTTTTCAGAAAAGGCATGTGTAAAATAAGTTGACGCAACTTACTAGGCTTAAAACAAGTACTCAACTTTAAGCAAAAAAAGGATAAGACATCTTAAAAACTTAATCCTAGAAATCAAACTTCACACAACAACCTATAACGGAACACATTCTTAAGTCCTCAGGTAAGCTAAATATGAAATCGAAAAATGAATACTACTACAAACCTACGAAGAGCAAAGAACCAAACTTGACAATATGTGATCTCAACTTCACTGCTTGTCCAAACAGGAAGAATAAGATTATCACCTTTATCATGCATAGCTTGGACAACAGCTATGACATCCCTACTCACGTCGTCAGTGCCCAAGAGTAGGTGCAGGTTTATATAGAGGTCATTCATGCTTTGAACGTACTCTACAAAACCAACGAGCTGAGTTTCTATCACCCTCCGGAGGTGATGGGCATACTCAGCCATGATAAAGGCTAGCAATTGTCAAGCTATAGTGAAAATACTAGAAGCGCTAAAGATCAAAACAACAACATAAGGTGTTATTAAGTCAAACAATAAGTGGGCTTTTTAGCTCCCCACTTCTATTGAATTTACTACTGATTATCTTGAACATTCCAAAGGAAGAAACACTAAAAATAAACTTACTACGATGCAAAAATGAACGAACTTTTTTCATGATTCTTTTGAATGAGTATCCTTTTTCAACTAGTAAAGAAATAAGATGGCAAGATTGAACAACAAAAGTAGATTTACTAGAACAAAGACGAGAAAATCTAAATAGTTGAGAGCAAATGACACCGTACTTAGCTAAAAGAGAAATGTTCGAAGAAATGTGAGGCATGCGGATGATTTTTAGATTGGCATATTCTGGTTCAAGGCGCTTATCATAGATATCTACTTCTAATCCCAAGGGAGTCTGAAAAATCTCAAGGTCTAAAAAGGCACAACAATCACTATTTGTGGTACAGTTAAGTTCACAAAACTCCTTGGGATAAATCCCTCCGCCTACAGAACTCGAATTCAAGTACATAAAATCTTGAAAAGAAGGAACGTCAAGGACAAAAAGATCATCTACAAAGCGTCTTACATTGCATAACTTGTGCAAAAATATTGGGCAAGTGTTAGCAAGGACAAGACGCTCCATAAAATCAAACTCATAAGTAAAAAGATAGAAATTTACTTCAAGAAAATGTTTGTATCTGCTTGGCTGTCAAATGAATTTGAAGCTGCCGTCATGACAGATTGGCACCAACTTACTTCGGCTACATGCAAGAGCTTGCTGGAGTACAATCGGAGGTTTTGTAAAGCGTTACTCACTGACCTCCTACAGATTTGTGCCATTGACAGAGCAGATAGAGAAGTACTGTTGTGGACTGCCTAAAGGGCTTCGCGATTACTGTACCAAGAACGGAGTGGCTACCCTCACTCAGCTTATGGAAGTTGCTAACACTGGTCGGGCCTTGTTGGACGGAGAGGACAGTGGGTTTCCGAGCAACGAGAAAGGAAGGCAGCAAAAGAAAAATCCAGCGAAGAAGCCCTTTGTGAAAACGGCTTCTGAAGCGTCACAAGGGTCAGAAAAGGCCACCAAAGACAAGGATTCATCCGAGACTTCTAGAGCGCAGGCAAAGAAACAGAAAAGGAAGCCTTTTGTGTGCATGTTGCTCTAGAAAAAGAAGGTCCTAATGGCTGAAAATAAATGCTTTATATGCGAGCAAGCTAATCACTTTGCTAACAACTGTCCACAAAGGAAAAGACCAGACGATAAAGAAGACCAGAAAGGCAAGAAGCCTAAACCGACGGCAGGTTTGGTGCCAGATATGGTGGGTGATAGGCCCAATACAGATACCAGTGAGTTATGCAGGGCATGGGGTAAAGTAGGGATCAGACTGCACTCATCTTCTTTGATCCAGGTGTGCCAAAGCAAACTTTATCTCACCAAAGTTAGCTATGAAGCTGGGCATCAGAGCTGAAGAAATGAAGTACACAGTAGAGGCAGGGTTGGCATGTCCTGGCCATTCAGAGTGTGTTACTCCCATTATTGGAAAGCTACGTCTGTCATATGTAGACACAGAAGAATTTTATATCATGCCATTGGAAGGGTGCGATGCGCTACTTGGAATTCCATGGATGTTCAGAGTGCATGGCGTGCTGGATGCCTTTCGCAAAACGATCACCCTTCAGCATAGGGGCAAAACTCATGTTTTGGATGCAAAGCTCAAAGGGGAGTCTGTCCCTATTGTATCTGCTTCTGCTATCACTTCTGTAATAAAGAATCATCTTTCTGTGTACTTGATTTTTGACGCGATGTCTTAGATAATTGTCAGTCAAATTTATATGTGTTAGATAAAGAAAGGTCAGCATTTTTGCGAGAGTTTAGTGACTGTTTCTCTGATTCATTACAGTCGCAATTGCCGCCAGAGACACCTGAGGATCATCAGATAGATTTGGTGCCAGGGTGTAGCCCACCAAATAGACCTCCCTACAGGGTTAGCGCAGCGCAGCAGAAAGAGATTATGGGCCAGGTTGAGGAGTTATTAGTGAAGGGGCTGATTCAACCTAGTTCTTCACCCTTTTGCTCCCCAGTGCTCCTAGTGTAGAAGAAGGATGGCTCATGGCGCATGTGTATTGATTACCGTGCATTGAATAAGAATACCATCAGGAATAGGTTTCCTATTCCTAGAATTGATGATATTCTCGATCATTTAGAGAGTGCTGCAATTTTCAGCAGGATAGACCTTAAGAGTGGCTACCATCAGATTCGTATAAGGCCAGAGGATGTGCACAAGACTGCGTTTAGAACGACATTTGGTCTTTATGAGTTTCTACTGATGCCGTTTGGTCTAACAAATGCTCCCGCCGCATTCAACAGAATGATGGACCGGCTTTTCCGCTCGCATCAACAGTTTGTTGGGACGTTGTTCGATGACATGATAGTCTATTCGAAGAATGAAGAGGAGCATAGGCGTCACTTGACCATTGTGTTCGAAGAGTTGTGCAGTCATAAGCTACTTGTCAATCCTAAGAAAAGTGAATTCTTCCTGGAAGAGATCCACTTTCTTGGCCACATAGTCTCAAAGGATGGTGTCAGAATGGATCCGGCAAAGGTCGAAGCTATTAAGACATGGCCAGACTTGAAGACTGTGCACGATGTCAGAAGCTTCTTGGGATTGTGTTCCTACTATAGAAGGTTTATCAAGAATTTTGCAAAGATAGCATCACCTCTTTACGCTTTGCAAAAAAAAAGAGGTCACTTTCAGATGGACCCAAAAAGAGATTTCAGCTTTTAGTCTCTCAAAGGAAAAATTGACTTCAGATCCAGTAATTGTTTTGCTAGATCTCAGGAAGTCATTTATGGTCCAGTGTGACGCGTGCGGCAGTAGCATCAGAGCAATGCTAATGCAAGACGGACGGGTAGTAGCTTATGAAAGCCGAATTATGCAAGGGCCAGAGAAGACTATGCAAGTCTATGAGAAAAAGCTCTTGGCCGTGATTCATGCCCTTTCTAGTTGGAAGCACTACCTCTTAGGTGCTGATTTTGTTGTCCAGACAAACCATCAGACCTTGCGATACTTCTTGACACAATCAAAGTTATCCGAAAAGCATATGCGATGAGCAAACATTCTTTCTATGTTCCACTTCCAGATTATGCATGTGGAAGGCAAGAAGAATGTTGTGGCTGATGCGTTATCAAGGAAGCCACAAATTTCAGCTGTGTCAATTCCTTATCATCATGAGTTAGATGACATAAAGGAACAGTATGCTATTGATGAAGATTTTGCAAGGATTTTTGAACAGTTGCAAGAGGGGCAACATCATGAGCACTACCGCCTCAGAGATGGTTTTGTGATGATGCATGGCAGACTTTGTGTCACTAGGCCATTGCGACATAAGGTCATGGAAGAGAGTCATGTCCCACTGTATGCAGGGCATCGTGGTATTGATGCAACACTTAAAGCGGTAGAGACATTCTTCTATTAGCCTACCTTGAGGAGAGATGTGGATGCCTTTGTGCGAGCATGCGTGATTTGCCAAAAGGTCAAGTTTGACACGCAAAAGGCACCATGGCTGTTACAACCACTGCCGATTCCGGATAAGCCATGGGAAAGCATTGCTATGGACTTTATCTTTGATCTTCCAAGAACGCCAACAGGGAAAGATGGTATATGAACCATTATCTGCAGGTTCAGCAAGCAGGCCCAATTTATCCCTGTCACGAAGAAGATAAAATCTGATCAGATGGCACGCTTGTTCATGTACAATGTGTTTAAGTACCATGGTATGCCACAATCGATTGTCGCTGATCGTGATCCTCGCATGACCAGTTTGTTCTGGAGAGGATTGTTTGAGAACATGGGCACTACGCTCAAGTTCTCGTCTTCATTTCATCCACAAACCGATGGACAACCAGAAGAGGCTAATTCTACTGTCTTGGATCTGCTGAAATGCTATGTGTCAAATAATAAGGGCAAGTGGGAACAGTATTTGCCTATGCTTGAATATGCGTACAATAATATGGTGCATTCATGGATTGGCAAAGCACCTTTTGAGATTGTTGAAGGCGGCAAAAAGGTTCCTCCCATTTTACATACAAAGGACAAGATCTTTGAGGCAGATTGATATGTTGAGAACATGGATGAAATGTATAAGTTGCCTTGGAGAAGACTCAAGCAAAGCAGAAAAAGGTTGTTGATCGTCACCGTCCTGAATTGCTATTATCACCTGGTGATTGGGTTCTGTTAAGGTTCGAAAAGGCAAGGTTAAAGAAGATGAAGGGCAAGGAACGACTGTTTCCTAAGCTCAGTATGCGTTACTATGGGCCTTTTCAAGTGCTTGACAAGATCAGTGATGTGGCTTACAAGCTGAAATTGCCTGATGCGTGGAAGATTCATAATGCGTTTACGTGAGTCTTCTAAGACCCTTCGTGGGTGATGTGTCAGAAGATATGCCAGATGAGGATCAGCAAGAAGTTGAGGAACTTGATGAGATCCTGGTCTATGGATGCGAAGTGGATGGAAGAGTATGAATTGTCAGAGTCACCAAATGTATTGCAGCTTTACTTGAAGCCTTTGGGTTACAGCCTACCTATGCCCCAACCCAACGTGTGCAAAGGAAGGGTAATGATAGAGCTAGCACATCAAATGTACACATGAATTCAGTGTAATGGATGGAAATGACAAAAGTATGAAGGTCTCATTAAGTCATTTGTACCTATGTGTTACGACCTTTCTTGCGGATACATGTGATGATAAGAGAGTGTTAATAGCACAAGATCATGAGTGGCGTGTATTTATGGTATGCAATCGAGGACGTTTGCGATTTCAAGAGGGGGGTATGTCACGAGGACGTGGCAAGTGTTAACTATGTCACGAGGACGTGGCAATTGCTAACCTTAGTTGTTGGTTTCTTTCCAATGATTTTTGTTTTATTTTTGAGACCCTCTTTTTGAAGTTGCAAATGGTCGGACATTGTATGGCCAATGTGAACGGTAGTTTCACCCGCAGACGGGAAGTGGGTCGGCACTAGAATTCGTATAGTAAGAGGATGTCTAGGCTCAGTACAAGATCATGTAGGTCCCCTCGTCGCATTTAGCAAAGTTGGTGGATACTAGCAATTGAACTCAATAAAGGCATAAAGTCAAGGTGGGATCACCAACAGAAAGTATCCGACAGTTGGGCCACATTGCACTGTTGGATGCAGTCCCAATGAGGATAGATGGTCAGAAGACCAGTGGGAGCCCAACGGAAGCATCTCCTAAAAATTAGGAAACTGCTACTTTGGACCATGAAATGTGTTTGCATCATTACCTTCGGAATAACAAGGCGAACATTTTACAACGCTGTCGCCAAGTCAATTGGGCAACTGGTCAGGACATTTTTAGGCGGCAACCCCGAAACAGGAAAATGCGTGTAATCGTGCCAAGTGGCACATTTTAGTGTACTTTCCTCTTGCAAGAGAAGGTAGCGCTGAATTATAAGCTGGGAGGCTCATTTTGAAAGTGCATGTCACAGGTTGAGAGCTATGGAATGCTTTCTTTCCACTCTATGTACAGTGTGGTGCTAGGAGTGATGCCCTGCACACTACACACTGCTCTCTCTCTCCCCTACGTGCAGTTATGTGATGCCCCACAAGAGGGCTCTTCATTTTACTAATGTACAGCTGTGTGGATTCATGCACGATTGCCGAGGCAAGAGCCTCTTGCACAGGTACTGGATTAGCTAGTTGCTAATCCCCCGCAGGTACAGGTGAATTCAGAGAGGTTTTACGTGAGGAATCTCGTCCGATTCAAAGGGCAAGTAGCCCTACAGGTGCGGGAGCTCGAGGACTTGCTACGGATGCGACCGGCTCGCAAAATGGAGCCCAAAACAGGGAATTACAGCCAGCTGTGTATTTTTGCAGGTTTAGGGTTTCGGCCCTAAACGGTCCCTAATACCCCCCAAAGAGGTCCGGGGACGCGAGGGGACTGCTGTAGAGGTGATCTGGCGCATTTTCGGGGCAGAAACCAGAGAATTCAGCATGCTGCAGATTCTCGCCAGGTTTTGCAAAGTGTCTGTATGCGTCGGGAAAGTCATCTATTGCGTGGGGATACTGTCTGTGAAGCGTCCTAGTACAGTTATGCTGCCGAAATCGGGCCAGAACAGGTGGATTTCAGCCCGGATTATGCGGGACAGCTAGTAGGAAATCACAAGTTTTATTCCCTTTCTTAATATATAAAGAAATACCGAAAGGGCACCAATTTTGGGGCCTACAGGTTGTCGGCGTCTGCTCGGAGCATTCTAGCTACCGAGCCGTATGTGTGCTTAAGTGTTAATTCCCGCAGCAGGTTCCTTTTGCAAAGTACTCTCTCCCTCTCTGTGTGTGTCTAAAGTAAAGAATTTGGGGTGAAAGCCAAAGCCTACCGCCCCACGGGCCGGTTTCACGCAACTTATGCTACTGACGTGGTTGATCGGACAGACCTCCGCAAATTATGTTGCTCAAGTGGCACTTGTACAGATTTCCGCTGGCAGTCTTAGCGTTAGCTTTTGTGACCCAGATGCTTTTAGACTTGAAGATTTTCATATACATTGCTTCTGGAAGGCCTAGGGCCTATAAATAAACTATTGGAAGGCCTCAGTCTCAGGCAGATACGCTTGAGAGCACTGCTGAGACGAGGACACTAGGACATTGTACTTTGTGAAGCAATAATAACTTAAAAAATACCGAAAGGGGCGCCAGTCTTTGGGGACAATCTCTCTGGGCGCAGAGCTACGTCATGCCGTGTTCTCTCTCTCAGTTTTGTTCAGTTCTTTCAGTTTGCTCTTGTGTGTTGTGGAAGATTCTCGACTTCAAGTGTCCAAGTCTGTTACTTCGTTGGCCTCCCTTGTCCGCTGGCACTTCAATCTCCATTGTCTGAATTCTCTGAGGAACCATCAGCTAATTCCTGTGCTTCGTTGAAGCACTATCATCTAAGTCCCTTTCTGCTCCGAAATCTTTGATGAATTCGCATTTGGATCCCTTGGTTCGTCGGAACCCTCGGATGTACTATCATCTGATTCCTTTTCTTCTCCGAAATCCTCTGATGAACTTGCATTAGGTTCCCTTGATTCATTCTCTTCACTGGAAGACTCTTGCCCTGTTGGGTGGACACTAAACTGTCCGTAGGATAAGCCATTGAGCCGGCATGCGTTCCAAAACCTTGCTTGGCATGTCCCATAAGTCTCTGAATAGTTCCAGACATCTGTTGCAGACATTACTGTTGAATCTCTTTTGGCAAACCATAGCAAAACTGCTCAGACTAGACCCTCAAAGTGATCCTTTGAAATGAGGACACTGGCATTCTCACATGATGCCAAGCCGTGATGACATCTCCTTCATATCCTTCTGATATCCAAGTTGACGTGAAAAATTTCTTGCCCGTTACAATGGTATCAGAGCTCCATTCGTGTGTTTTTATGATAGCATACCGGTCCTATCGAAGAGCAGATAGAGTAAGATGGCGCTTCCAGATTTTTCAAAAAAAATTATCAAAGGATCTTCGTGTCCCTGCCCCGGTGGTTACTAGCCACTTCCACCTTTAGTCCATCGCGCATCAGGCACGCTCAAAAAAATACCATTTTTCTCAAAGGTAGTGCCATGAGGTGGTGGATGTCTATAGCTACCAAGCCGCACACTCCAAGGACTTGGCAAGCTTTCAAGAAAATTTTTGCCCAAAGTTACATGCCTTAAGACATCTTCCTTCAGAGTGCAACTTTTGGCAATGGGGTATCTTGAAATGCTTGCCGCGAAAAGCCTAGCAGATTACAACTTGAAATTTCTCAACAGGTATATCCCCTCGACATCTATTTGAGACCTTGAAGGTCCAATGTGATTGCTATGTCTTGGGACTACAAGAACACTGTCTGTCCAACAGCTTATGGAGCATGTTGCGGTGGGCTACAACCCAATGGAAGGAATCTAACCCTAATTTTTGGTGCACCGTTCAAAACTGAAGGCCTGTCGACTTTCGAGCTCGACTGACGCCGAGAATGCTTTTTCAATTTAATTAAGCAGTTTTCTAAATTCTATTTGAGAACTTGTTTGGTGATCCTATTTGGAATTTGTTTGAAATAGATGGTATCTGTTTTAAACCTGTCTTGGTGCCAATTTTGAATTATTTGACTCTAGTTTTAATACTTGTTTCAATGATTGGTAATTTACTCTTCAATCCGTCTTTCTTTAAAACCAACAACACCGGAGAGCAGTAAGGTGAAGTACTCGGCTGGATAAGGCCCTTTTCCAAGAGGTCTTTCACTTGGTTCATAATCTCTTCATTCTGGGCTCGGCTCACACAGTAAGGTGGCCGGTTAGGTGGTGTGCTTCTAGGTATCAAATCAATGGTGTAATCTCAGGACGAGCTGGTGGCAACTCGCCTGGCAGGCCCTCACGAAAGCAATCGGCATGAGTGTGGAGAAAATCTTGGCGTTCTTCTAGATCAGACATATTTGTCCTATGATTATCATTCAACGCGGCGTTGTTCTTATGGTACCAAGGGACTCCCAAGAAAACATCACAACCTTCCAAGGGCATTATCTCGTGCCCCAAATACCCTTGACAATGCAACCGAAGTTTGCCAATGACAGATGTAATGGCCACGTCCCTGTCGGGTGCCGCTAGATCTGCCTGCTTGTGGTCCCGTCCGATCCGGTGTAATCTCGAGCCGCGCCGCCAATTCAGGTGAAATGAAGTTGGCCTTGGCTCCTCCATCAAAGAAAATCAGGGCTTCTTGGTCTTTCACTTTGCCCCAAGCTCGACAAAGTTATGTACTCTCATCAATCATGCTTGGGCCAGTACCCATGCAATCTGGAACCAGTCCTACTTTCATCTTGCCTTTCCGTCCACGTTCCTCTGTTGCTTTTGAACTCTCTGGCCTTTCTTCATCTTGATCTTTTTGTGCCTTTTTAGGGCACTCCGCGAAGATGTGTCCTTGTTCCCCGCATCCAAAACACTTCCCCTCTTTGATGTAGTTGCTCTGTCCCGAAGAGTGAGCCGTGGTCGTGCATCCTTATCTTTCTATTCTTGGGGGCTCTTCTTCTTTCTACTTTCATTTTTAGATGTCTGTTCGGTTCTCTCCGTCATGATCTCATTTGTGGGGTAAGTCAGACTGCTTGAATGTATGGCAAAACCCCGTTTCGCATGCTCATCAGTTCTTGAATAAAATCTGACTTTTGTTCTAAGCAATGATCTCAGATCTCTGAAGCAAGTCCGCAGCTAAACCGCTCAATCTGTTCTTTAAACGAGATCTTCTTAAATGAAGAAGCGGGTAGAAAAGAGCTCCAAAATCTCTCGCAACATGCATCCAAAGTATATTTCTTGGTCACCCGAAGATGATTCCAAGCAGTTTGTATGTCTCGTTCGTACTCCTGAGTCAGCCAAGAAGAAATAAAAAGCCTTTTAAATTTCAGTCATTTAACTGGAGCTTTCTTGTTCAATAGAAGAGTGGACCACCATGTTCGAGCATTTCCCTTGAAGTATAAGGTAGCCCTCCGAATCTTGGAGTGCTCTGAGTAATGCCCTCCAGAGAAAGCTATATCAAACTGCTGTATGAAGACCAAAGCCCTCGAAGCATCTTGGAATCCCAAAAAAGGGTCAAATTTAATTGATTGTCCACCTTCTTTAAATTCTCGAACTTTCTTGCTTTTATCATCGAGAGAGTCATACTGGTTGGCTTTATAGAAATTCGTCTTCTTTGCATAAAATTTGTGATCATCGGAATCCGAACTATCTAAAGAAGAGTCCTCTGTAGAACTGTCAGAAACTGGGTGAAACTTAGGCTTCTTTGCCTTTTTCTTGCCCTTTGCTTTTTGCTTCGCTTTTTCCCTTCCCTGTCTTCTTCGCTCGAGTTAGAAGAGCTAGAAGAACTGTCAAAAGAAGAAGAAGAAGAAGAATTGGATACTCCTTCAAATCCCACACGCTTCTTTTGCTTTCTTGCCGAGACAAAAGTAGATTGACGACCCAAATAACCCGAGAAGTCAGTTCCTTTCTTGTGCTTTTTGTCGTGCTTTTTGGTTTTGTTGTTCGCGTCAAAAGCCTTGGTAATTTGTGTATCAACTGCCTCTTCCAATTCTTGCTCTGTAAACATCCTCAGAGTAGGAGGTTTCTTGAGTTCCGGTTTGAGGGGTGGTTCTGTGGCCTTCTGCCATTGGGAGTGCACTTCGTCAAAGGATGTCTGAGTTAAAAATTTTGCAAATTTCGAATCCTTCGCAAGATTGATCATCTTTGTCACATTGTCAACCAATCGTCGATGTTCCATCTCTTCAATCTCCGCATGAGTAGGCCAAGGCGGGTCGTACTCTTCGTAAGATTCTTTTTCGTGATCTCTTCACGCATCCCCAGATGCAGAGGAAGTCGATTGTTCGTTGTTGGAATCCATAAGCACCGCGTGAAAAGTATCG
This sequence comes from Adiantum capillus-veneris, assembly GCF_014529385.1. Lineage (NCBI taxonomy): Eukaryota > Viridiplantae > Streptophyta > Polypodiopsida > Polypodiales > Pteridaceae > Adiantum > Adiantum capillus-veneris. The sequence goes on along the minus strand of NC_140931.1, from coordinate 28,023,025 downwards.
GATTTCCCGATAGAAGAGAAATCGGTCGCGCTCTGATACCACTGTAACAAACTTGGACACTCCCAAGTCAAGATTCTACCGCGACACAACAGAGATTCACTTTTAAAACAGTTCACAGTTCACAATTGATTCGACACGGCCCGACGAAGTTCCGTGCCTAGAGATATTGGCCCCAAAGACTGGCGCCCCTTTCGGTATTTCTTTTTGTATTAATCTGTCGACAAAGTACAAGCGAATGGGAGGGTTCTCACTCTCCGACTCTGCGTCGAGATGCTCTGAGTTGTGAGAGCCCTGTCCATATATTTAAAGGTTAGAAGGGATGCCCAAAAGCAGAGCCCCAAAAGCTTTCAACTTAAAAGCTTATTAAAAGAAAGCAACTATTCCAAAAGCTTCAAAACCTGCCAACCAGTGCAAAAGCAACCTTCCGTACAGCTTTGCCACATCAACAAATTTTCGCGTTTTACGCCGCAAAATCCGCCACAATTCACGGAAGTTCGTACAAGCCTGTCTGCGCATTTGGAGGGCCAACTTTTCCGGGGTGTGTGTGTGTGGGTGCTCTGCTGCCCCATGTCCCAGCCATGTCCACCAATTTGTGACAGTGACTGTTCATATGTCTATCGGTTAAGTGACTGTACTCTGCAAGTGAGGGTATGCAACTATGACCTACCTTATCATGCACATCCTAGAGGCTCACAAAATGTCAGGCTAGATCCTAAGCTAACTAAGACTAGCCTTTCAATATTCAGCCATCAGACTCGCAGATCAGCCCCATATCATTGCAGACGCAAGCCTCAGCGCCAACGTTTGTAGATCCACACATCTACTGCCACATCCCATCGGCACCTCAACATATAGGACCATTTGTATTAGCATTTGTGCAATCTAGATACCTCTCTAGCGATACATAGGGGTGCCTTTGGAGGGGGGTTTTGGGGACCCCATTTGGTGTTAAGTCTTCTTTTTTTCTCTTCACTCACAAAACCTTCACTCAATATCATTCTCTTCTCTCTCTAGTCTATTGCACATCTCTCTCATATGAAGTAAAAGGAACTCTCTCATGAAGTACACATTGAGCACTCATCCTGAGTTATCACCATAAATTACTTCCGCTGCACATTATATACACGCACTATGACAAGACAAACATGTGCTTTCAAAACGATGTGACAATCGGCATAGATGTCGATCAAAGCTACAAGAAGGACGCCTCTATTTCCAAGAGCTCATGATCATTAATTTGAGCATGAATATGTCAATTTCTTGGGTCTTGCTATATGCCTTCAAAATGCACACGTAGATGAACGTCCTTGGAGAAAAACCTTGGCTCGACGTTTGCTGAAAACAGTCAGAGCTTCCAAGACTTGCATATGTTGGACATAGCAAAAGCTTGTTTTGGCAGTACCTATATAACTTCATCCCCCTCCTCAATCTTTCTACAGCACGGAAGGTATATCCACAGCATGTAGGTGGAGGGATAATCTTTACTTCAGCTTGCAGTTCAAAGATAAAGTATAAGAATGCATCGTTACATTTGGCTTGCCGGCGCATGTGCCACAAGCACATTGTTTCATGGTACTGGTAGGGCTTTGATTGCCGCACTGGTCCTGAAAGGGCTAGTTCTGAGGCTTATGACTAACTCATTTCAGCCCGGTGCACTTACTGGTCCTGGTAAGGTTTTGATTTAAAACAGAACGGTAGTGAAAACCCTATCCAACAATTTATCTTTGAAGAATCGGGTCGATGAACTTGGGTTACCTGCAGCACCACCAGGTCCAAGATCCAGCCTCTTGCGTGTTTTGCTATCTTGCACTCGCAGCCATGGCGTCCTTTTCACCTTGGATTCTTCCCAGAATTTAGCAATGGGCAGGGACGACTCTTTCTCGTTGCCTTCCCATGCGAAAATAGACTTCACAAAGTCCTGTGCATTTTCCATCCTTGCTTCATCTACTGAAACAAGGTGAGGGCCTGCTAAATTAAAGGGGGGGTCACAATTAAAGGGGGGATCACATTTATGGAGAGTAAGTTTTAATGATTGCCTAAAATCACATGGGGTTTTTGTTGTTTTTAATATAAAATTATATTCTCCATTGTACATACATAATCACAAATGGTTTACCAAAATACCCCTCTAAGTGGTTCTCCTTACATTCTCAAAATCCTAATATTTTGTCATAAATTCTCAAATTTCGAAATACCCCTTGTTCTGAGATTAAATATCTCCAAACATTAAAAGACTTGTAGCTTTTCATAAGAAGACTGATTGTCCTTTGATACAAGATGCTAAAACTAGAATTCGAGTTGGCTATGTAAGCTTTGGAGATGAATTGCTTCGTTATTTTTAAGACAAAGTTGCCTTTTATTGCGAGGTAATTTGTGACAAATTATATGCTAAGCATTCAAAACGGGTCTCAATTATAAAAAAGGAATAAATATTTAAAAATCTCAATTAATTTAAAAAAGGAGTAAAGATCTCAATTATAAAATAAGGAATAAAAATTAAAAATCTTGAACAATTCAACCAAATTAGATACAAGGTTATTTTGGGAATTTTTGAAAGTTGAGAGATATTTTGGGAATTTCCATAAATTAGAGAAGTATTTTGGTAATTTTTTGAAATAATATAGTGAAAAGTGCTCATTACACATTAGCATTTGAAACCAAAATAAAATAAAATAAAAACATTAAAAGGCAAAGAGACAATGAAAAACTAAAACAAAAGAATTTTAATGTCTTCACAAAAAAGGATATATTAAATAAGCATAGAAAATAATAGGAAAATTTACCAAAATACCCCTCAAATTTCAAAAATTCCCAAGATACCCTCAATATTCTGTCATAAATTCCCAAAATGCCCTTCAAACTTTCCAAAAGTCCCCAAATATCCCTGGTTGTGAGATTAAATTTCTCAAAGATAACAAAATTTGTAGCTTTACATAAGAAGACGCTAAAACTAGAATTTGACTTGAGTATGTAGGCTTTGGAGATAAATTGCTTCATTATGTTTGGACCTAGTTTCCTTTCTTTACAAAGCAATTTGTGACAAATTACATGTTAAGAGTTCAAAAACGGACCTCAATTGTCAAAAAGAAATCAAAATTAGACTATATTGAGCTATCCAACCAAAATAGGTTATGGGTATTTTGGGAATTTCCACAAATTAGAGGGGTATTTTGGTAGTTTTTCTAAAATAAAAAAACAATTTAATGAAATGAATTCTTGTGAAGTTCTTAAATGAAAGTACTCTTTATAAATCAGATTATAAACCAACAAGTATCGAATCAATACTCCACATCATGGATCAAACTCCTATGAATACACTCTAGATTTTATTCCTTTGTTCTTTAAAGCCAAACAATGAATGCAGCTTTGAGAAATAGTTTGAAAGGACATGATGTCTTTTTCTTCAAGACTTTTAAGGCTTCTTGAGGGACACATGTCTCACGACTAGAATTGAACGACCTTCATCCATACGGATACTAAGGCCTTTAACAGGCCAAAAATTAGCATGTCCCAAGGGGTAAGGTGTTAGTGATGCCTCCCCTTTTGCTAATGAAAAAGGAGAGGTTTTTTTTTTTGTTAAACATAGTGTTTACTACTACTTTATTGGTGGATAGAGGTAGTGAACATGTATTAAACCAGAGGATATCGAAAGAATCATGAACTTCAATAATGAAGGGTCGGGTTTCATAGAAATCTAATGATGATAAGGCAGAGGTTATGGGTGGTGGAGAGGAGGCCGCATGTGGTTGTTATGTCACTACCAACCAGGACCCAGAGGCCATCTTAATCCGACGATGCACATGATGTAGCTACTAGCCAATAGGGACAATGGCTAGCTACTCATGATGTTTGTTAACTCTTAAGACCAATGATTGGCAAGTAATAGCTGCAAAGAGGGTGGCACTACAGCGAATGATGTGGGTAGGACCAGGCAGGTGCTGGCCAGACCTTTGCAGTTCGTGTTGTGGGTGATGCTTGTTTTGTTTGATGCCATGTTGGCCCACTTTTAGCTGGCACCCACCTGCATAGCGATGGACACATGGCTCATGTTCGCATTGTCTGTGGCCCGCGAAGCTAGGCATTCCACTCGTGACCTTCTCGACACAGTCGGTAGCCAGCTTTGCTTCTTTGTTCATGATCACGAATGGATTGTACAAGGGCCCTTTCAAAGGGATGGAAGACGTTCTCTCTCTCTCTCTCTCTCTCTCTCTCTCTCTCTCTCTCTCTCTCTCTCTCTCTCTCTCTCTCTCTCTCTCTCTCTCTCTCTAAAACTATCTCCCTCTGTCACCAGAGCCCCTCATCCCGATGCCCTTCCTCTCCAACACCGATGTGAACAGCTTTGCTCGCTGCTACGACCAGTCGGACATCATGTCCTACTTCGTCATCAGCAAACAGGGAAGTTGGCAAGGTTGGCATGGAGAAGGAGTGTGTGCTCTTGTGTTTTGTATGCACACGCATGCATGTAGTTTTTATTACACTCCTCACCTACGCATTTGGGATTCCTTTCCCCATGGGCCGCAACACACACACATACACCTTCATTACTCTCTCTCTCTCTCTCTCTCTCTCTCTCTCTCTCTCTCTCTCTCTCTCTCTCTCTCTCTCTCTCTCTCTCTCTCTCTCTCTCTCTCTCTCTCTCTTTTATGTGTGTGTGTGTGTATGTCTAGTGTCGATCGTAGATTCACACAGCCTCTAAGCTCTTGCTCTCTAAAATTCTCTAATAGGAAGTGCTCCTATAATTTGAAAGTAAGAGAGTAATGATTGCGTAAGTTGTGAAATTTAAGTATAATGATGGGGAGGTTATGACCCCTTCCTTCGTGCAACGCAACTAGCTCAATATCGCGCTCGTGTCCTCTGTGTGTGTGTGTGGAGAGAGAGAGAGAGAGAGAGAGAGAGAGAGAGAGAGAGAGAGAGAGAGAGAGAGAGAGAGAGAGAGAGAGAGAGAGAGAGAGAGAGAGAGAGAGAGAGAGAGAGAGAGAGAGAGAGAGAGAGAGAGAGAGAGAGATGTACCACGGCCCCATTCGCCATGTAATGTGTGGTGAGAGAGATTGCAGTTGCAACTGAAAGAGAGAGATATAGAGATGAATGTGTGCTCGTGGAAGAGATTTTATGTTATTTGTTCACCCTCATTCTTTTAAATATCTAATTTCTTGTTAGATTCTTATCAACACTTTTGACGAGCTCAAGCACCACACCCTCCTCGCCCTCGCAGATCAGCACCCCCTCCCCTTATAATAGCGATTGTCCCCATATTGATGGTGCATACACCCTCTACCGCAAGTTGGCTCTACAAGTTCGAATTGAAGTTCGTCCTATATGTCTCTTTTGGTAGTCTTTCTCCACAAAAAAAAAGGAGATCCGCATTAAATTGTCCAGGCATCCTTTTCTTATGGATTACTTGTCCTAACCTCATCTATGGCGAGTCTCCAAAGTTCAACGAGGAGTTACTCCATCGTGTCAAGGATCGATCCTTATTTGTCTCTTGGGCTCCCCACCTCAAAGTCCTCAATCACCCATCATTGGGGGTGTTTTTTTCCAACATGGTTGGAACTCCAATATCGAGGCAATCACTACAAGAGTGCCCATTGCCAATGATTACTTGTTTGTATGTGCAAATACAACACACATGCATGCATGTGTGTATGGGTGTGTGTGTGTGTGTGTGAGTGTGTGTGTGTGTGTGTGTGTGTGTGTGTGTGTGTGTGTGTGTGTGTGTGTGTGTGTGAGAGAGAGAGAGAGAGAGAGAGAGAGAGTGAGAGAGAGAGAGATTTTTACAACGTGTACTAAATTTCTATGCATAACAATTAACCAAGTTCAAATATTTTATGGGAACAGGCCTCGTGATTGTCACTTGTTATAATGCAGAAGTGTTTGGAAGAATATGAAGAGCTATGTAGCACTATTTTTGGAAATTTGTGTTTTCGCAAGGAATCATGGGAGAGTTAGAATGTATTGCAATTTTCCATTCATTGAGACATAGATCGAAGTGTTTTCCTATGGAATCATGGGGGAGTCCAGTATGTGGCAAACATATAGGACATGGGAGAGTCAATGTTGAGACATAGAATGGAAATTTGTGTTTTCCTTTGGAATCATGGGAGAGTCCAAACATGGGAGATTAAATGTCGATACATAGATGGAAATTTGTGTTTTCCTTTGGAATCATAGATATAAATTCTTGTTTTCATTTGGCTCTAAACACGCGACCCTTCCATGATTATCTATGAAATTTTTGTTTTCCTCTGGAGCCAAATTTCATAGATAATCATGGGAGATCCAAATACTCGCTCCAAAGGAAAACACAAATTTCGTAGATAATCATGGGAGAGTCTAGTATTTGGCTCTAGAGGAAAACACAATTTTCATAGATAATCATTGGAAAGTCCGTTATTTAGAGCCAAAGGAAAAGACAAATTTCATAGATAATCATGGGAGTCCAGTATTTAGAGAAAAATGAAAACACAAATTTCATAGATAATCATGGGAGAGTCCATTATTTAGAGCCAAAGGAAAAAAAATATTTTATAGATAATCAGGGGAGAGTCGAGTATTTAGAACCAAAGGAAAACACATAGTTATATCTATGATTCCAAAGGAAAGCACCAATTTCCATCTATGTCTCAGCATTGATGCTCCCATGTCTGGACTCTCCCTTGATTCCAAAGGGAGACACAAATTTCCATCTATGCCTCAACATTGCCTCTCCCATGCCTAGTATGTTTGCCACGTATTAGACTCTCCCATGATTCCATAGGAAAACACAAATTTCCATCTATGTCTCAATGAATGGAAAATAGTAATACATTTTGGAGTCTCCCATGATTCCATAGGAAAACACAAATTTCCATCTATGTCTCAATGAATGGCAAATAGTAATACATTTTGGAGTCTCCCATGATTCCACACAAAAACCCAAATTTCCATATGTATCTCCCGTAGACATGTAGTAGTGTTAGTGTGTATACGCGCTTCACCAGGGGCACTTTTCTCCCACTGGGTTTTTCCCCCTGGACATCCGGTGTGAAAGGACACCTTATCTCTTAGGGTTTCATATAAGCTTTGTAGCTCTGAGTTTGTATACTCTATTATTCTAATACAGAGAGATAGACTACAGAGATCTCGTACGCAAGCTCTGTGTCTTCTGCTTCTCCATCTTCTTCCTACTCTGAGTTGTTGTCTTCCTTCTGTTTCTTGTTTCATCATCTTCAACAATTGGTATCAGAGCTTGGTGATTTCCAGAGCCTCTACTTGCGTTTTCGCGTCCGCGCGCGCAATCGCAGTTTTCAGGCAGTTTTCGAAAAATTTGCTCGTGGGAGCATCCTCGACGTTCCGAGAGTATTCTGATCAGGCGACCAGGGGTTTTACCCCCCTTTCGAAGCCGTTCGAGCCCTCAGAATTTTGTTCTGATCAGCGTAGCAGAAGTTACTTTTCGGAGGCGTTTAGATCGAGAGGGTGTGCTTTTTGACAGATTTTCTTCAGGTAAACAGTTCTTTTGGGAAGCAGCTTGTCTTAGCTTTGTGCTGAGATTTTGTGTAGATTTTTGCTTGGATTGGAGAGGAGATTTGTGAATCTCTTGGAGGTTCTTTTTCTCTCTTGTGTGCATCCACAGTATGGCTCAATCTACGGAGAAAGAGATTTTTGGTGCGTTTACATCCGAAGACAAATTGGATGGTACCAACTATTCTCTTTGGTCTTTTATGGCCAAAAATGTTTTGGTTGGTAAAGGATTGTGGGATTATGTATCTAGAGATGAAGTTCGTCCAGGTAGCATTGCACCTGCCACGCCTGGTCGTGGTGCAGCTGTTGGTGCAGGACCCTCACAAGTCACTCCAGAGCAAAAGAGATGGGATACTAAAGATGCACAGGCTATGGCTGTGATTGCCTTAACCATAAAAAGGACAATCACACCACATATCAGATCTTGCAGAACTTCTGAGGATGCTTGGAAAACTCTGCAAGCTATGTTTGGAGGAAGAAATGCTGCCAGAATAGAGTTTTTGAAGAAACAACTTGACAAAATACAGATGGACGAAGGTGACGATATTGTCGAGCATCTTACAAAAATCAGGGATCTTAAAGAGCAATTTCTTAGCATTGATGAAGTGATTCTAGAGAAGGACTTGGTTTCCAAAACACTCAATTCACTACCACCATCTTATTTGACTTTTCAGACTTCTTTGACTTTGTCTTTGCGAGCTAATCCTGAGCCTCTTCATTTTGAAGAGTTAGTGGCTTTGCTATTGCAGGAGGATCAATCACGTAAGAACAATTCTTTACAGGTGGATGGTATGGATCATGCTCTTGTTGTACATAACAAAAGCAAGGGTAAAGAGAGTGCTCATCACTCCAAGTTTGGTGCAGAACAGTCTTCAGAGAAGTCTAAAGGTGATTCCGACAAGTCCAAGAAGAAAGGTAAATGTCACTACTGCAAGAAACCTGGTCACTACATTAGTGAGTGTAAAAAGAAAATTGCTAAAGAAAAGAAGAAAGAGTCAAGTTTGGTTGTTTCAGCTTCTGGTGATTCTTCTACAGCTAAAGAAGAGTCTGCAAACTTTGTGCAGGATTCTTATGCTTTCGTAGTATGTTCAGATTTTTTTGCTTACAGTGTTGACAAGACACAAATGATTTGGTACTTTGATAGTGGTGCATCCAGGCATATTACTTCAAGAAAGGATTTGTTTTGTTCATTGGATGCAGCTCCAGCAGGAAAGAAGGTGACATGTGCAAATAATGCTTCTTATCCAATCAAAGGCGTTGGTAAGATTTTGATTACCATTTCAGATGGTTCAGATTTATGCTTGCCAGATGTCTTATATGTTCCAGGGATCAAGAAGAATTTGTTGTCTGTATCCTCTCTTGCAAAAAATGTTCTTCGGGTCATTTTTGAGGATGACAGATGTGTTGTACGAGATCGAGAGAATGGTTATTCTCTTATCACTACAGGTACGCTGGAAAATGGACTATTTGTGCTAGATCGTTATGAAAAGCAGATTCAGTTATGTATTGCAGAAACAAAGACTCAGACCATGCAGGATGCTGAGTTGTGGCATGCTAGATTTGGGCATGTTAGTTATGGCAGTTTGATGACTTTACAACGTCATAATATGGTGCATGATTTGTCTTTATTGGAGATGCCACCAAGACATGTATGTGAAGGTTGCGTTCTTGGAAAGATGCACAGATTTGCATTTTCGCAGGATGGTTCAGTTAGAGCGACACGAAAGTTGCAGCTTGTACACGTGATGTATGTGGTCCTATGAGGACGCCATCTATAGGAAACAGCCTTTATTTTGTGACCTTCATTGATGACTTTTCCAGGTGTATCCACTCAAAGCAAAGTCAGATGTGTTTGCAGTTTTTCAACATTATGTCGCCATGGTTGAAAATGAAACAGGTTGCAAAGTACAGACTCTTCGTACTGATCGAGGAGGTGAATACATGTCAGGTGCATTTAAGGATTTTTTGGGAAAGAAATGCATTAAACACCAATGCACTATGCCATACACACCACAACAGGATGGTGTTGCAGAAAGGAAGAACATGTCTTTAATGGAGACGGCTAGATGTATGCTCAAGGCTAAGAGTTTGCCTCATAAGCTATGGATGGAGGCAGTTGCTTGTGCAGCACATGTTTTGAACAGGTGTCCTACTCGTGCCTTGAAGACCATTACTCCATTTGAAGCTTGGTATGACAGAAAACCTTCAGTCAGTTATCTTCGTGTTTTTGGTTGTCTTGCTTATGCTCACATCCCTCAGCAGTTATGTGGGAAGCTTGATGATAAGGCAATCAAATGTATATTTGTGGGGTACAGTAGTGGAAGTAAAGGTTATAGACTTTACAATCCTGCTACAAACAAGATTTTTGAAAGTCGTGATGTAATTTTTGCAGAAACTACTGCTCAACCTATGGTTGCTTTTGATGTACCGCATATGCAGACACATGATGTATTTGAAGGTTTGCTTCCTTCTTTTGTGGAGAATCAAGAATCACAACAGGTTGATAATCTTGATCAATCTTTTGATCAGCATGTGACACCTCATGATGTAGAGGAAATTGTGCGTGAAGAGCAAGAAGTTCTCAGGGAAGAAAGAACCTTGCCTAAATGGGTTCAGAAAACTTTGCAGGATAGCAAGTTGGATGCACCGTTGCCACGAAAAACACGTGCTGGTACTACTTTTGGTAGAGAGCAAGTAGATTTGGCTTGCTTTAGCACTCTTTGTGATGCAGATGAGCTTGATTCGTTTGAACAAGCTTTAGAGTGTGTTCATTGGAAAGATGCTATGCAGCAAGAAATTGATTCTATTCATAAGAATCATACATGGGATCTAGTGGATTTGCCTACAGGTAAAAAGCCTATTGGTACAAAGTGGGTTTTTAAGGTAAAAAGGAAACAAGATGGTACTGTTGATAGGTACAAAGCAAGGCTTGTGGCAAAAGGCTATGCGCAACAGAAAGGCATAGATTATGATGAAACCTTTGCTCCTACTTCTCGTGCGTCCACAGTTAGATCACTAGTTGCAATTGCTGCTCATCATGGTTGGAAAGTGCATCAGTTGGATATCAAAACTACTTTTTTGAATGGTGATTTGTAGGAAGAAGTTTATGTAAGTCAACCAAGTGGTTTTGTTGTAAAAGGTCAAGAGCAAAAGGTATGTAGATTGCGTAAAGCTTTGTATGGTCTCAAACAGGCTCCAAGAGCATGGTATGAGAAGATACATACTTATTTGATTGGCCAGGGATTTCAGAATAGTCCAACAGAAAGTACTTTGTATGTCAAAAAGAGAGATGGAGTTCTCATTATGCTAACACTTTATGTGGATGATATTCTTCTTACATGCAATAATGCAGATGAAATTGAAGCGTTTAAAGATGCTTTGAGAAAAACCTTTGAGATGTCTGATCTTGGTTTGCTACATTATTACTTGGGTATTCAGTTTGTGCAATCAGAGGATGGCATATACATGTTGCAGGCAAAATATTTGCATAAAATTTTGGACAAGTTTGGTATGCAAAATTGTAAGCCAATCTCTACACCCGTAGAAACTGGATCAAAGTTGAGCATGCACGATGCTGGAGAACCTTTTGATGTACATACTTATGCAGCAGCCGTTGGTTGCTTGATATATTTGGCAGGCAACACTCGTCCAGACATTCAATTTGGGGTTTCACAAGCAAGTAGATTTATGTACAACCCAGGTATGCATCATTGGCAGGCCGTGAAGCGCATACTTCGTTACCTTTCAGGTACCCCTAATCTTGCCATGTTCTTTCCAAGGGGGGATATGTATGGAAAGCACAGTTCTATGCAGCTTCTTGGTTACAGCGATTCAGATTGGGCTGGTGATTTTGACACACGACATTCCACAAGTGGCAATTGTTTTTTCTTGGGAAATGCATGTATATCTTGGCTAAGCAAGAAGCAACCCACAGTGGCTACATCAACTTGTGAAGCTGAGTACAGGGCAGCTTTCACGGCAACAGTTGATTGTGTATGGATACGCAGGTTATTGGCAGATCTTTGTGAGTGTCAACAGGCACCCACTACCATTTTCACTGACAGTCAGAGTGCTATGGCAGTTGCAAGGAATCCAGTATTTCATGCAAGAACAAAGCACATAGAGGTTCACTACCACTATGTCAGGGAAAGGCTACATGCAGGGGAGATCACACTAACTTACTGTCCTACACAAGATAACATTGTAGATCTATTTACAAAGGCGTTATCACGAGAAAAGTTTGAAGCTTTCCGAAAAGCTTTGGGCTTACTCTCATACACATGATGATCTGCTACCTTGTACGGATTCACACTATCACTACAGGGGGGATTTGTAGACATGTAGTAGTGTTAGTGTGTATACGCGCTTCACCTAGGGCACTTTTCTCCCACTGGGTTTTTCCCCCTGGACATCCGGTGTGAAAGGACACCTTATCTCTTAGGGTTTCATATAAGCTTTGTAGCTCTGAGTTTGTATGCTCTATTATTCTAATACAGAGAGATAGACTACAGAGATCTCGTACGCAAGCTCTATGTCTTCTCCTTCTCCATCTTCTTCCTACTCTGAGTTGTTGTCTTCCTTCTGTTTCCTGTTTCATCATCTTCAACATCTCCTACGGACTCTACTTTTAGAAAATTCATTTATGGAATGGATACTTAGAGTGGAGAGAGAGAGAGAGAGAGAGAGAGAGAGAGAGAGAGAGAGAGAGAGAGAGAGAGAGAGAGAGAGAGAGAGAGAGAGAGAGAGAGAGAGAGAGAGAGAGCAAAGGACAACCTCCTACCAGCATTCGAGAAAAAAGAGGGATTGAAGGGAGCTAGCATCTCAAGAAGATGCCTCAAGTTTGCCCACATGCACACATAGTGGAAACATAAGATGTATAGGGGCGTCATCATACATCCCTATATATTGAGTCCTTTTCCCCATTTCATTATGGGGAATCTTCAAAATTCCATTCCATCCTCAAGCCTCACTAAATTTATCTTTCATCTCAAGTGCAATTTGACAGGAGCTTGAAATTGAGCTTGTCACTTCACGCTCAAACTGAGCATTCTGCTATTTTGGCCAATCCACCATGGGATGCTACTTGTGGGCTCTATGAGGCAATGCGTTTTTTTTAAAAATCTTCCTATCCTCGTTCCTCCCTCCTGCTGCATTTCGTATGATATAGCACGCACCTTAAGCACAAACAGACTCCACAAGGAAAGGATTAAGGCCCGGGGTGTCACTCATTAATGGATATGTGTGCTCAAGTGATTATTAATAATATCCCTATATATATTATATTGACAATGTGTGACATTTTTAGAATCCTCACCCTCCTTTACTGTATACATAAAATTCTACATTTTGGAGTATTAATAGTCCTCTTTCATTAACTCACATAATATGATGCACATTTTGAAAAGCCCCAAGGACTACATTAGGATAGCCTTGTGCTCCTCCCCGATTTATATGAATAGGGCCCCTCATGCCACCGTCCTAATTCCGTGTTCCATAGGACCCTTGTCCTCACATTACTTCCCCCTAGGAGAAAATATTTTGTCCTCGAAAACAAAGGTGAGAAATTTCTTCTTGAGAGCACCAATGTTTTCCCAAGTGGACCTTCTTAAGGTTTATCTTTCCACTTGAGTAGTACTTGATTTCGTGTCTGTATCTCAAAAGAATCCATGATTTGTTGAGTGAAAGGAATTTTCTATGGCGAAAAGGCCTCTAAACACGGCCAGGCTATTGGGCTTGAAGGTGTGTCTGCAAAAATGGGCTCTAACCAAAAAAAGGCTCAAAGCTAGGGCTAGGTCCGTGGGAAGGGGTTCTTAACAAGAGGCTCAAGGCTAAAGGACCTTTGGGGCAGGTATGGGAAGGAGGCCCTTGTAAGGGATGGACAGTCAAGCAACCGGGTAGGCCTTCGAGAAATGGCAAAAGAATCACTGAGTGAGAACCACCCCTTGCGGAGCCGATTTAGCTTTGAATTTTAGTTGATCGTGGGATAGTCCGCACGTGTTGCTTCTTCTAAAAATAGCAATTGAACCCACAACCATGAGGGAGAGAACACCCTATTATTAGCAAGCTAACCGGATGCCAAAAAATAAATTGTTAACCTTTACATTCACTCTTGAGATACTCGAAATTATGAGTATGGCAAAAAAAAAGAAAAGGAAAAAGATATGTTCACAAAAAAGCTGCTCAATTATTGCGATCGTAATATTCTTTTACATCATAGATCATTTTCGTTGATCACTATATATAGATAAGTATAATGTAAAGGTAGGATGGACATCTAAGGTCCAAGTACAAGGACGATCGATAGTGAAGGGGATCGGGGAGCACCACAGACGGAGAGTGAGAGAGAGAGAGAGAGAGAGCGAAGGAGACACACACGATGTGGGTGGGGAGACTCCAAAGAGTGAGCAGCCCCCTATACACTTATGCTATGTATAAGGTATACAAGTCAGTGGGCGCCCAGACTCTGGGCGACCGGGCAAGGCACAGACGCCTATACCCCAACAACCTCCCACTTAAAGGCGACTGTGCCTTTAAGCAAGGGAACCTAGTCTAAAGACTACAAAAGGCGAGAGAAAACCGCTCTCAACCGATGCCCACTGGCTGGCTGTGATCGTGTGCATCCGGCTGTCCTGCTCCCGTGTAAGTCCATACACCACCAGACGTACCGCACACGTACTGCAAGTATGTACGCAATACCTGCATATCTCCCTCGTGCACTATGCCATCATCAATCAACAAACGACTGACAACCCCAACTGCAAATGCTCCCACTGCAGCTGCGATATCCGGTCTCAAGATCAGCATCTCATACATGAGACCACTGAATGCCGATGCAATGCTAGCGGGCCCTGCTAGCTCTACGGAGCATGCATCAACATATATATCCCTGGCAATAGGCATCTCTGACTGACAAGGCGTGTCAGCCACATGCATCTCCTGACTGTCCACAAAAGACGTGTCTGCTGGAAGACATATCCTGCACAACTATATCCCCATGCTCACTGTTGAGCATAGAAAGGAATGATTGCATAATCGCTGACATCTCAGTCTCCTCTGCAATCATCCACTGCAAACATGACCACTCAATCTGTTGTGACTCACTAGAGCTCTCATGCTCTAACTCCGTATGCATAGACTCTTGCACAACGTCCTCTTGTCGTGACTCACTAGAGCAAGACCGCTCTACCTGTCTATCCTGCATAGAAGTATCTCGCACAATTGACTCTCTTCTTTGCTCAGTCAGTAGCAAAGCATGCATGTCTGACTCTGTCACCTCTCTGTGTGACTGCTCAAGTCGTGCCCCAACTGTGTGCACAACGAGCTCACTACTCTGCACTCCATGCAAAGTACCCTGCAACCCATGAGCAAAAGAGACTCGCCTGCTCTCTCGCTCTCTACCTGGTTGCGTGATCACAGAGACAACACTGTCTCTCGCGTGATCCACATGCAATGGGTAACCTGTACCACTCCTGGCACCTCTCGCAATCACTAGCGAACCCAAATGCATCACAAAATCTTGCTCTCGTAGCGAAATCTGACATCCACAATCTCTAAGCTGACCAATCGAGATCAAACTCACTGTCAAATCTGGTACATAGCGCACATGTCGTAACAAGTAAGATGCACCACTCGGTAATGACAGTCTCACATCTCCTGCACCTGCTATCCATCGGTCAAACGTACACTGCCAAGCATCCCCCTAGAATAGCTACAAAACCATGCACGATGCGGCATGACATGAAACATAGCATCTGCGTCTAGCAACCACTGCGAAGGGAGTGCACTATCCACATGTATAGCATCTCGTGCATAGCTCGAGGTAAAAGTGACATCCCCGTCACTAGTATACTCCGACACTACATGTGCCTCAACTGTCAAAGCAACTGAGTCCATGGCATCACTACATACATCTTTGAGACTGCCATGTCTCCTACAACGTCACATACGACGAAAACAACGCCGTCTAACGTGTCCAGAATGACCACAATACCAACATGTCACCTGTCGGCGTGCTCGTGAATGTACATGTCTCACACGAGTCCGTGATGACTCAGATCTATCATACATATCATGTAATCTGCACCAAAGTGCTCTCGAAGTAGTCTCATACATAACAAGAGCATATACAGATTCCACAAGGTGCAAAGAGAGTGTAGATAGTGCCATCTCCTCTAGCTCTTGCCACTGATCGTCAGACATGTTTGAAGGTCTTCCTGCATCACCACTCAATGGTCGATGCAACCCTCGCTGTGTCAATGCGTCAAGCATACACTCTCTCCATGCCGCAAAGTCTGACCCATCAAACATGCGCATCTGTGAGAGGTCACAATCTGATCGATCACCTGTCTCTGCCATGAGCACAATGTAGCAAACTAGAAAGCAAAACCACCTCACCAACAACACCTGGAAACTGTCTACAAATATGGCCAGAAACACAATGTAAAACCTGTGAGACACACTCCAAAATAGAGCTCCCGCAATGTCAATACAAGCCTCGCATGCTCTAGTATCACACTGCAATCTGTGAGCTAATCACCAAGCCCACACTATGCGGTATTGATGCATACATACGCACAAATCTCCCACCTGCAGAGAACACCGCACACAAATGCTGAGTGCAACCCGCAATCTCTACCTAGATCACATAAATGATACGCATAAAACTCCTGGGAAAATTTCGCCAGAGTTTCGACGCACAATGGCTATCAACACAAAATAACCATTGTCCTGCAAGCTCAATACAATGAGCAATCAATGTGCATCAAACTACACTCAACATACATGCATAAGCTCTGCAAAACTATGGCAAACAATGCTCGAGATCACAAGACTCTCCCACCCGAGAGCAAACCACTGTCTCAAGCAAAGAAAGATACACAACTCACTCTTGCGAGAGTGGATACAAAAACACAAAACTGTGTCCAAACTGACAAAACCTGTCAAAGTGAGAGTAAACACTCGATCACAAACTATGGCGAGAATCTGGGAAAAATCGGACAGAATTTTCCCTGAAAACTGAGCAAAAACTCAAGTACAATCTCTACCATAAACCATAACACTACTCAATGCCAATGAGTAGAAATGCTAAAATGGCTCCACATTTTCACATACAATGGCAATCCGCACTCAACGTACATCAACGGAGTGACCGCGCATAAGCAAGCGCCAAAAGATTTGCAATCCGGAAACTTGATCAATGCGAAAACAATGCTCTCAAGAGAGCTCACCGGCACTTGAAAGTGCTCGCCAAAATGCATGTATAGTGGGCATCAACCATGCGCCATAACCATATGCAAACCATCCGCAAAGACCATGAATCCAAGCACAAAATCACTGCCAAAGTATTTTGTGAAAACCAGTGAAAGAAGCTCCACCTGTGTGCTCCAAAAAACTGTGTCTCTCAAGAGACCGCTTCGGTGGTGTGTAAACGCCTCCGTACTTCGTTGCCCAAGTCTACCAAAAAACCCTCAAACCACAATCTTAACACAAGCTGCAATTGTATCTTCAGCTCAGAATTTATGCACTCAACTTCAAGCATCTCCCATGCTTCCAAAAGTGCATCAAACTCGCACACAATGCGACAACAAAAAATCTGGAATTTTTGTATACAGTCAGTCTGAGCCGAATATCAGCAAAACGGTGAGGAATTTGCAAAAAATTTCTTCTGCAAAAATGTAGACCACGTCGAAACGGATGGGCATAGCAGATAGAATTCTCAGATCTGCATTCTACAAGGAGAAAAACGAATCTGAAAACTGTGCTGCTGCGCACACAGTTTTAGGGCAGCACCTTCACTTACACACAATCTTCCACACTCCTTTCTGAGCTTCCACAAGATCATACATCACTCTCAACTGAGCTCACAAGCTCCCATTGCATTCTCACAAAGCTTCCAAGCTTTCTTAATCTCTCTACCGTCGAGAGCGAGCGAGCTATCGCCTCGAAGCTCTCAAAGCCGTCGTGCTCTCCGCGGTCACCATAGCTCTAATACCAATTGAAGGGGATTGGGGAGCACCATAGACGGAGAGTGAGAGAGAGAGAGAGAAGGAGACACACACGATGTGGGTGGGGAGACTCCAAAGAGTGAGCAGCCCCCTATACACTTATGCTATGTATAAGGTATACAAGTCAGTGGGCGCCCAGACTCTGGGCTGCCGGGCAAGGCACAGACGCCTATACCCCAATAGATAGTTCACATTCGTGTATTTTCACTTAAATTTATATTATCTATTAGAAAGGAAAGAGTGAGGCTCCACGTGGTTGTAAATCCTTGCAAATCTCCTTTCAACATGGCATGGCCAATCTACCTTAATCTCTTCCACCGTGGGCTACCAGCACAACACACACCATTCAAACAGAGTTGCCAGTGCACAAGCATCTGATTCCAGCACTTGCCTTGAAAAAGCAGGCGTAGTAAGTGCTGCCCAACACATGTGATAAAAGATTGTGAGATCTTATCGTATGCAATGCAAGATATTAGCGGCAGCTCGAGTATTGTGGAAGCCTGAGAGAGAGAGAGAGAGAGAGAGAGAGAGAGAGAGAGAGAGAGAGAGAGAGAGAGAGAGAGAGAGAGAGAGAGAGAGAGAGAGAGAGAGAGAGAGAGAGAGATAATGTAGCATGCTTTGCGTGCATCCATGATGCTATTTGTGTCTCCTTATGGGGTGAAAGTCGAGACTCTCTCTCTCTCTTTCTCTTTCTCTTTCCCTCTCTAGGTGACGACTCTGATATCTTTGATATCCCCCTTGAGAGCTAGCTCCTCAATCTTTTTCCTTGCATGACCTGCATGTTGTACATTTATTCTCAATCTGTTTCCTTGCATGACCATGCTTCGGCTGGGTGGGGTGGATCGCTTTTTGGTCTACAGCTAGCTACTATGATCCACCTCTCAATTTCCATTTCCAATGGCGGCTGAGCTAGAAAGCATTAAGAAAAGTTTGGACTCAAATTTGGGCCTTGTAAGAAATGCCATGTCAGCGTAGAGAGAGATAATAGAAAATTCATTTTAACCCTTTTTCATACATGTTTTCTAAAATCTGGATATCTTATTCATGCAAGGTAGGTTTATTAAAAAACCCAAAAAGTATTCCAGTCATGATAACACTTCACTGTGCGCGGCGGCTACTGAGTTCAATGTCAAATATCTTAATCTTCTGCGTTTTTTAAAACAAAGCTCTGTTTCCTCGCCTCCTTCTTTCCCCCCATTCCCTCGCGCATTCTCTCTCGCGCGCACGATATCCAAATTGCCATTCTTCTAACGCCCCCACCTGCTTCTGCACATGGTTTTGATCAGTCATGTCTCAGTTGACACTTGTAGCTTCTCCACGAAAAACTTCTACGAGGAATAGGAGAGATGCGGATCACATGCACATAGAGCTCTCACGAGGGTATGAACCCCTCTGCAAGAAAAACAAGGAGCAGACACTTTCAGAAGCTTTGGAGGAGAACTTAAGATCACAGGTCATGAAAAATGTAGACCTTTGGCTAGATGGCATAATGTATCCAAAACATCCCGTCACAAACTCCACTCCACCTTTTAAGGATATTACATCTTTAGTGAACTATGTCGGAGATGGCCACCATGGCTTGTATGGCTACACTAAGCAGTTGACTGCAAGAAATGAGGTTTTCCAACAAGAGAGAGAGATATTGTATACAGCGAGAATGTCTACTTACACCAGAAAGTCATGCAATGTACTAAACAGGTTGAAGGAAGCAAGGAGACCATCAAGGAGCTTACACAACAACTTAGAGAAAAAAAAACAGCGCTAGGTCTTCACCAAAGAGAAAGAAAACTAAGAGACATCGAGGACTTGAAAATTGGCTCGGGAGGAATCAAGAAAAGAGTGCAAGCCATCAAGTGAGTACATCTATCCTTCTTAAGTTTACATTCATAAACTCTCACATCTCTTACTGCTAGCATGCTTGTGCATATCTTTGCTTCACCCTGACAAATAAATGGAGCGCAGCACAACCACCTCCTCGGCCCATTATGGGCTCATATGAATCACAAAAACATAGCTGGCCTCTTGAATGATAAGCCTATGGTAAGATCGTTGCTAAACAACTTCATCCAAAATTGATTGAACGTTTGGTAAACCCAATAAGGGATATGCTGCCATTTTCAAGTATGTAGCATCATTTGTAATGTTGCTCCACTAGAAAAGGGTTTTGATTCCTAACTCCTCTTACTCAGGTCTGTGCAAAGACAAGTCAAAAAGTTCCGCATCCAGCACACCCTACTTCCAAACCCTTTCTCTATTCAAAAAACAAGACGTGAAGTCAATGAGGAGGTGCTTCAAAAGCTAGGAAGTCCTTTCCACATTGAATTGACATACAAATTGCCAAAAGGAGAAGAAATGGTCTATGACAATTATAACAATACTTTTTATGATATGATCGCGCTGCAGTCATACATGTTGCAGTTGTTCGATGTTACGTCTGAAGAGTGCAACGGCGTCCTGAAGTTTGTCATCAAGCTAGATGAGTGCGAGCTTGTAAAGAAGATAAAGGTTGAGCGAGTCACAAGCACATTATGAATAGAGCTCTGTATGCAAGCATTGGACCAGATGATCCTCGAAACTTTAGTGTGCAATCTGAGCACAACATTTTCCTTCAAGGTACATACAAGTTATGTTTAAGATAATTTATCGTTAAGTTTTAGTTGAATGCTTTCAAATGTGCATTATAATAAGTTCAAAATTATATTTTCAGGTGCCCACTGAGAACTTCAATATATTGAATTGGGTTTTTCATCAAACAATACTAGAAACAATAAGCGAACAGAGAAATGGAAAGAAATTGGATGTGGAGGGCATGAGATCCTACAATGTAGAGTGGCACATGGCTGGAGACCTAAAAACCTTGAAATGCATGTACAATGTTTCCAAAGGAGCAACTAGAGTGCTTCGTTAGCTATGTTCCATCGAATTGAAATCGAACAAAATATTGGAAACTGAGAGAGAGAGAGAGAGAGATTTCATGAAAGCATGTTAGATTATTCTACCTGAGAGTGTTTGGGATACCGATCGTCATGGTTTAGTCGTGTACCTCCGCATAAATTGGTTACCGATCGTAGTGCTTCAGAGGGGTACCTCGCCAAAAACCACAAGGAGTGTTAAGAGTTTTGTCAAGCTCAATGTTCATGATCATACAAGATGTCAATGTTATTAATTGTTTGTACGTTGTTCCATTTTTATGTTAAAAAAAAAAAAGAAAACATGCAAGTTTCGTTGCATGGGGGATTTGCACAGTCCTCCCCAATTTTTATAATACGAGGGAACGTGCCATTCCCATGGCATCGTGCAATTTTCAGTGTATTCATTAACTGCATTCTGAGTGTCAAAAATCAGAAAATAATAATGCTTACTCACCGTGCAATTGAATGTCTATCGCCAATGGACTTCCTTGTATCAACGATGTTGGGCATCTCCTGCACTTAACCCGCTGCAAGAGACGACATCCCTGGGAGGATACCCTTCAAGAAGATTTTGTGCTATTGTGAGAACACCACATTTTGTATACATATCGATCAAACCACCAAGCAGCATGAAATTGTACTCCCAACAACGTTGACTAGCGATCATATCGTGAATTCTAATATCTATGGCTGTGTACGTCATTGCATCTGTTGACCCGCGTGCCTTCTAGATTCCTGTGTAGGCGTAGTTGATTGCATCTGGATAGAGACCCTTTCTGCGATCTGTTTTGCACAACCTGTAATCAATCCATTTCAAGAGGCGACATTCCGGAAACGAAACTCCTCAAGCACTTTTTCTGCCCATATCAGCTTCTTGCGTGGAGCTA
Source organism: Adiantum capillus-veneris (assembly GCF_014529385.1). Lineage (NCBI taxonomy): Eukaryota > Viridiplantae > Streptophyta > Polypodiopsida > Polypodiales > Pteridaceae > Adiantum > Adiantum capillus-veneris. The sequence continues at coordinate 28,001,725 of NC_140931.1, read as the reverse complement.
CATGCCTTCATGCATGTGTACATGATTGCATCTGGAGAGAGGCCCTTGCTTCGCATCTGTTGAAAACAAAATAGAGCTTGATGGCCCTGCCCTTGTGGAGCAAATCATGCAATCAGCACATTCTAAGAGTCAACACTCGGGACACGAAGCTCCTCGAGCACTTGCGCAAAGGCACATGCCTTGAATGAATTTGGAGAGACATACTTGCTTTGCGTCCGCTAAAAACAACCTACAACTTTCTTGCCTTGCTCTTGTTGTGCACATCCCGCAATCAGTGCATTCCAAGGGGTAGACATTCCGGACAGAAAACAGCTCTAGCACTTTTTGTGCTCTCTCAAGCACACCACATTTGGCATACATATTGATCAAGACAGTCCCATGCATGGCATCTACTTTCAACAACCATGTTCTTGTTGTGCACATTCCGCGATCAATGCAGTTCAAGAGGCGACATTCCGGATAGGAAGCTGCTCAAGCACATTTTGTGCCCATAATAGCTTCTTCAGTAGAGCTACATGCCTTCATGCATGCGTACGTGATGCATCTGGAGAGAGGCCCTCACTTCGCATCTGTTGAAAATAGAATAGAGCTGAGAGCCAACAACACTCTCAAAATAGCTGCTCCCACCATGGAGGCCGTGCTGAGCTGGACAGAGTCCACCTCGCCAAGAGCTTGAAGTTCATGAACAGCAGCCCCACAAAGGTTTTTAGCAGCATCAGCTAGTTCCATTATAAACAATCGCCGATGAGTTGCTGCCAACTCCGCTATCTTGTTCAGAACCTCAGTTACACGTGTGTAGGCCAGGTCTGACAAACCTTCACGTGCAAGGAGCAAACAGAGCTGATACAGTTCCTCACTCGGTAGACTCAAAAGAATTTTAGAGGGATCTATATTGCTTTCTGAAGAAGACGTCGATGCCTCGAGATCAAGATTCTCAGTTGCCCTAACCTACACATCAGAATCGCCCCCCGGTTTAGCTGGAGCACTAGCAGTGTCCCCATTTGTTGGTGCAGCAATAGTGTTTCCAGGTTCCTGCCGTCCTCTAGACTAGCTCTAACAACTGTACTATCTAATAGTGGGACTTTCGCTTGAATGCGTGACTTCATTATTTCATGAGCCTTGCTTGTTACCACATCAATTAACCCCAAAACCTGCTCCAAATGGGCACTGCTTCTGGAGTAGAGTGGTTGATTGAGTAACTTTAAAAGTAAGATAAGAGGTATTTGGGTTGTGTCAGACGCTGCCTCTTCCATTTCATCATCTACCTTCATCTTACCTTTCTCATTACCCTGGTCCTGTATTTCTGATTTCCCCTCAAGCTTCTTGTCAAAATACAGTAGTAAACTTGCAACTAGAGATTGATGTTTTGCCAGATATGTCAAAATCTCTAATACCCTCCGTGAGACCAGAGGAGGAACTCCATCTGATGGGCTGAGTTCAAGCATATACAACATTCCATTGACACCCATATAAACGATGTGCAGGCGCTCCATCAGCAAACAACCCATTATTTGACACCACATCAGCATCCGGTTGGAGCATGTCCAAAAAAAGGTGCAGAAGCGTAGCACACGTAGAAACGTGCGAACACAAATTATATAGCAATCACTAAGAAGCCCTTTTCCCAAAGGTTGGGCCAATCGGAGAAGCCTAAGCAAGGCTTTAAGGGCCAGGGTGTCAACAAGAGGCTTGCCTTCACCGTCCTTCAACTTGCTTCCCCCACCTAAAATGCCCGAGGTGAACCACCGCCCAGCATCAAAGTTGAGGCCTCCTAGTCTGTGTGGAGCACCAAAGATACTGCGGGCTTGAAGTTGACATCTCAAGCAAGGTAGTGTCAAGCACGAAATCTTTCTAGCCCTGCTCTTGTTGTACATAGAGCCACATGCCTTCAAGATGCATGAGTAGGTGATTGCATCTACTGAGAACAATCTAGAGCATCCTGAAATCACTACATTCCAAGAGTCCACACTTTGGACTCTGGCGCTACTATTGTTGTGCACATCCCCAATCAGTACATTCCGAGAGGCGACATTCTAGACAAGAATCTCCTCAAGCACTTTTTGTCTCCATATCAGCATCTTGTGCCACATGCCTTCAAGATGCATGCATAGGTGATTTCATCTATAGAGAGGCCCTTGCTTTACATCTGCTGAAAACAGTTTTTGGCCTACTCTTGTTGTGCATGTATCCCACGACCAATGCATTCCAATGCTTTCCATCTTTTGAAAGCATCCTAGAGCTTTCTGGCTTTGCTCTTGCTATGCACATCCCGTATTCAATGCATTCCAAGAGGCAAAATGTCAGGCAGGAAGCTCCTCAAACAGTTTTTGTGCTTTCTCAAGCGCACCACATTTGGCATACGACCAAAGAACTGCACCTATGATAACATAGTCATGGCTCAAGAAGAGATAATAGAAGGAGTGGATCTTGGTTGATTATGGATAGAGAAATACCAATGATATCAAGGAATTACCGATCCTTTTCTTTCCTCTCCACATTAAATGGAACTATCCATACAAGTGTCCCTCTAAATCATGCAAATCAAAGCAAACATTTACTCCCTCAAAGCCTATAGCTGCTATTTAGTTGCAGTCTTGCAGACTCATAGTGGGCTTTGATACTCACCTTCTTCTGCCCCTTATAATTAGTATCGACACCGCTGCCTAATCCATGGGCAGTCCACTGATGGGGCATGTGTGTGCTGCTTTAATGATGGTGTTGCCATGGGAGTTGTGTGCACAATACTCTTGGTCGAGCAGCTAGTACCTAAGGCGAGCCTTTTACTAATACTCTCCTTGCAAATGGAAGTGTGAAAGTCATCACCATTACTTTGACCTTCTTGTGCAGACTGCAACTTAATATTCATTGCCTGCTCCTACGCCTTTTAATTTGATGCTTCCACCTTCTCTTGGTATTGCATATTGGATGTTGATGATGTCGATGATGCTGGAAACATTGATGGGTGCCCGATGTTCTTTTCCTTATGCGAAGCTGCCCTTTTCCACTCTTGCTCTACTGTGCTTGGTGCTGCTTCTTGTCTATGTTTTTGTTGCCGCATGTGAGGGCATCCTTCCAAGCATTTACGATGCCCTTTGCAAGGGCACTCCCACGGGAGGTAGGGTGATTACGCAGGTCGTTCACCACCTTGCCAAGCTTGATTTCTTGCAACACGGGTATCACATGCTAATCCTGGGTTCAAGCCACCACCACCTTCCTCATCTCCCCTAGCAAGCCTTCCACGATCAGCATCGCCTCATCATCCTTCTCCTTTTCTGCGCCCAATGCCAACAACATAAGGCCCTTATTTCGCATCGAACAGAACAGGGCCGGAGAGGAAGCTGTTCTGAAAGTTGTGAGCGTTGCCTGCTATCCGATAAAAAAGCGCGTGCAACATGTTAAAAATAAGTATGCAGTCAGCCGTTTGGAAAGCAATGCCACGTGGATGAAGGATCTGCGAGATTTTCGAAATTGGCTCCTACGCTAACGAAGTAACAAGAAAAATCCCTTGCTTGTATTGCATGGGAGGGGTTCACATCCTTGAGAAACCATTTTGGAGAAGAGCTCCGGATAGGCATCTGCGCGACCCTAACTTTCGACCCATTTTGGATATCCCACAATCTAGAGTACACATATGCACAATGCATGCACTTTGTAGAAAAATAGAAAAACTAATGTTTCTCTACATCTGTTTTACATGGACTACTCGACGTCTCTCTGCGAAGCAAAGGGCAATCTCAGCCTTAGGGACGGACTTCTCATAAATGGGTTTGCACAGAGGACATGTCAAGATAGAGCAGGATGAGAAGAGATCAAAAAATGGTTGAGATGTTCCAAAGAACCATCGGTGGTGTGAAAGCCCGGCTCTTCCTTTCACTGCCCACAACTGGACGACAACACAAAAGCCAAAGTGCACAAGAAACACAAGCATTACGATTCAACAGGTGGTAAAATCTGCACAATGTTGTAGTTGACCATGCAGACAATGGTGCAGCAGGGACTCGCAAAGCGAAGGTATGGAAAACCTTGGACGCAATATTCAAGTTCTTTGAATTGAACTCATGGACTGATGGCGACTATACAAATTTCCAAGAAGCTGTGGAGACTTTCCACAAGACATTCATAAGTGTGTGGACAAATCAACATATTACTCACTACATGGTACTGTAATTGGTTTGATGACATGATAATATTTTGAATTGCGAATACTCATCCTTATAATGTATGCATGCTTTGTGTGCAACACATTATCTGTAATCACGTGCCTTGGTTTGCAAGGCAATATGGCTAATGGGTGTTTGGTCTACACAGGGCATGGAAAAAACCCACTACCAAGCTTGTATGGGTTATTTCAGTCACACTCGACATGGAGGTGGTGCGGACAAAGCAAATAGCTTAGAGGAGCTACACCAACAGACATATTGGAAACTAATGCACAGGTCACATCACAAGGAACAAGTCAAACAAAGTCAGATTGGCCATGCAATGAGATTATCCAAAAACAAGTGAAGAAAGGAGATATGGGAGTTATCGTCTGTGGCTAGACAACATGTGGATTGGCGGCTACAAAAACAGCGCGTGGAAAGGGTTTGGACAACACCGTAGCAAGTTATGCCATAACTCTCAGCCATACCAAGATCCAAACACCAAACTTAATGTATCTAGAAGAACCAATGTAATTTCAGCTTTTCATATTATGAACGATGGTTGCAACAAAATTAAAAATGCGGCAAGACATTGATACTCTTATCGTTTCAACTTTTCATAATGTTGTGAACGATCGTTGCAACAAAAAAAAGTACATTGCAAGACATTGTTACATAATCAATCTAACTTCGATGCATAAAACAAATACATTCTATTTATTTCTAGTCATCTCGAAATGATACAAAATATTATGGCCTCTTGTCCTTATCTAAAGGACCCTTGTCCTCGTGCCTTGGTCTCTTTGAATGACGCGTTTTATCATCAGCATCCGCCGCAAGCACGTTGAGATTGAGCAATTGGATCTCCTCAGATGCCTCAACCTGCGGGGTCTCTTCTATAAGTTGAATGATTGGCTGCTTTTGTTTCAGCAGATCATATTTTCCATATTGTGGCAACTGGTGTGGGTCTGTGATTCCACAAGCTAAACCATACGCAGCATGTGACAGAAAGTAGCGACTGTGTAGGCCATACATGCCAGGCCCTACACCAAAAATTGAGACCGTTGCTTGCTTGTCCTCGGAGAAGCTAGAATGGAAGCAGATGAAGTTTGGTGCGTTCAAATTCTCCAAGTACTGACCAAGGGAGGAATTCTTTACCAAGTCTCCTATACCTCGTCCACAGGGATGAGGACTGAACTTATCATCATAGACTACGAGCTACAAGAAATAAAAGCCAAGTGTTGGTATATACACATGAAACTCTCATATGGAGCAGCAAAAAAATATTTACACAGTAGTATACCTTCTGATTTTCATCTTCTTCGAGTAATGCAACATTCCATAAGTCAAGTGTACTCTCGTTTGCAAAGGATGAGGAAGGCGTCAATGTCGTTGATGGAGCAATTCTCCCCATCTCTATGATTCCAAGCCTTTCCTGTACCGCCTTGAACTCCGACTCCGTTGGAAGCATCGCGGCACATGCGGCTGCATCCTTGTATATCATTGCTAGTGCCTCTGTTGGTTCGATAAACTCACCCGCTATTACATGAGTATCCATGACAGAATACTTGTCATCAGCAAGGTCGATTATACTGTCATCCTCTTGTAGATTTTGAGCAACTATAGCAAGGCAGTAGTCCTCTCTCAAGTCAAAGAGTTCCATGATGTCATTAAGCATTACATAATGATGATCACCGATGGGGACGTTAGGGAGCACATTTGTTGGGAAAGCTCCCTCTGGCAACTAAACACCTTCTAAAACACATAAAGCACCACTTGGTGGTTGCACCAACTCGTCTCACCAGTGACCGAACAGTGACTGCTCTCGGTCTCCTTTGATGTGTCCTGGTGATCGTCCAGATTAACATTCAAAAAGAGTATAAACCCAACATAGTTCTGCAACTCGACACTTTTAATTATGTACGGGACATTTGATGTCATTCCTGTGAGATTGCAGTGGCAAGTTGAGGCTGCTCCTATAAAAAAAATCTTTCTTTGAACGATCAAAACTAATATCCTTCATATGAACATATCGACAACCTTTAAACTCAAATGTGCTGCTGATCGTCTGTTGCTTGTATGTCTGATGAAACTCTGCAAGGAAATTTGACGCATAAGCCAAAAACTCTTGCAATGAGAAGGCAGGGTTGAAAACAGGCTTTAATTCCTGCTCCCACTGCTGAAGCCCAATTCTATAGAGAAAATGGTACAGCTTGTCTTTGGGTGCCTCGTGAGAGCAAGGCAGCTCCTCCTCTATCTCGATCTGAAAGGGATCCATTTGTGGAGAGAGGTAAGAAAACTTGTGTTGTTGGTTAGGGTAAAGGTAGGAAGGCACCGGCTAACACTAGGGAGTACAAGGGGGGATTGACGGGCCTTCTATATAGACACTCCTCAGGAACTCGACCAGGCGTCATTACAACCACCCTTATGATTGCATTAGAAACGATGCAATGAATGCAACACAAAGATCAAGGCAAGCTCAACCATCCCTATGACACGTGTCCCAGTTGGGTGAGTAGCATAGCTATATAAAGCACCTTGACTGCGCACTCCAGAACTCGCTCACATCTACATAATGCAGGTATGGAGGACAAGAAGAGAGGAAAGGTGAAGCTTTCCCAAGATGATGGCAAAAATGAAGGAGGTCGAGAAAACGATAGCATAGGCAAAAGCTTTTCGAAGGAGCTGAAGAAGAAAAACAAAGGAAACCAGAAGGCAAAGGCTGGGGAAACCAGCAGTGCAATGACCAAGGACAATAAACCACCAACGATAAAGGAGGAAGAAGAATAATTGTAATAAACAAACAAGATAGTGCATCTATCACCTCTTGATGATAATGCAAATGTCCAAATATCTTGTTTTGTCTTTGCCTCTTTGTTTCTTTTTTTGGTTACTGATTAAGAAGGAAGAGTTTTTATCAAAATGTGTCGCACCACAATCTGAGTGGGAGGTTTATGTCACACAGCCACTGATATACTCGCACTTTGCATCGACAGAAAAATGTCGCGCCACAACGTGATAGGGAGCTCTCTTCATGATATGAGTGGTCCCTATCGCGTTGTGACGTGACAACCAAATGTCGTGCAACAATGCTATGGGGAGGCGCATCCACGATATGGGTTGTCCCTATTGTGTTGTGAAGCAACATTGAAATGTTGCGCCACAAAGTGATAGGGAGGCACATCCACGATATGGGTGGACGTTGTGACGCAACATCCAAATGTCGTGCCACAAGGCGATAGGGAGACACATCCACAATATGGGTGGTCCCTATCGCGTTGTGGCACGACACTATTTATCGCATTGTTGCGCGCCATCAAGAGTGTCACGTCACAACGCGATAGGGAGTTTTGGCTATGGTAAACTCCTCTTTCTCGCATTGTGCCGATACATTTTTCCTTGTCGCCCATTCCATATCGCGTTGTGCCCCGACAACCACATAATCGCATGCAATATGCCACGTGTCCTCCATGCGGTGATTCACCCTTCCCAATGAAGATGAGCAACTCAATTAAGTGTGGCCGCCGCCACATGCATATTCCACGTTTAGTAATGATGATGATGTCCTTGGCGCTTATATAATGTTTCTATTTTTGTATACCCCACTGCTTTTTGGCCTCTATCCTCACCTCTTAAGAGTCACCTTTTGCGACCTAACCTTCTCATTGCTCAATCTCCTTCTTTTTCTTCCGCACAATGCTTTACAGGGCAAACACTTGTTTCCATGGCTCGCACGAAGCAGACCGCAAGGAAGGTTTACCCGCAAGACAACCAACCTTCATCCTCAAGAGTTGTAGGCAAAACCCTGCTTAATCTTTGGGCAACAATGCATAGTTGGAGGTGCGAGCAGAATTGAAGCGTCTGCTTGAGCTGCACAAACTCCCAAGGCATATCTCTCTAGCTATCCCTAAGTTACCCTTCCAAAGAGTAGTTCGCCATATTTGTGAGAGCGCGAATTTGAATTATTGGTGGGCCAGAAGTGTGATGGGTTGCCTCCACAAGGCAGCCGAGGACTTTCTAATCGAGCTGTTCCAAGACAGCTACATCCTCACAGCTCATGCTCACAGAGTAACGATGATGCCCCGAGATATCAATTCTCTTAGGCTATTATGCTTTAGGTACGACAAGATACTTGCACCAATCCATCTATCTGATAAGAGAATGGACAACATTTTGACAAGAGGTATTTATCTGATTCTAGCTTATTGGAGATCCTCATCAATTAATTTTCTCAATTTGCAGCATGTTGGTTTCCAATTTTTCATGGACTCAACAATCCGAGGTAGCCATTTTGGATTCACAGCTATCAGTCGTGCTTATCTCGGAGACCACGTCCCTGATAAAAGGCGTTGATTGGTTTCAACGAGTCAACATAGACACGACAAAAGTTTTACTTTTAGCGTACAACAAAAAGTGAGTGTTTTTTCTCTCGCTATTTTTAAGTATTTTGTATACTATGAATAACAAACTAATTCCTTCTTTTGTGCAATCAGTTCACATTGGAGCCTTGTTGGACTAAACATTGAACGCAAGCGTTGCTACCTTGCAACTTCTGCGCATGGTTTTCATGGGAATGTCCGAAGGTACATAGTTACTTGTTTCTTGATTCTGCAATTTCGATGCAACTGTGGTCACCATATGCTATGTCTTGCAGGTTTGTTCAGAAACTTGTCCCTGCATGGGAAGCATTGACCCAAGACAGTGTTTGAAAAGATATGCTGATTTTGAGTTGCAAAGTCCCAAAATAAGACGACGGGCATTCTTGTGGATGGAGAGTCCTTGCAAATGCGTAGCTTCTTCTGGAACGTATTTATGCTGAGGAGCGTAGAAGTGTAACTGCACTGTTTTGCTTTTGTAATTTTTGCACACATGATTTCTTTGAATTACATATAAAAGCTAGGGAATTCATTTGCAGGCAAGGAATTTGGCAAATTATTCGAACGTTCATGTGGAGGCATTTAGGACGATGATGATCCAGAATATGATCAATCTTGTGGAGACTCGTCCTCTAGGAGCCGTCGATGCATTTGTCGTGCCACCGCCATGACCACAACCTTGGCCTCCACCTCGGAGGTACAAAGCAGTGCCTCAACCAACGACAAACCAAGCGCCTAGACTTGCCTCCCCTCGTGTTTCTTGCCACTCAACCTCTAGTCTTTTTGTGATACCCGATTTTACCGAGGAAGACGAGGCCACTAAGAAGCTTCTTCTCAATTCATTGAGCCCAAAAAGGGACCAAAGTAGCCCTACCAACCATCTAGGATTGTCGTGTCACCAACGGCTCTAGCCTTTGACGTGATGTCAAAATATGCAATGCAACATAAGTAGTTGACATTTGGCATACATGCAGACCAGGGCGGTGCAAAGCACAATGTTTTCTTTCAACAGCCCCTGACTAAAAATATGATCATGAATTCTTTCACCCATATCAATGTAATTCATAGTGCCTTTCAACAGCTTTTGACTAGCAATATCATCATGAACTATTTTTCCAGGATTAGCATCTTGAGTGGTGCGACACACCTTCAAGATGCAAGAATAAGTGATTGCATCTCGAGAGATGCCCTCACTTTGTATCTGCTAAAAGCTTCCTGGAGTTGCCCCCATTTGGCATGTCTTGCAATCAATGAATTCCAAGAGACCACATCCTAGACCCGGGGGATTCACTCTATATACAAAAGGGACGCCACTTGCGAGCGAACAACTTTGATAAAACCCCTATATACGACTCATATTAGGGAATATGACCCCCCTTTCTATGCTTATACGACATTCAATGAAGAAAAATATCATACCCCTATCTTACATATAAAATTTAGGTCTCACATGATCTAACTGAGTAAAACTAGTCAAAGAATGTGTAGCATAGTGACTGGGAACGTACTAATAAGTAACCACTTCTATAAATAACTAGATGTACCCTCAATGTGTCCTAGTTTGAGTTTCAAACTAAGTGCCCGATCAACCTGCACTCTAGCTACTCGTCCAATTCTGACCCATCCAAAGCTCGTGTAAATCAACCCTTGATCTGCTCCAAATCAGCCCTTATCTATGACCGGCTTGATGCAAAACTTAATGTGTGACTTGAACAAAAACTTCCCCTAAATTTGCCCGAGTTTTGGTGCACACAGGTAACCAATCATTACAAGTATTCAACCCGAGTCAGGTTCCCCCTCCCCCCCCATCCCCCCCCCCCCGATACCGCCCTCCCTTATTTTTCACGCTAGGTTCCAATGACCCCTTGACAAAAGCTTGGTTATCCATATACATGACAAGGACCTTGGAGTCAGCCCAGAATTGCTTGAAGAATTCAGTAGTCAAACCATCCCAACCGGGGGACTTCTCCTTGCCAAGAGCTTGCAGTGCAAGTGAACACTCGTCTTCAAAAAAGTCCATCTTAAGATGATTGACTTCTGACTGGTGAATTTTGCTATTGGCACTCTTAAGCAAGGTCTTTCAGGCATCATCTATTTCTTGAAAACGGGTCTTTGGTTGGCCAATAATTTGGCTTACATGATCAACCATCATCCTAGCCATCTCGTCTTGGTCTTGCATAACATTCCCATTTGCATATTTGAGCAAGCGTCGGAGCCCCGACTTTTAATGCCATGAAAATATTTTTCATGCTTATATAAAGAGGTGATGCAATGTGCATTGATACATTTGTATGTTTCTTCTCGTTTACCTTTTTTCTGCTGCAAAACTCACCTAAGACCAAGAAGATTCTTCTCCCTCCATGGAGCCCAAAAAGAGACCAAAGCAGCCCTACCAACCATCTAGGATTGTCGTGTCACCAACGGCTCTAGCCTTTGACATGATGTCAGAATATGCAATGCAACATAAGTAACCCCTCAAGCACTTTTGTGATTTTTGAAGTAGTTGACATTTGGCATACATGCGGACTAGGGCTGTGCAAAGCACAGTGTTTTCTTTCAACAGCCCCTGACTAACAATATGATCATGAATTCTTTCACCCATATCAATGTATTTCATAGTGCCTTTCAACAGCTTCTGACTAGCAATTATCATCATGAACTATTTTTCCAGGATTAGTATCTTGAGTGGTGCGACACACCTTCAAGATGCAAGCATAAGTGATTGCATCTCGAGAGATCCCCTCACTTTGTATCCGCTAAAAGCTTCCTGGAGTTGCCCCATTTGGCATATCTTGCAATCAATAAATACCAAGAGACCACATCCTAGACCCGGGGGATTCACTCTATATACAAAACGGGACGCCACTTGCGAGCGAACAACTTTGATAAAACCCCTATATACAACTCATATTAGGGAATATGACCCCCTTTCTATGCTTATAGGACATTCAGTGAAGAAAAATATCATACCCCTATCTTACATATAAAATCTAGGTCTCACATGATCTAACCGAGTAGAACTAGTCAAAGAATGTGTAGCATAGTGACTGGGAACGTACTAATAAGGAACCACTTCTATAAATAACTAGATGTACCCTCAATGTGTCTTAGTTTGACTTTCAAACTAAGCGCTCAATCAACCTGCACTCTAGCTACTCGTCCAATTCTGACCCATCCAAAGTTGGTGTAAATCAACCCTTGATTTGCTCCAAATCAGCTCTTATCTATGACTGGCTTGATGCAAAATTTAATGTGTGACTTGAACAGAAACTTCTCCCAAATTCGTCCGAGTTCTGGTGCACACAGGTGACCAATCGTTACAAGTAATCAACCCGAGTAAAAATCCCCCCCCCCCCCCCCAATGATACCCCCCTCCCTTATTTTTAAGCTTGGGAGATAAATTATTGGGGCCCTACCCCTAGCTTATACGCTCATGTAACTTGAAAAAAAAAATCCTCCTCTACACTTACATGGTGTGTTAAATTTTCCATGGTGAATCCCCCGTAGTTCATGAAGTACTTTTTGTGCTTTGCCAAGCATGACATTACGATTCAACATACCTTGACATCATTGTGAATTCTTTTGTCGATATCTGTGTCTTGTGTAGTGCACATCCCTTCAAAATGCAAGCATAAGTAATTCCATATGGAGGGATGGCCTCACTTTGCATCCTCTAAAACAATCCAGAGCTTCTTGGCACAGAGAGGCAACTCCTCAGTCACTTTCTCTCATTTTTTAAGTGCACTACGTCTGGCATACTTGTTGAACAAGGAATTGGGAGGCACGGCATTTTCTTTCAACAGCTTTTGACTATATAATTGTGAATGTTTTTATCCATATCAGTGTCATGTGTAGTGTCAAATGCCTTCAAGACAAAAGCATAGGTGATTTTGTCGACGTTTTATTTACGGAATTTCTGTCTGACACTATCATCGTGAATTCGTTTTCCTGAATGAACATCTTGAGTGGTGCTACATGCCTTCAAGGTGCAAGCATAAGTGATTGCTTCTTGGCCTTACCCCCATTTGGCAAATCCTACAATTAATGAATTCTAAGAGACAAGATCTAGGACAGGTAGCTCCTCAAGAACACCACATTTGGCATACATATCAACCAAGGCATTCCCAAGAACAATGTTTTCTTTCAACAGCCCCTGACTAAATATATCATTCTGAATTCTTTTGCGGATATCAGTGTCTTGTGTAGTGCCACATGACTTCAAAATCAATAAGATGCTTCTTGCTTTAGAGAGCCAAGGGGACCAGCGAGTTATGGTGTTTTGAAAATACATTGTTATCTCTTCTCACTCCAAAAGCCTCTATTGCTCTAGTACTATTTTGTACTAGCTCGCCTGTTGTGCCACCTAGTCTCAGGTTGGGACCATCGAAAGTCTAGCAATTTGTCGTGCACCTCTAGCTCTTTCCATTGGCCACCTTGAGAGAAGAGTTTTGCCATGTCCTTTGTCATAACATCCCATGCCCGGTCTTGCTTTGTGGTTGAGGCTAGAACTTGCGACACTGGGCCTCTTCATGGATCGTAGGGTTGAAAATCCTCATACCACCTTGCTCCATTGGTGTAGAGGTAGACTCCCATTTGGCCCATTGCTAGGGCATCAAATCCTTGGTGTTATTTTTCCATAAGAATATTTTCACCAGCTTCAAGAATTCTTTTCAAATGCATTTGACTAACTTGAGGAGAGGATCAATGAAGGCTATGTATAGAATATGAACAAATTAATCACTTTCACACTTTTTCTTGATGGTTATGCTTTTGGCTTGTTAAAACAACACGACTTCCCTATGTTGTTTCAACAAGACAAAGGCCTAACCATCAAGAAAAAGTACACGATATTAAAGTTTGGTGGGGAGTACTTTTGAATATAATTAGGTATACACCGACAAAATATTTTGCATGACTAGAGACAAATTAAGGGGACATATTAGAAACTTCTTTGGGATAATTACATGTAGAGTTATTGTTAGGTTGGGGTGGTGGTGGTGGTCTCAAAACTTAAAAGAATTTTGTCCCACTTGTTTGAAGACATAAGCTAATCATTGGTCCGGGGTGGAGAGGAAGACTAGTACTTTTGGAGATCCTTTGGTGGAGTTTTTGGCTTCCTAAATGCAACCTTGTGGTAGCTTGTTTCCACTACAATTCTCTTCAACATTGGTCCATTACTCCTTACCTCACATCTCTCAATGTGCCTCCCTTCATTGTCTCCTACATGACCAATGATTTTCTCCCTTTGGTTACCTCAAGTCTCTTGATGTGTCTCCCTTTATTATCTCCAGCATCTATACTCTATACTATGTATAATGGGGGGAGGGATTCCGCCCCCCCCCCCCCCCCCCCCCCCCCCCCCCCCCTCCCTACCACATGTCAATCACTCCTTCCTCCGGCCAATGAATTCTATAAATGGGCAACACTGGGATCCCCTCCTCCTCCAGCACCTGAGGTTCTCCTCCCGATGCCCACTGGTCTGCAATGCATGCAAACATGCCCGTCAAAGTCCAGGGTCAGGGGGCTGCACACCTCACTCATACATCTGCTGGCAATTACAATGCATAATTTCAGCCTGCATGTTGTCGATGCTTGCCAATTGAGCAGCTAGAACGTACACAGTCCATGCCTCAATCATTGCATGCCAATTCTGTAACCAAATTTTTTTGCAAAGGGTGGGGCAATCGCTGCATGCCAAGTCAGCATCTAGAATTGGAAATTTGTCACCTATGCCTTGTGTTGATGCACTGTCAATGCTGTCATTTCCCCCCCTCCCCTAGACCTTTGACGGCCGGTAATGGTCCCTGAGTGACCATTCCCTCTACGATACTGCTCCCCCCAGCGCGTGCGTGGGTCACCATGCGGTCGCAGTTGTACATGGAATGGTCACTCAGGAACTATTCCCTACACCTTAGGCCTGCACCTCACGCACAAAGAGGCACATTTCAAATTTTAAACTACCCGGTGCCCCCTCTTGGAGTAGTGCAAAAGATTGTGGTCTCTCTTGTGGTGAGCACATAAGCACAGTCGGTGACTCTGCAGTCACCCACACACCCTCGACATGGGTGTCGGTTGATGTGGCCACTCCTTTTTGGGTGACGGCTTCTGCTCCAGCGACCAAAAAATTTAAGCCTGTGATTTTGTAGCCAGTCAGCCAGCAGGATTTCGTCCTCCTGCTCAACATAAAGATGTCGGCTATGTTTATGTGCTTGCCTTCTTGGGTGGCCTGAGGCAAATGTGTGAGCGGCTGTGATTATGTGCTCAAGCTTGCACGCTGAACACCTGTTAAGCCAAATTTCTCGAGCGGCCTTATGTGCTCAAGCTCTCTCTCTCTCTCTCTCTCTCTCTCTGTGTTGAAGTTATGGCGATCCACATAGTATCTATGTGTGCATGATTATAACTAGCATCGTGAGGCTCTTATTGGCGTTTGTCACTTTCTTCTCTCTGTTTCTGCGGGCAGCTCCGTGACTCTAGCTTCCTCCCGCCATGGTCACTGAATGTTCGGCTATGTCTTTGTTTCTTCTTGCAGCTCCTGCCCAAGTAAGCACTAGATATTCTCTTTCTTTATGTACTGCACCCAGGCCATGATGAATGTGTGTGTGTGTGTGTGTGTGTGCGTGCACCTGTGCCATGATGAATGTGCATGTGTGTGCATGTATGCGCACACGTTAAATGTATGCCTTTATGTATGGTGGATGAGAAGTGAGGGTGTCTCCCTAGATGCAATCACATATGCTTGCATCTTGAAGCTCAGGGTTGTTTTGGGAGGATGAAAAAGCGAGCGTGTCTCTCTAGGTGCAATCACGTATTCTTGCATCTTGAAGCTCTAGGATGTATTTGATGGATGCAAAGTGAGGGTGTCTCTCTGTATGCTTGGCCAAGAATCTGAAGCCTATTTTTGGAAGATGCAAAGCGAGGGTGTCTCTCCAAATGCAATCACATATGCTTTGGGATTTTTTAGGTGGATGAAAATCAAGGGTGTCTCTCCAGATGGAATGTTGTCTCAAGGAGTGCATTGGTTGCAAGATATATCCAATACGGTTAGGTCAAGAAAAGAGGGAGAGAGTTGTTTTCGGTAGATGCATATAGAGGGCATCTCTCCAAATGTAATGATGTACACTTGCACCTTGAAGGCATGTGGCACTTACACAAGATGGTGATATGGGCAAAAGAATCCATAAAGCACAAAAAGTGCTTGAGGAGCTTCGTGTGTGGGATGTCGTCTCTTGGAATGCAGTAATTGTAGGATATGCCCAACTTGGTAAGGGCCAAGGAGCTTTGAGTGTTTTTAAGCGGATGCAAATTGAGGGTGTCTCTCTAGCTGCAGTCACATACGCTCTAGGCTATTTTCAGCTAATGCGATGAGAGGTGTCTCTCCAGATGCATGTTGTCTCATGGAATGCACTGATTGCGGGATATGCCCAACAAGGTCAAGGCCAAGAAGCTATGGGTTGTTTTTTACGGATGCAAAACAAGGGTGTCTCTCCAGATGCAATCACATATGCTTGCATCTTGAAGCTCTGAGTTGTTTTCGACGAGGGTGTCTCTCCATTTGCTTGGCCAAGAAGCTATATGCTTTTTTCATCAGATGCAAAGTGAGGGTGTCTCTCTAGATGCACTTGCATATGCTCTCCATTGTTTTCAGCTGATGTGAAGCGAGGTTGTGTCTCTAGATGCAATCACATGATGCACTTGACTGTTTTCAGCTAATGCAAAGGGAGGGTATCTCTCCAGATGCATGTTGTCTCATGGAGTGCACCGATTGCGGGATATACCCAACAGGGTCAAGGCCTAAGAAGCTCTGGGTTGTTTTCAGTGGATGTGAAGCGAGGATGTCTCTCCAGATGCAATCACATACGCTTGCATCTTGAAGCTCTCGGCTATTTTGGACATATGCAATGCACGGGTGTCTCTCCATACTTTTGGCCAAGAAGCTCTGTGTTGTTTTTTGTGGATGCAAAGCGAGGATGTCTCTCTAGATGAACTAAGTCGGGGGTATGTGGAGACTTTCTTGCTGGTGACAGATGCAAAATGAGGGTGTCTCTCTAGATGCAATCACATATGCTTGCATCTTGAAGGCAAGGGTCCGGGTCAGGAAGCTCTCTGCAGATGCAATGGTGACTCAAGGAGTGCATGGGTTGCAGGATATGTCCAACGTCAGAAAGAGAGAGAAATGTTTTCAACAGACACAAAGAGAGGGCATCTCTCCAAATGCAATGAGTTGCACCTTGAAGGCATGTGACATCACAAGATGCTAATATGGAAAAAATAATTCATAAAGCACAAAATGTGCTTGAGGAGCTTCGTGTCTGGGATGTCATCTCTTGGAATCCACGAATTGCAGGATTGCCAAGGATCTATGGGCATTTTTGAGCGGATGTGAAGCTTGGGAGTCTTTCCACATGCAATCACATACGCGCTTGACTGTTTTCAGCTAATGCAAAGTGAGGGTGTCTCTCAGATGCATGTTGTCTCATGGAGTGCACTGATTGAGGGATATGCCCAACAGGGTTAGTAGGCTATGAAGGTCTAAGCTGTTTTTGGCCAATGCAAAGTGAGGGTGTCTCTCCAGATGCACTGCATCTTGAAGCTCTGGGTTGTTTTGGGCGGATGCAAACGCGAGGGTGTCTCTCTAGATGCAATCACGTATGCTTGCATCTTGAAGCTTTGGGCTTTGTTCGATGGATGCAAAGTGAGGGTGTCTCTCCGTATGCTTGGCCAAGTATCTGAAAGCTGTTTTCGGTAGATGCAAAGCGAGGGTGTCTCTCCAAATGCAATCACATATGCTCTGGGATTTTTTTGATGGATGCAAAGTAAGGGTGTCTCTCCAGATGGAATGTTTTCTCAAGGAGTGCATTGGTTGCAAGATATATCCAATACGATCAGGTCAAGAAGAGAGAGAGATGTTTTCAGCAGATGTAGAGAGAGGGCATCTCTCCAAATGTAATGATGTACACTTGCACTTGGAAGGAATGTGGCACTTACACAAGATGTTGATATGGGCAAAAGAATTCATAAAGCAAAAAAAGGTCTTGAGGAGCTTCGTGTGTGGGATGTCGTCTCTTGGAAATGCACTGATTGTAAGATATGCCCAACTTGGTTAGGGCCAAGGAGCTCTAGGCATTTTTAAGCAAATGCAAAGCGAGGGTGTCTTTCCAGCTCTGATGTAGTCACATATGCTCTAGGATGTTTTCAGCTAATGCGAAGGGAGGGTGTCTCTCGAGACTCATGTTGTCTCATAGAGTGCACTGATTGCGGGATATGCCCAACGGGGTCAAGGTCAAGAAGCTATGGGCTATTTTTTAAGGGTGCAAAACGAGGGTGTCTCTTCAGACGCAATCACATACTCTTGCATCTTGAAGCTCTGGTCTATTTTCAGCAAGGGTGTCTGTCCATCTGCTTGGCCAAGAAGATTTATGTTGTTTTTGTTGAATGCAAAGCAAGGGTGTCTCTCCAGATGCAATCACATATGCTCTCGACTATTTTCAGCTGATGCAAAGCGAGGTTGTCTCTCTAGATGGAATGTTGTCTCAAGGAGTGCATTGATTGTAGGATATGTCCATAGGGTGCTGTACACTTTGCCGCACGTGTCGGAGGCTGGGAACTTGCTTGTGCACTGTGTACGAGCCTTGAAAGGCTGCAAGCACACAACTAGACAATCCTAGAAATCTCAAAGGGGTAGGGGTGTGTCACTCACTACTCAATGCTTCCATCGTGAAGGATCTTGTGCTGGAAAGAAGAAGGAGCCATTGCCGTTGCAACGCTCAATTGCCTCACCCCACCACCGATGCCGCCGCAATGCTCGATCACTCTCTCTCTCTCTCTCTCTCTCTCAAGCGCGCGCGCGCGCACACACACACACACACACACACACACACACACACACACACACACACACACACACACACACACACACACACACACACACACACACACACACACACACACACACACACGTGAGCACACGAAGGAGGAGAAGACAAAGGTAGAGCAAGACAACTTCTTAGCTTGCACCTCAAAGAATAGATTTTTAGGTCAAATGGACCTTTTATAAGAGTTTGATCCATTCACACATGGGCACCCACAATGGCCGGTCGTTGCAAAACTATTGTAAAAATAAGATAAGTGGTGTGCCTCTCATGGGGATCACCTACACACCTATTGGACCGACAAGCCCGGTCCATGACTCAATCAAATAAATAATAACACGTCCATTGAAGGTGATAGGGTGTCCGTGAGGGTTAACATGCTCCCCTTCCTAATGTAAATTCCATCCTCAAAAGCTATTGGGATGAAGTCCGTTCATCGAGGTGGAAGAGCATACGAGATTAAAAAGCATATGCAATTGTAGGCATACAAATTGATTGGTAACATAATATTAAACAAATTGTCAGTAGTAAACATCAAACTATAATATAATCAAATGCATAAATTGTTGTAAAGGTAAAAAACTAAACAAGTCTGGGGGTGGTTAGTTTAACGATCAAGAGGCACTAGAGGTCAACTACTAATACCATGGGCAAGCTTCTCAATTCTCTCTGGTCAATTAAGATGTTGAATCGTGAGAGCAAAGTATTTCATGTCCGAGGATTGATTAGAGGCTATACCTAGAAGACCTTGTAGTTAAGCTACGATAAAAATAATTACTCATGAAATCATCACCACTTG
The DNA here is from genome assembly GCF_014529385.1 of Adiantum capillus-veneris. Classification (NCBI taxonomy): domain Eukaryota; kingdom Viridiplantae; phylum Streptophyta; class Polypodiopsida; order Polypodiales; family Pteridaceae; genus Adiantum; species Adiantum capillus-veneris. The sequence goes on along the minus strand of NC_140931.1, from coordinate 27,982,539 downwards.
AATCATTCCCTTTGTTTGACCCCCCAAAGTTTTTTCACATTGATTCAATTTTGATGTGTGTGCTTATTATGTATGGCTTGGGCTTTTTGCTTTTCAAGGAAAAGCACCCACATTGAGAAGAGCTAGAGCTCTAGTACCATAGGCAATCCTTGTGAGTGAAGTACCAAATCAAGCTGGGATTTCTCTTCCAGCTTAAGCTTTTACATTGTAGCACTTTTGAATTTTTTTTGGTTCATTTTCAGCATTTCAATTTTGTAACTTTGGGAGGTCATATGACACTGTTACCCTCCCTAAGCTCATCACACTAGTAAACTCCCTTTATAATACTTAAGCTAAAGCTCAATAGGGACTAAACCCACTAGAAAGCCCTAGTATATTGCACACAATGCTGTATAAATTGGATTAAGAACCTAAAGTAACCATTGATTATTAGGAAGGCATTCCCCATGGTATTAAGAGAAGATCTTTAGCGCCTAACTTGGTCAAACTAGCTTAATTAGAATGCTTGATTCTTAAACCTAGACAACGGATTAGGACATAAAATTATATAGAATCAAATGTTTAATCTAAGAAAATGTGTTGAATATTGTGTATTTAAAGCAGACAAACATGGATGCAAAAAAAAAGAAAAGGGGCAATGCTAATGGACAAGAAACACCTGTTCGTGTTGATGATCATGCTCGATTCAAAGAGTGAACGAGACAAAGATTCCATGAAGGTCAAAATTGCAATTCTGCAATGCATTCTTGTACACACTAGAAAACACAAGGATTACCTCTAGGAGACACATCAATGGGAAGAGGCACCAACCTTTATTGAACACAATCAAACAACATAAGAAACCCTAACCTAATTATTTGCATCCCCCTAGAGAGTCAAGGGAATAGGATATTGAATAGATGGGTGGGTAGCCCTAAGTCTTAACCCCTATCCTCATCATCTTTGAGAAAAACAAAGTCATCATCGTGAGACCATACGCACCATCCGTGTAATCATGTAACTCTTTCTCATCATTAGAGGCACAAACGTCACTAGATGTCTATAGTCATCTTGGTCAAATGGATAAGCTTGTATAATCAGAGAGACGCTCTCTGCTAAGTAGAGACCAGTAATTGGTCAAGAGATGTATCAACCATTCTAGTTCCTCAAAATTTTCTCACACGCTAGCGTATCTACCAAATCCCATTCATAAGCAAGCACCGGGTAGACTATATAAAACACTTGTAAAAAGTAAATAGGGTACCTCTCACCCAAGCTAGCAGTGGATAACTCTAGCATACTAGCCATATTTGTACACACAAATAGATGCTATTTACAGTACAAATATTATAAGGGTCATGTTAAAAGATCGTGCCCTTGTGCATAATGTGTTTTTATCATTTTGGGTCATGTACTAGAACTTGTCAGTTTCTAGCTTTTTGTTGGTGGCTCTTACTCATTTACTGTTTTTAAATTTTGTTTTCTTGAGTGTTGGGCTCTATATATACATTCCCTAAGATTGGGAGATTGAGAGGTCAGGAAAGAAGGTTAAGAGGGGAGAAAGTGAATGATGGATGTCAGCAAACACTCCCCCCTTCCTTGGGTAGATCATACCTTTTGGAACAACGTCGTCACCGTTTGAAACCAATTGTTCCAAGTTGTTATGGGTGAAGACTTTGACCAATAGTTTTTGACTGTCCTATGCGTTTCACCTAGTTGCAAGGGTGGTAAGGTACTCTCCTATGATTTTATTTTCAACTTTGTTGTAGGTGGTGAACTTACAAAGGGAGGTGCAAATTCTTTCTTGTTTGTATGGATATGTACAATGGTAGGTGGAGGTTGTGTCGAAGCTTCTATTTCCGTATATGAACTACATGAAGAGCAAGAAGCTTTATTTTTTTTTCTATGTTTGAGCTGAGCGAAACAAGCCTGTCTCACTTGGGTACCCAAACTAGCTCCGGGTCAGGTGTATAGTGTGCTGTGATCTTTCCCTTCCCCGATCTTTTATTGTTACAGGATTTTACTCACATGGGTCAGGTGACAGGTAAGAACACAATTTACGTTTTGGCACCCAGCTTTGATCATTTCCTTCATAGTAGCCTTGAGCTTCCAACAGTCGTTTAAGAATCCAACACAATGTTTTCTTACATTGCTGGAGTGAGTGGGGTGTCTCTTACAAGGCTCTTGTTTTTTTAGCATCAACAATGGTCGTTAAGAAGCTTTAAGGACCCATTTGTATGTTTTCTTTGTTATATCACGACGGGTCTTGTGTGTCTTATTTTTTGTTTCAACTACAAAAGTTGAATCTCTAGAGGGTTGGGCTATAGTTACAGATGGTTCAACCTCGTGGACATGCACTGTTTTGGGTTTTATTTTCTTGGGAGGCGATATCTCAGGGACTATCGCTTAAGTGGTAGGGCTAAGAGTTGGTTTCTAGGTTGTGACACTCCTAGTCCCCCAATCAATAGTGCATTTGGTGGCTACCATCCACGCATGTCCTAGGTTTATATTGCCTAATATAATTCCAGCAGACATGACCAAAAATTCTTGAACCACAACCCCATTGTCATAACTGACAGAAGTGTGCCAGATTCCAAAAATCACAATTTTTTTCCTTGTTGAAACTTTTGACTTGGATAGTGCTCTTAAATCGAGATGGATTTCCTAATTGACACCACGTCCCATATGAGCACCCGTGTCCAATAAGGCGTTATATAGCACTTTCCCATAGGCGCTATTTAGCTCAATAGGGTATCGTAGAGGTGTGTCAAAGTCCAACCAATCATCCTTTGTTTCAATGTAGAATGCATGTGTAACCAAGGTTGGCCTCTCGTTGGAATCTTATACGTTGTTTTTGCTCCTTAGCCTCAGCTTGAGCTTGTATCCTTTTCAGTTCTGCTTATGCCTTGGTGCTTGCTTTTTTTTATGGATGGCACGTAGCTCCTCTTGGCTTAAAGGATCATAATATCTTTTAAATTAACTCCCATTATGAATCCAATGGTTTCAACTCCATCAAGAGTTTCCACATGAGTGGTACCTTTTGGGTGATTTTGCATACTCTATATGGTCCTTTTCCCACATATGTCAACTTTTTCTTCTCGTTTTGCACTCCATACATAAGGAATTTATCCCCAACCTTGATATCTTTATTCTTTAGATGACGGTCAAACCATTTCTTTCTCCACAAGTGCATTTTTCACAGCCAATTGTCTTTCTTCATCTAACCTCTCCAAGATATATAAGCATTCAACTAAAGGGTTACCATTCCAACCTTCTTGTGAAGCTACCCATAGACTAGGAATTACAAACTCCCATGGCATAACTGCTTCTTGGCCATATACCATTTTGAATGGTGTACAATTAATAGCCACTTTGTAAGAAATACCATAAGCCCATAGAGCTGATGCCAGCTTCAAATCCCAATCTATGCGATGAGCTTCCACTGTTTTGGTCAAGATAGAAATTAAGGTCTTGTTAGTGCTCTCAGCTTGGGCATTTGCTTGTGAATAATAAGGCGTGGACTTATGGTGGGCTACCATGAATTTTGTCATGAGTTCCTTTATCACCCCATTTATAATATGAGTACCATTGTCACTCACAATCTCAAAGGGACAACCAAATCGCATAATAATATTCTCAAAGAGAAACTTGGCAGTTGACCTTGCATCAGCCTTGTGTGTTGCCCTGGCTTCTGTCCACTTTGTCACATAGTCAGTGGCAACAATAATATATCGATATTGAGTGTCACAAGAGCTGCCAGATTAATTGGGCCTACAAAGTCTAAACCCCATTTTTCAAATGGTTGAGTCATTTTAGTAGGATCTAAGGGCATCTTATCCTTTCATTGTGTGATCTTGTAACGTTGGCAATCATCACACCCTTTTGCAAAAAGTGATGCATCTTTGAATAAGGTAGGCCACCAATAGCCTAATTGCAACACCTTTCTAGCAGTTAGTTTCCCTAAGAAATGTTCTGTCCTGCGGCTATACCCATGTGAGCTTCTTGCAGTATGTATAAATACTCATCCTCACAAGCACAACGTCTAAGGATGTCATCCTTCCCTAGCTTGTAGAAAGTTCCTACAATTAGAGAATAAGGTTCACATTCCTTTAACAATCAATTTTTGAGCTATATCCTTACAAAGCTCTTTGGGTGGAAAACCGTTAACTAAAAAGTTCACAATCTTCTCACTCCATTCAGGCATGATCTCGACTAGGAATAGGGAAGTATCGGGCAATTCATCATCAATTCTAGTAGGGGCTTCACCATTGGGTATGCGAGACAAATGATCCGCCATGACATGTCTTTTATGGGGTGTCACCACAACGGTAAAATAAAACTCAAGAAGAATTAAAAACCATTGTGTAATTGTTTATGTGGAACAAGGTTTATTTACTAGATACAACAATGCTTGATGCTCAACATAGAAAACTAACTTGTTAGCAAGAAGGTAGTAGCAAAAAAAAATTACTACATAAATCATAGTTAAACCTTCCAGCTCTGTAGTGGTGTAGTTCCTCTCAGCATCATTTAATTGATGACTTGCAAAGCTAATGGGGTAGTCCAATTTATGTTCTCCTGGTTGAGCTAGAACACACCCAATAGCAAAGTTCGATGCATCAATATCCACATGGAAAATTACATTCCAATCGGGCACTCGTAGAATGGGAGCACTGGTTAAGGTCTTTTTTAATAAGTCATATGCATGGTCACACTCCGCAGTCCAGTGGAACTCAATAAGAAGTTTGTAAAATGGGTGAGCTATCTCGGCAAAGTTTAAAATAAACAGTCGATAATAACAAACATGTCCCATGAATCTTTGAACTCTTTTATAGTTTGTAGGTGGTGTGTTGGGATGCGTTGCTACGACCTAATCACAACCCACACAAAATTATCAATACAAACCCCTTTTTTTACAAGAGATTTCCTAGGTCAATAAAAGATATTGAGGTTACTCCCCACTTAATTTCACCGAGGCTGTGGCAACAAGCCACTCCTATATCCAGAAGGAGTTTAATCCTGTTTTAACAGCAGCATGTGTGTGTGTGTGTGCACGTGGGCACGCCCTCCCTTACCCTGGCACCATAACTATGAGTATAGTAAGCCCATTAGATATGGGCCTACTTCCTCATTAGAAGAATAAGTAATGCAACATCAAACCTTGCACCAGGCCATTCTTTTTTACCCAGGGCAGTTGTTATGATAGACATCAAAATTCTTCTATGGAAACCATTAGCTTGAAACTTCCTAATAAGAAACCCAGTTTCTTCTATGGATGAAAATACATTAGAAGAGGAATAAATAATTAAATGTAGAATACTCAAACAAGTATGTAGAACAATTTTGAAAGGTCTATTGCTCTTTTTCATAACAAACTCAACAGTAGTAAGCTTAAGGTGGTCCAGTTTGCAGAAAAACCTGGTAGAGAAGTTACCCTCAAAAGAAGTATCAATATTTAGTTCAATCGACAAATAGTTAGGGCGTTTAGTGAAGGTATGAGAGTTTCTTGTTCTAAAAACGTGGGATCAATCGCTAGACAAGGAGGATAGATATCCAACACCTGCTGGGCAAAGTTAAGGTTATTGATACTTAATATGTCATCCACAAATTTAAAGGTGTGATTACATTGTATAAGCAGAGATATACCTTTTGCTTGGGAAGTTTGGCTAATAATCCATTTATATTCAAAATATAGTAAATAAAGGTTACGCATAGCTGGAGAATAAGAGAATCCCATAGGAATGCCGCATGTTTGATGAAAGCTAATATTATTACCAATTAAGATATAACACTGGTTCAGAACCCACTAAATGAATATTTGAAACTAAATACGATTCATATGAAGAGGGGAAGACTTGCTCACTTTTTTAATCCACCTGAAGACCTTGACTCTCTAGGGGGATCAAATAATTAGGTTAGGGTTCCTCATGTTGCTTGATTGTGTTCAATAAAGGTTGGTGCCTCTTCCCACTGATGTGCCTCCTAGAGGTGTTCCTTGTGTTTTCCAATGTGTATAGGAACACGTTGCCATTGTTAGGATTTTAAACTTCATGGAATCTTTCTCTTATTCACTCTTCGAATCAAGCACGGTCATCAACACGAACATGTGTTTCTTTTCCATTAGCATTTCCCCTTGTCTTTTTTTCTTACATCTATGTTTTTTTGCTTTAAATGCGATTGGTAGCACAATATTCATCACATTTTCTTAGATTAAACATTAAATTCAATATAATTTTTTGTGATAATCCCTTGTCTAGGTTTAAGAATCAAGCAGTTTGACTAAGCTAGTTTGACCAAGTTAGGCGTTAGAGATCTTCTCTTAATACCATGGGGAATGCGTTCCTAATAATCAATGGTTACTTTAAGTTCTTAATCCGATTTAGGCAGCATTGCGTGCAATGTACTAGGGATTTCTAGTAGGCTTAGTCCCTATTGACCTTTAACTTAAGTATTATAAAGGGAGTTTACTAGTGTGATGAGCCTGGGGAGGGTAACAGTGTCATATGACCCCCCAAAGTTACAAAATTGAAATATTGAAAATGAAAAAAAATAAATAAAATCAAAAGTGTCCCAATGTAAAATCTTAAGTTGGAAGAGAAATCCGAGCTTGATTTGGTACGTCACTCACATGTATTGCCTATGGCTAGAGGTTCCCAGTGTGGGCGCTTTTCCTTGAAAAGAAAAAAGCCCAAGGCATACAAAATAAGCACACACATCAAAATTGAATATATGAAAAAGATTTGGGGGATCAAAGAAAAGAGAATAAATCAGGCGATGATTTCATGAGCAATTTATTTTGTCGTAGCTTAACTACAAGGTCTTCTAGGTATAGCCTCTAGTCATCCCTTGGACATGAAATACTTGGCTCTTGCGATTAAACAACTTAATTGACCAGAGTGAATTGAGAAGCTTACCCATGGTATTAATAGTGGACCTCTAGTGCCTTTCGATCATTAATTAGTGACCCTAGACTTGTTTAGTTTTTTACCTTTACAATTGCTTATGCATTTGATTATATTACAGTTTAATGTTTACTGCTACTGCTGCTGACAAATTGTTTAATATTCTGTCACCAAGCATTTGTGTGCCTACAAATGCATATGAGAAAAAAAAAATTCCAGGCAAGCCAAAGGAGCTTCAAAGTGGCCAGACAAAGGGGGCCAAATCAAGGCAGTCAAGAGAGGTGAAAGACTAGCTCCAAGGCCAATCAAAGGTGGACAATGGAGTTCCAAGGATGAAGTACGAGAGGGAGAAAATGAGACCAAAAATAAAAAATTGAAAAAGTGCATAGGGGCACTAGCGACGTTGCTAGTGCACCCCCCTCTCAACTCAAGAGTAGAGTAGATGAAAACAAGGCGGTTCCCCCCCTTCAAAGTTACCAAATCAAGGTGCAAAGTGGACCCGAATCAGAGGCGAGATGCCCAAATTGAAAGAGGATCCCCTATTTTTAATACTTTTTTCCGTGTAGGCTTTTTGCCTAGAGGCTTTTGCCCGAGAGGTCTTTTGGGAGCCCGCAGAGAGCCATAAAGAGTGTGTGTAAGTTCTTGAGTGGGCTTTTTGTGCAAAGGTGTGTGCATGCAAAGCCCTGAGTGTGTGTTTTTCTTGCCCGACAACCATGTGGGTGCATTGTTTGTTGTTTTCAAGTTGTATATGGTGTTTATGAACATGGTGAAGCGTCTATGGTGTTTCTCTAGCCCCCCCCCCCCCCCCCCTCAACTTCTTTTGCTTGTGTGCGATGCCCATGTAGATGTGAGTGAGCGTGCTTATGCATTGGTGTGCATGCAAGTGGTGGCTTGCTAGTGTGTGTTGAGAGTTTTGAAGGTGAATTTAGTGGATTGGGGTGCTGTGTATGCCCTGGGCTATAGAGAGGCAATCTGTTTATGTGTCGGGTGTGTTCCCCCATTCCCCCTCTCCAACCCCCATCAATCTAGGGATATCTATCTTTCTATTACACTCTCTCTCTGTTGTGTGCCTTAAGCTTCCTTCGTCTTCTCCAAGTTGCATGTGTTTTCTTGCAATCCTAGTTTTAACACAATGCTTCTATGGAAGGATGAGTTATAAGAAAACTCCACCAAGGGAAGAAATTGAATCCACTTATGGTTCTATACTGCATTAAGCTTGGAGGATATCTTAGATTAATTGACTTAATTGTTCTGTCTATCCATCGGTTTGAGGATGATATGTTGAACTAAAACATAGTTTTGGAGGATATCTTAGATTAATTGACTTTACTATTCTGTCTATCCATCAGTTTAAGGATGATATGTTGAACTAAAACATAGTTTTGTTCCTAAACCTTCGAATAGAGCCCTCCAAAGCTTGCAAGTAAACTTGGCATCCTTGTCACTAATAATTCTTTTTGGAAGGCCATGAAGTCTAAAGATCCTTTAACAAAGAGATTATATCTGATGTTATTTAAGTGGTATTTATTGGTATTGGGTGAGATTATTTGGTGAGCATATCCAGAATTACAATCAGGGAGTCATAAACTCCCTGAATCGTGGGGAGACTAGTGATGACAGAATCCATGATAATGAACTCCCACTTCTTTTGAGGTATGTCTAAGGGTTGCAGTTTTCCTCGGGGGTTGGGGGGTCACTTAATAATTATGTGAGTATCATGTAAGTGCAGCAAATGGGGTTATTAAATTTTATATTTTCTCACATTTTCACATATAGAAGGGCACTGTAAAATAAAATTGGAAAAAATTTACAAATTGAATAAAAAAGGGTGTATTTTATTTGTCAAAAATTCATAAATAAGGAGTTTAAAAATAATCCTTTAATGCATGTGATATACACCTCTTATACAAAGTGTCTCATGTCCTTCACAAAGAATTAACTGCTTTAGGCAGCATCCTTGGGAATGTAAAGCCGTTGCTTGTAGTAAAGCAGTCCATCCTCTGTAGAATGGTCCTTAAGTGATGCTCTTTCCTTTGTCATTCCGTCCTCTTGGCCGAGGATTTGTAAAGTCAGAAGATAAGCTTTATCTTCCTGCAAACATTCCCTCACCTTATCTAATATTGAATTGTCGGCCATGGAGATGGCCCCGAGGAAGGCCTTTTTGATGAGGGCATCACCAACCACATTTTCCTTACTTGGTCTATACTTTATTTGAAAGTCATATTCCTACAAAATATCTATTCAATGTCTTGCCTCATGTTGAGTGTTGGTTGGGAGAAGATTCATTTTAGACTTTGGCGATCGGTGATTAACTGAAGCTGACGTCCCAAAAGATAATGTCTCCACACCTTGAGAGCATGAAAAATAGCCAAAAGTTTCAAATTGCGAGTTGGCTAATTTAGCTCATGAATCCTTAACTTTCAGGAAGCAAAGGTGATTGGTCCTCTTTGAGTTAAGACTCCTCCTATGGCAAGTCCACTTGAATCCATCACTACCTCAAGATCTTGAGTGAAATCAGGTAGCTTGAGTACAGGAGAAAAGGTGAAGTATTGTTTTAGTTGTTGGAAACAATCTTCTTGTTCTTTTTACCATGTAAGCTTGGATGATTTCTTGAGTCAAGGGTGCAACAATGAGCGCATAATCCTTGATGAATATTATGTACCATCCTATAATACCTAGGAAGCCTCAAATTTCGCTGATAGTTTTGGATTGTGGCCATTCTATTATATGTCCTTAACCTTTGCAAGATCCACTAAAATCCCTTTAGAAGGTATGATAAATCCAAGATAGCTGACTTCGAGGGTACAGAAAACACATTTGCTCATCTTGGCATATAACTGATGGTTTCAAAGGAGACTCAATACTTTGCATACATGTTCCTCATGCTCCTTTGCATCTTTAGAATAGACGGGGACGGTTAAGGAGCGAGCTCAGCGAAGCGAGCTTTGGAGCGAGCTTTTTTTTTTTTTTCATCCCACCACCACTACCTCCCATCGCTGTCCCTTAGCAACCATCACCACCCACCACCCTAGCCCACAATTGGTGGTTAGTGGTGCTAACTTACTACCACCATGTGCCGCCCCTACTTCTACCACCACCGCCAATTGCTGCCCCTCTCTCCAGTGGAGTAGCCAAGGACCTCCTCTCTCTCTCTCTCTCTCTCTCTCTCTCTCTCTCTCTCTCTCTCTCTCTCTCTCTCTCTCTCTCCTGTTGTCTTCCCTCTGTGCATGTGTCTCTCTCTTGCCCGCCACCCCTGTCTCCCCCTCCCCCCCCCTACCCCCCCCCCTTCTCTCTCTCTCTCTCTCTCTCTTCTTCTCTCTCTCTCTCTCTCTCTCTCTCTCTCTCTCTCTCTCTCTCTCTCTCCTCTCTCTCTCTTGCTGTCTTCCCTCTGTGCATGTGTCTCTCTCTTGCCCGCCACCCCTCTCTCTTGTTGTCTCCCTCTCCCCCCCCCCCCCCCCCCCACCCCCCCCTTCTCTCTCTCTCTCTCTCTCTCTCCCCCTCCCTCTTCCCCTCTCTCCCCCTTGCCTTCCCTCCCTTCTTGGAGTGAGCTCCACCCCTCTCTCTCTCTCTCTCTCTCTCTCTCTCTCTCTCTCTCTCTCTCTCTCTCTCTCTCCCCAGCCCACCTCTTTCCTCTCTCTGGCCCCCACCTCTTGCTCTACGTCTGCCCTCTTCCCTAGCTCCGATCCCCCCCCGTCTCTCTCTCTCTCTCTCTCTCTCTCTCTCTATATATATATATATATATATATATATATATATATATATATATATATATATATATATATATATAGATGTCCTCCTATCTTGCTCTCCCTATCCCTCTCTCTCTGCCCCTTTCCACTTGCCACCTCTCTCCCCACCCCCTATTCCTTTTCTCTCTCTTTACTCCCACCACACCCCCCCCCTTGAGTCCCTCTAACCCTAGAGAGAAATGAAACGAAATGGAATGAAATGCTGTATTAAGGATTTTCATAAGGTAAAAATGACATATGAGACCAAACTGATACAGTCTTGGTGGATATAATACAATGCATGGGTACAAAGGAAAATGAGAGAGAGAGAGAGAGAGAGAGAGAGAGAGAGAGAGGGGGGGGGGGGGGGGGGGGGGGGGGAAGGGAGGGGTTAGCGGGGGAGGGAGAGGTAGATAGATAGATTTGTTTATCGTATGACATATGGGACCAAAGTTACATGGGACATATGGGATATGACATATGGGACCAAAGTTACATGTGATGTAGTATTTGTGTCGCTGATGAGTGATTCTTGATGGTCCAAAATTGTGGTGATGAGAGTCGCAATGGAGAGCCGACACTATGGCTGGGAGAGGAAAGTGTGTAGGTTTAGGCATGACTGAAAATGTGAAGGAAGTAAATTTACATGTGACCAAAAGCTGAGCACTCTAGAAGTGTGTGGTACTCAGACTCTCGAGCTTGCGAGCTTGCAGTGAAAGAGAGAGAGAGAGAGAGAGAGAGAGAGAGAGAGAGAGAGAGAGAGAGAGAGAGAGAGCGGGGGGGGGGGGAGGGGAGAGACTGTGAAAGGGGGGGAGTGGAGTGTAGCTTTTTTTTTAAAAGGGAAAGAAAGGGAGAGAGAGGAATTCTTAGGCCCCCCAAAAAAACCTCGCTATTGCTTTGCATGGTTTTTTTTTTTTTTTTTGGGGGGGCCTAAGCATTCCTCTCTCTCCCTTTCTTTCCCTTAAAAAAAAAAAAAAAAAACTACACTCCATTCTCCCCTCTCACAACCCCCCCCCCCCCCGTGTGCCCAAACCTTCCCTTCCCTTGCGGACCCCTCTCCCCCCTTCTCTCTCTCTCTCTCTCTCTCTCTCTCTCTCTCTCCCCTTCTTTCTCATTTTATTTTATACCCAGACATTGTATTAGATCCACCAAGAATGTATCATTTTGGTCGCATGGGTCATTTTGGCCTTTTGATGATAGTTAACATAGCATTTCATTTCATTTGTCATTAGGATTGGAGGGACTCAAAAAGCGACAATGTGACAGGAGGCAGAGAAAAAAAAAGGAAGATGCAATGGGAGAGAGATCGATCGATAAGGGGAGAGAGAGAGAGAGAGAGAGAGAGATAGAGAGAGGGGCGACAAAATTCTGAGGGAGAGAGGTGAAGTGTATTGTTTTTTTTTTAAAAGAAAGACGGGCTCACCCTGTACAACCCCTCCCCCCCCGCGCTCGCTTTCTTTCTCCCTCCCAGTCTCCTACTCTCTCTCCACCTGCCACCCCTCTTCTCTTGATCTCTCTCTCCCTCCCAATGCCCCCCCTCTCTCTTCCCCTCCTGCTATCACTCTCTCTTTCTCTCCCCCTCTCTCCCTCTTTTACAAAAAAACGAAGGCACTAGAGATACTGCTAGTGCTTTTTTTAATAAAAAAAATAGCTCTCTGCACCCTCTCTCTCTATCTCTCTACCCTTGCCACCCTTCCCTCTCGTCGTAGTGTGTGTATGTGTGTGTGTGTCAGAGAGAGAGAGAGAGAGAGAGAGAGAGAGAGAGAGAGAGAGAGAGAGAGAGAGAGAGAGAGAGTTGACCCTTGCCACCCTTCCCTCTCGTCCTAGTGTGTGTGTGTGTGTGTCACACACACACACACACACACACACACACAGAGAGAGAGAGAGAGAGAGAGAGAGAGAGAGAGAGAGAGAGAGAGAGAGAGAGAGAGAGAGAGAGAGAGAAGACATGGGGGAGAGAGGGGTGAAGCTCACTCCAGGAAGGGAGGGAAGGCAAGGGGGAGAGAGAGAGAGAGAGAGAGAAGACATGGGGGAGAGAGGGGTGAAGCTCACTCCAGGAAGGGAGGGAAGGGAAGGGGGAGAGAGAGAGAGAGAGAGAGAGAGAGAGAGAGGGGAGGGGGAGGGGGAGGGGGTAGGGGGTGGAAGGGGGAGACAACGAGATAGAGGGGTGGCGGGAGAGAGAGAGAGAGAGAGAGAGAGAGAGAGAGAGAGAGAGAGAGAGAGCGATAAGGAGAGGGGTTATAGATCGACTAAGAAAAGAGAGAGGAAGAAGGGAGTAGGAGATAGGAGGACTTTAGGGAAGGGATGGTGGTTTCTAGAGGAGGAGTTGGAGGAAGGGAAGGTGGTTAGAGGAGTAGATGGAGAGAGGAGGTGGAGGAGAGGAAAGATTTTGGAGGAGGAGGTTGAGGAGGAGGAGGAAGGGAAGAGGAGGAAGCACATGGGCGACAAGAGGAGGAAGGGGAGGTAGAGAGGGCGGCACTCCAAAAAAAAAAATCTCGCTCCAAAGCTCGCTCTGTTGAGCTCGCTCGAAGACCTAACTCAGAATAGACCAATATAGCATCCAAGAATACTAGTACAAAAAAAGCATTGGTAAGGCCAAAGGGCATGACTATGAGCTCATAGTGTTCACATCGAGTGTTGAATGCAGTCTTGTAAATGTCTGCTTCCTTGATCCGGATTTGATGGTATCTTGATATGATATCAATATTTGTAAACATTTTAGCCCCGTGTAATCTATCCAATAGTTCATCGATGCGAGAGATAGGTGCTCCCCATGGTGAAATACTTGGTTGGATGAAGCCCTGCTCAATAAGCTGCTGAAGGTGTTCCTTGAGTTTTATGGTTTCAGGTAGAGACATTTTGTAGGGTCTCTTGGAAACAGGTTCACTACTCGAAAAGGTCTCTTATCTCGTGATCTATATCCCTTGGAGGAGGTAAATTTGAGAGATCCTCATTTGAAAATTCCTTAAGCCACCCTAGAAGTTGGTTGGCCTCTGAATCTTCAACCTTGTTTAGTTTGACCATATATATTTGTTTCCCTTTTTGTAAACCCTTCATAAGTCTACTGGCTTTAACTAAATGAGCTCTCACTTTTCCATTACATCATTTTACTAATAATTACTCCCATAATTAATTTTTAAAGGATAAACTACCCTCTGCACAATGGATATGAGCTTTGGATAACCATTCCATTCCCAGGATATTGTCATAAATTCCTACAGGTAGGGTGCAAAATTAGAATGAGGCAGGAATCCCTCCTAATTCAAATTCTACTTTCTCGAGTGAATATTGAGAAAGGACTTCTTTTCTCTTTGCTAGTTCTACTACTAGTTTTTTGACGGTATATTGATTCAACTTAAGCTTTCTTAAACATTTTGGAGAAAGAAAACAATGGGTACTACCACAATGCATAAGTCGTTCAAACTTTTCACCTTGTTGGCTTGCAGTATTTTGAATGACCGCATATTGTTGAGGAGCTCCAAGATTGTCAATTGCGACAACAATGCTGCTCTTTCGTCCTCCTCATTCATTAGGGTAGGTTTTCCTATTGCTGCATATGCCTGGGCTCCTCCTCCTCTTACCACGTTCACCACTTCTACCTCCTCTTTGTATATTTCCTTGATTTACTTGAGGTTGGTGATTAGGCCTGGCCGTAGCTCTAGGTTTTACTTCTTGTGGACATCTACTTTTTATAGTGCCCCATCTGGTTGCATCCATAACACCTAATATCAGGGAAAGGTTGGTCCAAGGTTGTTGCAGCTTCCCCACTGTACGTCGTTGATTTCCTTGGTTGAAACTTTCCCTAGCTCTTCCCCTATTACAGTTAAAGTTATTATAATTCCTAGTAGGGTTGGTTCCTTCTACTGCAAGAGGCTTGGCCCTGAGGAGTGCATCCTAAATTGAGGTAGGCCTCATGGCTTCAAGGCATGTATTCAAGGGTTTGTTGAGGCCTTGACAAAAATGAGTAATTTGCTGCTCCATTGTCATTTGAGGAGCATAGCGTCGTAAGGACACAAATTTTGTGTAATACTCCTCCAATGAGCGTCCTGATTGGCGTTAGTCAAAGAACTCATTCATCTTAATGGCATGGTGCGCAGGAGGAAGGTAGCATTCTTTGACCGCGTGCTTCATCTTTTCCCAAGATGGGCTACCGATGGGATTGTCTCTGCAGTGTTGTTTCCACCAAAGTTTGGCATCTCCACTGAGGCGGAACATACCTAACATTGCTTGATTTTGTTGAGCAGTTCTTGCAGCTAGGAAATAGTCGTCTATAGAATCTAGCCATGCTTCGGCATCACACTCCAAATTGGGTCCTTCTCCCTTGAAGGTAGGGAGCTGGACTTGCTATATTAATATTTTTTTCTCTTGCATAACTGTGTAAAGACTATTTACGCAAGTGTTACCCGGTGATTAATGGACTTTAGTGTTATTAAATGCATCTCTACTTTGTTTATACTTTCAACTTATTACTTACTCAAAAAAGCACTTTGCGTTTAATTTGAATTGCAATGGTGAAACAGTAAACACACTATTCTTGATTCAAAATATGCATGTCATACAATATCCCAAAAAACCATAGTATGTACAAGAACTGTTACAAACCATAAAGATTATAATATATACAAGGGTAACCACAGTCCTATACTAGAATCTTATGAACCATTGGTGTGTCAGACATGGGATCCAAAAATACAACATCTTTTGGCCATCTAAAACTAGGGCCTACACCCATAAGCCTAATCCTACCTGGATAGACTACTGTAGACACCTGATCAAATATTCACTGATTTTGAGATACTAGTATTCCATCAACAGCAAGGCTTTCATTTGGATTCTCTGTCCCAATAAAAAAGTACACTTCAATCACTTGAAGTTCTTTAGCCCATTTAAGTCTCATCATATTTAGTGCAAAGCCTTCTAATTCACCCGCATCAATGAGGAAGATTCCATGAGACCTGGGCCAACTAATCCCCCAAGTAAGTGGGAAATTAAACATTCTATCCGATAACTTCATCACACTTTTTTGAACTATGTAACGTCGGGATGTGCATGCTCGCACAAACATGACACTGAAAACCATAAATTTATGGAAGGCCTGATGGAAATCTTCCTGCAAAGATGGGGACAATTCTCTCTTTTTCCTTCTCTCCCTCTTTTCAGTTATACACATCTTTATTGAATTTGTCAAAAACCACTTAATTCAACCTAATACCTTAAACTTTTCCTAGGCTCAATATCTTATTTAACACATGCTCTAATACCAAGTGAGAGGTCCCCGACCCGCCAACTCTAAAGTTGGGATGGGTTCCTTGATAAGTTTGTAGGCCTAATAAAAATTTTAAGTAAGAAAAGTTCAGGAATTAGACCTTTGCCATTGGCAATGTTTTGAGACTATAGCCCTAGAAAAAGACCTAGTCCTGTCTCGCCAGCGAAAACAAGACAAAATCCAAAAGCTCAAAAACTTTTTCAGCCCTATAACTTCTGCAAATGGGTTAAGGTATCCTTGTCCAACGCTTTTTTCCCTCTACGTGAGTCAAGGCATAGCCGCTGATGGACTCCTCTTCTAATGAAAAATTCTTTTAGCGTTTAGTGCGCGAGAATGGATAGTTACCTAACTAATCAGGTCCACCTGTCCATGATCGACAACCTTAGTCTATCCCCACTTACCACCCGACACTCGCACATGCCTCTTTGTTTTCAATTTGTACTACAATCTTTCAACACTTAATGATAATGGTTCTTTTTAACTTTCCAGCACAATGATTCATTAAAACAAGTATTGAAATCAGTATCAAAAAACATTCTTTAGCAAAAAAGCATCTCTAAACTAAAGACAAGGTATATCACTTAGAATATTTCTTGAAAACCTGACCCGTACTCAACTTGTCTCAAGCACACCTATTTACATAGGTGAAAAACGGCACCCTTGCTTATTCATGGTCCGACCCAAAGTTCGGGGGTGGAAAAGCATCACCCGAAGTTCAGGGTGCCCATATGCCAAAACCAATTTCCCATACAACCGGGCGGTTCCCCTAGAATAAAAACGGTATCCTAAGATATATAAACAAACATACACATGTACACAGTAAAAACTCCTCGTACATGGATACAACCGACTCATCTGTGGCTGAAAAGCCATCATTACTCATCACTTGAAGTGAAAATATTTCAAGGAATCAAAGATGTCTTGAGACAGGCTGTCTTAAGGATGATCAACCATTTCTTTTCTAGATCAAACAAGCTAACCCAACCAATTCTTTCCTAGATTACAAACAATTTCATGATTGTTTCTTGGAAGATACCCTTTCAATTTTCGGCCAATTTCATCCTTTCCTAAGTCCTTATCCACTCTTTAATGGATGCAATGTTATCACTTAAAAGGAATTTAAAATACTTATAACTAAATTTACAAGAAAGACTCACGTGGTACTGGTAGGTATCTGTTGAAGCCCAGGGACCGAACACTCTCGTCTGTAGGTCTACTGCTAGGATCGGCCTCGTGATCGTGTGAGGCCCTGGCTCTCTTTGTATTACTATCATCTTTCTCAGTTGGCTAGTTTGTCCCAGTACTGTTAAGAGCCATGACTTATATCCTTATAAAAAGGATGTCTAATCATTAGGTAAATTATCAAAACTTGACTTTACCATAGAAATTCCATAATGTACTTCCATGACTTAATTTAATTTCTAGACCCCTGGGGTAGTTTAATTGGTTATAGTAGATTCTTGTGGTTTAATATTGTGCTCGTAACTCCTTATACTTCAGTTTAGCAATATGGGTTCATGACTAATCTCTAGAAACTAACTTGCTAGCTTTTTTTCTTTAAATTATAGTCAAAATTAGTAACTTCTCGACATAGTGATTTCCTTATTATTTATATATATAATATATTTTTATCTTAGGTTATTTTTAATATTTCTAGGATCTACTAATCATCTTATAGTTTTTTGAGTCATTTGATTAATTTTTCTCTTTTAATTGTTGGGATCGGAGAGCACACACACAGAGAGCCAGCACGAAGAAGGAGATAGACACAGTGTGTGGCGGGGCGGTACTCACACTACAATGTGTAGTTATGAGTATAGTTATTATGAATGAGTAAATGAATGGCTGTACATGGGCGGCTGAACAACAGGCAGCCGGGCACACGGGCCTTTAACCCAACAATCTCCCACTTAAAGGCAGTGTGCCTTTAAAGTGGCCAAAGTACAGCAAAAGAAGTCAAGCCATACCCATCAGCGATCTACAGTGTGCAAACCGCTGTGAGGGTAACGACTTTATGAGTAGATCAGCAGGGTTATCGTCAGTGTGTACCTTAACAAGCTCTATGCGCTTGTCCTCTAGCACCTCTCGTATGAAGTGATACCTCACCTCAATGTGCTTTGTCTTCGCATGGAAGACAGGATTCCGTGCCAACGCTATGGCACTCTGGCTATCACAATGTAGAATCGGAGCATCACCAACCATACCAAGATCTCCCACTAGTCGTGAGAGCCATACGGCCTCCTTGGCAGCCTCAGTGGCAGCCATATATTCAGCCTCTGTAGTGCTCAAAGCAACGCATGGCTGTAAACGTGATGCCCACGAAACCGGTCCACCTGCAACTGTGAACACATAGCCGCTAGTAGACTTCCTCGAGTCCACTGACCCTGCATAGTCTGAATTTGTATCTCCGCAAACATACATATCCTTCTCACCATAACATAGGGACAACTCTGAAGTCCCTCTCAAGTATCTGAGAATACCTCTCACTGCATCCCAATGACGCTTGCCCGGGTTAGACATGTACCTGCTAGCCACACCAACTGCATGAGCAAGATCTGGACGCGTAGCCACCATGGCATACATCAAGGAACCAACAGCTGACGCATAGGGAATCTGAGACATCTCTGTAGTCTCCAAATCTGTCTGAGGGCAGTCATCATGGCTGAGTTTTACATATGGAGGCAACGGGGTACTAATGGCCTTCCCCCCTTCCATATGAAAACGCTCAAGCACCCTGTCAATGTACTCTTTCTGACTAAGAAAGAGCATCTTGCGAGAACGATCACGAGTGATCCACATACCCAAAATATGACTGGCATCATGAAGATCCTTCATGGAAAAGGTCTCATGTAGCCTATGTTTCAAGGCATCCACATCAGAAATACACTTCCCTGCGATCAGCATGTCATCCACATACAAAACCAAAACAATAAGACTACCATCTGTAGCCTTGCGAGTATAGAGGCATGGGTCCTCATAACTGCGTACATAGCCCAATGAACTCATGAATGCATCAAACTTACGATACCATTCACGAGATGATTGCTTCAGCCCATACAAGGTCTTAAGAAGCCGGCATACCATCTTCTTTGAACCATGAATAACAAACCCACTTGGTTGCTCCATGTACAAATCCTCGTGCAAGTCCGGATGTAAGAAAGCTATCTTTACATCCATTTGCTTCAACTCCATGTCTTCTGTAGCTACCAAGGCAAACAACATATGCAAAGTAGACATCTTCACCACTGGGGAGAAGATCTCGTCAAAATCAATGCCCTTCTGTTGCTTGAATCCTTTAGCCACAAGCCTTGCTTTGTACCTAGGCTTTGCATCCATTGAACACAATTTTATCTTGTAAACCCACTTGCATGGTAGTGCCTTCTTACCCTTTGGCAAAGGAGTAAGATCCCACGTTTCATTTTGGATCAACGAATCCATCTCTGACTGCATAGCCTGCTCCCACTTGAGCTTGTCAACATTGGACATGGCCTCATCATAACATGATGGCTCCCCGCAATCAGTCAACAATACATAATCCATAGAAGGCACAAAACGCTGAGGCTGTCTTGCACGCCGCTCTGAACGCCTCAAAGACTGTGCAGGAGGTGCATCTGGCTGTCCCACATCTACATGATCTCCCAACAAGGGCTGATCTCCCACTTGAGGGTCAATGGGCTGCCCACGAGCAGCCATGGGACCATCATACCAATGACCATCCTCCTCAAATATCACACGCCGAACCTCAACCGTTCGCGGTGATGCTCTATACATAGAGTCCTCATGAAAAAAAACATCATGGCTGCGCACAATCTTCCTGTCAATAGGATCCCACAATCGATAACCCATCTCACCAGAGCTACCATAACCCAAGAAGATACATCTCTTGCTCTTTGGATCCAATTTGCTACGTTTTGCCTTAGGTACATGTACATAAGCTTCACAGCCAAAAACACGAAGGTGACCATACGAAGGTGGCAAACCTGTCCATACCTCTTAAGGCACTTTGAAGCCCAAAGGAACACTAGGTGAACGATTTATCAAATGCATAGAAGTGGCAACAGCTTCAACCCAAAATCCATTTGACAAAGCAGCCATAGAAAGCATACTACGGACTTTTTCCTGTATAGTCCTGTTCATGCGCTCTGCCACACCATTTTGAGGAGGTGTATAGGGAGCACTAAGCTCGCGCCGTATACCCTTCTCAACACATAATGTTGTGAAAGCATGAGACATAAATTCACCCCCATTGTCCGTATGTAAGCACTTCAACTTACAACCTGATTGGTTCTCGACAAGAGCCAACCATTGCTTAAATATATCAAACACCATATCCTTCTTACGAATGGGGTATGCCCATACCTGCCTGCTAGCATCATCAATGAACGTAACAAAGTACATAGCACCTCCAAGAGAAGCATTGGGCATCGGCCCACATACATCACTATGCACCAAAGCTAGCTTTTCCAAAGATCTGTGTGGAACACTTTTCTTATGAGAAGACCGAGCATGTCGACCATAAAGGCAATGCTCACAAAACTCAAAACCACCAAAATCTGAAACGGGAATGTAATCCGCACGTGCCAACAACTTCAAACCTTTTAGTGACATATGCCCCAAACGCTGATGCCATAAAGAAGCAGGAGGTTGCTCAGTGATCCCCACAATGTGATCAGCCACACTAGCTACACAAAGGGAATACAACGTATTCCTCTTAGCACCTTTAACCAAAACAAGGCTGCCCTTAGTGATCTTCCAACCTCCATCACCAAAAGATACATTGAAACCAAGTGAATCCAACTGACCCACACTAATCAAGCTTTTTGCAAGAGCCGGCACATGACGCACACGCTGCAAGACAAACGTAGTAGAGTTTGGCATAGCCAAATGAATATCCCCAATGCCATGAATCTGCATAGAACGCCCATCGGCAATCCTGACAGTACCTGTGCTCGAAGCATCATAGTCATGAAACCACGACCTATGAGGCGTAACGTGAAAGGAAGCACCACTGTCAATGACCCAATCCATAGGCATACTACGCTCATGAGTGAGAAGAAAAGTGTCATCAAAATAGGATGCAAGCAACACATCACCAAGCTCTTCACTAGTAGCACTAGTCGGAGCACATACATGGTCATCTTGAGAGCTACACTCTCCCTGTGTTGCATTTAACTCCTCAATCTTGACATTGGATTTAGGCTTGTCCTTAGCATCATGGTCTTTCTTCTTACCATCTCCATTTTCCCTTTTCCACTTGTAGCAATCCTTTTTGAAATGGCCTTTTCTACCACAATGAAAACATTCCACATCCTTTTTACTTGTGCCTGCACGGGGCTTGCTTCTAGATTTACCCCTGTTGGACTTATACTTGTCCATAGTCCTGCCTCTGACAACCATTGCACTAGAAGACTTACTACCTGCATTATTCTTTCGATTAATCTCTTTCGTGAGAAGACTAGACTCCACATTAGTACTTGTCAACTCATCCGCAGGAACCGAGTTACTTATGGCTGTCCTAAATGTGTCCCATGACTCAGGCAACGTGACAAGTAAAAACATAGCTTTTACATTGTCCTCAAACGTAATTTTCTGCGTAGCAAGTTGGCTGAAAATTGTATTGAACTCATTCAAATGCGCATTCATGGAAGCACCTTCCTCCATTCGCAAATCAATAAGCTTTTTAATCCAATACACCATAGAAGCAGCCGAATGCTTATCATACATATCGCAAATCCGCTGCCATAGCTCATAAGCTCCACCCTGTGCATCTTTCACATTGTAATAAACAGACTTTGAAAGGGAAAGCCTAATGGTAGACCTGCACATCTCATCCAACTCCTCCCAATCATCCCTCTCCATGTTCTCTGGCTTAACTCCCTGCAACTTTAGAGGTCGAATCTGTTTCTTCTGCACCAAGACATCCCAAATCTGATCTTTCCAATATAAGAAGTTAGCACCATCCAACTTCTCAATATTGAAAACTGTGTCCTCTTTAGTGCCCATTACAACAAGAATGCAACAATGAGAAACCTGTAACCAACCAACAGACTGCCACAACAAAGTAGTGTTGCAAATCTGACAACGCCTGCTGCTCAATCAAAGAGCAAACGCATAGAGTATAAATCAGCCCATAATATGGTCAAAAAACGTACGTAGAAATCCACAAACAAATGCATAAACCCGTGACACCTGTAACTCAACCGGCCTAGGCAAACCGTGCCACAAAATGCATCAACAATGAGCTGACATAGAGGCATAAACATACTCCATGTCTGAATAACCACAATAGAGACATAAGCTGACCAAGCTTACACAAATCCGTGAGCATAAATGGATCCAAGTGAGCATATAACCAATGCACAAGCTCAACGAAGTCCAATCTCTACTGTCAACCAAGTACCTGTCCGTACTCAAACCGCAACACTGCAAGCAAGAGCAAACCCGCTCTATGTATAAGTGAACCAAATCTCCACAATATCATGCATAAAGAGTGTCTGTCAAACTGCCATATCCACATCCATCAACATACATAGATGATGTAAACCTGTAGCTCAAGAACACGCATAAACAGACTGCCCAGAAGAGTAGAAGCTCCCACTCAAACAACAACCATATACATGGCTGTCCCATAGTCAAAATACATGTTTTGTAACCACAGAAGAAACCTGTATCCAAAGCTCCCTGTAACCTGTAACCTGTACCCGTACCTGTACCTGTACCTGCACCTGTACCTGTACCTGTAGTCGAAGAAGACAATGTCGCCAAAACTCCCACTCTATCTGTGTGTATGAGGCCACTCCAAGAAGAGGCTACACACTCTCAAATGAGCTGTGGGCTCACGTAAGTGGAAGACACTACAACAATGGCACCTGTAATGGCTATGGAAGCTCTGGCAGCAGAAAACTACCAAAGAAAGCTCAAAAACGCAGCTCCTAGTCTGTAGCTCGGATGGGATTTCTAATGGCACGAATGGCTCCGAAAGGGGGGTTAAACCTCAGGACACCTGCTGAAAATACTCGCAGAGTGCTGAACCTTCCAATGCCAAGCTCAGAAAAACCTTCTGCTCTTTAGAAATGCGCGCGTGCGCGAAACCGAAAAACGGCAATGAAACAGCAACAATTTTCAACACACTCAACAATGATGATGAAGCTCTCAATGCTCTCACTACCAAGCTTTGATACCACTTGTTGGGATCGGAGAGCACACACACAGAGAGCCAGCACGAAGAAGGAGATAGACACAGTGTGTGGCGGGGCGGTACTCACACTACAATGTGTAGTTATGAGTATAGTTATTATGAATGAGTAAATGAATGGCTATACATGGGCGGCTGAACAACGGGCAGCCGGGCACACGGGCCTTTAACCCAACATTAATTAGGTTCAAAGTATCTTATTTTTGGCTTTATATTTATTATAGTAATTATCTCATGAAGATATGTTTATCTCAACTTCCTAATAGAGTATTATACCTCTAGTAATTATCTAAAAAAAAATTAGATGGATTTTTAAGTTATCCCCATTGTTTTTGTCTAAAAATAGAGCTTTTAAGTCAATATAATTAGTAAAACTAGTTAACTAATAATTATCTAATTATAACAAGTTCTTAGCACGTAGATATTTCTTTGATAATTATCTCAATAACTTTTAAACATGTTTGTTAATTATCTTGATTAATTTTTAGCCAAAAATAGGATTTTTAGACCAAGATAATTACTAAAACTAGCTAGCTAATCATGAGTTGAGTATCATGGGTTTTTAACACTTAGATATTTCTTTAATAATTATCCCATGCTTAATTAAGCTTTATTTTTTAATTTTCCCTTTAATTTTAGTCTAAAAATTAGATAAATTTTGCTTAATTAAATACTAAAATTGATTTGAAAATTATGAAATAATTCCCACATCTTTTTTACCCTAAGCACTAGCTTTGACAAATTATATTGTAATTAATTAAGCTTAATTGATATATTTCTCATCAATTAAGTCCAAAATTAATAAATTTCAATCTTAATATATGTTAATAATTATTTTGATTACTAATCATAATTAAAAGTTAAGTAATCAAAATTCTAATAGCATATAAGAATGTAATTAATAGAAGAGAGAGGTTTAATCTTTCCTAATTAATTAAGTAATTAAGAAAATTAGACATAATTGAATATATCTTTGACTAATCAACTAGGATTAGCATTAATTATCTTAATTTATCACAAGAGGTTTTCTCTCTTTGTAATTTTTGGGAAGGATCTCTCTAAGCACGAGAGATTTCTAGCCAAGGTCTCCAAGTCTGAGAGAAGTTGTGAAGCCTAAGGGACCTAGTTATAGATTTTCCTGGAACACTGAGGTTGTGTTTAGCAGTTTCTTGCAGTCCAAGCAGTTAGCTCTAGCTAGTGCTACATATTGCTAAATTTGTCTCTGGGAGGTCCATGATGGCCCCTCCTAGCGCTTATCCATTTTAATTTTCAAATCTACTAATTTTCAAGAATATTTTTTGCTTTAACAATAAATATCTCAAAAATATCTAATAGATTATGATAAAGTCTTGTGCTTTAAGGATTACTAAAGCTTTCAATTATCTTTGGGAATTAAAGTGACTGTGAAAAATTCAAGAGGGAATAGCGGGGTCGATTTTTGTCCGAATTCAGTTCTGAAAATTCCTAGCTATAGTATTGCCATGCTTAAGATTTCAAAAATACCAATCCTTGCTATAATTGGGCAAGTTCTCATTGTTTTTGAAAATCTATCCCCTTTAGATAGGCTTTGTACCTTTTTTTCTTAACTACAAAAATCTTGAAATCTTACACCAATGAAAGAGTTGTGGGAGCATTTGAGGTCAAAAGATCAATTAAGAAAGGTTGCACCTTAGCCCCTTTGCTATTCTCCATTGGAACTCATCCCTTGGTAACAATGCTTGAAGAGAGTGTTGCTAGAGGGGAGATTCAAGGATTGTCTCTCCCTAATAATGACCAACTTCGTGCGAAGCTATTCACTCGTGGCTCCCTTCTATTCCTCAAAGCATGCCCGCAAGTGGTTAGGAAGGCTTTGGAGATTGTGAGAAGTTTTGTTGTGGCATTAGGGTCAAAGTGCAGTATTGAAAAATCTAGATGGATCTCACTCATAGAAAATGAATCGATTGAATTGGCATTATGATTCGGGGAGATAGTGTCAAAAGGGAAGGTGTTTCGACACTTAGGGACCTCACCCATAAGCAAAGATTCGTTTACGTTTTAGATAAGATGAGGAGCAAGTGTGAAGATGTGAGTACATGCTTTTGCCCTTTCCGAGTCGAGTGAAGGTGATCAATTCATTTATGCTCCCCTACATAGCCTTCAACGGGCCTTTGCTTAAGCTAGCCAAGTGTAACTGGAAAGAGTTCTTAAAACTTGTGAAAAGATTCTTGTGAAAAAACAATACTAAAGACTCGACACCGCGGCAATGGGTAGGTTGGGTTTCCATAGCAAGTCTTCTTGAGTAAGGCGGTATTGGGATTTGTATTCATGTGTAGGCCTAGTGTGCCAAGTTCATGGTAGCAATCACGAAGCAGCATGGGCTATCATGACTAAGGACATGATAGACATGGTCCAAATTTGCTCACAGAGTGGACAGTGAAAAGGGTTGGAGGTACACGACAAGTTATTTGCCCCCCGGTGGGCGGTCCTTACACTTCGTGGCACAACGGGCGAACTAGTTCAGAAATGCAACAGAGTAACAAGGGCCTTGGAATGGGAAGAATTAACCAGGTATTTTCATAATTTATTACTCACTGGTCCCCTTGGTTGTCTAAGGTAGGAAGTTTGAGGCTAAATCCATTCTAGAGGAAAACTTTCAGAAAGATCAGTGATAAAGGAGTTAGATGTATGGGACAATTTTGGGATTGCAACAACAACAGTTAGAAAGAAACGGATCAATTGGTCTCCCAGTTCCACCTCTACGGAGCTGGAAGTCATCTTGCTAGCCGTGCTTTGGAATGGCTTGACAAAGGTGGGCTGCCCTCTTGTGACTCCAACTTCGAGTGGAAGGCATGGTGGTGGCCAAAGGACGGACTGGGGCAAACAATGGTAAGAATCAAGATTGGTGTCTATTGCTAAGAACATTTGGGTCCCTAATCTACCACCTGAGACGAAGGTTTTTCTTTGGAAAGTACTATGGGGGGCATTACTTACGGGTGCAAAAATTCGAGCCGGAGGTATTGGTTCCAATAAAAATAAGCAAAGAGCAGAGCGCCCGTAAGAGTAGCCTAGCACCTTTGATTTTGGGGGTAATAGTAGAGCTTAACTAGATTTCGCTTCTTGTGGCGTAGATTCTGGATTTTTTGTTAATTGGAAACCCTTTTCCCCCACTCCTCCGAGTAGCACTGAGTGTGACCGGGCTCTTACACTTTTGAAAAATTGTGTGCAAAAAAAGAGTTGTTCAACACTGCCCACGTAGCTTTTACGGTCTACACTTTCAGGGATTTTCTTGATTTATCCAAGGTTTTAAAAGATGAGGTCCGAGGAATCAATTCAGGTGGGCACTTTTTTTTTTGGCGGTCCCCGTGTTCCATTGTCTCGTGATCACCCAAAACAAGATATTTCGATTTAAATAATTGAACTCTCTCTCTCTCTCTCTCTCTCTCTCTCTCTCTCTCTTTGTGGCTGGTAGGCCAGGCAATTCGATAAGAAGATTACGAGGACGTGAAGCTGGTAGTCCACGCCCGCCATCGCCTAATTTATACAGGTGTTCTCTCCCTCTCTCTCTCTCTCTCTCTCTCTCTCTCTCTCTCTCTCTCTCTTCTGCTCTGCTCTTTTTATGACGATGATGATGGCCGCTTTCCTGGTGCTGGCTATTCTGCTCTTGCTCTTATTCCTCCTTTGCTTTCCCCGACAGTTCAAACCACACCTCCACATTCCCTCCCTGCATGGCAAGCATGTGCTCATCACTGGTGGCTCCAGCGGCATCGGCTTGGCTCTTGCCCATCACTGCCTCCTCCAAGGCAGCTATGTCACTCTCATCGCTCGCAACGCCGACCGCCTCTCTCAAGCTGCCCAATCTCTCGTCCACGGCAACCTCAGTACCTCGGCCTCCGGCGTCAATGGCCATTCCGCACAGTACTCCAAAGATAGAATACTCCTCAAGGTTGTCTCGCTTATCCAAATCCTCATGACAGATTAGCACTACTCCTCAAGGTTCTTTGCTCCTAATTTTTCATCTGCTGCATGTATGCATGGGCAATGTATGCTGATGACCTACTATCTTAATTCTTGCGGAGTACTTGTTGTCTTTCTAATCTCTGCCGCAAGCACTCAATTCATCTCTCTGTGCCCACATAGGCAGCCGATGTTTCCGATGCTGCAGCGATGTCGAATGCGATCGCAGAGAGTTTTAGCTGGAGACCCATCGACGTTCTCGTCTGCAATGCGGGGACTTCTGTCAACGGTCTGTTTGATGATATGAAGATCAGTGACTTGGAGACAGTGACAAGGATAAACCTGCTGGGATGTGTGTATACAATATATGCTGCTCTTCCCCTTATGAAGGCCAGAAGCAAGCGTCATCCTTCATCAATTGTCATCGTGAGCTCGCTATCTGGCCTCGTAAGTACAATAGGGAGTAATATACAGGCATTATACTTCTCCTGCATGTCTTATCTCAAAGCCTTGAATTTGGATTATGCATCGAGGCTTGTTCTGATTTTGGTTTTCGCAATACAGCTATTCGTATATGGTGCAAACATGTATTCTGCAACCAAGCATGCGTTGAAAGGTCTTGCTGAAGTTCTACGGTTTGAGCTGCTCTCAGATAACATCAAAGTTAGCCTGGTATGCCCAGGTTTTACAGAGACGCCTTTGCTGGACCTAGGTAAGCCCATGCCATCAACATGTCCTTAATTTGGTTATCATCAGGAAGCCAGCTTCCATTTGAATTTGAATGGTTATAAACTGAATATATAGAAATGGGTAATTATAGCTGCTTGTCCTTCATGCATGCTCAATCGTGGTCTGCGGCACGGACGACCCACTAGCCGACAAGCACGTTATAGAGGGGAATAAGATTTTCTTCTACGATAGGGACTATGCTGAGGCAGCGAAAGTGGTGGCAGCAAAGACAATGGAAGGGGTGAAGCAGGGAAAATTTCTTATCACAACAAGTGCTGCTGGGCTCATGGTCCGCATCCTGGCTCGGGGCTTTACGCCGGCCGAATCGCTTTCAGACGCTCTCCTTGAGATTTTCTTACTTGTACCCCTCAGAGTAGCCACACATGTGTGGTTTCCTTTTGCAAAGAGGCTGATAAAGAAGCAGCAGAAGCAGGGGCTTAACTTTAAAGAGTGAAGAGGGGAGGCTACCTCACTTGCACCGAAATTATTTGAATCCAGGCATTGAGCCACGTTCTTGAGCATGCTAATTAGTCCATTGATAATTAGGCATTGTAGAGCATTACACGTTGTATACACGGTCTTCAACACCGCCCTCCTTGTAATGGTTCACTCATGCCATGGATGTAATCCTCCACTGATGATCTCTAATTTTGTTAATTGAATAAAACATACCCTTTTTTTAAGTTTCTCAGGCTTTTGGAAATTCCTTTAAACCAATCATATGGAACGAGTGAGACTCTTGCCGCCTCCGGCAGCAGTGCTGCCTACGACATCATGAAAATGACTTGAAGAGGAGGCTGTCATTTGGCCATGTAACATCCCTAGTAGAGAACTGCGAGTTCCGTCCTTTTGAGCATGTCGTGTGATCAATCACATGAAAGAGATGACATTGACCATAAGGAGCCAATTGATCATAACCTCCTAGGTTTTTAAGGACCAACATTACACCATACTTTGCATACAACTCAACAAAAGAAGTCCCAAGTAAGACTAAATATGTCCTCATGAATTTGTTTTTTCATGTTAACTTCTTGGATCTTGTTGTGTATGTGTTTGATATGCAAGCATAGATGATTGTATCTAAAGGGGTTATTTTATTTGTGAGTTAATCAATTCGTGTTTTTTGGCTAAAGGTGATGATTTTTTGACTTTATATAAGCATACAGCTCTCTCATATTATGTACGCTCTCTGTGGTGGCTTTGAGGTAGGTGAAATAAGTACCGAGAGAAGGAAGGATTAGACGTAGAGAAAAACATACTTGTGGAATAGAGATACGATAGGGGTGTGAAAGTAACGACAATGAAAGAAAAAGAAAGAGAGAGAGAGAGAGAGAGAGAGAGAGAGAGAGAGAGAGAGAGAATGCCAAAGTGAAAGTGACAACTGAGAGAGAAAATCATTTGTACAATAGTTGAATTGTCATTTTTGTAATGATAGGGGCATAATATTTATAGCGCATAAATCAAGTATATATTCTTGCACACTCCACTAAAGCAGTTAGTGGTGGTCACACATGGCAATAGTAGATGTTTTTCGAAATTTAAAACTACTCATGGCACTAGCATATGCCTTTTGAGAATTGGAACCCCTCATGGCACTAACACATGCCTGTGAGACCTGGAGCCACTCATGGCACTATCAGATGCTTTTTGAGACCATGCTGCTTCAACCTACATAAATGTATAGAGTCAAGCAGCATATGCAACACAAGTGACTCTATTGTGCTAATCAAGAGAGATTTCTTTATTTCCATTGTTCTTATCACAATGCCTGTAGGGTATGCAACGACTTTTTAAAGCAAATAAGACCTTACTTGCTTCCGAGCAGTAGCTCAATGCTCACGAGAAGAAGAAAATATACACGCAAAAAATACATGTTGGTATATCATTGTGCACACCAATCCAAAGCTTGCCTAACTTTCGTTTAACTTTGTATACATGAAACCATGATTACGTTTTCAAACATGATCAACACCAAAGCATGATTATATTGACCAGATATCAAAATTTTGGTAGCATAACGGCGTGAAAATGCAAACAAAAAAAAATCCTCATGATTCTATACTTGTTCCGAGCAATAGCCCAATGCTCACAGGAAGAAGAAATTACATACGCAAAAAAATATGTATTGGTATATTACTTTGGTAAATCCAAAGCTCTCACCTAACGTCTGTCTAGCATAATAAACATAAAATCATGATTGCATTGATAAAGACGGTCAACACCAACAACATGTCTCCAATCAAACCAAAAAAGTGACACCCAAACACCATAGTCATACGTGGTTCCATACATATCATCTAGACTAGAAAACACCATAGACAATACCAATGTAGATGTCAGTCAAGGGCAATGTGATCCGGGCTTATATTCTTGCCAGTCGGTCTCCTCGTCGCTATATGCATCAACTGCTGGAATAGCACTTACACATGGAGCCTTGAAGCATGAAAAGATACTGCTGAAAGACCTGTGGATCACTATCTATGCACAGGCAGTGTCTAGACAACTCAACGCAAACATAGCCCAAGCCACCACATCCAGAAAAGATATCAACAATGTAGGTGTGTTCAGCAGTAAATGTCTGCACGAGCCAGTTGAAAAAAGAAAAGAACCATGCACATTTTTACTTTACGTAACATAGTCTTATAACAAGACATAGTAGGAAGCATATCTTCTTACCGAAAGAAGTCAAGGCTATGCTCGGCGGCACCTCTAAGAGCACGTCCTCTAATGTACTCTTCGTCAGCACGCTCCTCCAGTATTCCAGACTTGGCATCGAAAGAGTTGTTGTCCACGCTCTCTCCATCTCGTCGATCGTAGGTAGGATGTTGACCCTTATGATAAAATAATCCTAGAATAGTGTTTCCACCTACAAATTACAATTAGAATATGATCTAATTGAAGAAAACTATGAGCGATCTTTTGCAATTGGCAAATAACTTTACTTACTCTCTCAATCTCAATGGTCTTTCACACATAACCATCAAGGATCAAAATAAGGATGGTGTGCATCATTTTGAATCCCATCTCAATGGCATGGCCTGACACAACGCCAAAGTGATCAGTGGAGCTTAAGGTGATGTACCATCCATTGTTTGCCACATACTTAGAAGCTATTATGGCCACTTTCTTACTCAATTTTTGAGAGAATTGATTCCATGGAGGGACTTGCATATTATGTATTGTTAATTTATTTAAAGTTTCAAAACTGTCATAGACTAGAGGTGTCCATTGAGGGAAGGATGCATACCTCGTTCTCCGAAAAATTTTCAACTTAAAAATTTGTTGAAACAAAAGAGACGCCACTTCAATGCTGTTTTTCCCATCAACGGTTGAAAGACGTAGAAAATCCAAGATCTTGCATATGATCAAACACATGTATTTCAAACATTCACAACACACACTACACATAGTCAATATTTCTTCTCACATGTATTTACCATTTATCATCGTCGAGAGAAATTTTGTAAACATCTATCATGTTGCCAACAATGGTCACATCATAATCTATGGAAGGCACTGCATAATCTGAAAATAAAATATTTCATCAAGACTTGTTGAGTAGACAAAAAGTGACAGCTAGATATCTTTACAAGCAAGTTCACTTGTGGAACCTTGAGTACCTATTTTATTCTTTTTGGGGCAGGGGGACTTCTTGGGCTTCTTGGATTTAGCAAATTCCAATCGTTTCTTTATAGAGGAGATTATACTAGTGTTTACTCTTTTTGAAGAGGTGGCTTTCTTGGAAGTTGAGCCAATCTCCTCAATACCCTCTTCATTTCTTTCAAGAACATGCTCTAAAGTAAACAAGAATATGTTTCTCTCACAAAAATAGTCTAAATAATGGGAGCGCTTTAACAATTCTGTACTTTTTATAAATGCCAAAAAATAACCTTTATATAAGTTCCCTTTTTGCGTGGGTAGGTGCCTTGAGTGTAATTACTAATCTAGCCACCAAGGGAAATACTCAATTTTCCAAGCAAGCAAACCATGATCTCTCATCCATAGCGGATACATACACTCCTCAGCAGAGAGGTCCCTCCAACTTTCAACAACAACTGGCAACTTCTCCAACAAAGTTTTTGTAAAGTTGAATTAGCCATCTACATAAAATGCATTTAACTTTCTTTGATCTCCTTTACCCAGTGACTTATTTATTATACAAACTCTAAGTGAAAAACAGAATATCAATCATAAAGATATCAATTGTATTACCTGAATAATACTCTCCTCGAAGATTCCATGAGCTCTGAATTTTTTTCATCCGACTCTTTTGTGTTGAGCTAATTACTCCAAAGCTCCATAAAAGTTTTATCAATGTCCTCCCTCAACCGATGATGAAACCATGCTTCAAAGCCCTCCGTTCATCAATCATTTTCCCTTTGATCCTTAAGCATTGCTTCAAATACTTTCCCAATACCATTCTTTACGCAAGTACATTCTAAATTTCATGGCACTAATATAACGCTCAGAAGTAACGGCAATGCATCAAAGAGTGCAATATTTCCTTTTTCCTATAGAGAAAACAATAAACAAACCATGAATGCGTTGATTCATTTGATGATTTCATATGTATTTTTGGGCCAAGGATTATTACCTCTCTGGTGATATTTTAGAAGTTGCCAAAGAGTGGACCTTGTCTCTTGTAAGGCCCACCTGATCCTTTTCGCGTACCCAATTGAGGTTAAATAACAAAGAGAAGAACTCTTGGCCATTGGTAGGATTGGAAATGGCCAACATCTATGTTGCATTTGAACCAAATAAAATCCAATCAATTCTGTGAACTTACAATTTTGTAATCCAATCAATCCAATCCAAATGAAATGTCAACTTACAATTTTGTAGAAATTCAAACATGAATGGTGAAAAGAGAAAGTGTTTACCTTATAAGCCCTTTCTTTGAATATTTTTTCTACTCTTCCTCAAGCAACCATATCCTTTTCTGGCATTGAAAACGATGGATCGTTGATCTCTTGCATCTCTTTGATAACATACATGTCAAATTCTTCCTTTTGTAGAGCAAGTAGAAAAAAAATAAGATTTTACAAAATTATGCCTAGCTTTAGAAATTACATAAAAAGTATACTGTAAGGTAAAAAAGTATACCTTCCATATGAGCATCACCAATAATAGAGCAGGAGCGCGCGTTGTACCAACTCCCTTTAGATGTTGTCTTGTCGCAAGCAAGCTCTACCTCTATCCATCAAATCCATCTTGGGGAAAGTTTTTCATGCTTGCCACGACTAGTTTTTGGAACAAGAAGATCTCCTGACCAAAATTTGTGCTCACAGTGGTTCTACCAATCCTAAACCACAATATCTTAAATTAGATAGCAAGAGAATGACATTGACATAGTGATAGCGATATCTAAAGAAAAAACAACAAAGGAGCCTACTCATTCTGAGAGCACAGAGCTAGCATAAGCTCTCCCTCTACACTTCTATCAACATGGACAAATTGACGCTTGACAGAACAATGTCTCCACCTTATCATTGAAAATTCTACAACAACAAAAGGGAAAATTAGATAGCATAGAGTAATACAAGATAACCTTATGTTAAACAAAAAACAAATCACTTACACGTTTTTATCAAGCGCATCCAAGTTTTCAAGCGGTGATTGCCATCCCAAACAAGAAATTTTTGCCCCTTAAGTCTTCCCTCTCAAGAGGAAGGAAATTATCAAAATCATCGCTAATTTCTTGCCAAATAGGTCCCCCATTCTTCTTTGTCTAATTCAGAAACATAATGTTGATCATGGCCAGGCTTCTTAAATGACACAAGAAATGGAGCTCCAAGCACTCTGTATCCAGACATCTCAAACCTTTTCACTAAGCCCTCAGTGCCTGAACCCACTGCTCTAATGGCTTCGTTTTCCATCAATTTGCAGAGAGGAATGCGAAGAGGTTCCCCACCTCTCTTTACAATAAAACCCTCTACAATCTCCTCCAATATGCGACCATGAGCATCCTTTCCAAACACTGTAGGATGATCGACAGGTTTAGCAACAATTGTCGTTGCTTCAGACACGCTTTGGGCCACCACTCCACCTTGTGTAGCATGAATATCTATGAGCTCGTCTTCTTCATGCACAACACCCGATATATCCTCTTCTTCATGCACATCACCCAATACATCCTCCCTCTGACGAACATTGGAAGAAACAATGGAAGATCGTGCATTGGTCCTATGTCCCGTAGCGCTAGACCTTAATGTGTACCCTACTCCTAAAAAGCAAAAAGCAATAACACCACAACTAGCTTAGTATATAGTGACAAATTAAAAAAAGACCACAAATAGCTTAGTATAGTTGAACTTACTTTGAGAGATACATGTGTCCCACCACGTTTAGATGGTGTACGAACCATAATCTATCAACTATAATCAATAAACAATAAAAGTATTCTTAGCAATGACAATTCAAATAGAAACTTCGAAATTGTGGCAGCATAACGGCGTAGAATGCAAATAATTTTTTTTTCCCATTCCGTACTTGCTTCCGTGTAGCACCACAATGCTCACGTGAAGAAACAAATACAAGAGCACTTCGACATATGTATAGCTCTGCACTTCAATATGTGTCAATGTGTGTGTGTACTACAACAAGTGTTTTTGTGTATATGCAAATGCATGATTGGAAGTGTCTTTGTGTGTGAGTATGCATGATCATATTTGTGTCATGTATTATTGTGTGGTTGTGCATGTATGCAAGTGTTTATGTGTGTGTATGCAATTGTATTTGTGTGTGTGTATTACAACAAGTTTATTTGTGTTTGTGTTTGTAGTATGCAAATGCATGATTGTAAGTGTATTTGCGTGTTAGTATGCATTATTGTATTTGTGTCATGTGTTACTGTGTGTGTGAATGCAAGTGTGTGTGTGTGTGTGTGTGTGTGTGTGCGTGTGTGTGTGTGCGTGATTGTCATGTGTTACTGTGTGTGTGAATGCAAGTGTGTGCGTGCGTGCATGATTGTATTGGGGAAATGTGTTGATGTGTGTGTGTGTGTGTATGCATTTTTGCCATAGGAGCTTCCAATGGAGCTCCATTGCGTGTTGCCTTCTCACCATGCCTTTGAAGGCCTGGAGGGGCTCCATTTGGAGCTCCATTGCGCGCTGCCTTCTCACTATGCCTTTCAAGGAATGGAAGAGATCCATTTGGAGCTCCATTGGATCTGGACAATGGAGCTGGAGCTCCTCCATGCCTTGAAAGGCATAATAACTTTATTAGCTTAGCACTACTTTATCTTGTGTTCAAGGCTACCAGGATCGTAGGCATAGCCATAACATAGTACAACAAGGATACAATACGACTTGCCGCCGATACTAATAAAATCCAACTCTCATAAAATTGTACTTATATCTTTATATATAGGAACTCACTTGGGATGAAGGTAAGTATATAGTGAACTCACAATTGTAAAGTGCTTTTTGATGCTATCCTTTCTTGATGGACAAATGCATAATTTTTGAAACAAATGTCTCTAATTTACTTTGAGATTAGTCCATTGATTGTTAAAAGAGCCTTAATCTTCAAGTGGGGGTCTAGGATGAGATGGCATTAGACTGTACTTTTGAGAATTGATCCATTTTACAAAGGAGATGTTGTCCAATTTTTTTGGAATTAAATGATGTGAACATTATCGTAAATGGCTCATTCTCTAAACTTAATATTTGATCTATAATAGGTTGTTTGTTTTTGTTGTAAATTTTGACATCGATAACAAGGGGAGGGAGTCGTTGACACCTGTCTTCCCAATTAATGCTAGTTCTGACGGCTTGTGTTTCTTGGATGGTGACAGGTTAGATATTCTTTCCTTGGGATTACAATGACAACTGCAGCAATAACAGAAGATCATCCACTGTTCGGTTATTTTTTAGTGTAAGATGACACTTGTATGTGATTCTTTAATAATAACATGTAATACACTATATGTCAGTATCAAGTTTACATGGCAAGTGTAGTCTTAACTTTATCTACTTGTATCTAATGTATACATAAGGTTTGGTTATTTACACGATGAATGGTCT
Organism: Adiantum capillus-veneris; assembly: GCF_014529385.1. Classification (NCBI taxonomy): domain Eukaryota; kingdom Viridiplantae; phylum Streptophyta; class Polypodiopsida; order Polypodiales; family Pteridaceae; genus Adiantum; species Adiantum capillus-veneris. The sequence continues at coordinate 27,946,783 of NC_140931.1, read as the reverse complement.
CTAGTCCGTTTGTGAAATCAAACTAAAGTTAGATAATCTTTCTTAAACACACACACACTTGTTTCTAGCTTGCCTTTGGTCGGATTAGCACCATACAATGGGCCTAGACTTGCTATAACTTTTTTCACTTGGTACACCTAATCCAAAGGGATGGGTTGGGTCCACGGTTCCTAATCTGGTCAAGCACATACATCATACAGTTCTATTACCTTAGACTGGCAGATTCTCTTTGACTGTGTACTTGACAAAGTATACTTAATCAGATGGCTTTTTTAGGAATGTGATACGTGTATAATTTAGCCCTATTGGCACCACTTTACCAAAATGGTAACCTTTTTTCATATGATAAATTCCTCTTTGGACACTTCATACGGATTATTTGGATATTTTTGTCGCTAAACTGTTCATATATGGTTGGGGGTAGGGTTCCACATGGTGGGCCCTACCTCCCACAATATGGATCCTCTCCTCAGGGATATGGAAGGGCCACACACACACATCTACATGGACAAAAACTAGTGGCCCATTTTCTCAGACATATTGACTTCACTCTACCTCACTGTTAGGAAATAAGACGTAGCTAAATAGATAATTGAGTAGATTATTTAATGGAGAGAGACAGATTTACATACACGAGATTAAAGAGTAGAGAGAGAGAGAGAGAGAGAGAGAGAGAGAGAGAGAGAGAGAGAGAGAGAGAGAGAGAGAGAGAGAGAGAGAGAGAGAGTACACACGATATACGTGGTTCACCCAATGTGGGCTACGTCCATGGGAAAGAAGCCACTCAATGGCTTTAGTACTTCAAAACAAGAAGTAGTTTACAAAGGGATTATACCCTTAATGGAGCTCCCGCCTTTCTTCACTCTCACCACCTCACACTCACCTTGTTGCATCAACTTCACACTCTAAAATGTGTGTAGAAATGGCCCGCTTTTATAGGCCAAAAGGGCTGCCCTCTCTCATGAGAGGCAGCCATGTGTAGCCGCCCTTGTGTAGATAAGTCCAAAACGGACCCTCCAATCCACCCATGTGTGGCCGCCCTTGAGAAGACAAGTCCGCCATTGAATTCGGCCACTGGCCACCGGCCATTGACTTCCGACCACCGGCCACCGGCCATTGACTACCGGCCACCGTCCAAGCGACGGTTGTTTTCCGACCACTTTCCGGCCGCCGTCCGGCCATAATATTCCGGCGAGGGGGAAAAAAAAGGTCTCGGGGGCTTCCGCCCCCGAGGCCCTTAAAGTTGCCCCTGATTTTTGGCCATGAAAATTTTGGTTTCCGGCGAGTGATTTTCCTTCACGCATGATGTCTTCTCCTCATAATGGGGGCCTTACAAATGTGCGCTTTTACCACAGAAAATTACAAGGGTAAATCAGGATCCATACTTAAGAATCTCTCACTTGGAGACTGATCTCCAAACCAAACCTGTGAGACTGCTTTCCATTTTGGCTTCTTATCCTTGAATTCCGATTGAAGATGAGCAAAAGCTCAACTTCTAAGACCATATTAGGTATTTTGGTAAAAATCTCACATTATGGGAATCTCCAAATCGACCGAATTCATGTAATTTGGGAATTTTCCACTTAAAGTGGGAAAAATTGAGGTGTGTGGCTAGTAAATAAAGTGAAAATCTCATAGGATTGTGGTGTTGATAAACACCAAAAGTCAAGAGGATGTACAACACATGGATTTGAATAATAACTATAAATTACATAAAACAAAGGAAGATACAAAAAAGATTTTGTTTACAAATTGACTAGTATAGTCACAATAGAAGCTCCACATAATTCTACTCCACATTTGATACCATATCTGAACTTTGATCCAAGTGTGGCTGATGTGCACGAGTGAGGCCTTCTTTGGCTTTTAGAGCATGTCTTTCTGGAATCTTTATTCTAGAAAATGGTCCTTCTTTGTTGGGTCTCCAGGACCAAACAATTGCATCTATAGTTTCCCACACTTGTGGGTCCTTATAGTTGACAGCCCAATAACCCTTCCAACAATTACTGTAGCTTGAGTATCTGTCATCCCACTTTTTCTCGCGCAAGGTGCCCAATATTGAATCAAGAGTTTTCTGTAGTTTGGTGATGTGGCTCATTATCAATGTCAGATAAAGCCATTGCAAGCCACACTGGATAGATTTCTGTGTCACTCGGAACAAGCATAAGAAAGTCACCTTGGTGCACATCAGACATAGGGTCAAACTCTTCCCTTGGCCTATCTCGTTGAGGCCACAAAAATGATCGTTCAACTCTTCAAGGCCTAGGAATCTTTCTGCTCCTTGTTGCAAATTCATTGTAGTGCTTTGTAGATGAGAATATTCTTGAGTTTTTGGCCAAAATATTTCATACAAGACTCCCTCTGATATGATTGCTTTTCCAATCTCTTCAATTACCTTACTCCAATAATCTATCACGGGTCTATAATATCGGGAATACTTGAACCATTCCCTAAATTTTTCCAAAATTTTATATAGTTCTTTAGCCCAAAATGACTTCTTCGTGGGCCTTGACATACTCCGCCATTTGTACTAGAGGTGGATCTCCATGTGGTAACATTGGCTTGCCTTCTGTGTCTGTTTTCCAAAGGCGAATACTTCCACTCCAACTTGATACACCTACATGTGCCTTATATTGCATCATTGGTGTCTCATCTGCATAAAGAACCTGAACTGAAGCGGTTTGGAATGTCCAACAAGTATGTCTTGTCCATCACAAAGATAGCCATCACAATATTGCTTGAAATCAGGGATCTTTGTGAGAAAAAATGGAGCTGGAGATGAAGATGAGCTGTTTCGTAATGTATCCATCAAATGTGGCAAAGTATAGGTTTGTGTAACTCTCAACTTCTCTGAAAACCTACTAAACATGGCGTCTATGTCCTCATGTGTATGCCCAACCATAAAAATCCCAGCTGGATGGTTTTGAAAACACCCCTTGCAACAAGCATTGGACAATAGGCAAATAAGTATCGATTTTTGTTTTCCCCTGCACAATTATCCAATTGTAGCAACAAGTTCTCTGGCAATCTGCGAAATGTTGACCCCAATTCCTCTTCTGCAATTTCTGACGACTGCACAATGGGCTCTTTTCCATCACTCAAGTTATGGTAGTCCAAAGCATCCCTTGAGTTCAAAGCATGTAGTAGTGAAATATTGCTCCTTGGAAGTCCATTTGTTACTAGATCACCAAGAGGATGCTTATCTATCCTCTCGAGGTTATGTAAACAATTAGCAATTGAGCCAATTGTAAGATTTGGATCAGCTGGCCACAAACCATTCAAGACAAAGTGTCCGTAATGACCTTCTCCATGTCCATGAGTGATCATGCCAATCAATGCCACCTGCAGATTATATCCTGAATCCACACCCTTGGGAAACAATGCGTAATCTAGGAATGGCAGTCTTCTTTTTGATCCATCTTATCATGGATTATGCATACATATTTTGTGGTTGAGTTTCTGAATACGTGCGCCATGCATAATATAGGCTTCTGCAACTCTTTTGTTGTGCCATGTGAACTTCTCTCTCCCTCAAGAGAAGAGCTCTCTCTTCAAGAGAAGGTTTAGCTTCTAACCTTGCCTTGATTGAACTACAAATATTGCACTTAGAGAACTCACTCGTCTTTGTTAAAGTGACATGTGGGTACTCTTTGTTCCAAATTCTACCAAAAGAAGATTGGATAGCTTCTTCTCATAGCCCATTTGGTCAAGTGTCGTGTTGATTTCACATAAAATATCCACTTGTTTGTATGTTGATGGAATCACCAATTGAGTCTCTCTTGAGCCATCTAGCAGTGTTCTACTTCTATGTGGCATTTTCTCAGAGTTGTTTTCCACAAACTCGTTTAGTAGTGCTCTTGCTAAACTAGTATGTTTGAAGTCCCTTCTCAATGTACATGTGTTCCCATGTACATATTGGCGCACACCATTTTCAAAGTTCTCCTTGTATCGATAAAAATGATGTCTTTGGTATTCCATGTAGCTCATACCATGCTCTACAACAAACAATAGAGCCATTTAGCCTGAATTGGTATCGTGACTTCTCATCTTTCTGATAACATATAGAAAGAACATCATAAAACATAATTAGTGCGTGATTTTTGAGACTCTCCCCAAAATTGTTGTCGTAACCTTGTCACCATATCACGATCTGCAAATTGGCAGCATTTTTGTGCACAACAATCAATGCATGATACCCTTTGAATTGATTTGTTTGAAAGGTAAAAAGTCGAAGCTGGTGCTGCTTTTGATTTTTGAGTCCTGTTCATGAAAGTGTATCGTCTCTTCCTTGACAACTGGACAACATTACTCCCATCAAGTTTTTTTTCCAACATTGCCATCGTTGGATACATCCTCATATGTAGCATGCATGCCATCAACAGGAACAAAGCGTTGTAATGGGCTCCCATTCAACATTGTTGTCTGCTTGATGGGCCACTTTAGCAAAGTGATGCTACCCACTTCAACCACATCATGAATGCTTGCATTTTCTCTTTCAATACCCACACCCACACAATCAGGACCAAGTTCCTGAAAGTTGACATAATCATGTGGAAATACATATAAGATGGTCCCTTCATTCATGGTTTGCATCATTGTGTCATCTTTTAAAAGGACCCTCTGATTTCTCCAAGACTCTCGAATCATTGCTTCAAAATTCTGGGCTTGTCATAGGTATTGCATCTGTAACTAGAGGATCAGAATGATCATGTTCTTCATCACCATTGTAGCTTTCGTGTGGATCAATTAAGTTCCCATTTAATACAAAAGATTGCAAAAGAAGCTTTGACCATCGAACAGCACTCCATAATGAGCCTTGGAGGATGAAGTATCCATTGTAGGAAAAGGTAGGACCACATCCTTCAAGCATTCCTCCACTAGTATGGAGACATTTCCCGCCCTATCTTTGTACCACCACAAGTGGAATCTGGATCTGTTCTACACACACCAACCAATACCAACGATTTCATTGTCAAGTATCATATGTACTTTCTCCCCAGATTCGAAGTCCTCCTGTAAGTAAAAAGATTACATTGTTAAATCCATAGTTATAGAAAAATACTCTTCAAACAAAAATCATGCTACAACATGAAAAAGGTTTGCATAGGTTTGACAAGTGGTGAACCTTGAGACCAAATCCTCCTTGCTATATTAATGGAAGCAAGGTTGGACAAGTGGTGGACCTTGAAACAAAGCCTCTTTGCTATATGAGAGCATAGGTTGGACAAGTGGTGGACCTAGTTGTAATACCCACTGCCACCTATCAAACTACTATAGGACTATGCTTTCCAATGTCCAAGTATCCATGAGTCTTTCAAGGTTGAACACGTGGTGGACCTTGAAACAAAAATCCCCTTTCTATATCAGAGCATAGCTTGGACAAGTGGTGGACCTAGTTATAATGCCCAATATCCAAGGTGAAATACCTTAGGACTTTGCTACCTTGCTTGCCAATGTTTACGTAGCCCCTCATTTCTTTAATGGAAGTAAGGTTGGACAAGTGGTGGACCTTGAAACCAAAGCCTCTTTGCTATATAAGAGCATAGGTTGGACCTAGTTTTAATACCCACTGCCACCTATCAACTACTATAAGACTATGCTTTCAATGTCCAAGTATCCCTTGAGTCTTTCAAGGTTGAACACGTGGTGGACCTTGAAACAAAAATCCCCTTTCTATATTAGAAAGGTTGAACACATGGTGGACCTTGAAACGAAAATCCCCTTTCTTTATCAGAGCATAGCTTGGACAAGTGGTGGACCTAGTTATAATGCCCAATATCCAAGGTGAAATACCTTAGGACTTTGCTACCTTGCTTGCCAATGTTTACGTAGCCCCTCATTTCTTTAATGGAAGCAAGGTTGGACAAGTGGTGGACCTTGAAACCAAAGCCTCTTTGCGATATGAGAGCATAGGTTGGACCTAGTTGTAATACCCACTGCCACCTATCAACTACTATAAGACTATGCTTTCCAATGTCCAAGTATCCCTTGAGTCTTTCAAGGTTGAACACGTGGTGGACCTTGAAACAAAAATCCCCTTTCTATATTAGAAAGGTTGAACACATGGTGGACCTTTAAACGAAAATCCCCTTTCTTTATCAGAGCATAGCTTGGACAAGTGGTGGACCTAGTTATAATGCCCAATATCCAAGGTGAAATACCTTAGGACTTTGCTACCTTGCTTGCCAATGTTTACGTAGCCCCTCATTTCTTTATGGAAGCAAGGTTGGACAAGTGGTGGACCTTGAAACCAAAGCCTCTTTGCTATATGAGAGCATAGGTTGGACCTAGTTGTAATACCCACTGCCACCTATCAACTACTATAAGACTATGCTTTCCAATGTCCAAGTATCCCTTGAGTCTTTCAAGTTGAACACATGGTGGACCTTGAAACAAAATCCCCTTTCTATATTAGAAAGGTTGAACACATGGTGGACCTTTAACGAAAAATCCCCTTTCTTTATCAGAGCATAGCTTGGACAAGTGGTGGACCTAGTTATAATGCCCAATATCCAAGGTGAAACACCTTAGACCTTGCTACCTTGCTTGCCAATGTTTACGTAGCCCTCATTTCTTTAATGGAAGCAAGTTGGACAAGTGGTGGACCTTGAAAGCAAAGCCTCTTTGCGATATGAGAGCATAGGTTGGACCTAGTTGTAATACCCACTGCCACCTATCAACTACTATAGGACTATGCTTTCCAATGTCCAAGTATCCCTTGAGTCTTGCAAGGTTGAACACGTGGTGGACCTTGAAACCAAAATCCCCTTTCCATATCAGAGCATAGCTTGGACAAGTGGTGGACCTAGTTATAAAGCCCCTCCTTTCTTTAATGGAAGAAAGGTTGGAAAAGTGGTGAATCTTGAAACCCAAACCCTTTGGCTATATATAGAGGATATCTTGGACAAGTGGTGGGCTTAGTTGTAGTATCCAATGTCCAAGGTCCAAGGTGAACTATGTAAAGACCTTACTTCCAAAAACAGAGTCGTACAAGTGGTTCTCCTTGAAACAAAAACCTCCTTAGTGTATTAGAACATAGCTTGGAGAAGTGGTGGACTTAGTTGTAATGGTGAATGTCCAAAGCAAACTATTATAGGACCTTGCTTCCCAATCAAGTTTGGACAAGTGGTGGATCTTGAAACCAAAACCCCCTTACTCTATTAGAGCATAGCTTAGATAAGTGGTGGACCTAGCTGCCATGGAAAATGTTCAATCTGAACTGCTGCAAGACCTTGCTATTAAATGTCTAAGTAGAGCTAGCTTCTTTAATGGAATCAAGGTTGGGAAAGTGGTGCATCTTGAAACCAAAAGCCCTTTATTGTATTAGAGCATAGCTTGGACAAGTGAGGGACCTAGTTTTAATGTGTGATGTCCAAAGAAAAAGTATTACAAGACCTTGCTTTCCAATATTTGAATTGGTCAAGTGGTTAAAACTAAGTATAAAACTTTGACCATTTTCTTCTCGAATTGCAAAAAGCTAGTTTTAGACACCCTAAATGAAATGGTTTAGGGTGGCCTTAAACAATGTTTTTTCAAAGACTTGAACAAAAGGGTTGTCGAAGAGTAATGACAATTTATTGTGGCTTGAAGTGCCTGAGTATGTGAAAACAAGCCTAGGTTTTCCACGAGGCAAAAGGTGACATAATAAGAACATTGGAAAGTTAGGATTGACCATGTGGCCTAAACTTTGGCAAGTGAAGTGGTGGCCAAGTTTTGTGGCACAGTGTGCACTTGGTCCTATATGTGTTGACCACTTGCTAAATCTAGGACCATAAGGCCAAACCTTTGGCACCTTAAATATAGTATGGGACATAATCTAGAACTGCTATAGTAAATTAGTAGTATAGCTAATATGTTAATATTTGTATTATATTTAAGTATGTGCTAATATAATTTATGTTCAAAATTTCACTAATGAAGAATGTTCCCATTTAGCACTCCAGATGCGGGGTCTTAGGGCAATGCCACAATGGGGTGACAAGGCAGCGCTTTCCAGTGAGGTTTGGGGATAGCGCTCTTGAGGGGGGATGTGGAATATAGCGCCTCGATGGCGGGGCTTGGGAGGTTGATTTTGGGGGGGGGGATATTTTTCTGTTCTGGGGGGAGTCTTGGCATACGTGGCTCTAAATAAACCCTATCAAGATTAGGCACACAGAGAGCGCACGAGAAACGCACACAGAGAAAGCAGGCGAGCAGCAAAAACACAGAAAGCGCACACGGATCGCACACAGTTGAGTATACGCGCGCGTAGAGGAGCAAGCTCGGCATCGTACACAACACACAGGTGGAGTGCACAGGATTGAAAGTTCGCGCACAAGACAAAGAAACAGCAGCGTACACAACGCTTTCCAGAAGGGCAGGATCGGGCAGTCTTCTCAGGAGACATTGCACACCTCACGAATAGAGAAAAAACAGTTTCTCTCTCTCTCACTCTCTGTCTTTCTCCATATAGAGAAGATGGTTCTCTGTAACTCTTCTTGCACACACCACTCTCTCGTCAAAAGACAGAGATACATAGTTTAAACGTATCCCCGCACAATACACATATTCCACACATCGTCTTCCTCTCTTCCACATACATACCACAGTGAAATCTGTTATCTTGCTGTCTCTCTCTTGAAAATACATGCACATATTCCCACACATCGTCTTCCTCACTTCCACATACATAACCACAATGAAATCTGTTATCTTGTTGTCTCTCTCTTGAAAATACGTGCACATATTCCCATACATCGTCTTCCTCTCTTCCACATACATAACACAGTGAAATCTGTTATCTTTCTCTCTTCTCTCTAAAAAAAAACAGTTATTTATCTCTCTCTCTCTCTATCTATCTATCTCTGTATTTGCTATCTCTCTCTTGAAAATACATGCTCATGTATGTGTGCGTCTGTGTTATCTATGTGTATGTATGTATATTTGTGTTATTTCATTGTAATACTCATACATAATGCAGATACACAATTACACTTAATTACGATATGCACACATAGTATATATACATACATAAATATCACAAATAACTAACACATTGTAATACTAGTAAAATTGAATGGAAGACTTACTTGCGTGATCTGTTAAAGTCGATTCTTGTAGCGAGTTCTGGATGTATGCTGAGCTGATTTTCCTCTAATCCATTTGTAGATATGATTGTAACTTCTGTTTCTCAAAAATAGTAGTGTTGTTTAGGATACACCTAATGGACATAAATGGTTTAAACTAGGACATGTAGACCAAAAATACGTGTATTTTCTTTGGATGAATATATACACTTTTTGGTGACCCTTACCACAAGTGGTGGACCTTAAGACCAATGGACTATAAGGACCTCCAAACAATACCTTGTACACTCAATCCTTCTTGGTATCTAGGTTGGACAAGTGGTGGACCTTGTTCAAATTCTCTAACCACTCTCTCTAACATGGTGACATAATTTAGGTGTGATAAATTCATATCTATGCAAACTAATATCAGTTTAGGCTTGTTAATTTGAATTTGTTTGAATTTATGTACAATATAATGATTTGAGGTTTGCATATTTGAATTTAGGTGGTATAATGATATCTTTTTGTGGTGTAAACTTGAATTTAAAATCAATTTTGCGTGGAATATTTTAAATTTAAGTAGTAAAATTTAAATTTTTATAAAAAAAGTTTGAATTTTAAAATTTGGGCGGGATAGTTTAAATTTAGGCGGGATATTTAAGATTTGGGAGGGATATTTTTAAATTTAGGCGGGAAGGTTTTGAATTTATAGCGAGATCTCCCTTACATAAGAGAGTATAGGTTGGACAAGTGGTGACCTTCAAGCTAGAGCATCCATGCTACTGGACATGATAGGTAGGGAATCTAGTTGAATATTGTATGTATAATATATATGTAATAGATCTAGCTTGGACAAGTGGTGGACCTTGAATAAAACCCCATGTAAAACATATCATGCACATCCAAGTGGTCAAAAAAAATATCATTTAGAATATAGCCTTATAGGTTGGACAAGTGGTGGACCTTAACACCCAGATATTCTTCATATAATGACATAGCGTGGAAAACTGGTGAATCTTGAGACCAAACCATGCTACTAGCGATAATAGCTTGGACAAGTGGTGGACCTTGAAAGTAAACCCCCCATCTACGAAATATCGTGGGTTTAAGGTATTTCGATGGAGCCTAGCATCTTGGAGACATCGTGCATCTTGCTTCTCTTCATGTTTCAATGGAGCCTATCTTGGACAAATGGTGGAGCATCCTTCTCTCCATGTTTCAATGGACCCTAGCTTGGACAAGTGGTGGACCTTTACTTCTCTCTATTATTCAATAGAGTTAGCTTGGACAAGTGGTGGACCTTGGAACCAAACCCCCATTTAAAACCTATCATGGTCACTCCAAGTGGTGAGAAAGAATACCTTTAAGATATAGCCTTATAGGTTGGACAAGTGGTGGACCTTAACACCCTAATATTCTTAATATAATGACATAGAGTGAAAAAGTGGTGAATCTTGAGACAACCACTCGTGCTACTAGCATAATAGCTTGGACAAGTGTGGACCTTGAATGTAACCCCCCATGTTTCAATAGAGTTAGCTTCGACAAATGGTGGAGCATCCTTCTCTCCATGTTTCAATGGACCCTAGCTTGGACAAGTGGTGGACCTTTGTTTTCTCTATGTTTCAATAGAGTTAGCTTGGACAAGTGGTGGACCTTGGAACCAACCCCCATGTAAAACCTATCATGGTCACTCTAAGTGGTAATAAAGAATAAACCTTTAAGATGTAGCCTTATAGGTTGGACAAGTGGTGGACCTTAACACGCGCATATTCTTAATTTAATGACATAGAGTGGAAAAGTGGTGAATCTTGAGACCAAACCACTCAGGCTACTAGCAATAATAGCTTGGACAAGTGGTGGACTTGAATGTAAACCCCTCATCTACGAAATATCGTGGGTTTTATGTATTTCGATGGAGCCTAGCATCTTGGAGACATGGTGCAGCTTGCTTCTCGTCATGTTTCAATGGATCCTATCTTGGACAAATGGTGGAGCATCCTTCTCTCCATGTTCAATGGACCCTAGCTTGGACAAGTGGTGGACCTTTGTTTTCTCTATGTTTCAATAGAGTTAGCTTGGACAAGTGGTGGACCTTGGAACCAAACCCCCATGTAAAACCTATCATGGTCACTCCAAGTGGTAATAGAAGAATAACCTTTAAGATGTAGCCTTATAGGTTGGACAAGTGGTGGACCTTAACACGCGCATATTCTTAATTAATGACATAGAGTGGAAAAGTGGTGAATCTTGAGACCAACCACTCAGGGTACTAGCAATAATAGCTTGGACAAGTGTGGACCTTGAATGTAAACCCCTCATCTACGACATATCGTGGGTTTAATGTTTTTCGATGGAGCCTAGCATCTTGGAGACATGGTGCACCTTGCTTTCCTCATGTTTGAATGGAGCCTACCTTGGACAAATGGTGGAGCATCCTTCTCTCCATGTTTCAATGGACCCTAGCTTAGACAAGGGGTGGACCTTTGCTTCTCTCTATGTTTCAATAGAGTTAGCTTGGACAAGTGGTGGACCTTGGAACCAACCCCCATGTAAAACCTATCATGGTCACTCCAAGTAGTAAGAAAGAATAACCTTTAAGATGTAGCCTTATAGGTTGGACAAGTGGTGGACCTTAACACCCACATATTCTTATAAAAGTGGTGAATCTTGAGACCAAACCACTCAGGCTACTAGCAATAATAGCTTGGACAAGTGGTGGACCTTGAATGTAAACCCCTCATCTACGAAATATCGTGGGTTTAATGTATTTCGATGGAGCCTAGCATCTTGGAGACATGGTGCAGCTTGCTTCTCGTCATGTTTCAATGGATCCTATCTTGGACAATGTGGTGGAGCATCCTTCTCTCCATGTTTCAATGGACCTAGCTTGGACAAGTGGTGGACCTTTGTTTCTCTCTATGTTTCAATAGAGTTAGCTTGGACAAGTGGTGGACCTTGGAACCAAACCCCCATGTAAAACCTATCATGGTCACTCCAAGTGGTAATAAGAATAACCTTTAAGATGTAGCCTTATAGGTTGGACAAGTGGTGGACCTTAACACGCGCATATTCTTAATATAATGACATAGAGTGGAAAGTGGTGAATCTTGAGACCAAACCACTCAGGCTACTAGCAATATAGCTTGGACAAGTGTGGACCTTGAATGTAAAACCCCTCATCTACGACATATCGTGGGTTTAATGTTTTTCGATGGAGCTAGCATCTTGGAGACATGGTGCACCTTGCTTTCCTCATGTTTCAATGGAGCCTACCTTGGACAAATGGTGGAGCATCCTTCTCTCCATGTTTCAATGGACCCTAGCTTAGACAAGGGTGGACCTTTGCTTCTCTCTATGTTTCAATAGAGTTAGCTTGGACAAGTGGTGGACCTTGGAACCAAACCCCCATGTAAAACCTATCATGGTCACTCCAAGTAGTAAGAAAGAATAACCTTTAAGATGTAGCCTTATAGGTTGGACAAGTGGTGGACCTTAACACCCACATATTCTTAATAAAAGTGGTGAATCTTGAGACCAAACCACTCAGGCTACTAGCAATAATAGCTTGGACAAGTGGTGGACCTTGAATGTAAACCCCTCATCTACGAATATCGTGGGTTTAATGTATTTCGATGGAGCCTAGCATCTTGGAGACATGGTGCAGCTTGCTTCTCGTCATGTTTCAATGGAGCCTATCTTGGACAAATGGTGGAGCATCCTTCTCTCCATGTTTCAATGGACCCTAGCTTGGACAAGTGGTGGACCTTTGTTTCTCTTCTATGTTTCAATAGAGTTAGCTTGGACAAGTGGTGGACCTTGGAACCAAACCCCCATGTAAAACCTATCATGGTCACTCCAAGTGGTAATAAAGAATAACCTTTAAGATGTAGCCTTATAGGTTGGACAAGTGGTGGACCTTAACACGCGCATATTCTTAATATAATGACATAGAGTGGAAAAGTGTGAATCTTGAGACCAAACCACTCAGGCTACTACCAATAATAGCTTGGACAAGTGTTGGACCTTGAATGTAAACCCCTCATCTACGACATATCGTGGGTTTAATGTTTTTCGATGGAGCCTAGCATCTTGGAGACATGGTGCACCTTGATTCTCCTCATGTTTCAATGGAGCCTACCTTGGACAAATGGTGGAGCATCCTTCTCTCCATGTTTCAATGGACCCTAGCTTAGACAAGGGGTGGACCTTTGCTTCTCTCTATGTTTCAATAGAGTTAGCTTGGACAAGTGGTGGACCTTGGAACCAAACCCCCATGTAAAACCTATCATGGTCACTCCAAGTAGTAAGAAAGAATAACCTTTAAGATGTAGCCTTATAGGTTGGACAAGTGGTGGACCTTAACACCCACATATTCTTAATAAAAGTGGTGAATCTTGAGACCAAACCACTCACAGCTACTAGCAATAATAGCTAGGGATAACCATTAAGATATAGTCTTTCAAGAAGGTGTAGAAGAATAACCATTAGATATAGTCTTATAGGTTGGACAAGTGGTGTGACCTTAACACGTATATCTTAATGAATGATAGAGAGTGGAAAAGTGGTGGATCTTGAGACCAAACCACTCATGTACTAGCGATAATAGGTTGGAAAATGTTGATTCTTGATGTAAACTCCCCATGTACAAAATAGTGGATTTAAGGTATTTCGATGGAGTCTAGAATCTTGGAGATATGGTGCAGTTGTTCTTCATGTTTCAATGGAGTCTATCTTGGACAAATGGTGGAGCATCCTTCTCTCCATGTTTCAATAGACCCTAGCTTAGACAAGTGGTGGACCTTTGCTTCTCTCTATGTTTGAATAGAGTTAGCTTGGACAAGTGGTGGACCTTGGAACAAACCCCCATGTAAAACCTTCATGGTCACTCCAAGTGGTCAGAAAGAATAACCATTAAGATATAGTCTTATAGGTTGGACAAGTGGTGGACCTTAATACCCAAATATTCTTAATATAATAACACAGAGTGAAAAAGTGGTGAATCTTGAGACCAACCCTCATGCTACTAGCGTTATAGGTTGGACAACTGGTGGACCTTGAATGTAAACCTTCCATGTTTCAATAGAGTTAGCTTCGACAAATGGTGGAGCATCCTTCTCTCCATGTTTCAATGGAGCCTAGCTTGGACAAGTGGTGGACCTTTTGCTTCTCTCTATGTTTCAATAAAGTTAGCTTGGACAAGTGGTGGACCTTGGAACTAAACCCCTATGTAAAATATCATGGTCATTTCAAGTGGTAAGAAAGAATACCCTTTAAGATTTACCTTATAGGTTGGACAAGTGGTTGACCTAACACCTACATCTTCTTTATATAATGACATAGAGTGGAAAAGTGGTGAATCTTGAGACCAAACCACTCATGCTACTAGGGATAATAGCTTGGAAAAGTGACTGACCTTGATGTAAACCCCACATGTAAACAATATCGTGGGTTTAAGGTATTTCAATGGAGCCTAGAATCTTGGAGACATGGTGCAACTTGCTTCTTTTCATGTTTCAATGAAGCCTATCTTCCACAATGGGGGATATCCTTCTCTAAATGTTTCAATGGACCCTAGCTTGGACAAGTGGTGGACCTTTGCTTCTCTCTATGTTTCAATAGAGTTAGCTTGGACAAGTGGTGGACCTTGAAACCAAACCCCATGTAAAACATATCATGGTCATCCAAGTGGTGAGAAGAATAACCTTTAAGATGTAGCCTTATAGGTTGGACAAGTGGTGACCTTAAACCTAGATCTTCATAATATAACGACATAGAGTGAAAAAGTGGTAAATCTTGAGACCCAACCACTAGTGCTACTAGCAATAATAGCTTGGAAAAGTGGTGGACCTTGAGTTAAACCCCACATGTAAACAATATCGTGGGTTTAAGGTATTTCAATGGATCTAGCATCTTGGAGACATGGTGCAGATTGCTTCTCTTCATGTTTCAATGGAGCCTATCTTGGACAAATGGTGGAGCATCCTTCTCTCCATGTTTCAATGGACCCTAGCTTGGACAAGTGGTGGACCTTTACTTTCTCTCTATTTCAATAGAGTTAGCTTGGACAAGTGGTGGACCTTGGAACCAAACCCCCATTTAAACCTATCATGGTCACTCCAAGTGGTGAGAAAGAATAACCTTTAAGATATAGCCTTATAGGTTGGACAAGTGGTGGACCTTAACACCCTAAATTCTTAATATAATGACATAGAGTGAAAAAGTGGTGAATCTTGAGACAAAACCACTCGTGCTACTAGCACTAATAGCTTGGACAAGTGGTTGGACCTTGAATGTAAACCCCCATGTTTCAATAGAGTTAGCTTGGACAAATGGTGGAGCATCCTTCTCTCCATGTTTCAATGGACCTAGCTTGGACAAGTGGTGGACTTTGTTTCTCTCTATGTTTCAATAGAGTTAGCTTGGACAAGTGGTGGACCTTGGAACCAAACCCCCATGTAAAACCTATCATGGTCACTCCAAGTGTTAATAAGAATAACCTTTAAGATGTAGCCTTATAGGTTGGACAAGTGGTGGACCTTAACACGCATATTCTTAATTTAATGAATAGAGTGGAAAAGTGGTGAATCTTGAGACCAAACCACTCAGGCTACTAGCAATAATAGCTTGGACAAGTGTGGACCTTGAATGTAAACCCTCATCTACGAAATATCGTGGGTTTAATGTATTTCGATGGAGCCTAGCATCTTGGAGACATGGTGCAGCTTGCTTCTCGTCATGTTTCAATGGATCCTATCTTGGACAAATGGTGGAGCATCTTCTCTCCATGTTTCAATGGACCCTAGCTTGGACAAGTGGTGGACCTTTGTTTCTCTCTATGTTTCAATAGAGTTAGCTTGGACAAGTGGTGGACCTTGGAACCAAACCCCCATGTAAAACCTATCATGGTCACTCCAAGTGGTAATAAAGAATAACCTTTAAGATGTAGCCTTATAGGTTGGACAAGTGGTGGACCTTAACACGCGCATATTCTTAATATAATGACATAGAGTGGAAAAGTGGTGAATCTTGAGACCAAACCACTCAGGCTACTAGCAATAATAGCTTGGACAAGTGTGGACCTTGAATGTAAACCCCTCATCTACGACATATCGTGGGTTTAATGTTTTTCGATGAGAGCCTAGCATCTTGGAGACATGGTGCACCTTGCTTCTCCTCATGTTTCAATGGAGCCTACTTGGACAAATGGTGGAGCATCCTTCTCTCCATGTTTCAATGGACCCTAGCTTAGACAAGGGGTGGACCTTTGCTTCTCTCTATGTTTCAATAGAGTTAGCTTGGACAAGTGGTGGACCTTGGAACCAAACCCCCATGTAAAACCTATCATGGTCACTCCAAGTAGTAAGAAAGAATAACCTTTAAGATGTAGCCTTATAGGTTGGACAAGTGGTGGACCTTAACACCCACATATTCTTAATAAAAGTGGTGAATCTTGAGACCAAACCACTCAGGCTACTAGCAATAATAGCTTGGACAAGTGGTGGACCTTGAATGTAAACCCTCATCTACGAAATATCGTGGGTTTAATGTATTTCGATGGAGCCTAGCATCTTGGAGACATGGTGCAGCTTGCTTCTCGTCATGTTTCAATGGAGCCTATCTTGGACAAATGGTGGAGCATCCTTCTCTCCATGTTTCAATGGACCCTAGCTTGGACAAGTGGTGGACCTTTGTTTCTCTCTATGTTTCAATAGAGTTAGCTTGGACAAGTGGTGGACCTTGGAACCAAACCCCCATGTAAAACCTATCATGGTCACTCCAAGTGGTAATAAAGAATAACCTTTAAGATGTAGCCTTATAGGTTGGACAAGTGGTGGACCTTAACACGCGCATATTCTTAATATAATGACATAGAGTGGAAAAGTGGTGAATCTTGAGACCAAACCACTCAGGCTACTACCAATAATAGCTTGGACAAGTGTTGGACCTTGAATGTAAACCCCTCATCTACGACATATCATGGGTTTAATGTTTTTCGATGGAGCCTAGCATCTTGGAGACATGGTGCACTTGATTCTCCTCATGTTTCAATGGAGCCTACCTTGGACAAATGGTGGAGCATCCTTCTCTCCATGTTTCAATGGACCCTAGCTTAGACAAGGGTGACCTTTGCTTCTCTCTATGTTTCAATAGAGTTAGCTTGGACAAGTGGTGGACCTTGGAACCAAACCCCCATGTAAAACCTATCATGGTCACTCCAAGTAGTAAGAAAGAATAACCTTTAAGATGTAGCCTTATAGGTTGGACAAGTGGTGGACCTTAACACCCACATATTCTTAATAAAAGTGGTGAATCTTGAGACCAAACCACTCACGCTACTAGCAATAATAGCTAGGGATAACCATTAAGATATAGTCTTTCAAGAGGTGAGAAAGAATAACCATTAAGATATAGTCTTATAGGTGGACAAGTGGTGGACCTTAACACCAAATATTCTTAATATAATGATAGAGAGTGGAAAAGTGGTGAATCTTGAGAGCCAAACCACTCATGCTACTAGCGATAATAGGTTGGACAAATTGTTGATCTTGAATGTAAACTCCCCATGTACAAAATAACGTGGGTTTAAGGTATTTCGATGGAGTCTAGAATCTTGGAGATATGGTGCAGCTTGCTTCTCTTCATGTTTCAATGGAGTCTATCTTGGACAAATGGTGGAGCATCCTTCTCTCCATGTTTCAATAGACCCTAGCTTAGACAAGTGGGGGACCTTTGCTTCTCTCTATGTTTCAATAGAGTTAGCTTGGACAAGTGGTGGACCTTGGAACCACAACCCCCATGTAAAACCTTTCATGGTCACTCAAGTGGTCAGAAAGAATAACCATTAAGATATAGTCTTATAGGTTGGACAAGTGGTGGACCTTAATACCCAAATATTCTTAATATAATAACACAGAGTGAAAAAGTGGTGAATCTTGAGACCAAACCCCTCATGCTACTAGGTTAATAGTTGGACAACTGGTGGACCTTGAATGTAAACCTTCCATGTTTCAATAGAGTTAGCTTCGACAAATGGGGAGCATCCTTCTCTCCATGTTTCAATGGAGCCTAGCTTGGACAAGTGGTGGACCTTTTGCTTCTCTCTATGAGAAGAATAAAGTTAGCTTGGATAAGTGGTGGACCTTGGAACAAACCCTATGTAAAACATATCATGGACATTTCAAGTGGTGAGAAAGAATACCCTTTAAGATATACGCTTATAGGTTGGACAAGTGGTGTGACCTTAACACCTAGATCTTCTTTATATAATGACATAGAGTGGAAAAGTGGTGAATCTTGAGACCAAACCACTCATGCTACTAGGATATAGCTTGGAAAAGTGACTGACCTTGACGTTAAACCCCACATGTAAACAATATCGTGGGTTTAAGGTATTTCAATGGATCCTAGAATCTTGGAGACATGGTGCAACTTGCTTCTTTTCATGTTTCAATGAAGCCTATCTTCCACCAATGGGGATCATCCTTCTCTAAATGTCTCAGTGGAGCCTAGCTTGGACAAGTGGTGGACCTTTGCTTCTCTCTATGTTTCCATAGAGTTAGCTTGGACAAGTGGTGGACCTTGAAACCAAACCCCCATGTAAAACATATCATGGTCATTCCAAGTGGTGAGAAATAATACCTTTAAGATCTAGCCTTATAGGTTGGACAAGTGGTCGACCTTAGAACCTAGATCTTCATAATATAACGACATAGAGTGAAAAAGTGGTAAATCTTGAGACCCAACCACTATGCTACTAGGGATAATAGCTTGGAAAAGTGACTGACCTTGATGTAAACCCCACATGTAAACAATATCGTGGGTTTAAGGTATTTCAATGGATCCTAGAATCTTGGAGACATGGTGCAGATTGCTTCCCTTCATGTTTCAATGGAGCCTATCTTGGACAAATGGTGGAGCATCCTTCTCTCCATGTTTCAATGGACCCTAGCTTGGACAAGTGGTGGACCTTTGCTTCTCTCTATGTTTCAATAGAGTTAGCTTGGACAAGTGGTGGGCCTTGGAACCAAACCCCATGTAAAACCTATCTTGGTAACTCCAAGTGGTGAGAAAGAATAAAGTTTAAGATATAGCCTTATAGGTTGGACAAGTGGTGGACCTTAGCACCCATATATTCTTAATAGAATGACATAGAGTGGAAAATGGTGAATCTTGAGACCAAACCACTCATGCTACTAGAGTTAATAGGTTGGACAAGTGGTGGACCTTGAATGTAAACCCCATGTTTCAATAGAGTTAGCTTCGACAAATGGTGGAGCATCCTTCTCTCCATGTTTCAATGGACCTAGCTTGGACAAGTGGTGGACCTTTGTTTCTCTCTATGTTTCAATAGAGTTAGCTTGGACAAGTGGTGTGGACCTTGGAACCAAACCCCCATGTAAAACATATCATGGACATTCAAGTGGTAATAAAGAATACCCTTTAAGATATACCCTTATAGGTTGGACAAGTGGTGGACCTTAACACCCAGATTATCTTAACGTAATGACATAGAGTGGAAAAGTGGTGAATCTTCAGACCAAACCACTCATGCTACTAGAGATAATAGGTTGGACAAGTGGTGGACCTTGAATGTAAACTCCCCATGTACAAAATATCATGGGTTTAAGGTATTTCAATGGATCTTAGCATCTTGGAGACATGGTGCAGCTTGCTTCTCTTCATGTTTCAATGGAGCCTATCTTGGACAAATGGTGGAGCATCCTTCTCTCCATGTTTCAATGGACCCTAGCTTAGACAAGTGGTGGACCTTTGCTTCTCTCTATGTTTCAATAGAGTTAGCTTGGACAAGTGGTGGAACTTGGAACCAAACCCCCATGTAAAACCTATCATGGTCATTCCAAGTGGTGAGAAAGAATACCCTTTAAGATATAGCCTTATAGGTTGGACAAGTGGTGGACCTTAACACCCAGATCTTCTTAATATAATGACATAGAGTAGAAAAGTGGTGAATCTTGACATCAAACCACTCATGCTACTAGTGATAATAGGTTGGACAAGTGGTGGACCTTGAATGTAAACCCCCCATGTACGAAATATCATGGGTTTAAGATATTTCAATGGAGCCTAGCATTTTGGAGACATGGTGCAGCTTGCTTCTCTTCATGTTTCAATCAAACCTGGCTTGGACAAATGGTGGAGCATCCTTCTCTCCATGTTTCAATGGAGCCTAGCTTGGACAAGTGGTGGACCTTTGATTCTCTCTATGTTTCAATAGAGTTAGCTTGGACAAGTGGTGGACCTTGGAACCGTACCCCTATGTAAAACCCATCATGTGCATTCCAAGTGGTGGTAAATAATACCATTTAAGATATAGCCTTATAGGTTGGACAAGTGGTGGACCTTAACACCCAGATCTTCTTAATATAATGACATAGAGTGGAAAAGTGGTGAATCTTGAGACCAAACCACTCATGCTACTAGGGATAATAGGTTGGACAAGTGGTGGACCTTGAATTTAAACCCCACATATACAAAATATCATGGGTTTAAGGTATTTCAATGGAGCCTAGCATCTCAAAGACATGGTGCATCTTGTTTCTCTTCATGTTTCAATGGAGCCTATTTTGGACAAATGGTGGAGCATCCTTCTCTCCATGTTTCAATGGACCCTAGATTGGACAAGTGGTGGACCTTTGCTTCTCTCTATGTTTCAATATAGTTAGCCTATATTAGACAATTAGTAGACCTCCAATCTCTCCATGTTGTCTAGAGCTAAGCTTGGACAAGTGGTGGACCTTACTTCTCCCTTCCCTTAGTTTACTAGCTTAAATGATCACTATGTATACTTGCTTAGATCTAGCTTGAACAAGTGGTGGAACTTGTATTCACACAAACTTAATCCATTACAAAAAAGTATATGTTAAAATAACATTTGGTTTTTTTTGTTTCAGGAAAGATGGCTCCAAAAAAACAGGTTGCAAGGGTTGCTGTCTCAGTTGACTATACTTGCAATGATCTTAGGAAATGGTATTTGGACATACATGGTATAGAGGGTGCACAATTTCATAAGGTGCATCTATTTATTGCCAAAAAGGATAATGACAGCTTGTTTGAAGATGTTGGACAAGTTGTGGAAGCATCTGTCTCTGTAGTTGATAGTCATCCAGAGGTGGAATGCATTGACATTCTAGTTCCAATGAATCTAGAATTTCAACTATCTCCAGGAGCATATGCATTGGAGCGCATGTCTAGAAACAAAGAAGAGACAATGTTTTCTCGAGGATGGAAGTTTGCAGAATCAAATCCAAATATCACAGCAGATCAACTTCAAAGCTCCATCATTGCCACACTACAACGAAAAAAGGTGAAAGCTTCACGACCACCATCCACAAAGAAGCAAGCAAAAGTGCAGAAAGTAGAAGCTAAGCGAACTAGCTCCATTTTGGATGTAGACAAGGCATCTTTGGCATCCTCATCAAAGAGGGTTCAATGTCAAAGATGAGAATTGTGGATCCAGATGTTTTAGAAGCTGAGGCCATGAAAGGACAAGAAAAAAGATACAGGTGGAATGAATAAGTACATAAATTATTTTCCTTTCCAATATAGGGAATTTGATATCCCTATTCAAAATTGTTGGCTTGCTCCTGATCACTATAATGCACGTATTATGGATAAAAAACACGCTGAAAGTGTGTTATTTGGATTTTCACGGAGTACGACCAAGCCTGCAGCATGTGCATATTTGATGCCTGTTCGAAATGCAAAATCAAAGAAGGGGACTCCTTTGGCAGTAGAAGAGGTAGAGGAGCAAAAAATTAAAGATTATCATTATTGGATTCTTGATGGGCAGCATTCAATCTATGCTGCAAAAGTTTTGCTTCACAATGAACAAAACAACAAAGAGATCTTTGAAAGACTGATTAGCGTGTATAAATTTAGAAAGGCTCGCATTGTTGTGAATGCTCCTCCATTTGTTGCAACTGCTATATCTGCCATTGCAAATGAGGAGGCTCAGGCATTGTATGTCAAGCAACCTTACAGCCAAATATTGAGACATTTACGGAGTCAATGGATCTTCTCAGGACGACCACCAAAGGCAGCAAGTGGAATTGCAGAGGGACATGCATCTCGTGCCGGATGGGATGTAAGTTATTTTCTTTGTCTTTTTGATAGTGTTTAATTAACAAATCTTGCTCAATAGTTTAATTATTTCTCTATTTCTTTTCAGGTTTTCTTCGATTGGCAAGAATGAGTGCAGCAGCAAGTTGGATTGCTAAACAGGCACACATGGTCACCTACTCTGATTTAGTTTATGATTGCTGGATAGAAATCATTGAAAATCTAGAAGAGGAGAATAAGAAACCCCCAACAACTGTATTTAGATATCTTTGTGGCCTTGAGGAATCAGAGGTAAAGACTATTCAAGAAGAGATTAGAGATGAGAAGATTTTACTGTCAAAGAGTGCAAAGGATGGTGATGCAACTGACATGTATGATCGAATCAAGCAGTTGAAGCAAGACAAATTGATTCAAGATGCACTTCTTGAAGGCTTCAACAATTTGAATGAGTCTTCACCATGTAAAGACTGGGAGGAGGTGGTCAAAATGTATAACATCAATGATGTTGTTTATAAAACAATTTTAATGCTATGCGAGGAATGGATTAGATCTAGTTTGACGCGTGGAACAAAGAAAATGGCTTTTCCAGATGGAGCAATAAAATACATGCAATGGGCAATTCACCTTCAAAAGGAGAAAACTGAGCCTAGAGATTTGCCATGGTCAATCTATGTGGTGAGCCTACAAATGGAAGGCAATCTCTACTTGATGCGCCACTTCAATAATAAAGTGCCTATTGGCTTATGTGTTTTAGATATGACAAAAAACGTTGGAGGCAATTTGAAGTGGAGTGAGGAGACATTTAACAATGCTTTGGATGGGATCTTGGCTATTGCTGGAGGGTCAACAGATCCTGGATTTGTCTTTCTTGCATTTGTGGATTTCACTAACTTCACAAAATTGCAATGTGCCTTTCACGCCATGGGAGATAATCTGAGCTACCATTGTTGTGGTGCATTGCATCACTTTCCATCAGCTCCTTGCAAAGGAGCAATTCAATTCCTAACAGTTATTGCCTTCTTGGGACAAGGCAATGCATTTGAAGACCTGAGAAGAAGATCAGAGGAACATCCCATGCCAATTGATTGTTCTCTTCTTCAAGTAGCAGATAACGATATGTCAGATTTGCAATATTTGGAGGCCAAAAAAAGAGCTTTGGTCAAGCACTACATTCGTACATATTGTTTTGAAGACCGCAAGCTTGTTGATGTTTTTGGTGATGGCTCCTTGGTTGCACAAGAAGGAATACAACAGAAAAAAGAAGTCATCTGCTTAATTGATAGTGTGGAGGAGGCAAAAAGCATGGAGACCATGCTGCTAGACTTTGTTAAGTCTCATGAAGATATAGAAAAATGGGCTGGACTTCAACAATCCACTTCGCAATCAGGCGACATTGTGCCTGTTACAGAGGAGTGCTCTCCACAAAGAGAAGAAGAACAACAACAACACCATCCTCTGTCAATGGAGGACTTTTTGGAAATGGAGACACGTATGTTTTGAGTTTCTTGTGCATGTTAGTGTTTCTTGTTACTGATTTGATACTCTTAATGTTAGATTTTGCTTTATATAGTATTGATTGAGCTTGTATTTTTTATCTCAAGCATTCAAGGTTTGAATGTAAATAGTAAATTACTTGAGTTTTTGAATGGTGGATCTGTAGACTAAAACTAAAACATTTAATACTCACAAAGACTTAATTACTTAAGAGCTTGAACTCAATAAGTTTTGGACCTTTTATCAATACCCCCTTGATATGATACATTAGATCGTAGCATGGTTAAATGGTGATGCTTCATAAATTGAACCTAGCTTAGACAGGTGCTGGAGCCTAAATTTAAACTAACCTTGCTAGAAGGGAGCTTATGTTTGGACTTTGAGAGAAATAGCATAAGTAATCAATTAGAGCATAGATTAGACATGTGGTGGTGGCCGGCCTTAGAGACCAAAATCTTAATGAGCTTGGAAAGGTATTTAAGTACTGCAATTTACTTAGTTTTAGTACTCATTAAATGCATAGCTTGACAAAAGGTGGACCTTACATGGATCCTAATTTCAAGAGGTGTGGTAGACCTTCAAAACAAGCTCATATAGCTTGGACATGTGGTAGACCTTGCATGAAGACTAGTTTAGACAAGTGTGGTACACCTTGTAACCAACACCCATTTGTTATATTAGCTTGGACAAGTGGTGGACCTTGCTTTTATGTTTCAATGGAGCATATTTTGGACAGGTGGTAGACCTTGTTTCTCTCCATGCTTCAATGGAGAGAAACTTTAGCTTGGACAAGTGGTGGACCTTGTTTTTATGTTTTAAAGGAGCATATTTCGGACAAGTGGTAGACATAGTTTCTCTCCATGGTTCAATGGAACCCACCTCAGACAAGTGAAGTACCTTGAAACCAAACCCCATAATACAACCTACTAAATAGGTTGGAAAATTGGTAGGATATGAAACCATCCATGATAGAGCATAGTATAGGTGAAAACGTAGTGGTCCTTATATCAATTACCCATGCATAGCTTGGACAAGTGGTGGACCTTGATTCTCTCTATGTTTCAATGGATCCTATCTTGGACTAGAGATATATCTTACTTAGTTCCATGCTTCAATGGATTGTAGCTTGGATAAGGAGTGGAACTTCAAACAAAACTCCACAGCATAGCATATATTAACAATTCATGGGTTTTATAGAGATTGTCCTGCCTATTTTGGAGAGTTGGTACACCTTTATTCTCCATTCTTCAATGGATCTGAGGTTGGACAAGCGGAGCTGGAGAAGTGGTCAACCTTAAAATGAAACCTCCCATGCTACAACCCATCATAGATCGTATATGTAGTGGACCTTGAAACTCTTTTATGTCCCTAGCTTAGAGAAGCATTGCACTCTTGATTATCTCCATACATGAAGGCAAGGTTGGACAAGTGGTGGACCTTCAAACCAGAATCTCTATGCAATAATAGGCAAGTGGTGGAGCTTGTTTTCCTTGTTCCAATGGAGCCTAGCTTAGACAAACAATGGAGCTTGCTTCTCTCCATGTTTCAATGGATCCTAGCTTAGAAAAGTGGTGGAGCTTTGCTTCTCTCCATGTTCCAATGGACCATAGCTTAGACAAGTGGTAGACCTTGAAAAACACCCCTCGTATACAACATATTATGGGGTTTTCATGTTTCAATGGCTCCTAGCTTGGACAAATGGTAGAGCTTGCTTCTCTTTATGTTTCAATGGATCCAATCTTAGCCAAGGGGTGGACCTTGAAACAAGAATCCCCCCCCCCATGTACAACGTATTATGGGTTTTGAAAGCACTGGGAGAAAATAATAGCTTTGATAAGTGGTGGACCTTGCTTCTCTCCATGCTTCAATGGAGCCGAGGTTGGACACATGTTGGAGAGAAGATGGTTGCCCATGAAATAAGACCATGCATGCTATAATCAATCATATGTTGTACACATGGTGGACCTTGCAATTGTTTTATATGCCTAACTTGGACAAGTGGAGGACCCTTGATTACCTCCAGATATCAACAACAAGCCAAGTTTGGACAAGTGTAGTACCACCAAACCAGAATCTATATGCTACAATAGAGTATAGGTAGGACACGCGATGAACCTTGATATCAAACCATCCATGCTACTAGAGATGATAGGTTTCACATGTGGTGGAACCTTGTATCAATGTTCTATGTGTAGTTTTTGACTAGTGATAGACCTTGAAACTAATCCCTCTAGGCTACAAGAAAAAAGAGATGGATGAGGAGGCTAGACTACTTTTGTTGCATCAATGCATCCCATGTTACCACATATACTATAGGGTTCTTGGATAAGTGTTGGATCTTGTGTCAATGCTCCATGTCTAGCTTGGACAAGTGGTGGACCTTGGTTCTCTCTATGCTTCAAATGGGCAATAGATTGGAGACACAGTGGCCTTTTTTTTCCAATGATTTTATTTTTTGGAAACCTTGGAGGCACCATGTAAGAGGCACTCTAAGTCTTCCATACAATGGACCTATTGGACTATAAAATAATGATATCTTTCTTTGATATTGTCATTATTTTATGCATAATATTTTCTTCTTTTTGCAGACACAAAGGAGTTAAGTGATATAAAATCTAGATGTATTTCACACTATGATTGGCATGAAGATCCTTTTGGGACACCAACTTTTCCTATTCCAAAGATGTAATTTTCCATATTAACGGTGTGGATTTTGAAGTGCGACTTTCATGTATTGAAGGAGCTGGTTATGGGCTATTTGTGCATACTACCCTGGAAAGTGGTTTGACTATTCTAAACTATGGAGGGCATAAGTATAGATTTCAAGACTGGAAAAAGATATGCAAAATATTTCCAAGAGCTTATAAATATTCTCTTCTAGAGGATCCAAACATAGAAGAAGAGGAAGATCAATCATACATTATTGGTTGTGTAGAAGAAGGAAACGTGTCGGGCTATATAAATAGTTCTCACAGTACAAATGTCTGTCCCAACGTACGCTATACATTTGATCCAAATTTGCCACCTTGGCATAAATGCACCTCTTCACACATCAAGTCAGAAGAATATGGCCATGTATGCATTGAGACTATTTGTCAAGTTGAAGCAGAGAAGAGTTGTTTGCTGACTATAACTTTACTTGACATTGTAAAGTATTGTACATGGATGGAAATCTCAAGTACATGCATCATTTTCATTTTTCATGGATGAAATCTCAAGTGAATATAACATTTGATTATTGTTTAGTTTATGCTCAACGAGAATCTAGAGTGCTCTTATGCTTTGTGTGTTGTCTAACATATTTGACTACCTTGGCCATAGAATCTTGATTCTACTCTAGATTTGTGATAAATCTTACCAAAATTTAATCAATGTCTAGGTTGGACAAGTGGTGGGGCTTCAAACATTACTGTCTTAAACAAGTGGAGTTATCTTACTTGAATAAGTGGTGGCCTTTTGAATCCAAATCTAAGCCAAATCTCTAATTATTTTCTTGTAGTCTAGGTTGGACATTTGGTGGACCTTGTATCCATGTTTCCTCAACAAGGGTGGCTTTTAGTTTTCACTTTAAGTACTCATCTTTAATAAAGTGTAGGATGGAAAATGTTGAGTTAGTAGATTGTATTTTAGACAAGTGGTGTTTGGTGTACGAATGCTGAAAATGGTTGCAAGGATTCTAACAACGACTTTACCTTAAATAAATTTCTTACTAGGAGTTCTACATATAAATATGGTGAATAAAATTCTAGTGGTTTTGAGATACCATTTGTGTGTGTGTTTTCTTAGATTCACAAACTGGGATGGATAACGCTCCTATGGTTCAGTCAACAACTATAGAATCCATAGATTCTATGGTTTCTAAAGTGCCCAAGATGGATGATATTTCTATACTAGAGTCTAGTGTTGTGCAACTTGAGCAAGCTTCCAATAATGAGAACCAAGAAATCGATGCTTCAAAAATGCAACATACATCAAAAGAGACTGAAAAGTCCACTCACGAGCTATTGCCAATTGGTACTACGTCATGTAGCGTAGATGTTGAAATCCATGCTTACAATTATATTGGATTTAAATGGTCTATTGTTGAAACGTTCCCCTCAACCATCCTCACACCACAACTCAGTGCAAATGGATTCAAAAAGATATATTATACTCAGGCCAGGTTGCATCCAATTCTTGAAGACTATTTTACAAAGGTTTAATGTTGCAATTTGGTCGACAGCTACTAGGAATAATGTGTATCAAATCCTTGCAGCACTAAACAACTTAGCTGAGGATACATTGCCTTTCTTTGCAATTTGGTCGCAAGATGTTTGCTACACCGCTCAAACTCAAAAATTGTTTAGACCCGACAATCCAAACGTTGAGGCAATGTTCAAGCCTCTAGCCAAAATTGCCATGGGGTTTGAATGTGATCCACAAAGAACAGTGCTTATTGATGACTCTCCTTACAAGGGATGTATTTCACCAGCAAACAATTGCATTTTTCCACCACAATTTGATGCTCAGAAGATGGTTGACAATATGCTCTTGGAGGAGCTACTGCCATACTTGATTCAGCTTGATGAGAGAAGGGATGTGCGTGAATTGCTTCTAATCGTTATGGACAACCTATAGTGACAAATGATAGTGAATACAAACAAATCATGGAGTATTGGAAGCAGAAAAATGATGTTTGGTCAGCTAAGGTGTTCTTTACAAGAAGAATACCACCTGCAAAAGGTGACAGAGATGAAACTATCATTGAAGATGCAAGTGACACAAGCCACCGCAATGAAATGAGAAGAGCCCAAATACAAGAGATCTTGGCAAAGGAGCGTACACCCATTGAAAGCATGAAGGCGTCACAATTGACCACTTTAGCTAGGCAATTGGGTTGTAACACAAAAGGAGTTTTGAAGGCAACCACAGCAAAGGCTTATATAAATAAGGTGAAAGCTGAGAACAATCTTCTAAGGCTGGATAGAAAGCAACCCTAAGGTACTAGTGACATGTCATATATTCTTGATACACATGCTTGAACACTCATGTGCATGGTATCTAACAAATCTTTCTTTTTATTCCTTCTTGCAGGATCTTACAAAGGATACTACTAGATGGAGCTCAATCAATAGAGATTTTGATATTTTTGCTCAAAATAATGAAGCAGTCACCTACATTTTTTGTTTATCAATTTCTTGAGAGACTTTATTTTAGTTTGTAATCATCAAATGAAATGAAAAGTATCCGTCTTATTAAGATTGTTGATCTTTTTCTTGTTCAAACCTTTCAATTGTGATTTATAGTTTTGTTAGCATGAGATTGTGCTTTTTTAGTTTGAAAAAAACTGTCAAAGATCCAAGTCTTTTTGGCTTTACTTAAGTTATTAATTGTGAAAGATCCAAGTTTTTTTGCTTTACTTAAGTTATTGATTGCCTATGTAATAGTCCTTAAAACAATATCGGATGGCTTTCTTGCTCCCATGTCTCACATTGGTCTTTAGGTAAGACAAGTGGTGACCTTGAAAGTATGGTCTCATATCTCGATCAAGTGAAGAGACATGAAGCTTAAATATCACTACTATGTATCTAGTGTTAAAATCCATCGAGACAAAGACTAGATAGCCAAATTGCAGTCGAGTTTAAGTGAAAAATCCATTTGAGCTAAGGTAAAACTTATAGTGCCTCATTTTTCTAGGATTCTACCCCATCAAGGAAGTTATAATCTAGCACAAACCAATTAAGACTCTTTTGGAGCCTAGATAGGACAATTCGTGGAACTTATGAAACTTATTATTGAGTTAGAGTCTAGTTTAGATAAGCAAAAGATCTTCAAACCAGCACTTGTCTTACTATTCAATATTCAAAGTCCCTTGAGGCTAACAAATTACATACCCACTTGTAACCTAACTAATGAGTAATTATATAGATCTAAGCAAGTATATATAATGAGTCTTCAAACTAATAATCCAAGGGAAGAGAGTAGCAAGGTCCACTACTTGTCCAAGCTCAGCTCTAGACAACATAGAAAGATGCTAGTTCTACTAATTGTCTAATTATAGGCATGGAGAAATGATAGAAGGTTGACCACTTGTCCAACCTATCATCTCTAGTAAGATGGGAGGTTTGGCCTTAAGATTCACCATGTAACCAACCTATACATCATTGTATTATGAAGAGTAAAAAAGCAAAGCTCCACCACTTGTCCAAGCTAGTTCTAAAATCCACATGG
Source organism: Adiantum capillus-veneris (assembly GCF_014529385.1). Taxonomy (NCBI): domain Eukaryota; kingdom Viridiplantae; phylum Streptophyta; class Polypodiopsida; order Polypodiales; family Pteridaceae; genus Adiantum; species Adiantum capillus-veneris. Next base: position 27,916,949 of record NC_140931.1, on the reverse strand, counting down.
AGATAAGCAAGCTCCACCATTTGTCGAATCTCTCTTCCATTAAAACATGAAAAAACTCATCTATGTTGTACAGGGGGACTTTTTTCCAAGGTCCACCACTTGTCCAAGCTAGGATCCCTAGTAGCACGAGTGTTTTGGTCTCAAGATACACCACTTGTACACTCTATGTCATTATATTAAGAAGAACTATGTATTAAGGTCCACCACTTGTCCAACCTATAAGGTTATATCTTAAATGGTATCCTTTCTCACCACTTGAAATGCCCATGATATGTTTTACACGGGGGTTTCATTCCAAGGTCCACCACTTGTCCAAGCTAACTCTATTCAAACATAGAGAGAAGCAAAGGTCCACCACTTGTCCAAGCTAACTCTATTCAAACATAGAGAGAAGCAAAGGTTCACACACTTGTCAAAGCTAGGCTCCGTTGAAGTATGGAGAGAAGTAACCTCCATCATTTTTCCAAGATAGGTGCCATTCAAACATGGAAAGAATCAAGATCTACCATGTCTCCGAGATTCTAGGCTCCATTGAAACACCCTAAAACCATGATATTTTGTACATGGGGTGTTTGCATTCAAGGTCTACCACTTCTCTAACGTATTATACCTAGTAGCATGAGTGATTTGGTCTTAAGATTCACCACTTATCCACTCTATGTCATTATATTAAGAATAACTGGGTGTTAAGGTCCACCACTTGTCCAACCTATAAGGGTATATCTTAAATGGTATCCTTCACCACTTATCAAGGTCCATCACCACTTTTCCAACCTATAAGGTTATATCTTGAATGATATTTTTCCTCATCACTTGTAATGTCCATGCTATGTTTTACAAAGGGGTTTTGTTCCAAGACCCACCACTTGTCCAAGCTAACTCCATCCACCACTTGTCCAAGATAGGCTCCATTGAAACATGGAGAGAAGGATGATCCACCATTTCTCCAAGATAGGTTCCATTGAAACATTGAGAGAAGCAATCTCCACCATGTCTCCAAGCTAGGCTCCATTGAAATACCCTAAACCCATAATTTTGTACATGAGGGGTTTACATTCAAGGTCCACCACTTGTCCAACCTATACCCTAGTAGCAAGAGTGGTTTGGTCTCAAGATTCACCACTTGTACACTCTATGTCATTATATTAAGAAAAATATGTGTTAAAGTCCACCACTTGTCCAGCCTATAAGGTTATATTTTAAATAGTATCCTTTCTCACCACTTGAAATGCCCATGATATGTTTTACATGGGGGTTTCATTCCAAGGTCCACCACTTGTCCAAGCTAACTCTATTAAAACATATAGAGAAAGAAAGGTCCACCACTTGTCCAAGCTAGGCTCATTGAAACATGGAGAGAAGGAACCTCCACTGTTTCTCCTAGATAGGCTCCATTGAAACATGGAGAGAAATAAGCTCCACCATGTCTCCAAGTTGCTAGGCTCCATTGAAATACCCAATACCCATATTTTTTGTACATGGGGGGTTTACATTCAAGGTTCACCACTTGTCCAACCTATTATCCCTAGTAGGTTTGGTCTCATGATTCACCACTTGTCCACTCTATGTCATTATATTAAGAGGAATTAGGTGTTAAGGTCCACCACTTGTCCAACCTATAATGTTATAGCTTGAATGGTATTTTTTCTCACCACTTGTAATGCCCATGACATGATTTACATGGGGGTTTTGTTCCAAGGTACACCACTTATCCAAGATAAATCTATTGAAACATAGAGAGAAACAAAGGTCCACCACTTTTCCAAGCTAGGCTGCATTGAAACATGGACCTTAATACCAAATTATTTCTAGTAGCATGAGTGATATTTTGTACATGGGGCGTTTACATTCAAGGTCCACCACTTGTCCAACCTATTTCCCTAGTAGGTTTGGTCCCAATTTCACCACTTATCCACTCTATGTCATTATATTAAGAATAATTGGGTGTTAAGGTCCACCACTTGTCCAACCTATAAGGTTATATATTGAATGGTATTTTTTCTCACCACTTGTAATGCCCATGATATGTTTTACATGGGGTTTTTGTTCCAAGGTCCACCACTTTTCCAAGATAACTCTATTAAACATAGAGAGAAACAAAGGTCCACCACTTGTCCAATCTAGGCTCCATTGAAACATGGAGAGAATGATGCTGCACCATTTATCCAAGATAGGCTGCATTGAAACATGGAGAGAAGCAAGCTTTACCATGTTTCCAAGCTAGGATCCATTGAAACACTCTAGGGGGTTTTATTTCAAGGCCCACCACTTGTTTAACCTATTATCCCTAGTAGCATGAGTGGTTTGGTTTCAAGATTCACCACTTGTACACTCTATGTCATTATATTGTGTTAAAGTCCACCACTTGTCCAACCTATAAGGTTATATCTTAAATGGTATCCTTTCTCGCCACTTGAAATGCCCATGATATGTTTTACATGGGAGTTTCATTCCAAGATCCACCACTTGTCCAAGCTAACCATATTCAAACATAGAGAGAAACAAAGGTCCACGACTTGTCCAAGCTAGGCTCCATTGAAACATGGAGAGAAGGAACCTCCACCATTTCTCCTAGATAGGCTCCATTAAAACATGGAGAGAAGTAAGTTCCACCATGTCTCCAAGATGCTAGGCTCCATTGAAATACGCAAAACCCATGATATTTTGTACATGGGTGATTTACATTCAAGGTCAACCATTTCTCCAACCTATTATCCTAGTAGGTTTGGTCTCACAATTCACCACTTTTCCACTATATGTCATTATAATAAGAGGAATTGGGTGCTAAGGTCCACCACTTGTCCAGCCTATAAGGTTATACCTTGAATGGTATTTTTTCTCACCACTTGTAATGCCCATGACATGCTTTACATGGGGGTTTTTTCCAAGGTTCACCACTTGTCCAAGAAAATTCTATTGAAACATAGAGAGAAACAAAGGTCCACCACTTTTCCAAGCTAGGCTCCATTGAAACATGGACCTTAATACCAAATTATTCCTAGTAGCATGAGTAATATTTTTGTACATGGGGGGTTTGCATTCAAGGTCCACCACTTGTCCAACGTACTTTTCCTAGTAGGTTTGGTCGCAAGATTCACCACTTGTCCACTCTATGTCATTATATTAATAATAATTGGGTGTTAAGGTCCACCACTTTCCAACCTATAAGGTATATATTGAATGGTATTTTTTCTCACCACTTGTAATGTCCATGATATGTTTTACATGGGGATTTTGTTCCAAGGTCCACCACTTGTCCAAGCTAGATCTGTTCAAACATAGAGAGAAACAAACATGCACCACTTGTCCAAGGTAGGCTCCATTGAAACATGGAGAGAATGATGCTCCACCATTTATCCAAGATAGACTCCATTGAAACATGGAGAGAAGTAAGCTCCACCATGTTTCCAAGATGCTAGAGTCCATTGAAATACCCAAAACCCCTGATACTTTGTACATGGGGGTTTACATTCAAGGTCCACCACTTGTCCAACCTATTATCCCTAGTAGCATGAGTGGCTTGGTCTCAGGATTCACCACTTGTCCACTCTATATCATTATATTAAGAAAAATTGGGTTTCCATATCTAAATGGATCTTTGCTTGGATAAGTGGTAGACCTTGAGACCTAAATACCCATTCTACACTAGAGCATTGGTTAAGCCTTATACACTTCAAGCATACCTTTAACAACAAGTAGTAGTTATTAGTTGACTTAAGTCTAGTTGAACTCCATGGTATTGAGACTAAGAGAGAGTGTAGCATAAAAAGAGTCAGGATTTTAATTTGACTTTCTTTCTATTAATGAGTAGATCATAGATGGATTTTGGTATCTAATAAAACCTTAGGGTAGACAATGTAAAAATCATGTCTATTGTTGTGTTTGCATTAAGTGTTCTTGTTCTTTAATTTCAGAACCATTACAAAAAATGGATTGGCTATATGCTGGCATAAATTGAAGAAAACTATTGAATTACCCATCCAACCTCCTCCAAGACCTTGTCCAAGGAATGAATCACCTCCTTATCACCTACCACTTGCTTTCAAGGACATCAAAAGAGTACTTATCTTGGATCTAGAGGGGTTACTTCTCAAGACAGTTGAAATGAAACATGGAGATTCTATGCCATCTTGGGCTCAACACATGCGACTTGTGGAGGACAAAGATGAAGTTTATCATGTGGTGCGACCAGACGCACAAAGTTTTTTGGATTTTTGTGCTGAATACTTTGAGCTATGGATATGGAGTTGCTATAACTTAACAAGGGTGCAACGCATCACACAAAAGTGTTTTCCTGAGCAGTATACCAAGTTCAAGGTGTTTATGAGTAACAAAAATTGCCAAAATCCAAATATCATGTTAGGATTTACAAGGGTTTATCACAAAAATCTGAGTGATATTTGGAAGATATTTGAGGATTTGGATGCAAACAATACCTTAATTTTTTGATGACACTCCATATAGGGTGATGTGGAACATGCCAGGGACATATCTTATATTTCCAAAGATGTGGAGGCAAACTTCCGAGCAACTTCAAAACTTCTTGCAGAGAACCATAATTCCATGGTTGGTAGGATGGTTGTATGCAAGAGATAAGAGAGTCTATACATATAACACAATTGTAAATCAGTATAGTGATTCTGAGACAAATTATGTCCTTGGTGGTACTTGTCAACCTGAAAGCATTGAAAAAATATGGCTATAAGATGCTTTTTTTATTCTAGTGTGTATTTTCAACATTTGTATAATTTGATATAGTTTTTTTTTATTATATAAAAGGTTGTGTCAATTTTATGAACACTTGAATGGAGTGCACCCTACTCTAAGGGGACTTCAATGTACTATTGGAGTGCATCCTATTGTAAGGGGACTCTGATGTATTGCTAGAGTGCACCCAAATTTTTGGGGACTCATTTTTTATTTGATTGGGGCCTATGTTGGGTCATATAGTAAAAGAAATTCATTTTTTGTCAATTCATATCGAGGTTGCATTTATTTGGAACTATGAAAGAATTGATGTTTGATGTCAAAATAAAACTTGTAAGTGTGGATCAGAGAATTCATGGACTTTAAATATGTGAGAGGGATCTTTTTCTTGGGCACAAATGTTTGCTTCAAGAATTTTGTCATTACATACTTTATGTGAAAGAGTTTTAGAACCTAAAAGACTTTGAAAACAAAACTATGGAATCTAAGTGCATGTATTCTTGAATGGCTTGAAAGTTGATGTATACATGCATGTCGCCTTGATGAAGATTTAGATCTGACAAGATGGAAAGATATAATTTTTTGGACGTTACCTTTGTCAATTTGGTAATAACATATTTAACTTTCTTTTAATATGGGTGGAAAATATATTATTATGTGCATTTGGAAAATATATTATTATGTGCATATTTAACTTTCTTTTAATATGGGTGGAAAAATATATTATTATGTGCATTTGGAACCTAATTGCTTGACCTTCAAACCAAGATTCTATGTTATTTTTTCATATACTTTTTTATACTGAATTAAGATTGTGGATGCAAGGTCCACCACTTGTTCAAGTTAGATCTAAGAAAGTATATATACTGAGTCTTCAAACTAGTAAACCAAGGGGAGAGAGAAGCAGGGTCCATCACTTGTCCAAGCTCATCTCTAGACAACATAGAGAGATGTTGTCTACTAATTGTCCAATATAGTCATGGAGAAATGATAGAAGGTTGATCCACTTGTCCAACCTATCATCTCTAGTAAAATGGGAGGTTTGGCCTTAAGATTCACCATGTAACCAACATATACTTCATTGTATTATGAAGAGTAGAAAAGAAAAGCTCCACCACTTGTCTAAGGTAGTTCCAAAATCAACATGGAGAGAAGAAAGCTTCACCATTTGTCCAAGATAGGCTCCATTAAAACATGGAAAACCTCATATATGTTGTACATGGAAGCTTTTTTCCAAGGTCCACCACTTGTCCAAGCTAGGATCCATTAAAACATGGATAGAAACAAGGCTCCACAACTCGTCCAACCTTTATAGCTGCGAAGTGTACCGGTTGTCTAAACTAGGCATGGGAAAATAATAGAAGGTCCACCACTTATCCAATATATTATCTCTAATAGCATGGGAGGTTTGGTCTCAAGATTTAGGAATTGGCTGACCTGTATTTCATTGTATTATGATGAATTTGGTTTTAAAGTCAACTACTTATCCAAGCTATAAGTTTATATCTTGAATGGTATTCCTTCCCATCACTTAGAAAACCAATGATATGTTGTACATGGGAGGGTTTGTTACATCCAAGCTAGTTTCATTGAAACATGATGAAGACAAGCTCCACCATTTGTTAAAGCTAGACTCCATTGAAATCTAGAAAATCCATTCTATGTTGTACATGGGGTTTTTGTTTTAAGGTCCAACACTTGTCCAAGCTAAGATCCATTGAAACATGGAGTAGAGAAACACTCCACCACTTGTCCAAGCTAGGCAACATTGATAGTAGTTGGTTTATTTTGAAGATCCACCACGTGTCTAAGCTAACTCTATTGAAACATAGAGAGAAGCAAAGGTCCACCAACTGTTCAAGCTAGGCTCCATTGAAACATGGACAGAAGCAAGCTCCACCATTTCTCCAAGATAGACTCCATTGAAACATGGAGAGAATCAAAGGTCCACCATTTCTCCAAGCCAAGATCTAGTTGTCCAACCTATAAGGTTATATCTTAAATGGTAATCTTTCTAATCACTTGGAATACCCATGATATGTTTTACATGGGGGTTTTGTTCCAAGATCACCACTTGTCCAAGCTAACTCTATTGAAACATAGAGAGAAGCAAAGGTCCACCACTTGTCCAAGCTAGTCTCCATTGAAACAAGGAGAGAAGCAAGCTCCATCATTTCTCCAAGATAGGCTAGCATGGATAAGTGCACCTTGAAACCAACCTTCCTATGAGGCAATAGAGCATATGCTACATATTTTATGTATGTCCCATGCCTCAAATTAAGAAGTTATAGATTAGAAGTGGACCTTGCTTGAATGTCACATGCAATAAATTAAGGAAAAATAGCCAAGTGGATTGTATTCCTCAATGGATCCTTGCTTTCACAAGTTGTGAACCTTGAGTCACTTTTACATTAACTTGGACAAGTGGTGGACCTAGAAACCAAGCTCTCCATGTTGAGATAAGTTGTAGTTAGGACAGTAGAACATAGAAAACGATAATGGATGCAATATACTCGTCTCCTAATAATCCAATTGATTGAAACCATGGTATTTTAGTTGTTTTCATTGTGTATTGTATGTGCATAAAGTGGAATGAGACCTTAAGAAAACTCAAATTTTTGACAAAATCTCTATATTTTGTACATGATATATTGAAAGTTGTCCAACCTGGGAATTGGGATTTTCCCACTTTACCTAATATGGTCTTTTCTCCTTGTTGACCACCTTTGTAAACATGTTTGCAGGATTTTCACTTGTATGCACCTTTCCTAGCTTTAGCTGTCGCTCTTCCAAAAGAGTGCGTATGAAGTGATATCTCACCTCAATGTGCTTTGTCCTTGAATGAAAGGCTGAGTTCTTCGCAAGATGGATAGCTCTTTGGCTATCATTGTACAAGACACAATTGTCTTGTTTGAATCCAAGCTTTTCTAAGAATCTGTGAAGCCACATAATTTCTTTGCTTGCCTCCGTCATTGCTATATACTCTGCTTCCGTGGTAGAAAGTGAGACCACTTTCTGCAGCTTTGAAGCCCAGCTTACTGCTGTGCCTCCAACCGTGAAGACATAGCCAGTAGTGCTCCTTCGAGTATCTTTGTCACCTGCCATATCTGCATCAGCATACCCTTGTAGAAAATTTGAAAACATTAGTGTAATTTGGTGTAAAAACCTTCAAATTTTGTCCATTTACCTCTATTGTTTCACATATGTAGGTTTGCCGAGTTTTTGGGGAAAACAATTTGAGCACTGGATAAGACCATTGTCGAAGAGAACCGATGTGCAAAAGCTTAGGATCATCTTTTGTGTATTTCTTCTTATACACCCATTTTCATGGCAAGGCCCCTTGGCAATTTTTCTAGTTCCCAAGCCTCATTTGCAACAATTGAATTGAGATTTAATTGCATACCCTAGTCTCACTTCCTGTTATCTTCCATGTGAATAGCCTCTTGGTTGTAGGTTGGCTCTCTCCTTAGTCACCAATGACTAATTGATAGCCTTACCATGGTTGAAAATGTTCAGGTGCATGAGAGAGTCTTGCAGGTCTCCTCATTGCCTGACTATTGGAAGTTGTTCTCTCTCGAGCACTACTAGTGTTAAAAATGTCATCAGTAGAGTAATCTGTCGGTCTAATCTTAGTTGAGGCTACATCTTCAAATCTAATTTGTCATATTCCATCTCTTTGATAGGTTTCCAATGCATATTTGATTCATTGAAGATAGCATGCAAGCTTTGAATTACTCATTGAGATTTTGAATGTTAGAGACAGTAGCCCATTTCTCCATTGACACCATAACAAATGAAAATGCATTTGTGTGATTTGGGGCCTAGATTTTTGTATAGATCTTTAGGCATGTGTAAGAATGCCTTATAGCCAAAAACACAAAGTCTATCATAGTTTTTCATCTATCCAATCCACATCTTCTATGGAGTCTTGGAATTCAATGGCATACTACACGATCTATTGATAACTTAAATAGTTGTAAGAATAGCCTCTCAACAAAACTCTATGTGTAAGTTTTCCATAGATAACATTGTTGTGACTCTCTCATGTGTGTATAAAATCCCTCTCATGTGTGTATAAAATCTATTAAGAACATGTCAAATATTGTTGGGATTGATTGTCGTAAGGTTGTGTATGTACCAAGGCAACCCATTCAATATAATGAAGGTAGCCTTTTCTCTATCCTCTCATACAATCTTAATTTGGTTTTACCCCAAGAAACCATCTAGACAAGAATAAATTTCATACCTTGGTACTACATCATCAAGCAAGGAATATGTGAATGGTGTCGAGAAAGAATCAATGATGGTCATGGCATTTAGGTTTGATAATCCACAGAAACCCATAACCTTTTGTTCTTTTTCAGCACGATTACAATCAGTGTCAACCAAGTGGCTTGTCTATCGATGGGATGAATCCCATTCTAAGCAGTTTACTAATTCTTCCTTAAGTTTAGCAGAATACTTGGGATTCATATAATACTTATGTTTCTAGATTGGTCATGCATCCTCACTAAGCATGATCTTATGTTGAGCAAATGATGGCTTCATACCTTTATATTGGCATATGACTATGCAAAAACATCTTTGAAGTCCTTCAACAAGTCTACTAGCCCTTGTTTAAATTCTCTTTCAGTATTGACACCGATCCCAACTAGCTTTTGATTAGTGCCAAGGTTGATGTATGTAAGTTTCTCTTCTTTGACACACTTGGAATACTCCCATTCTTGCTAAAAATATTTCTCCTTTGCAAGGATTTCAGACCATTTTGGAACCTTTGAAACTGAGGTCATCCAAATTTCTTATACTGTACTTTTTTTTTGGCCAATTGCTTGGCTTTGGTCCATTATTCTAGTTTCGTTTTCACCTTGCCACATTTAATGCACTACAAGAGGTTGTGTGCACTTGTGACGCTGTTAGCGACGAAAATACATTGGGTTTTTATACTCCTCGGCGTCGCTAAGACTGTCGCTAAGAGCATCGATACGGGAACGTCGCTCTGAGCATCGCTATAATGGTCTCTATAAGCGTCGCTATAGGTGTATAGAGCGATGCCTATAGCGATGATCATAGCGATGTTTATAGCGATGCTGCAGAGCATTATATAGCGACGTTCATAGCGATGCTACAGAGAAAAAAAAATGGTGGCAGGGCATTGAATGCCTTGCCACCCTTCAACCATATTGAATGTTTCAATAATTGATTCACCTTTGAAAGAAAGTGCAATCTTAGATATAGACCCAAAGTAGTCACCCACAAGACAATATAACCATTAACTCCATCATCCATAGTATTTTCTGCAGAATAAATGTACAAAACTGACAAAAGTAAATTGATGAAAGTAGATCAATGACAAGTGTACACATCATAGGCAAAATCATTTGATTGTTAAACTTTGCAAATGTAATAGTTACAACACCATTGTCATTATTGAAAAAATATACATGGTTTTGAAAAAGACGTATAAATGTCATCTCATGATACATATGCTATGACAAAAGGAAACTAGTGCTATCTAGCTACAGGTAGATTGAGGTCGTCTAATCAGACGTCTCATTGCATCCAAGAAGCGTATCTGTCGGATTCTACAAAAAAAAAAAAAAGATAGCTTTCTATAAGTATAAACATATAACGACATTTACAAAACAATACAACAAATAGAAAAGAGTAAACCCTAATACTAACCATGCCGCCGCGAGAACTCGGAATGTCCGTTAGAGCGTTTAAGCCCTTCCTTCCTGTGTACTCGTGCTCAGACTGTGTGGGGTCACGTCCTGTCATTGACCACTGTCAAAACATACAAAGAATCCATTATGTTAGAATTTAAAAACCCCTAAACCCTAAACTATCAAACCTAAAGAGCAATATGCAAACACTTACAAAATCGGCCTCAAATGATGCCCACCTATCGCTCCCCAAGTGGTGCGAGCTCCCTGCCTCTACTCGCACTCTCGATGCCTCCTTTTGTTGCTTCCACTTGTCGAGATTCTCGTGCGCTGCTTTCTTCGCATTCTTCCAATCTTCTTTGGCCAGCCAATCTAGTCTGTTCCGCCCATGCTTAATTGCTTTTTGCACTTTGGAATGCTTGTGCTTGCAGTATTCGTGCATTCAAACCTTCATCAAGTCTTCATTGAAGCGGTCATTCCGTGTTGGAACGCGGAACTCGTCATGAAGCATACTGATGACTCTGTCTTTTAAATCACTTGGTACTTCACTCCAAGTGTTTAGTATGTAGTGTCTAAACACCTGAGAGCAAAGATCGCGCATGCACCAGATCACCTTCTTGCCTTCATCATCCAAGATGATGCCGTCGCTGAAGTCAATGGAGTAAGGAAGCCCTCTCGCTGGTGACGCGTGAACCTGGGTATCCCGACAGGGGTCTCTATGTCGACGGGGGTATGGACGTCAGGTGTCTCCACTGGAGTCTGGGCCCTGAAGCAAGGAGTGTCGACTGGAGTGACTCTTGGAGGAGTAGCTAGTGGTGTGTAGCCACTAGGAACGGCCGTTTACCGTGCAAAACCTAGTGTAGATGGCAATGCCGTGGCTGGTGTCGGGGCGGGCAAAGAAGGGGAGGGTAAAGAGCCTCATTGAACACGAGGCAGTGTCGAGGCATCAGTGGCAGCATCCCCACGACAATCACCGTCACCACCACTAGAGCACCGGTGCCTAGACGAGTGTGAAGATCGTCTCGTCGACACCAAAGCTTCAGAGCGTGCTGAATGCTCCGAAACATAGGAGATGCAGCCGGAGTAGGAACGCGCGATGGTGCATCAGAGAGATGACGTTCCACGTACCACTGTCTCTGCTGGGGTGACAAAGAAGAAAGAAACTCCTCATCATCCATACCTGCATTAAATACACGGATATTTAAATTTAATATTGAATGAATGGAGAAGAAAACATGGACAAGTAGAGAGAGAGAGAGAGAGAGAGAGGGGACTCATAAAGGGGGAGGGATTCCTGTGTAGAGAGATTTTGTTGAATTTTTGTGAATTTGTAAAAGCACTGCGCTCCGGGTGTGGTGGAGACTGAAGCTGCATCGCGAAGGTTTGCTCATAGAAGTTGCTTGCCCCACCACTAAATCTAATTGATTAGGTGAAAGAGACGCTAAGAAGCAGTAGTAGTGCTTCTTAGTGTCTCTTTCACCAAATCAACTAGATCTAGCGGTGGGACGAGAAGCATCTATATTGATCAGACCAGCTTCACGATTGCAGCTTCAGTCTCCATCCCACTCGGAGCGCAGTGCTTGTCATCCCTTTTTGTGAGAACATACCTAGAGCATACGTACCTGGAGTGGATGCAAAGACCATTAAATACAATGACACAATGATTCAATGACCATTAAATACAATGACGTAATGGCGCATATAGATAGAAATGGACAAAAAGCCACGTGAATACAATATACATTATTATAAAACGGAGCTAGATAGTTCAAATACAATATTTATGGCTTTAAGAGGTCTCTCTCTCATCCTCACAAAGCTTAGCATAACTTCCTATATCTATATAGAGCTCTCCATTTAAATAGATGTCCTCCGTTTCATTTTGTAGATCCTTTGCATGCACCCCATAGAGAGTAGCAGCTTGATGCTCGTATGGCACCACATCGGCTTCTGACTGAGCATCTTCTCCGATCTCCTCCATTGATGCCGCTGTGATTGGCACATGGTAGCCTTCATACATTCGTGCACTATGAGGGGCTACCTCTATGACATACCACCATTTTGATGCAGACTTTGTAGGATGAAATATCACCTGCCAGAGCCACATAACTTACATGAGAGCTTCCAAGCACATAACTTCTAAAATTGGATGTTAATTATTTACATACTTACTTGTTCACAATGCTTGGGTGGTACGAAAGTGTCTCTTAGGTCAGTCCATTTCTTAGTTGAATCCACCTCAAGAAAACCAGACTCTCCTCTATGCACAGTAGCGTTGCGACCCTCCATGATTATCTTGAACCATTGCACATCGAACAAGTCGACAAAAAATCCTCTATAATTGATCCTCAAAATCTCTTGTAGCGTGCCGAAGTAAGTGAGTTCCACCACCACAGGATCTGCATCAGAGGACCGTTGTCGACTAGACTGTTCAAATTTTGCCATGATTCCACAATCTTGAGTAAAACGCCATGTTCCACCCTAAAATTTTGACCTTTACACCATGCTACTGTGTATGACTTATACTACAACCAACCAAGATTATGAGTGGCCGTTCAAACATCTAGAAAGTCACTACTAGTCGTACATTGCAAACTTACCTTGGTCGCGCAACTTCGAGAGTACTCCCACTCTTCCTTAGTCACTTCTTCACCGCACTGTTGTGTGATTTTCAATTGGTTGTGCAACCATCTTAAGCTCATGAATGTTGGTTGATTTTAGCCTATAGATCTTCCATCATCTTCTTCTCAACATCGAGATTGCACATGACAATACCAGATATGCGCTCATCATCTATGGTTCTCCATAGCGTGTCCCGGGATTTATCAAATCCGTCTAGCCACTCTCCAATGTACACTAGGGACTCTGATACCAGCTAACCTTCTGCCATGCTACCCTCCGGACGTGCCTTCTGACGCACATATCCCTTGAGCATTTTCATGAAACGTTCTAAAAAGAACATCCATCTAGAATGTACTGTGTCAGCTATTTCCACCTCATCAACTGTGTGAACAAGAAGATGCACCTGAATGGTTAGCATGGTAGTATGAAAGTGTTTCTCGAACATGCACACAACCTCCGCAGCGTTCAGTTTGGTGAATGGTATGGAGTCTACGTTGATCTCCTTTTGTGAGATCCATTGCACCAACTTTGCAAGTTTGTAGATTGTGTTATGGACATCAAGAGACAAACATCCCTCAATGGCCACCGATAAAATAAACTGCAAAACACATGCAGCAATGATATTAAAGTCCACACACAAACTTGTTACACAATTCCCACTATGATATATTCCACTATGAACATACCTGGCACGTTTTATGCCAGTCGTGTGACTTCAAACCGGTAAGCTTTCCTTCTTTAGTAAAACACGTTCGGAGCGAGTGCATTATGCCAGTGGGGATCCGCAAAGATCAAATGGTCTCTTTTACTTTGCGTTCTTGGGCTCTTGTGAAAATCCATGGCACTTTAGGGAGTTTTATTGATCCATCGGATGCTATGTGCGGCCAATATTGCTCCATACGATCCACATTTCTAAGGTCAACCCTGGCTCCCAAAGTATCTTTCTTGCCAGTCAAATGGTCCCATAGTAGATGACCCACATTCTTGAATATGTGCATTGGATCGAGCAAGTGATTGATCATGAGTCGGGGCCAATATGGTAACGCGTACCATAGAGAGAGTCTCTTCATCCCTAAGGGCAAACCATCATCACATATCTCCTTCTGCTCTAACCATGCTTGTGCGAGGAAGCAGAGGAAAATGTCACAAAACCTTTTGTGGAATTTTTGTTCCATGGAGATCTACTCGATATCTCTCTGAATCACATTTCGGAAACTTCTCCACGTCTATGTATTCCCCTCTGCAAAGAATGCACTCGTTAGGACAATCGTTGATCGAATTGTAATCCATCCCCAAGTTTCGAAAAACTTTCTTGCTTCATCTCTAGAATCTGGCATCACATTATCAGCTGGCAGTATGTGCTCTTTGAGCAATCTACACAATGAAAAAAATACGGTACAATTGTGTAAAAATATATCAGATCATTATACATCTAGAGTTTTTTTTATTAAAGTAAACCCATTGTACTAGATCACCTGAAAAGCGTTGTGACGCTAGTGTGACTCCATCCAAACTTTGTCTACATGTTGAGAAGAACCAGGAGCGCCTTCAATCTAGACACACATGATCCATCATACAATGCGTATCAGCTTCACTTTTCATATCATCATAGATAAACCTTTCTGAATCCATGATCGTTTTGATCATTTCATCGATATCGGGCTCAAATATTGCCTCGTTGGGAATGTGGTATGCATGATCATTTCCCGAGCTGTCAGAGGCTACATCTTGTGGCCTCACATATGCTGCTTGACCAAAGCGCTTGCGAACACGTCTATTGGGTTACAAGATTGTTGTCTGTTGGCCAGTGTCAGAGTCCGATGAGTTATAATTGGCAACAACTCGATCTATAATAGATGGATCAAACTTGCCAAATTTGTGAACGTGCTGCAAAGAAATGCGTCTTGTCCGTTGCACAGCATGCTTGCATTGATTACAAGGACATAAGATCCTCGTTGAGAGATAGGTGTTTCGGTTGGACGGCCCCACATCCTCGTCACTACTCATGATGAGGGTAATTTTTTTTTAACTTGGACAACAAATTTAGTCTTCTATTGGCATTCTTTGTCTTATCTCTCTCTCTCTCTCTCTCTCTCTCTCTCTCTCTCTCTCTCTCTCTCTCTCTCTCTCTTTGTTCACACTGTAAACTACCTCACATTCTCTAGTCATGTCCAATCTCCGCACCCCTCGGTCTAGAGGTGCACGAAGATCAAAACCGCCGGGTTATAGTCTCGTCTTTATTGTTCAATGCCTATATTTGTGGGTACAAGAAATCTACACACCCATGTCTACATGATAGTGCATGTAGTGGACAAAACCCCTTTTCCTCTTCTGTAGCTGTAACATGTCACAGCATCTTAACAACTTTTCACAGTAGATCTTTTCATCGTTTGTCTAACTCTAATTTTTTTACCTTAATCTTGAAGGTAGACTCTAATATAAAAACTCAATCCAAAATCTAATCTTAAATCTAACCTAATTGAACATGTGGTGATTCGCTCCATTGAAGGGTAAAAGACATACCAATGGGTCTACTAGCTGCGTAGATGTGAATGGGCCTCACATATACAAATACTTCAATGCAAGAGTTTAATAATCTCACCTCTCCACCCTGTCGATCCATGACCCAGGTGATGGGACAAAATTATCCTCGAAGATGGCCCAGTGGCCACTCCCCAAGTGATGGGATAATCCCGTCTTGATGCGAACTCTTGTTGCGTCCCTCTCCTGCCACCACCTGTCTAGATTGGTCATCCTCTCTTCCCTGATACCCCTCCACTCCTCTCTTTCAAGCCAGTCAGGTATGGCATCTGTGTATCTAACCTTCAATGTTTCATGTATTCACGCATGCATCTCTTCATCCAAGCATCGTCAAATGTATTCTCCAGAGAGGGAACTCGAAACTCCTGATGCAGCGTAGCAATAAGATAATCCTTGGAGGCTTTATCCTAGGCCCTCCAAGAGACCATGACAGACTACAGTGTGTCAGGAAACCTGTCTATACAACTCTCGTATGCGGCCCATCACCTGCTTCCCCTCAAGGGTCATAACGATCTCATCGGACATACGATTGATGAGGTATGTGTATGGTCCATTGAACATAAATCTAGATCTAACATAAATCTAAATCTAGATCTAACATAATTGCTGGTCCGCATGGTCCATCGAACATAAATCTAGATCTAATATTATCTTAAACTCAAAATAAACCTAAATTTAATCTAATCTAATGTAAATCTAAATTTAATCTAATCTAATGTAATCTAATGTGTGTGTGTGGGTGTGTGTGCGCGCCAATAAAAAGAGGAAAATGGTATAACCTTTCTATCACCCTAGTGTGGTAGATTGGTTATGCCATTTCCCTCTTGATTAACAGGTCTTGAGTTCACTCCTCGTCGACTAGATCTTTAAGGTCTCTTGGGATAGTTTCCTACGACGTTAAAACTATGTTCGTCTTCTTCTTCTTCTCTCTCTCTCTCTCTCTCTCTCTCTCTCTCTCTCTTTCTTTTCTTCTCTCAATGTGTGTGTATGCATTCTTTGTTTATACTGTGTGTGTGTGTGTGTGTGTGTGTTTTGTGTTTATGCATGTGCTCTCTCTCTCTCTCTCTCTCTCTCAAAAACACAATGTGTGTGTGTGTGTGTGTGTGTGTGAGAGAGAGAGAGAGAGAGAGAGAGAGAGAAAGAGGAGAAGGGAACATGAGAGAGAGGAGAGGGAAAGATAATACCTGGCTCTCCTTTCTCTCCTCGTGTATGTGTGTGTGTGTGTGTGTGTGTGTGTGTGTGGAGAAGAAAGAGAGAGAGAGGGAGAGCGCGGGTTACCTTTGCTTTCTTGAGCCTCGAAAACTCAGATCTGAGACCTGAGTTTTTGGACACTTTTGGTTATTTTTTAACCCCTGTCAGCATCGCTATGGGCGTTGTTAAGCTACAAGTAAACTAGCAACATTCATAGCAACGCCCATAGCAGCACCATGGGTTTTCACTTTTGAACGTCTCACTGCGACGAGTGTCACTAATGTGAAGTACCTCTTGTAGTGATGTCAGCATCATTCTATTCCTCCTCAAGAGTAGACAAGTCTTGCTCCCTTTTAGGTTGAGATTGTGCTCTTGTCTTCTTAAATTCTCTATAATCTTGAATTGAAATAGCCACACTGGTTAAGTATGGAGCCTGATTTACCCCTTGTAATTTTTTGTGTTAAAAACGCACATTTGTAAGGCCCCCATTATGAGGAGAAGCCATCGTGCGTGAAGAAAAATCACTCGTTGGAAATAAAAATCACTCGCCGAAAACCAAAATTATCACTTCCAATCTTGAGCCCAACCTCGAGATTGGCTTCGCCGAAATGTTTCTTTTTGCCGAAATATTATGGCCGGACAGCATCCGGAAAGTGGTCGGAAAACGACCGGCCGGTTGGCCGGTTGGTCGATGGCTGTGGGTCGAAAGTCAATGGCCAGTGGCCAGATTCAAAAGCGGACTTGTCCTTTCAAGGGCGGCCACACATGGGTGGATTGGAGGGTCCAATTTTGACTTATCTACACAAGGGCAGTTACACATGGCTGCCTCTCATGAGAGAGGGCACCCCTTTTGGCCTATAAAAGGAGGCCATTTCTACACACATTTCACAGTGTGAAGTTGATGCAAGAAGATGGGTGTGAGGTGGTGAGAGTGAAGCAAGGCGGGCGCTCTATTCAGGCTATAATCCCTTTGTAACCTACTTCTTGTTTGAAGTACTAAAGCCATTAAATGGCTGCTTTCCCGTGGATGTAGCCCACATTGGGTGAACCACATATATTGTGTGTACTCTCTCTCTCTCTCTCTCTCTCTCTCTCTCTCTCTCTCTCTCTACTTCATAATCTCTTGTGTGTGTAAATTATCTCTCCCCATTAAGCAAGCTACTCAAATATCTATTTAGCTGCATCATATTTCCAGAGCAAGGTTTGCTTGTAGCTAAATTATCTCAAGGAAAGGATTCCTTGAATTGAGTGGGAGTAATGGCGGAGGAAGGGAAGCTCAAGATCGAGAAGTTCAACGGCAAAAAGTACCAACATTGGAAGATGCAAATTGAAAACTATCTCTACCAGAAAAAAAACTCTATTTGCCACTAGGCGGAAGCCCGCAACGATGGCAGATGAAGCATGGATTGTCCTTGATCAAAAGGCATTGGAAAAAATCTGGTTAAGCTTGGCATCAACGGTGGCCTTCAACGTTTTGGAGATGAAGGCCACGGAGGACTTAATGAAGTCACTTGATGACTTCTACGAGAAACCATCGGCATCTAATAAGGTATCTCTCATGAAGGCTTTTTCAATCTAAAGATGGCAGAGAATGGTTCAGTTGCAAAACACCTAAATGACTTTAATACCAACATAAGTCAACTTTGATCGGTGAAAATAAATTTCGATGACGAAGTGCGAGCTCTCCTTATACTGTTGTTTCTATCAAATAGTTGGGACAGCCTTG
The DNA here is from genome assembly GCF_014529385.1 of Adiantum capillus-veneris. Lineage (NCBI taxonomy): Eukaryota > Viridiplantae > Streptophyta > Polypodiopsida > Polypodiales > Pteridaceae > Adiantum > Adiantum capillus-veneris. The sequence goes on along the minus strand of NC_140931.1, from coordinate 27,898,499 downwards.
TGATGGTTGTAAGTAATCCTATTTCTGGCACAAATACTCTTAAGCTTGATGATGTTGTGGGTGTTCTCCTAAGCGAGGAAATACGAAGGAGAAGAATAGGAGAATCATCAAGTGTTGCACTGTCAGTGGAAACAAGAGGAAGGCCTACGGAGAAGGTCAAAAACCAAAAGGGTCGTGATCGCTCAAGACGGAACAAGAAGGGCCACGTCACGAAGGATTGTTGGTCCAAGAAGAAGAAGGAGTCGGAGTCTCAAGACAACAAGCCAACATTGGAGGCTAATGTGGCAGGTAAAGTAGAGCAAGATGCTCTAATTCTCTCATTAGACAATGTGTCTAATTCCTGGATAGTAGATTCCAGGGCTTCATTCCATGCAACACCACACAAGCAACATTTCCAAGATTACACCAAAGATAATTTTGGGTATGTATACTTGGGAGATGATGAAGCTTGTGAAATTGTCGGCAAAGGTATAGTTTGTTTCAAAACTGCTAACGAAAATGAATGGAAGCTTAAAGATGTTAGGCATGTTCCTTCTCTTCGCAAAAAATTGATCTCTACAGGATAATTGGACGATGAAGGTCACAACATTGCGTTCGAAAGCAAACAGTGGAAGATTTCAAAGGGATATTTGGTGGTTGCCAAGGGAGAAAAGGTTGGTACACTTTACTTGTGTATTGTTAGCATGCAACCTTCAGCTTGTGCAACAACTACAAAAGTCGACAGTGCGGTGTGGTACTACTGGCTTGGGCATATAAAAATTCTTCAAACAAAGAAGCTTCTACCAGGTTTGAAAGAAGTGGACTTAGAGTTCTGTGAATATTGTGTTTATGGTAAGCAAAAGAGGGTAAAATTTCAAAAATCTGAAAATGGAAGAAAAAATAAAAAACTTGAATTGGTTCATTCTGACGTTTGGGGTCCTGCAAGTGCACCATCACTTGGTGGCTCATTGTTCTATGTAACATTCATAGATTATGTGACTAGGAAAACATGGGTTTATGTAATGAAGAATAAATCCAATGTGTTTTCTATATTTCAAAGGTGGAAAGCCTTTGTGGAGAATGAAACAAGTACTAAGGTTAAATGTCTCAAACCCGACAATGGAGGCAAATATTGCAGCCATGCTTTTGAAAGCTTTTGTGCTAGCAATGGCATTTGGAGGCAAAGAACAACCCCAAGGACACCTCAACAAAATGGCATTTCCAAAAGGATGAATAGAACGATCATGGAGTGAGCACGAACCATGCCGCTACATGTAGGCCTACCGCTTGAGTTTTGGTGGAAGCTGTAAGTACGTCTGTAATTAATCAATCGGTCACCCTCAATGGTATTGGATGGGGGAGTTCCAGAGAGGCATGGAAATGTAAAACGGTGAGTTATGCATTTCTCAAAGTGTTTGGGTGTGAGGCTTTCATGCACATAGATAGAATCCTAAGATCAAAGCTAGATGCAAAGTCCAAAAAGGGTTTCTTCATTGGCTATGGAGAAGGTGACTTTGGGTATCACCTATGGAATCCTGAAGATGGTAAAATCTGAAGGAGTAGGGATGTAATTTTTAACGAACAAAATATGTATAAATATTACTTGGAAAGAAAACAAACAAAAGAAACAGGTGAAGAGTACATGGAGCTTAAGGACGATGAAGACTCAAGGACTGCAAACGGTGATAATGTGCAACAACGTCAATTAAATGACGAGCCTCAACCTATTCCCCTGAAAATCTACAAGATCAAGTAGACCTTCAGAAAGGTTTGTTCCTTCCTTCAACCATCTCTTTATCTCAATTTTTTTGGAGAGCCGGAATCATACGAAGAAGCTATGCAACACAAATCCACATAAGAATAGACAAAGAGCATGCAAGTGGAGATAGACTCATTACATTGCAACCAAACATGGAAGCTGGTTGAGTTGCCTAAAGGTAAGTGGGCATTTTAGATCAAATGGGTGTATAAGGTGAAAGAAGAAGAAGATGGGAAGAAAAGGTACAACTCTAGGCTTGTGGTAAGAGGGTTTTCTCAAAAGAAAGGTATAGACTTCAATGAAATATTTTCTCATGTTGTAAAAGTGAACTCAATTAGACTTGTCTTAAGCCTTGTGGCTACTCATGATCTAAATCTTGAGCAAATGGATGTAAAATACGGCATTCCCTCACGGTGACTTAGAGGAGGAAATTTACATGCTTCAACCAAAGGGGTATGAAGTAAAAGGTAAGGAGAAAGTGGTTTGCATATTAGAGAAAAGCTTGTATTGTTTAAAGCAAGCATCAAGACAATGGTACTTGAAGTTTGATCAATGGATGTTAGATCATGGATTCAAAAGATGAAACTCAGATCATTTCGTCTACACGAGGAATTTGGAAGATGGGAAGTTCATCATCCTAATGTTTTATGTTGATGACATGCTGATTGCAAGTGCTAACATGCAGGACATCAAAGACCTAAAAGAGGAGCTGTCTAAATCTTTTTCAATGAAATATTTAGATGCTGCAAAGAGGATACTTGGTATGAAGATATCAAGGGATGGGACAAAGAATGCAATAAAGCTATCTCAAGAGGATTACATCAAGAAGGTACTAGAATGGTTTACAATGCAAAATGCAAAAATAGTTCTACACCTTTGGCTGGTCACTTTAAACTAACCAAGGATATGTGTCCAAAGACACAAGAGGAGATAGCCTATATGTCTAAAGTTCCATATGCTGTAGTGGTAGGTTCTCTTATGTATGCTATGGTCTGGACAAGGCCAGACATTGCACATGCAGTGGGAGTTGTAAGTAGGTTCATGGACAACCCAGGTAAAGAGCATTGGCAAGTTGTGAAGTGGATACTTAGGTATCTAAAAGGGACAACAACAAATGCTTTGTATTTTGGAGAAAGTAATATTTTTCTTCAAGGATATGCTGATGCAGATATGGCAGGTGACAAAGATACTCGAAGGAGAACTACTGGCTATGTCTTCACAGTTGGAGGCACAGCAATGAGTTGGGCTTCAAAGCTACAGAAAGTGGTCTCACTTTCTACCACGGAAGTAGAGTATGTAGCAATGACGGAGGCAAGCAAAGAAATTATGTGGCTTCATAGATTCTTAGAAGAGCTTGGATTCAAACAAGACATTTGTGTCTTGTACAGTGATAGCCAAAGCGCTATCTATCTTGCGAAGAACTCAGCCTTTCATTCAAGGACAAAGCACATTGAGGCCAGATATCACTTCATACGCACTCTTTTGGAAGAGGGACAGCTAAAGCTAGGAAAGGTGCATACAAGTGAAAATCTTGCAGACATGTTTACAAAGGTCGTCAACAAGGAGAAGTTGAGCTTTTGCTCATCTTCAATCAGCATTCAAGGATAAGAATCCAGGATGGAAAGCAGTCACAGGTTTGGTTTGGAGATGAGTCTTCAAGTGGGAGATTGTTAAGTATGGAGCCTAATTTACCCCTCATAATTTTTTGTGTTAAAAACGCACATTTGTAAGGCCCCCATTACGAGGAGAAGGCATCATGCGTGGAGAAAATAACTCGTCGGAAATAAAAATCACTCACTGGAAACCAAAATTTTCACGCCCAGACAGTCTCGAGCCCAAGCTCAAGACTGGCTTCGTCGGAATATTTCTTTTCCCCGAAATATTATGACCGGACGGCGGCGGCTGAAAAGTGGTCGGAAAACGACCAAACGGTTGGCGAGTTGGCCGGTGGCCAGTGGTGGTCGAAAGTAAATGGCCGGTGGCCGGTGGCCGAATTCAATGGGTGGCTGGTGGCTGAATTCAAAAGCGGACTTGTCTTTTCAAGGGCGGCCACACATGTGCGGATTGGAGGGTCCGATTTGGACTTATCTACAAAAGGGCAGCTACACATGGCTGCCTCTCATGAGAGAGGGCAGCACTTTTGGCCTATAAAAGGAGGCCATTTCTACACACATTTCACAGTGTGAAGTTGATGCAATAAGGTGAGTGTGAGGTGGTGAGAGTGAAGCAAGGCGGGAGCTCTATTAAGGGTATACCGTATAATCCCTTTGTAACCTACTTCTTGTTGGAAGTACTAAAGACATTAAGTGGCTGCTTTCCCGTGGATGTAGCCCACATTGGGTGAACCACGTATATCGTGTGTACTCTCTCTCTCTATTTCTCTCTCTCTCTCTCTCTCTCTCTCTAATCTCTAATCTCTTGTGTATGTAAATTATCTCTCTCCATAAGTAAGCTACTCAAATATCTATTTAGCTACGTCATATTTCCTAACACACGCTAAGCTCTTGTTGAATTTCATATACTACTCCTCATCATCATCTTCCATGCCCTTGGCAAGATACATGCCCTCAAAATATCTAGGTTGAGCTGGTGCTCAGCTGGTGTGACACTATAGTATAAGAATACACACATACTTTCAATTTCTTCTTCCCCTTTTTGATGGTGATGCTCTCTACCCAATTCTATTTTTCTTTAGCTTGCTTCAACCAAGGCCTTCAAAGCAAAAAAAGTATAAGCGCCACTGATAGGTGTCAAGTTTCTATGGCACCTACATAAAGACCAACATTAAGTGTAAGTTTGAGCTAGTTTGTAAACTATAGTTTTACACGTAGTCTAATATTTTCTTAAAAGTTATCTTTATATATGGACTTATGAGCTCAAAGATGCCTTCCAAAGTTTTTGCCACATCTCAAACCTAGGGTAAAAACTTCTCATAAATTTTTGTTGTCATATATAAGCGTTACTCTCACATCAGTAAAATTGTGGTAGAGTTCAAGTAAAATTTTGTGTCTCATTACAAGATTTAATGTTAAAATTGCTCCTCGAAAAACAAAATGGGGAAGAGAAAGACACAAATTACACGGCCAAAGCTTCCATACTTGGTGTTGGGAATTGCGGGCTTTGTTCTATGTTGGCGGGTATCTCCTATGCCCTACTAGGATGCATAGGTGGCATAGAACCATGTGGTAGCATGTGAAAAAAGTAACTAAGGGGTGTGGATACCCATGGGGATCATAAATAAAGGGTGTGGACTCACCTAGAGATAGTTAAGAGGCTCTTAATGTGTCTTGACAAGTCACCCAGGAGTTTGCAACTTGGTTGATTTCGGACATCTATGTGATGACATGCATGATGCCAAATAAGACGCCTACACTAGCTCTATATAAGGAGCCTCTTTGTACAAATCTTCTAGTTCGATCAATCAATCAAGTTTTTATTTAAATTTTTCCCTATTTCATTTCTATGCTCAAGTGTTATTTACCATGCTAATGCCATGAATGGTTCTCTAATCTACCCTCCCTAAACCTATCATATGGTATCAAAGCTTGCACGAGATTAGCATCTCCTAATCTCTTATGTCCTAGGAATTTCTCTATGCTAGATTATATTGGCATTCTTCTCTTGCCATTATGATTGAATCAACTTTGTTGCATCACATTTAGTCTCCATTTTTCATTTACTCTCACTAGTCACTCATTGTGATGTACACTCATGTGTGCCAAACTGACATAATTATGTTGATTAGTGAAATGGTTTTCATAAAATTATTTTTTGTTTTGGATTTCTTGAATGCATGAGATTTTAGATCTCTTCAATAGCTTCTGGATGAGCTCTTAATAACTAAATTCCAAGCTAGTTAGTCCCTTCAATCCTCTTACTAAAGATATGGGTGTGTGTGTGCGTGCGTGCGTGCGTGCGTGTGAGTGTGTGTGTGTGTGTGTGTGTGTGTGTGTGTGTGTGAGTGTGTGTGAGAGAGAGAGAGAGAGAGAGAGAGAGAGAGAGAGAGAGAGAGAGAGAGAGATATTACTAAAAGAAAGAATATGTATGTTTGTTTGTGTGTACATTGCATGGCTAAATTCATAGGTGTGCTTTGTGGATCCCTCACACGACTGAGGTGGAAGGGCCTTGTGGTTAGCCCACCAAAAGTAGAAGTCATCAAGCCACAATATATGGGGTCAAATTGAATAGCCTATAACCGAATGGTGAAGCTTGAAGCTCTCTCCCTACGAATCTATTCACAAATATGTAGACAAGTTTTGGGATTTACACCTCAAAGCCACTATCTTCAAAAAGATGGATTTTGGAGAGCAAAAGCAACAATTTTGTGCGGATTTAATTGAGGATATGGTGGATTTAATTGAGGATATGGCGGAGTATGTTAACTCCCAAAGGTCATGCACCATATCTGCGGTCATACACCATACCATGGTGGCTTCACGAATCAACTTCCAACAAGGGGCTAAGAGAAATCTAAAGCCCACGGAAAACAAGGACCGTAACGAGCCTGAGGGGAAGGACAATGTTCAAAAGTCTCCCAAAGGCAATGCCAACAACAACAAAGCTAAGGAGAAGGTGGCTTATAAAGGCAAAAATAAACTCTCATGAGGAGAGCTAGAGCGTTATTGAAAAGATAACCGTTGTTTCAAGTGCGAGGAGCAAGGGAATGCCTATCATGCTTGGCCCCACAAGAATGCACGTAATGAGCCTCCTAGAGCTACCTTGGTCAAAATTCAAGAAGAGGATGCTCATCACAAAGGATCTCCTCTATGCCATTCTTGGGGAAATGTAAGATAACGTGATGCTTTTATTCTCTTTGACCCTGTTCTACTCACAATTTCATATCCATAGAGTTGGCCACCAAGCTAGGCATCCAAACCTATGAGATGGGAGATGTCCTACCTGTCGATGGTGCTGTCAAGGGGCAAGAAACCTCATTCACTCCCTTAATTGGGAAATTGAGGCTCCATGTCCAAAGCTATGTGGACAAGGAGGATTTCTTTATCTCTCCTCTCAAGCACAAGGATGTAATCCTAGGGGCACAATGGTTTGATTGCATGGTTGCCAATGTTAAATTCCCTGAAAGGCAAATATACTTTAGGTTCAGGGAAAAAGATACGTACATAGATGCTAAGGAGTTGGGTAGTACCACACCTCTTGTACATAAGCAAGCTTTCCATAGATCAATAAAGAGCTCTATTTTTGTGTACATGATTTTTGTTAAAGATTCTCAAAATGAACCTAATGCTTTAGCAAAAGAAAATATAAACAATCAAAACTAATTAGACTTATCCAATTTCCTCAAGGGGTTCCAAGATGTTTTTATTGATGATATCCCTTGTGAACTACCTCCCAAACGAGGTAATGAGTGACGACCATGCAATTGAACTTCTTCCAGGGAAGTTCACCGCCTAATAAACCTCCATATAGAGTTTCCCAAGCTCAACAAGAGGAGATTATGTGGCAAGTGCATGAGTTAGTTGAGAAATGCACATGGTTAGGCCTAGCTCATATCCATTTTGTTCACCAGTGTTATTAGTGTAAAAGAAAGACGGCACATATCGTATGTGCATTGACTATAGAGCACTCAATAGGATCACTATCAAGAATAGATTTCCCATTCCACGGGTAGAAGACCTATTTGATAAGCTACAAGGGTCGACCTACTTCAGTAGAATTGACCTAAAAAGTGGCTACCATCAAATAAGGATAGTTGATCAAGACATTGTAAAAACCACATTTTGCACTACGTTTGGTCTTTACGAGTACATTGTCATGCCTTTTGGCTTGACTAATGCATCAGCCACATTTAACCACTTTATGGAGAAGCTGTCGAGGCCTCACCAAATCTTTACTGGAGTGTTCGTTGATGATATAATCATCTACTCTAATTCATTAGACAAACAGCCTGGATTGCTTCAACCTTTGTGAATAGAGGGAAGCAACGTGGATTGCTTCAAACTTTGCGAATCCCTAATTCACCATGGAAGAGAAAATCCATGGATTTTATCTTTGGATTGCCCAAGTCTATCCATGGGAATACATGAATATGGATGATAGTAGATAGGTTTAGTAAACAAGCACATTTCATACCTGTCAAAAAGAGTATTAAAGATTTTCTCATGTTAAGTTGATCATTTAATATGGGGAAGTATCAGGGGAGTAAAAGCTAGAATATTGGTAAGGCTGCCAGACCGGTCTTTGCAGGGATCCAAAGGGGGACAGTCTACAAAAGAGCAATGTGCTTCAATGGGGACTAAAATACCTAAGGTTCAGCTCCATTAAGACTTCCATAATCTAAGGTTCCTAATTTTTATTCAATTATCCAAAGGCCAATGTAGGGGAAAATTGGATGGTCATGGGAAGACTAAAAAGTCTTCCCACATCCCTATCAAGGAGGGGGCGAGCCATGAGAGTAGGGGATGAGAGAGAAACACACACACACTCCAAAGCTCCCCCTTTACAGAAAGGGAATAATGGACACATGTCAGGCTCCTAGGCCAGTTGCCCCCAAGCTTCCCTCAAATCCTATTGGATGGTCATAGAGGTGGACCACTGAGAATTAGGCTAGAGTAAATTTAGTCTAATCAATTTAAAAATGCTTGATAAAAGAACCAATAGAAATGAAGTTCCATAGAAGACTATTGGACAGTCTACCAAGGGGTTCAATGAGCATTCAACAGCCCAGTGGCTTGCCTGATTCCTATTGGCCAGAAGACTAAGAGGTCCAATGAGAGTTTAACTTAATTATTTAATTACCTAAAGCTCTCACAACAGGGGAAAGGGGGACACATGTCACAAGGCTAGCAATTATGCTTCTAATTTGTGATTGGCTAAGCTTTACAGGGGCCAATGGGGTGCCAGCATGAGCAAATAGCAAGAGGGGTCGACCAAGATGAGAGAGAAGGCTGCATTTTACTCTAACTCATTGCTACACACACAACTCATGTGTGCAAGAAGAACTCCATCTCCTTCTCCAATCATTGAGAAGTAGAGGCCTACACCAACAACTCTTGGCTATGGAATGCAAATCCAACCAAGAGCCAAGATTCACTGGCATGCTCATCTCCTCTACCATGCTAATTACTAAGCTAAGCTATGCTATTTGAGTGATTATAGAGGAGAATACTTCTTTCTTGTAAGATACCTCTTCTTCCTCTCAATCTATCCTCATTCCCTACTAGCTCTCACCATTTTTGAAGGTGTGTGAGGTCTTGGGACTGAGGCTAGGGACACTAGGTGTGTTTTTCAAGCATAATTTGTTGTATGAATCTTCCATTTTCTTTACACCAACTAGTTTTATCAAGGAACACAAAGATTGTATTGTATAAAAGTCTCCTTTGATGGGAGAAGCTATAATACAAAGCCTTTATGGAGGGGGGACCGGCTCCATGTAAATCCGGTCCTCAACTATTGTCAATTGTTCTATTTCTCTCTCTTTTCAAGTATTGTCAATGCCAAATTAGCTAGGTGTAAATTTCTATGTTGATTTCTCAAATTAAGTACTCCATCTATGCTCATTAGGAACTTGTTCTTAATGAAATGCTCACTATGTTATCAATTTCTGCTACACACAAGTTACTAGTGCATTAAATGTTATTGAAATAGTGTAGCGCTTACCTCCAAACTATGAGGTTTGGGGCAATGTCTAAACACTTGCAATTGTTGGTCATCATTTCCTTTTGGAAACTTTCTTAGGGGCCTCATCTTCTATGCTTTAATTTCCTTACTCTTGGAATCTAGAGGATTCTCATGATGGTGCACATGGGATCCCTATTAGGTGCATATACATCATAAAAGCACATATGGGATATATGAATGATGGAATTGGTGCTTTGGCCACGGGGTGGTCTTACCAAAGTGCATTGATAGTGTCTAAAACCCCTCACAAACTTGACATTTAGGAGTGGCATGAATAGCATAAATGATTGCACTTTTCTTTAAGAGCTTTGACAACTCAATTTTGCATACATTACGATTCTACCAAAGCTTGAATGAGTGAAGGCTTGAATTATAATGCTTGATTTCCTTGAATGTTCGGTTTGCTTTGAGATAGCGCTCGTGCTTTGTGAAGATCTTGCCATATGTAGCGGCCCTTGGGAATGGATGTTTAGATGACAAATCCAAAAAAGTGGTTTCCATTAATTCAATAAGGAAATGCATGAATGAAATTCCAGCAAGTGAAGAAGCAAAAACCGCTCATTGTGTAGCCAGTGGTGAGGGGCACAGGCTGTAGGTAGGTGGCAAGCTAGTGACAACGAGCTCTGTAGGCTGGTAACAATGAAGGTGTGCCATGGCAGGCCGACAACGAGTATGATGACCCGGGTGGTAGGCTCTTGAATCCCAAAAAATGAAGATGATGTGGGCAAGCCAGTTCTATTGGGGAATAGCACGTTTGCACAGGGATTTAAAGCTTTTGTCAGTGAAGTATGATGGTGGGCACCAGTGGGTAGGCAAAACTTTAAAAGCATAGTAGGGCTTTCCCAAAATTCATTGAAGAGGGCATTTTTGTCATGTTTTCCACACACGCTTAAGCCTCTCTCTCTCTCTCTCTCTTTCTCTCTCTCTCTCTCTCTCTCTCTCTCTCTCTCTCTCTCTCTCTCTCTCTCTCTCTCTAAACTTCAAAAGGTGTCTTTCTCTCTAGGCCACACACACACATTCAGAAGGGAACACTCACACATTCACTGAATCAAAGGCTATTAAGCATAAAATTATCGATCAAATCAAGCAAGAAACATATCAAAAAAATAAAATCATAATGCAATACACATTCTACGTAATTTCAATTAGACCAAGAAGAGTAGTGGCTTGAGGAACTAGTCCAAGAACATGCTCAAAGCTTGGCTAATTAACAATTAATGTTATTATGCAATCCATGGGGAATTATGATGAACAATTGCAATGGCTACGAGAGAGAGAGAGGGCCGATGTAATCTAGCATAGTGAGGATGCCTAGGATCTAATGGATTAGGAAATTCTAGTCTTATCCACGCTCTGATACCACATGTTAAGCTATGGGGGATATACCAATGAGGCATTCATGGTTGCAACATTGCCAATAGATAATTAGGATTAGACTAGAGAGTGCCCTCAATACACAATATAGAATGAAAATAGCTTGCTTGATTGATTAGAATTAGAGAGAGAATCACAAGATTTGGATATTTACCATTTATAGGCTCAATGTGGACAAGTGAAATCAATGGTTGACTTTATATGCACCACAAGTGGAAATGCCTATGGTCACCCTACAGGGATATACATTAGCGAGTTGAGTAATGTATAACCCATTTGTGGTAGCATAAAAAAATAAGAGATTTCCATAGCTTTTGGGCTGGTTTTTTATGAGTTTTAGTGTCCTACTTGGAATTGCATGGGAGTTGGTCATGCTAGTCATGAGCACCTATGGTCACCATGCAGGGATTTACATTAGCAAGTTGAATAAGGTATAATCCATTCGTGGTAGCATTAAAAAAATAAGAGATTTTCATAGATTTTGGGCTGGTTTTTTATGAGTTTTAGTATTGTACTTGGCATTGCATGGGAGTTGCTCGTGTTAGTCTCTATGAATGTGCAGATTGTAGCTAGTCAAGGATAGATTGGGTGTTTTGAGTTTGAGAGTGGAGGGAAGAATGCATTACATACCCCATTGATAGGTTCCTTTCCTTCATCCCCATCTTTTGATTGTGATAGGAGGTGCTATAGAGGCTATCCCCTAAAGCCTTCACATCTTTTGATGCCCCCCTCGAGGAAGAAGATAATACTTTTGATAGTGTTTTGATCACGAGGTTGGAGTCCACTTAGAGGTCGTTGTATTCAAGATTATTTTGTAGGATTTAGAGATCTTGAGGAGATACTTGAGATCATGTGATGATGTATTTGACATAAGGAAGACATTGTGTTTGATAGCACATCCAAAACTGATGACGTTATGCAAATTTTGAATGTGAATTTTCAATATAAAAAAGCTCATTTGGGTAATCTTATGGTAGATTATTCACTGTGGAAGCTTTAGATGGGATTTGATGAGAAAGTGGTGGTGCATGGCAGTGATGTGGCATGCAAAAAATAGGTGGAAGAATATGTTGTCAATGTGGCTATTGTCATTGATGTAGATTCGAATGCTACTTAGGATCATATGGATGATTGAAAAAATGAGCATGAAGGTGTTAGTCTTTATGATTATAGAGATGATTAGGATCCCATGGTATGCATGATTTTGATGAAGGTGGAATGTGCCACTAAAGTATGTCTAATGAGAATAATGTGGCTTATGATCATGTAGAAGAGGATGTCATTAAATAAAGTGATATGGATGCAAGCGAGGATGATTGTATCGACTCTTATTTATGGAGAAAAATGTTTATTTGGTCCATGTTCTTGTGAAATATGATGATATGTATGTTATGCTGATGACGATTATGTATGGAGCTATGGTTTATTTTATGAGCCACTAGTTGTTGAGAGTTCCTATGTTAATCGAGAGATTATTTGTGGAGAAGCTATGAAGGTAACGCAAGAGGGTTCTATCCTTGAAAGTTATGATGCAATAGCTGGTCATATGGGTAATGTTCTTTTGTTTGATGTGTATGCAAACTAGGATGATGCTATATCTAGTAGTCTTGTAAGTGATGGGCAAATGTTTGTGGAAAACAACACTATCATGCGGTACTATGTTTAAAATGGAGAACTCATGGATGAGGATGCCATTAATAGGATGAATTGGCTACCCATGGGTGGTTCTTTTACATTGAATCTTGAGGACTATGGATGATAAGATATGCACAAGTTTGTGTTTGAACATGGTAAGAGGTACCTTTTCTATGTCGTGGTGGTATGCTATGTACATGATTACTGTTGGAATTAGGGTTAGAGGAAAACACACATAGCTTGGAGAAGACGAAGGAAGCTCAAGGCACACAACAGCGAGTATATTACTTAGTGTGCAAATGGAAATATAAGATATCCCTAGAGTGATGGGCATATATACAATACACGGGGGGAAAACCTCCTAGTGAGGGAAAAATGCCTCGGTGTTCCTAAGTGTGTTCACACACATCACTACCACATGTATATGGTAACAAACCTCCCTTGGGAGTGATGTGGTGAATGAGATATGGCACATAGAGTATAGGGAAGTGCCATGCCTTGAGGAAATGATCAGTCCACAAAGGGGAATAAGCCCAAAGATTTGCTGAAAGCTTCGAACTTTGCATGAGACAATGCCTTTGTGAAAAGATCTGCAAGGTTTTCTTGTGTTGGCACATAAGCCAAGCTGATCTCTCTCGATGAGAGCCTCTCCCTGACATAGTGGTAATGCACCTCAATGTGCTTTGTGCGAGCATGAAAATTTGGGTTTCTCGCCATTGTCAATGTGCTCTGACTGTCAATGTAGATAGTGTTGACAGTGTCATGTCCAACGCCCAAATAAACCATAAGGTGTCTGAGCCATACACACTTGATCGTAGCTATAAAGACTACCATGTACTCAACCTCACAACTAGAAGTGGTCACAATAGGTTTCTTCTTGCTCAACCATGATATGCATGAACTATCGAGCATGAAACAAAAACCACTCATGGACACTCACATGTCAAATCAACCAGCCCAATATTCTAAGTCCAAAAAATCGTACAAATCTTGCGGCAATGATCCCCCCTTGGGATAAAACAAACCAAGATGTAAAGTGCCACTCAAGTAGCAAAAAATACTCTTAACTTTTTGCCAATGCTTAGAACCTGGGCTATTCATAAATCTGCTGACCTGTGAGACTGCAAACTAAATATTTGGCCTTGTGTTAAGAGTGACATCAGCTGGATCACCAGCATCATGGAGACTCAATTTCAAACATGTTTTTATGGGATTGGCAATAGGTTTGCAATCCTCAAGTCCAAACTTACATAGCAATGTCTCTATGTAACTTGTCTAACACAAGGAAATACCACCATCACATTGCTTAAACTGTATACCCAAGTAATGATGCAACAGCCCCAAATCTTTAATTTTGAAACTAGCATTCAAATTAGCCTTAAATTTAGTAATATGTATCTTATTTGGTCCACTGATCAACAATCATTCACATAGAGAATTACAATGAGAAGTACATCGCCCTCACGCTTTACATACAATGTGCTTTTTGTTGGGGACTGTTACAAAAGCCTCGTTTGACCAAATGGGTGTCATCCTTGTCATATCAAGCACGAGGAGATTTCCTTAACCCTACAAAGCTTTCTTACATTTGCACAATTTATTTTCCTGCCCTTTAATGACAAAACTGCGAGGCTGCATTACATAAACTTCCTCAAATATGTCACCAGTCACAAGAAAGCAATAACAATTTCTGACTGATGTACATCCAACAATTTAAATGAGCTAACAAGTCGAGCCTCAGTAGCAATCAATCTCACCATCCGACTTGCGTTTCAACTTGTAAACCCACTTTGACCAAATGAGTGTTAGGCTTCTCATACCAAGCACGAGGAGATTGCCTCAACCCATACAAAGCTTTCTTACATCTGCACACTTTATCCTCTTGTCCTTCTTGAAAAAACCATGAGGTTGCATTACATAAACTTCCTCATAAGAGTCACCATTCAAAAAAGTAGTAACAATGTTTGACTGATGTACATCCCAACCAAAATGAGCTGCCAATGCACATAGAAAATGCATAGTAGCCATATGACATGTGGAAGAAAAGGTCTCTTCATAATCTATGCCTTTTTGTTGTGCATAACCCTTTGCAACAAGTTGAGCCTTATAGCGATCAATCTCACCATCCGGCTTGCGTTTCAGCTTGTAAGCCCACTTTGTGCCAATGGCCTTTTTCCTAGGAGGCAAATCACATAAAGTCCATGTGTCATTTTCTTTAAGTGCATCATATTCAGATTGCATGGCAGCCATCCAATTTCTTGAATTCAGTGCTTCATCAAAAGAGAGAGGTTCCTCAATATAACATAAACTATACATAGCCAAAGCATAATAATCTGATTCATAAGCTGCATGGAAAGAACCTGAATGAGTACGACTAGACAAAGGTGCATCCAATTTACTGCCATGCAAAGTATGCACCAGCCATTTAGGCATACCCCTAGCCTACTCCTTCTCAGCCCTTTCCTCATCAAGTACAACGTGAACATCTACATCAGTAATAGGATGATCTGTAACATTTTCAGAAACTCCCATAGACTGTAAATTTTCCTCATTGGAATTTACATTCAAACTTCCACCACTGAAAAGAGGAAACAAAGTGTCATAAATGTCATGTGAGCTTACATTATTGTCTCTAGTACATGACAGTATGGGTTGAACAGAATCATCCACAAAACAGCATCTCGTGAGACCAAGGTACACTTTGTTTGCAGATGATACAACCTGTAACCTTTGCTTTCATCACTATAACCAACAAAAATACATTTGATAGCCTTATCATCCAATTTTCTGCGTTGCGTTTGTGGCACCAAAGCATATGCCAAACAGCCAAAAATACGCATGTGCTCAATAGAAGGATTTCTATTATGCCATTCTTCATAAGGATTCATTGACTGCAAAGCTTTTGTAGAACACCTATTAAGTACATCAGTGGCACACATGATGGCCTCAAGCCAAAACGATTGTGGTAAAGCTTGACTTTTGACCATACATTGTGCCATTTTGTAAGAGATTTGTTTTTCTTGTTAGCAACACCATTTTGTTGAGGTGTATACGGCACTTTACATTGGTGTTTTAACGCATGACTCACCCAAAATACATTAAATTATGAGACATGTAGTCCCCCACTCAATCGAAGCGGAGGGTGCACATAGTACATTTCGAGACATTTTCAGCCATAGCCAAAAATTGCTTGAAGCACGAAAAATCTTCAAACATCACCTTAAGTGGATACACCCATATATGCTTGGAGTAATTATCAATGAAAGTCACAAAGTAAAGGTGATTGCCTAAGGATGGAGTTTGCATGGGCCCACAAACATCACTATGTACAAGCTGTAACCTGCATGTCACCCTAACTGAACCATCCTTTGGAAACTTCAAACACGGTATCTTACCCAAAATATAGCCTTCACAAACATGTTTGACAGGTGCTTCAAGAGGCGACAAAGAATCAACCATATCATATTTTTGCAAGCGTAGCAAACTTGTAAAATTCAAATGCCCAAAACATGCATGCCAAAGTTTTGCATCTATAATAGCCTTTGAATCCACAATAGCATTTGCCAAATTCTGCCTACACTTGTCATACAATCAGTAGCAACTGATTGTATTGCCAAATTCTGCCTACACTTGTCATACAATCAGTAGCAACTGACAAACATGAATCATGGACAGAAGGATCATAAGTGCACTTTGTACTGAAATCCCATTTTGCATCAACATTAACATCACTATCTCCTTTCATAGAAGACTCAACAATAGCTGCATTTGTAGTGGAACCAGCCTCTTTCTTCTTAGCCTCTTCGGCCTTCAACTTAGGACACTACTTGATCAAGTGATCGCTAGCTTTACAATAATTGCAACACATCTTCTTTTTTTCCTTATCAGCAAATTTCCTAGACGAATTATTGCTGCCAATAGAAGCATTAGGAACATGTGATTTACCACATGCAAAAGAAACATGAGAAGTGGCTACATTATTGTTTTTTAAGCTTATTCCAACATTGCTTTTTAGCATTTAACAAAATGAAACCACAACCAAACAAACTTAAGTGAAAAATCATTGTGAAAACATTGCCCGATCATATAATTGTTCTTCTGGTATTAGGTTCTGCATAAAATGCCTCCCCCCTCCTAGACGTCTGGGATTTATATGTGCCATGCATGGGCAATAACAACCACCTTTTCTTTGAGCAGCAATAAAGGCCTATTCAAATGCACGATGTCTAGTCCTATTTTTTCTGGAAAGTGACTCTTGCAATAGCAATGTGCATAATGCATCAAATTTGACAACTTCAGGATTTCCTTGGGTCATCATAAGTCTCCAAGTACTAGCAAAAGTCTGATAAGAATCTCGCAAGGCATCAAGAACAGTCTGCACAAGGAAACTATCTGAAATGACTTTGCCTGCAGAAATAAACTGCTCATTAGTATCCTTGACACTAGCGAGGAAAGTGTCCATGTCATCTTTCTCATCATAATCTTCGACTCTAGCTCTTTACGCAGTAATGCAATTTTTCGTCATTGCAACTTGCATAAAGATCAGCCAGAACATCCCAAGCCTGTTTTGTAGATTTTGTTGAAGAAATGTGGGGACTAATAGTGACCTTGACAGACATTGTGATCAATGCATGAGCCTGCGCATATTTTACATCCCAACGAGCTTGCTCAGCCGTAGGCAAAACAGCTCTGGTAGCAGCAATCCTGCCACCAAAACCTACAACATCCTCAACATCACCTACATTCTGAGAACCAGAACATACATCAATGCCCTGCACGATGTTCCATTAGGAAAAACATGAACCTCAAAAGGGCCTTGTAAAAGCAACCAATTAGATTTCAGTCAATAGTAGGACATAAAAGGGGCATGGATAACCATATCTACGTACCTCAAAACTATATCATGTAACATATCTATGGAAAGAGCTCGGCAATGCAATCCAAATGCACTATTGTTCGACAAATTTGAAGTTAAAATGCTCAAGTTATGGCCATTCAAAAAATTACAAAAATTGGTGGGACCGTGGCCACAAGCCCATTCTCATTGGTGTAGAGAGTATATTCCAAAAGCATCTTTGACCCTAAAGAGCCCTTTTGGGGTTCATATTTTTCCTAATGCCAAACTCCCTTTGACACAAGGATATGTTGCATCATGTAAGCCTACATAGGGTAACTGCCCCCATCCAGTCTGTCTTCAACAACAAAAATCTTGAACACATATGTGTTGTTGTCAGCCATGGCAAATGCTACACCTAGTGAGAAAATTAGCCGAAAAGAGGAGAAACAAAGTGGGAATAACACGTGCTGCATAGCACAAACCTTAGTAGATTGTAAGGGACCTATTATGAAAAAAATGGTACTGACATAATTTTTTCACAAAATGACGAAATAGCATACGTAGTACTTCTTATAGTGGAAACGAAGGCCGAAATGAGCCCGAATAAAAAATATGAGTAGACTAAGCTCTACGAGCTTGTTCAAATTATTTTTCGACTTGCTTACGCTCACCAAAGCTCGCAAAAATTGAAGAAAGTGAGCACACATGTGTTGGAGCTCCTGGAAACTAATCTCGGGAGGACTCAACCTGCTATGATACCAATTGTTGGAATAAGGGTTGCAAGAAAAGAGACAGAGCTTGGAGAAGACAAAGGAAGCTCAAGACACTCAACAGAGAGTGTATTACTTAGTGTGCAAATGGAAAGATAAGATAGCCCTAGGGTGATGGTATTTTATCAGTGAAAATGTGCCTCTTTTGTGTTTTGGGTTTGATTTGAGTAGCCTTGGTGAATTCTACCCTCTCTCTTGTGTGTAGTGGAGGCTAGGGTTTGTGGATAGAAGCCCTAATTTTGCATGTATAAAAGTGCAGAGATTATCTCAAGTTTTGGGCATCAAATTTTGAGTTTTGTCTTATATTTTGGCTGGAGTTGTTTTGGTTTTGAATTCCTCTTGGTTTGGTTTCATTTGCCCCAATACTATGTGTAGTCATGAGCATTTATGGTCACCCTGTAGGGGTGGTAGACATTAGCAAATGGAATAAGTTTTAACCCAAGAATGGTAGCATGAAAGAATCAGAGAGTTCAATAGATTTTGGGCTGGTTTTTTTAATGAGTTTAGTGTCCAACTTGGCATTGCATGGGAGTTGGGCATGCTAGTATATGCAAATATGCATATTGCATCTAGTCGAGGATAGGTGGGGTGTTGGGAGTTTGAGAGTGGTGTAATTTGAGGGAAGAGTGAATTCCATACCCCATTGAGAGGTTCCTTTCCTTGATCCTCATCTTGTGATTGTGATAGGAGGTACTATAGAGGCCATCCCCTTAAAGCCTTCACAACATTTTATTTTATTTTTTAATTGCACAAAGAAATCCACAAGATTGTGTTCCAACACAGGGCATGTTAAGAGATAGAGAAGGAGAGAGATTGAGATCTTTCCAGCATACATGCTAACAACCTATAGATCACACAATGGATATGGAGGCCAAAAGTTGTTGCTTCTTTTTTGCTACTCAAAACAATGATTTATTTAAAACATGTGGGAAATACAATAGAATTAGAACTATGTAGTACAAGGGTCAATGTGAAACCACTCATGAGCGAGTTGGAACTATAAGTGGCTATCACTCTCATTAGGTAGACCATGCCGATGTAGTCTAACTATAGTATCATTGGCAATGATATAATGATTTATACAAAACATGTGGTAAATAAAATAGAATAAGAACTATGTACAATGTTCAGTGAGTGAGTTGGAAATATAAGTTGCTATCACTCTTAGTAGGTAGACCATGCCAATATAGTCTAGCTATAGTATCATTGGCAATGATATGCGTGTTCACTACTTTGTGCCGGTGATAAATGTAGTTGAGATGTCTTCCAAGCATACCTTGTGTTGTCTCACCAAGGAAACCATTGAATGCAAAGCTAGTGTGCATCTCATGCAAAATATGTCTTGTAGCACAAATTATTTTTTTGAGGCTTTTCTTCTTGGAGCAAAATAATGGAATCGGTCATAGGAGCTCACCCACTAGCTAGGTGCAAGGCACATGGGGTGCTACCTATCTGTGCATGTGTTGCTCTTCAAAGATAGAGAGAAAGAACATGTATCTGAATATGTCTTTTCAAGTAGAAAAGTACTCAAGAATTAGCAAAGTCTCCCTCACAAAGCATTTGGTCAATTAGTCTCAAATATCCAAATTAAAGCTCCATTAGATTGTGAGTCTTCCAAATTTGTGACGTGAGCATATGGCCATGTCTACTAAAACTTAGAAAGTGTTTAGTACATGGGAACAATGAACCTAGGCAAGACACTCACAAAGAAATCACCAAGGCCAATCTAGTTGTAGATCTTGTAAATAGCAATGTATTAATAGGTATGTATGATAAATGCAATCACATATTCTTGCATCTTGAATCCATGTGGCATTATGCAAGAAGCTTGCATGGGAAAACAGATTTGCAATGAGATTGTTAATAAGCGGCTCTCAGATAAAAAGTTCTCCTTTACAATGCTTTCGTTAACATCTATGGAAAGTGGAGTCTACTAATGAAAGTGCAAGCTGTCACTGAAGAGATTCTTGATTGATATATATTGATGTTGAATGTGCCAAATAGGGGCAAGGGAGGTATAAGCTTGGTATAAGAAGCACTGGGTGTTATGAGTGAAAACAAAGCAATACATTGCTTTGGATATAGTCTCTTGGACTGCACTTATAGGAGGATATGCCCACTAGCTTGGGTTGGAAAGGAAGTGATAGACTATTTTAAATGGATGAAACAAAAATCCATCTCTACAATGCAATCACTTTTCTTAGTGTGCTCAATGCATATAGTCACTAAGTTCTAGTGGATAAGGCTCAAGTGTATTTTGATGATATGCATGGAAAACATGGCAACACCAAAGAAAGAACACCAAACATGCATGGTTGATCTTTTGGATGTAGAAGGCATGTTTACAGAGCTATGAGGGTATTAAGAATTAGTCCTCTAGTTTAGTCCACTCTTCTCAGTGATGTTTGCAATAATGGACTTTCAATGTGCTAGAAAACTAAATGGATGCATTGGTGTAGCATATATCTTAAGATTCAATGTTTATATAGTTGGTGGCATGCAAGAGGGAACACCAAAAGATGTATGAGAACAAAAAATAATGTGTGAAAGATGTCAAGATTTACCTGCTAGGCATAGAATCCTTATTAAGGATACCAAACATCCATAGTGCCTCCACACTATGCACGACTACCAGACTCTTGAGCATTTTTTTTATATATAAATCCTTGAATTTTCATTGAGTCTCACACACTTTTGATGGAATAATCTCTTGCTTAGCTAGCTTAGTGAGAAGTTGATCTTTTGTCATGTAAGTATCAATGCACCACAAGGGAAAGATATATGTATCACAAAAAACATGCAACTATGTGTGGATTACCATGCTATTACTTACTAATATAAAAAACATAGTAGCCTAAAATAGTGGTCGATGATGCAAACCACCCTTACATTTTTCAAAGCGAGAAATATTCTTGTGGTAACTATTAATAAATGGAACTTCCAATAAGACTGGTATAAATTTCAATTCTCATGGGAATAGGTTAAATGTATGATAAGGTGGTACACTAGCTATCACATTTCTATAGTGGTAGCCCCAACTACTATTTTGCTAATATGCCCATTAAAAACTAGAAAATTAGACCTAAAAGTCTGCAACCAAAACAAGGATATCACATGCTTTGAAGTGTCACACTACACACGACACTTTGATTTCATTTGATAGGAGGACTTGGTTGGTAGCTACCACCTTAATACCAATGTCCACAACAAAGGTATTTAGTGCACCTTATCATGCATACAGTCAATACTTGTTCTTAAGCTAATTATCACCAATATTGAAAATTGCAGAGCTTCTCCCCCTTCCTTTGAGATTTACCCTATACATGCATGGAAAATTTTATTTAGCTCTTCCCTGTGGGACGCAAGTCTAACCTCACCATCCTATCTTATTGCAGTATTAGCGAGAACCACGATTAATTTATCAAACCATGGGACGAAGCTAACTCGACTAGTGCATAGAGGCTACAAGAGGTTGTCAATCTCTCGGAAAACAACTAAAAACTCGCATCTAACTCAAGCTACACTCAAGTGACTGAAATCACCAAAAGCCAATCGCTGATCTTGGCAAGCAAATCACATCCGTTACAGCATCAAATGACATCCAAACGTAACGAAACTTCTAGGACAAGTTTATAAGACCTAAGCACACATGCCTATGGCCTCAAACCCCACTTTAGGTCAAGTTCCAAAATCGCAATTATTAACAGTAGTGGATTTTTGACCTAGTCGTTTTCAACACAGAATGCATCTAAATGCTTAGCAATGATGCCCTAATACCCCGCCTATGCTTAGTTTTCGATTTAAAAGTGTAAATTCCTAATTATTATGAAATTAGGTTGCGGGTCGGCGACGCCAAAAGCTACAAAATATTGTGAATGGCTTACGTCAATGCGTAGAGCTCTTACCTGCGGTTGCAATGCAACAAACACATTCGCAATGTGACAATTGGAGAGGGAGTAGGAAGCACGAGAAGGAGAGAAGTGAGCGCCATTAGCTCATGCTGTGTATTTCTAATCCAAAAAACTTATAAAAAACTTACAAAAATTGGCGTTTATACCTTAGCTAAGGTTTTTGGGTGGTCAAAAGTAATAATCTGGAGTTCTAACAAAGCTGGGAATTGAATGGCTGATACAATCTGGAATCTTGTAGCCCCAGGTCATTAATTACAAGGTTTATCAAGAAAACAGGAGTTACAATATTCCCGATTTATCAAAATAATAATTGTTTTTACAAGGAGAACTCCAAAAAATGGTGTCCACGTTAGCTTGCTGCTAACATTCCCACCCTCCTCGCCTGTGTCATCCCTTGACACAGCTTTATGGGCTGAAGTAATCTTCGAGTTGACGACGGGCGAGGCTGTCCTTCAGTGCTTCCAGTGCTTTTTCATATCTGATTTTGCGTTATTTGTCTGGCACTTGCAAAAACTGGATGGTGACTTTGTTTTTGAGTTCTACTGTCGAGTAGCCTACAAATTTGGCTGTGAGGTTTCTTATCACCGGTGCAAATATCTTCGTTCTCCAAGTGAAAAAGCCAGTGGAGAAGGCCTCCTCAAAGCTAGCATATTGTGCGAGGGCAGAAACATGCATCGGGCGTAAAAGCCATAAAGAACTTCCTCTGAGGGCTGCCCACTTAGATCAGAGCAGAGGCCTTTGTTTCCTTCCAAAAACGAGAGCCATGGGGCTGCGGGGCGAGGCGGTCCTTCAGTGCTTCCAGTGCTTTTTCATCTGGTTTTGCGTTCTTTGTCTGGCACTTGCAAAAACTGGATGGTGACTTTGTTTTTGAGTTCTACTATCGAGTAGCCTACAAATTTGGCTGTGAGGTTGCTTATCACCGGTGCAAATATCTTCTTTCTCCAAGTGAAAAAGCCAGTGGAGAAGGCCTCCTCAAAAGCTAGCATATTGTGCGAGGGCAAAAACATGCATCGGGCATAAAAGCCATAAAGAACTTCCTCTGAGGGCTTCCCACTTAGATCAGAGAAGAGGCCTTTGTTTCCTTCCAAAAATGAGAGCCATGGGGCTGCGGGGCGAGGCGGTCCTTCCGTGCTTCCACTGCTTTTTCATATCTGATTTTGCGTTCTTTGTCTGGCACTTGCAAAAACTGGATGGTGACTTTGTTTTTGAGTTCTACTGTCGAGTAGCCTACAAATTTGGCTGTGAGGTTGCTTATCACCGGTGCAAATATCTTCGTTCTCCAAGTGAAAAAGCCAGTGGAGAAGGCCTCCTCAAAAGCTAGCATATTGTGCGAGGGCAGAAACATGCATCGGGCGTAAAAGCCATAAAGAACTTCCTCTGAGGGCTGCCCACTTAGATCAGAGCAGAGGGCTTTGTTTCCTTCCAAAAATGAGAGCCATGGGGCTCCTATCTGCTCAGGATCATTGAAGACTTGTATGCAAGTAAGTAGCATCCTACAGATTTTGTAAAGCATTGCACAGGAGAGATTTGGTAGACGTTTGAAGAATTTCATGGCGTCCGTTAGGGTTTTTACCATTGTATTCTTCTGTTGCTTGACCTCTCTCGGGAGCTGGCAGCCTGGGAAAGTTTAGACATGTTGACCTCTTCTTCTGCAGTGTTTCGTGTGCTTGCCATGTCCTTACTCGAGGTACAAGACAAAATGTTGGATCTTTCTGTATAGCCACAGGTGCTCTCGTGAACAGAATCAAGTATCTTGGATTCTTGTTCAACCAGCTTAGCCACCACTTCGGGTGGTCTTGATTTGCGCCATCTTCTTGCATATCTCGAGATAATCTTTCCTTTATCTGTAAGAGTTCAACCTTGATGAGAGGTTATGGCAGGGATTGTTGGTGCCATTGAGCATTGATTTGATTGGGAGTGAGTTGTGTGACATTGACAGAGCGTAAACCTCTCAACTCCCAATCCATAGCTGCCTTCCACTGCTCATCTACCTCCAAGGCGATCTTCTCCTTTAGTGCATCTTCTTCAGCCTTTGGCAGCAGCTGGACCATCGGCACTGTGTCTTCCTCTGTGACTTGGATTTGAAAATCTTCTCCCCCACTCGGCTCTGCTGTAGACTGCGTCTCAAAGTCAACAAATGAGACCGAGGGGATTTCCACTAGGGGCGGCTCTGAAGTGCCTGCCTCTTCCTATATGTCTGGCTTTCCATCTCTGAGGAGTTGGTTTACCCTTTTCAATTCTGTAATCTCTTTAAGAAGCTCCTCCTCTCTTTGGACCCGCATGAGCACCAGGTCTTTGCATTGTGACTGCTCCAGCTTCAACTCTAGCTCTAAATCTCTGTTTTTATTTTCCAGTGCTTTATACACTACATTTGTTCCCTTGATCGAGGCCACGGCTGGATTCTCTCTTAATTGCCACAAGAAAGTGGCATGATCATTAATTCTTTGTTCAGAATACTGCAGAGATGCGTTCGCTACATCTAATTGTACTTGAATCTTTTGAAATGATAGAGAGGTGGTAAGAAGTTCATTGGTCACTTCTGTCAACTGCCCATCTTTGACCTTGCAGGCATCAGATAGCTTAGTCAGGAGGTCACCCAACTCCTCCATTTCCTTCTATTGGCTGTCCCTAGCTATCTGATGTCGTTCTGCTTCAGTCTTTAGCTCTTGTACTTGATTTTGGAGATCAGTAATTGTAGCCATTCTGTCTTCTAGCTCTCCTTGAAGAGCATCAACGACCATTTCCAATTCTTTGGCTTTAGTATTGCGGTTAAAGACTGCTGAGCGGACTTTCTCCGTCATGATTTGCATCTGCCTTGCATACTTGTTCACTTGCAGAATGACTTCATCATTGGACTGCCATTCTTCTTATCTTGCAAGTTGAGATGGGCCAGAAGCTTCTTGTGTTGCTTCTTGCTGTGTTGTTATTATTGGTGTTTCTATAGAGATGGTTGCTTCTTGGCCATCCTGAGGTTTTGAACCTCGGTAGTCTCTGGCTGAGTGGATGTTAGAAGCTGCACACACTCTATGGGAAATGACTGCTCGACGGATTATTATTTTTGTAATTATTCATTTATTGAGAAAAACCCGACATTTCACCTTTGTAAATTTGGGGCTTACCGAAGTTTCCAGATTGTATCCCAGTTTTGACATTTAGATCGAGTAGATGGTTAAATTGGAACATTAGGGTTTGAGATTGTAAGGTATTTATACCACTTTTTAACCTTAAGGAAAAACCTTTTGTCATTTTAAAAAGTTGAAGTCTGTGAGTGAGCGTACTGTGTACGAGAGAGAGTGAGAGCTTCATCTTGACGCTACGCGCGCATCAGTGGTCGGAATCGAGTGCGGAGAAGTGCAGCGTGTTGCCCCCACCGAGAGCTATGCACCAATACCTACATTGCGCGCGTACGGTCCGGTTTTGCGAGCTCGACCTACGAGCTTCATCTGGTGATTCGGTGAGCATACGTTATCCGTTTTCGCATTTCAACATATCCACGCGTTCGCATTGAGTAGAGCTACACCTTAGGCACTTTAGTTTTCAAAAACGACGACCTGCAAATTTCGGCCAAACATCCTACATGATTTTTCACCGGGTGTTCTGGGTTGAGATTTTGGTTCATGGATCTTAGGGAGAGCGACCTATTGGTGTTAGTAGAGTCTCCTTCAAGTTCTGTGGCGTTTTGAGATCGTTTGATGGGTATTTGGCTCTAGAAAGCGTTGCAGGAAATCTCCTATTATGCACTTCTGAAGGCTGTAGCTTAGACATTGGGTAGAGACCTCTGTAGGAATTAGTTGAGAGTCGGTCGAGTGTAGATTGACACCCTATGCTTGCTTCCACGCGCCTGCAGGTCGAGCTTCGTCCTTAGCTGACAAATCTTGTTAGGTGAGTTCTCGTTGTGCTGACGTCCGTCACGGCGTATCCGTCCAACATTGGCGCCACTGCCGGGGACGAAAACCCTAGGTAGGTGACCGAGATTAGTCCTTGAGGATAGGGATTCTTTGTCTTGTCAGAGTCTCGTTTTACATTTAGATAGGATCAGAGGGTGGAGGACTCTCTAGGTCTTAGAGGGAGTCTAGGGAGCTTGTGTATGTTGGCCTAGATCCTTCGCCTTAAGTAGACTTAGATAGTTTTTAGTTTTGAGTTGAGTTGTGGTGTAGAGAGTGGGAGTTGAAGTGGTAGAAGCAGTGAAAGGAGAGCTTGAGAGTCCGGAGAGGCCAAGAAGCAACCAAAACACCATTATCACCATTTCACATGATGAGTAGGAGTAGGGTAAGTAGGACATCATGATTTATGATCTAGAGCACTTCATGCATGTTGTACTTGCTTATTAGGTTAATCACAAGGTGGTAAAAGATGCAAAAGAGTGTTTGAAAGCTGAAGTGAAGTTCAAAAGTTGCTGTGAGTGTTTCTGATAGAGCTACAGCATCAGGAGCATTTTTGTCAGGAAAAATTTACATTTTAAGCCAGGAGACATCCTACGTGTAGGATGTCTACATGCTGATCTGTTGGAAATTTTGAAATTTTGAGTTGACCGGTGTGTTCAGAAGGTAGGTTTTACCCTATTTTTACCTGGAAAGTGGAAATTTGACCATATATTGATAGGATAAGGCCAGATAGACTGAAATAGCCAAACATCCTACGCAAATTGTTCCAAGGCATTATTTTAAGACCAAAACCATAGGATGCCTGCATGAGCATGATCTGCATGATATATTGAGTGATTGAGAGAGGTTTCATCTCAATTAGGTGTGAAAATTGAGTTCTAAGTAGATTTTAGCATTTTTGACTGAAAAAGGCTAGAACAGCTAAAATTGGGGTCTTTTGAAATCCAAACTAAAATCTAAGCATACCACTGGGTTGCTAACATCAAGGGGAAGCTGTGGGTCAAGTCTAGGGTCAAACAGGCCAAAAAGACATCCTACGCGTAGGATGTGTTTTGGGTGATCTGGCACTCCAAATCCATATTTGAGCATACCAAAGTGATCAGCACCTCAAGAGGAGTCTGCACTTTTCATTTGAAGCTATTTTGATCAATGAGACATGCTACACGTAGAATATCTAATGCATGAATTAAAAGCCAAAAACTGACTATAGGCATAGCAGGGTGTTGTATAGCCTGAGGCAAGCCTCCTAGTCAATTTTGGTCCAAATTGGAGTTGATTTGACTGGTCAGACCAACATCAGGCTGTTAGAGCAGATTTTTGATCCATTGACCAGCTTATAGGTGTCCAAATCAAAAAGTAAAAACAGTTGTAGACTTAGCACATCAAGGGAAATCCATAGTGCAAAGATCCAGGCAAAATAGAGCAGGAGACATCCTACGCGTAGGATGTCTACTGGAGCTTAGTGAAGAGAAAATTTGACTGAGGTTATACAGTGATGTTCCATTTGACTTAAGAGTTCCAGAACTTCTTTCAGAAGTGAATTTTGACCTTGTTTGACCTTTTAACGGAGCAAAGATGGAATTCAGACTTTTCAGGTAAATTGACCAACATCCGAGGAAAGTACAGTTCCAGATTAGCAGACCTAATCAAGAACATCATAAGTGTATAAATACAGTAGTGGTTGAGGTTAACTCTCTAGTTATACCAATCATTACTAGAATCACCTCTAGCGGTTAGATGCTTTGATTCGATTGCCAAAATTAAACGCTTGTGTACAGGTATATTCAGCAGCAAAGCAAGAAGTTGTGCGGAGACTGATCCTTTGTCAGGTGAGTGGTTGGATTTGTGTTAAGTTGCATTGCTAAGTTTGATGACTTTAAGATCAGGAAGATACATTTTTAGAGACCAAAGGGTGGTAGGAGATCAGGGTAGCTTAGTGTCCACCGAGGAGAGTGTAACTCGGGCAAGGCTAGATCCACTAGCTCCGATTATTGAGGAGGGTAGTGATACTGACACCTCATCAGATAAGTCCTTCTTCATGATGGGTAGAAAACAGCCAGGAGGTTTCACCTATGATGGACCAATGCCAGGAGGAAGCACCTCCCTAAATCCTTCAAACGATTCCAAGTTCACTATAATCTTCTTAGAAGGAACAAACTCGAGGGGAGCCCTAGTTTATTCTGACTATCGAGGACGCAAGTGTATTTGTATTGAAGAAAGACCGGCTCAGAGACTGGAGATAATTAGAGTCTATGATGATGGAGATAGATTTCGAGACGAAAAGGGGAGCCACTATCTGATAGTTAGTGACCCTGAGGATTACAATAGATATGGAGATAACGTGGAAAAAGGGAAAATGGTTTCAGAAACTCAAGAACCAACTCCAAACATTGATCGACTTGGAGCGCTTTTTATGTATGATAAGAAAACAACCAGGGTCTCAACCTATAATGAGAATGTGGGAATTTACAAGCATGAGAGCGAGGGAATAGTCTCTTACTTTGGTTGCAAAGAACCCTACCCAAACGAATTAAGCAAAGACAAGGTTCTTTACTTATTCTCTTATGAAATTGCTATGGGGAAGGATATTGTTTTCGTTGATAGGTACAGGCGAGAATACATACGTATTCTCCCAGAGGAGGTAGAAAAGGCAACAGTTCCAGAAGCATCAACATATGCCCCAGAAGAAATTCCAAGAGCAACCTACACCCCTAGCAAGTCGACAAATCCATTTTCAGAAGACTATGACGCGACCTCACATTCTACCCGACAGCAGACCTTCAACAACCAAAACCAACCAGCAACCCATCCATCATTGCACGCATGGCTTCAACAGAGTGCAACATTGGAACAAGACCTAAACCAGATGGTTATCAAGCCGCACGAGGGCTAAGGGATTTACAAGAACCACCACTCTATTCAAGGTATCAAGGTGAGAGTAAGCCAAAAACTCAAGGGTCAACAGAGCCTAGAAGACCATCCATAGAACGAGTTCAAAGGGATGAACCATCTCTTGCAAGAACTGTTAGAAATTATGGCTTAGGAGCACCACTGGGAGAGGAACCCGCCTACTACAGAAGGCCAGAGGAAGTATATAGATTGGGGTGTGGAGATCCAATGATGAGATTTGTAGACCATCGTAGAATTAGACCTTCTCAAGTGCAAAAATGGGTAAACAAGAAATACACGGGAAACAGAGACCCTAGAGATCATGTAGCAGCCTTTGTCCGTGTAATTAGAGCTAAAGAGGTGTTAGACTTCCCTAACCCAATTTGCAGGATTTGGACTAACCCTAGAGGATGATGCTGCTACTTGGTTTGACTCTGTAGAGCGTAGAGACTTTGAGTCTATGGAGGAGGTGTTTGACGAGTTTATCGAGGAAATCTCACAAATGGGGATAGCTCATAATACAGTCTCACAAATCCATAAATTCAAACAGAAAGACGGGGAATCTGTGCAAAAGGCAGCCCTACGACTAAAAAGATATGTTAAGTTTTACCCTGTGGAAGAACTGCCAACTCAGTCCAGACTTATGCTCATATTTATTCAAGGACTAAGGAATGCAGATCTCCAGAAGGACTTACATATGAAGAGGAGCACGGCGTTAAATGAGTTAACTAAGGAGGCTCTTTACCTAGTGGACAATTGTGCGATCTACAAAGAGGGTGAATTCAAGGATCTCGGCGATGATTCATCCTCACAACAAAGTGGAAGCAAGTCTGCTAAGACAGCACCGAAAGGAGAAGTAGCTGTAAGCCAGGAGCAGCTTGTAGAGGAAGTGCTAAAAAAGATTAACCTGTACGCCAAACCTCATGCTAAACAGCCAAAATGGTGTGCTATTGAACAGAAATGGACAAACCATGGGACGGAGGAATGTTATTATAACAAGGGATATGTGAAAGAGAGACCTTATGCTCCCCAAGCTCAGGTAGCATCACCTCAACTTCCACCGATGCTTAGGTATCAAGCAGGCAACCTACCAGGACCTGTAGGTGTAGAAAGACCACAACCAGTGTTGGGGAAACAACCACACCTACCAGGATTACGACCAGTCAGCATAAGATACACACCAACCGTAACCAAATCAGACGAGAAGGCTTTGGTGCCTATGCATGCATATTACAAAGATCCCAATGGATATGCTACAAATCCTGTCTATCATCCACCGGAAGAACCCTCAACGCCAGAACCATGGAGCATGATAGGAAGTGCAGGACCACCAACAGCTGCACAGGAAGTAGGAGAAGGAAGATATAGCTTGGATGAACGAACATTGTTGTTCATAGCCAACGGAGGCATGGGCCGGCAAAGACATGCATACCAACAAAGAGGAGCTCAAGGAGCACCTCAACAGCCTAAGGGACCCTGCTACAAGTGTGGTGGAGACCATTGGCTAAGAGACTGTCCTCATGATGAAATCATTAGAGCCGACGCATATTGCACCGAGTGTGGAGTTACTTATTTAATTCCAGATTGCCCTCAGAACCCGAGCAAAGGAGCAAAAACTACCTTGAACATGCTGGAAGCAGTGCCTTCTAGTGGAGGGTCAAAAAACGAGACAATAATACCTATTCAGGCAGTGACACGAGCCCAAGCTCAAAGAATGACGAATGAACCCATAATTGAAGAGCCAAAAACCGATGCCCCAAGTTCAGAAGTGAAGAATCGGAGAAGCACTTGGAAAGCTAGAAAGGCGCGTATGAAAGCCAGGAGGGAACAAGAGCAAACGGCTCTATCCGAGGAGTTAAAACACAAAAAGGATAGATTATAGCGGTTAGAGGATCTAGCTACCCTAAGCTCACACACTATGGCAACCATAGCACCCAAGGAAATATCAGAATCCAAAAGCGCAGGATCAGGAGGATCAGTGTTGGTAGAAAAGGTAAATGAGTAGTTGGATGCACTTCTAAAAGCTTACGAAGCCAGACTCAAAAACAACCAAACCCAAGAGCAAAGATGGATGACTTATCCATATGATGAAATAGAAAAACAGAGGTTGGAAATGTGTAGAAAGATGATTGAAACAACTCAATCCTTGATAGAAAACCCGCTTGGTGAACCCGCAAGTTGGCATGAAGTACCAGCTCCAACCCCTATCAAACCAACTTTAGAGAAACAAGTAGAAATGAAGGAAAGACTCATGAATTCCTGTGAATCTAGGGGAGAGCCTATCATAGTGCCAAATACAATAGATGAGGCAAGTGACAGGTTCCAACCTAAAACATTGGTAGAAATGGGTAAGGATTGTAACAGTCTAGATGACCTGTGGAAGCAAATCCCTGATACCAACGAAGCTAACAGGGTGAGTCACCACATGAACATCACGAGAAAAGAGAAAAATGAGATCTTACCTCCTATTGAATAATTTGAGGCAAGATCACAAATGAACTTTGATATGCATTCACAAGGGGGAGACCAGGGATCAATTAGTTCGGGGCACAGCCAACCAAACTCACTAAAAACTTTACCCTCTTACCTAGAAGAGTATGAAGCAAAGTCTAAGGTGAGAGCAATCCCATCTCAAAGACTCCCATCTCAAAGACTTTCTTCTAACAGAGTGATGGATTCACAAGGGTTAATTGAGTTATTGTCCACTTCGGTGGCATGCACAATCACATTAGCCAAACTCCTAAGGCTACGACCAAACATGTGGACCACCGTAGGCAAATGCTTAGAAAAATTTGGAGTGAAAGACCCCACCTCGAAGCTTCAAGAAGGGATCAGAGAATTGGACAGGCCTCAACTAAACACAAGGCCAGTACCTTTAAACAAGGTTGGAGAATATTGCGAGGGAGAAGATGGAAACACCACGCTATCAGTAGAATTCCAAGGAGTAGTTTCCAAAGCTATTCTTGACAGCAGGAGTCTCTATTGCCACCAAAGAAATCTGGAAAAAATGGGAAAAACCGGCTTTGAGAGCTACCAGAATGAAATTGCAATTGGCAGACGGGTTCATGGAAAAGCCTCTAGGACTCTTAGAAAAAGTAGTTGTCACCTCGTGCGGAATCGAGTATGAGCATACATTTGCAATAGTCGATTTTGACAAAAAGAACAATTACGAGATCATCTTGGGAAGACCATTCATGCGACAATTAAAGATGGTCTAGGATTGAAGTTACGACCACATATACCTCAGACATGGTGAGACTACAACCAAGATACACCTACAAGACCATAGTTACAAAGATGTGAACCAGACACCAGTAGAAGGGTTTGATTCAGCTACACCAGCAGGGTCCAAACTCCCAGCATGGTTAGGGCAACAAAAAGAGCTATGGATGTGCGGAGCTTCACATTGTGGGAGCTTAAAAAGAGAGGAATGTGTCTTAGAAAGAGAGATTGAGGACAAAGATTACATCAGAAAACAAAATAAGAGAGAACCTCATGCCCAGGATAAAAGATAAAACTCACTATCTAATGGTTGTCAAGGCAGAGGATTGTGTAAAAGACCAAATATCAGGAAGATTCTCGAGAGTGCGAAGGAAAGGAACGCAAGTGGGAAAAAAAACAAGTACGAAAAGCTAAAACAGAAACAAAATCAAACAAATCTCAAAAATCAAAACAAGGAACAACAAAAGACCCGGAGTGGACCAAATTGGAGCGTAAAAAGAAATACCAAGAACTAAAACGGTCTTTACGAGAGGTATGGACTACTGAGGGAGAAAGTGATGGTAAGGAGGAGTCAAAAAAAGAAACATGAATGTACCATCACACTATCAGAAATTCACCATCCAGGACAGAAAAATCATAATGACACCACCAGTCAGGGAAAGAATAAACCAGGAATCTTACGATGGGCCGGAAAATGCAAAACGGATAGACCTCGCTGAACCAGGAGAAAAGCCTCAGCCGGTCTATATTGCAACTGATTTGGAGGCTGAAGAAGAAGAACGGCTAACACAACTTCTCAAGAAGTATAAGATGTGTTTGCATGGTCCTACAAAGACCTCAAAGGAGTCGATCCATAGATATGCCAGCATACAATTCCTTTGAAATCAGATGCCAAACCTAGCAAACAACGTCCTTATACAAATAATGACACATTTGCTAAACAAATCAAAGAGGAGATTGATAAGCTGATGGATGCTGAATTCATCTATGAAATCAAACATACAGATTGGGTGTCACCCATTGTGGTAGTCCCCAAAAACAACGGAAAGCTGCAAGTGTGTGTGAACATCAAAAAGGTAAATGTATCCACCATAAGGGATAATTATCCCTTGCCGATCACAGAACATGTACTTGAGAGGGTGGCCGAGAAACGGGTTTATTCCTTTCTAGATGGATTTTTAGGGTATAACCAACTGGCAATTGCAATAGAGGATCAACACAAAACAGCGTTTGCCACAGAATGGCAAATTTATGCGTATCGAGTTATGCCTTTTGGCTTAACTAATGCCCCAGCTACCTTTCAAATGTTAATGACGCACGCGTTCAAAGAATACCTGAGAATATTCTTAGAAATATACATGGATGATCTTTGTGTACACTCTCTTCTATGAGAGGAACATATTGACCATTTACAAAAGGTATTTGAGAAGTGCAGAATATATCGAATTTGTCTTAACCTGGAAAAGTGCATTTTTATGGTTAGGCAAGGTCGCATCTTAGGACATATTGTCTCAAGAAATGGCATAACCACTGACCTAGACAAAATCAAAGTCATAGTAGACCTACCTAGGCCTGCTAATGCGAAACAAGTGCAATCCTTCATAGCACACTGCGGATATTATCAAAGATTCATATATATGTATGCAGTCATTGCACAACCTCTATATCGTTTGTCAGTCAGTTTCGACTGGACTGAGGAGTGTGAAACTTCATTCCAAAAGCTGAAGGAAAATCTTGTATCAGCACTTGTACTTAAAGCACCGGATTAGGAAAAGATATTCCATGTTCACATGTTGCTTCTGCATATGCAATTGGGAGTATTCTGGCTCAACCTGGGGACGGAACAATGGATTTCCCAGTTTGTTATACAAGCAGACAGTTAAATATCGAAGAGAAGAACTACACAACCACTGAAAGAGAGGGGTTAGGGATGGTTTATGCTGTAAAGAAATTTCGGCATTATTTGCTCGCAAACAAATTTGTGTTCTTCGCAGATCACCAAGCTCTTTTGTATCTGATAAATAAACCATGCAATACTGTGAGAATTGTACGCTGGTTTATTATATTGCTAGAGTTTGATTTCACAGTGGTGGTCAAAAAGGGTAAAACACGTCTACGGGCGGATCATCTTTCAAGACTGCACAACGGGGAAGCTCCTGAAGGAGTTGATGATGACATACCTGATGCGTATCTCATCAATATTGAAATGATACCCAAATGGTCTCAGGAAATTGTTAGCATTCTTTCCTTTAGAGGTAGATTTGACGACAAGGAAGAAAAATCCAAACAGCAAACAATTCGACAAACAAAAAACTTCCAGTTGATTGTAAGATGGCTGTATCATCTGGGAGTGGACCAAATTCTACGCTTGTGTATAAATCCGGAGGAATTCAAGTGTTATCTTGAAGAAGCACATGTCCAGGATTGTGCATTTCATTGTTCAACAATGAAAACACACCAGAGACTGAAGCAATTAGGGGTTTATTGGCCGACTATGTATGCTGACACACATGCTTATGTTAACAATTGTACTATATGTAGTGCCAAACGACCAGTGGATCACGCGACATTGTTTCAGGTAAACATTGCACCGGCATGGAGTCAATATATCATTGATTTCTTAACCACAAGGACGTTTCCAGAAAACATAACAAAAGCACGGAAAAGGGCTATAGAGATGGAGGCTCGCGACTATAATTTTATTGGGAACCAACTCTATAAGCGAGGAAAGGACAATCAACTTAGAATCTGTGCAAGTGAAAGTGAATACCTGCTGATTCTAGAACACGCACATGGAGGCATAAGTGGAGGCCATTTTTCAGGCGATAAGATGGCAAAAATTGTCTTAACCACAAGAATATGGTGGCCTACATTGCATATGGATGCTGAAGAGTTTGTAAAGCGTTGTGACACATGTCAGTGCACCAAGGTGCCGATAAAGAGAGATGAGATGCCACTACGGCCAATAATGGGAGCAAGGGAATTTGCAAAATGGGGCATTGATTCTGTGGGGCCTATTTCACCCCCTGCATATCGCACCCATACCCAATATATCATTGTGGCTACGGACTGTGGCTACGGACTATCTCACAAAATGGACGGAAGCCAAGGCAACACAAAAAGCAGATGCACGAACCACTGCACAATTTTTGTATGAGAATGTCTTTGTGGATCACCGTTGCGAATAAATGCTACTCGACTAACGAATTTTGATGAAGACACAGTAGAGCCAATAATTGCAGTCAAAGTGGGTAGCAATCAAGTTGAATCGATGGCATTGCTTGATTCTGGAGCTCAAGCAAATCTAATCTCTTACGGCTTATACAAACAGCTCAAGTTCACAGGACAACTACATCCTACTCCACAAGTGCTGGAGAGTAGTACATCACATTCGCTAAAAACATTGGGCTGGATTATATTGCATGTACAAATACATCAATATATTTACCCACACAATTTTTATGTGGTTGAGGATGAAAGTACACAACACCCCATGTTGTTGGGACAACTTTGGCAAAAAGAGTACAATGTACAGATAGATTGGAATGCAGATGCAGTCAAAATTCAGCACAAGAACAACAGGTGGTAGCTTTTGCTCTGCAACCCCGGAAGAATCAGCTGCTAGCAATGCAATCACTGGATAAAGAGCCAAAAGAAAGGGTGCCACTAAAGAACAACATGATACCCAAGGCGAACAAACAAGGAACTGCCAACCAGGTTCGCTACAAACATAAAACAACACAGACCGCAATGCCAAGATCAAGGTTACCAACACGAGAAAAACAAGTATGGGTGCGGAAGGATAGAAGTGACATGGCAGACAAACAAAAATACAACAGAAGAAGTTAATCGAAGCAGACCGTTCAACCAAAAACCAAGGGAATAAGACAGATATGGATCCCAAAGAAAATGCTCAGCAACAACTTAAGTACGAGTTGCATTTGGATCCCGAAACCGAAGCAACGGGAACTCCCTTCAGTACAAGCAACATCAGAAGGCAGACAAACACAACATAAGAAACCGGCCGACCAATTTATGTGGGTGCCAATCAACAACAAAACACTGACAACCACGGAAGTAGCAATAAACCTACAAAAACCGGCAAAGCAAAGCTACAAATGGAAAGCAAAAGAGACAAGGTCTACAGCCAATTCTGCCACGAAAATGCTCTCCAAGGAGACAACTATGGCCATATCGACAATAGCGGCAAACTAAGAGCGGTAGAGTTACAACTTTTACTTGCAAAGAAACTCCGCCAACCAAATCAACAACAAACATAACCTCGACGGCGAATGCCAATGAGCATATTGCTTATACCTTCCTCTTGCACAGCATTAAATTTTCCATGCATTGACCGAGTATGCATCTATAGGGCCACATTACACGGCCGAGCATTAGCACGAGTTTTAACCCATGCACGGCACATACTCCGAGGTGATTCCTTGTCGTCCGGAAGGACTCCGGCTAGTGTTAAGTATGGAGCCTGATTTACCCTTGTAATTTGCTGTGGTAAAAGCGCACATTTGTAAGGCCCCCATTATGAGGAGAAGCCATCGTGCGTGAAGGAAAATCACTCACCGGAAACCAAAATTTTCACGGACAAGAATCAGGGGCAACTTTAAAGGCCTTGGGGGCGGAGGCCCCCGAGACTTTTTTTCGCCGGAATATTATGGCCGGACGGCGGCCGGAAAGTGGTCGGAAAACAACCGGTCGGTTGGCCGGTGGCCGGTAGTCAATGGCCGATGGCCGGTGGTCGGAAGTCAATGGCCGGTGGCCGGTGGCCGAATTCAAAAGCGGACTTGTCTTCTCAAGGGCGGCCACACATGGGCGGATTGGAGGGTCCGATTTGGACTTATTCGCACAAGGGAGGCTACACATGGCTGTCTCTCATAAGAGAGGGCAGCCCTTCTGTCTCTCATAAGAGAGGGCAGCTCCATTAAGTGTATAATCCCTTTGTAAACTACTTCTTGTTTTGAAGTACTAAAGCCATTGAGTGGCTGCTTTCCCGTGGACGTAGCCCACATTGGGTGAACCACGTATATCGTGTGTACTCTCTCTCTCTCTCTCTTACTCTATAATCTCGTGTATATAAATCTGTCTCTCTCCATTAAGTAATCTACTCAGTTATCTATTTAGCTACGTCTTATTTTCTAACAACTGGTATCAGAGGAAGGTTTGCTCGTAGCTAAATTATCTCAAGGAAAGGATTCCTTGAATTGAGTGGGAGTTATGGCGGAGGAAGGGAAGCTCAAGATTGAGAAGTTCAACGGCAAAAACTACCAACATTGGAAGATGCAGATTGAAGACTATCTCTACCAGAAGGACCTCTATTTGCCACTAGGCGGTCTTGCGAAGAAGCCCGCAACAATGGCAGATGAAGCATGGATTGTCCTTTATCGAAAGGCACTGGGAAGAATCCGGTTAAGCTTGGCGTCAATGGTGGCCTTCAATGTTTTGGAGATGAAGACCACAGAGGACTTGATGAAGTCACTTGACGACTTCTACGAGAAACCATCGGCATCCAATAAGGTATTTCTTATGAAGCGCTTGTTCAATCTAAAGATGGCAGAGAATGGTTCAGTTGCAGAACACCTAAATGACTTTAACACAAACATAATTCAACTTCGATCAGTGAAAATCAATTTCGATGATGAAGTGCGAGCTCTCCTTATACTATCATCTCTACCGGATAGTTGGGACAGCCTTGTGATGGCTGTAAGTAATTCTATCTCTGGCACAAATACTCTTAAGTTTGATGATGTTGTGGGTGTTCTCCTAAGTGAGGAAATGCGAAGGAGAAGCACAGGAGAATCATGAAGTGCTGCACTATCAGTTGAAACAAGAGGAAGGCTTAAGGAGAGGTTCAAAAACCAAAAGGGCCGTGATCGCTCAAGGCGGAGCAAGTCATGCACAAAGTCAGTTCTTGAATGTTGGAACTGCGGCAAGAAGGGCCACGTCAAGAAGGATTGCTGGTCCAAGAAGAAGAAGGAGACAGAGTCTCAAGACAACAAGCCAACATCGGAGGCCAATGTGGCAGGTAAAGTAGAGCAAGATGCTCTAATTCTCTCATTAGACAATGTGTCTAATTCCTGGATAGTAGATTCCGAGGCTTCATTCCATGCGACACCACACAAGCAACATTTCCAAGACTACACCAAAGGTAATTTTGGGTATGTATACTTGGGAGATGATGAAGCTTGTGAGATTGTCAGCAAAGGTACAGTTTCTGTCAAAACTGCTAACGGAAATGAATGGAAGCTTAAAGATGTTAGGCATGTTCCTTCTCTTCGCAAAAATTTGATCTCTACAGGACAATTGGACGATGAAGGTCACAGCATTGCATTCGGAAACAAACGGTGGAAGATCTCAAAGGGCTCTTTGGTGGTTGCCAAGGGTGAAAAAGTCGGTACACTTTACTTGTGTACTGTTAGCACGCAACCTTCAGCTTGTGCAGCAACTACAGAAGTTGACAGTGCGGTGTGGCACTACCGACTTGGGCATATGAGTGCCAAAGGAATGCAAATCCTTCAAACAAAGAAGCTTCTACCAGGTTTGAAAGAAGTGGACTTAGAGTTCTGTGAAGATTGTGTTTATGGTAAACAAAAAAGGGTAAAATTTCAAAAATCAGGAAATGAAAGAAAAAATTAAAAACTTGAGTTGGTTCATTCTGATGTTTGGGGTCCTGCAAGTACACCATCACTTGGTGGCTCATTGTACTATGTAACATTCATAGACGATGCGACTAGAAAAACATGGGTTTATGTCATGAA
Source organism: Adiantum capillus-veneris (assembly GCF_014529385.1). NCBI lineage: Eukaryota > Viridiplantae > Streptophyta > Polypodiopsida > Polypodiales > Pteridaceae > Adiantum > Adiantum capillus-veneris. The sequence continues at coordinate 27,859,831 of NC_140931.1, read as the reverse complement.
GAATAAATCCGATGTATTTTCCATATTTCAAAGGTGGAAAGCCTTTGTGGAGAATGAAACAGGTACCAAGGTTAAATGCATCAGATCCGACAATGGAGGCGAATATTGCAGCCAAGCTTTTGAAAGCTTTTGTGCTAGCAATGGCATTCGGAGGCAAAGGACAACCCCAAGGACACCTCAACAAAATGGGATTTTGGAAAGGATGAACAGGACAATCATGGAACGAGCACGAAGCATGCGGCTACATGCAGGCCTACCGCTTGAGCTTTGGGCGGAAGCTGTAAGTACGTCTGTGTACTTAATCAATCGGTCACCCTCAACGGCATTGGATGGGGGAGTTCCAAAAGAGGCATGGACAGGTAAACCGGTGAATTATGCATTTCTCAAAGTGTTTGGGTGTGAGGCTTTCATGCACATAGATAGAAGCCTAAGATCAAAGTTAGATGCAAAGTCCAAAAAGTGTTTCTTCATTGGCTATGGAGAAGGAGACTTTGGATATCGCCTATGGAATCCTGAAGATGGTAAAATCTTAAGGAGTAGGGATGTAATTTTTAACGAACAAAATATGTACAAAGATTACTTGGAAAGAAAACAAACAAAAGAAACAGGTAATGAGTACATGGAGCTTGAGGACGGTGAAGACTCAAGGACTGCAAACGGTGACAATGTGCAACAACATCAACCAAATGAGGAGCCTCAACCTATTCCCCAAAGATCTACAAGAGCAAGTAGACCTCCAGAAAGTTTTGTTCCTTCCTTCAACCATCTCTTGATCTCAGATTCTGGAGAGCCGGAATCATATGAAGAAGCTATGCAACATGAATCCAAAGAAGAATGGACAAAGAACATGCAAGTGGAGATGGACTCACTACATCGCAACCAAACATGGGAGCTGGTTGAGTTGCCTAAAGGTAAGCGGGCACTTCAAAACAAATGGGTGTACAAGCTAAAGGAAGAAGAAGGTGGGAAGAAAAGGTACAAGTCTAGGCTTGTGGTAAAAGTTTTTTCTCAAAAGAAAGGTATTGACTTCAATGAAATATTTTCTCCTGTTGTAAAAATGAACTCAATTAGGCTTGTCTTAAGCCTTGTGGCTGCTCATGATCTAAATCTCGAGCAAAAGGATGTAAATACGGCATTCCCTCACAGTGACTTAGAGGAGGAAATCTACATGCTTCAACCAAAGGGGTATGAAGTAAAAGGTAAGGAGAAAATGGTTTGCAGATTAAACAAGAGCTTGTATGGTTTAAAGCAAGCATCAATACAATGGTACTTGAAGTTTGATCGATGGATGTTGGATCATGGATTCACAAGATGCAACTCGGATCACTGCGTTTACACGGAGAATTTGGGAGATGGGAAATTCATCATCCTAATGTTGTATGTTGATGACATGTTGATTGCAAGTGTTAACATGCAGGACATCAAAGACCTAAAAGAGGAGCTGTCCAAATCTTTTTCAATGAAAGATTTAGGTGTTGCAAAGAGGATACTTGGTATGAAAATATCAAGGGATAGGACAAAGAAGACAATAAAGCTATCTCAAGAAGATTACATCAAGAAGGTACTAGAAAGGTTTGCAATGCAAAATGCAAAACCAGTTTCTACACCTTTGGCTGGTCATTTTAAACTAACGAAGGATATGTGTCCAAAGACACAAGAGGAGATAGCCTATATGTCTAAAGTTCCATATGTTGCAGCGGTAGGTTCTCTAATGTATGCTATGGTCTGGACAAGGCCAGACATTGCACATGCAGTGGGAGTTGTGAGTAGGTTCATGGACAACCCAGGTAAAGAGCATTGGCAAGCTGTGAAGTGGATACTTAGGTATCTAAAAGGGACAACAACAAATGCTTTGTATTTTGGAGGAACTGATATTTTTCTAGAAGGGTATGCTGATGCAGATATGGCAGGTGACAAAGATACTCGAAGGAGCACTACTGGCTATGTGTTCACGATTGGAGGCACAGCAGTAAGCTAGGCTTCAAAGCTGCAGAAAGTGGTTTCACTTTCTACCACGGAAGCAGAGTATGTAGCAATGACGGATGCAAGCAAAGAAATTCTGTGGCTTCACAGATTCTTAGAAGAGCTTGGATTCAAACAAGACAATTGTGTCTTGTACAGTGATAGCCAAAGCGCTATCCATCTTGCGAAGAACTCAGCCTTTCATTCAAGGACAAAGCACATTGAGGTGAGATATCACTTCATACGCACTCTTTTGGAAGAGGGACAGCTAAAGCTAGGAAAGGTGCATACAAGTGAAAATCCTGCAGATATGTTTACAAAGGTGGTCAACAAGGAGAAGTTGAGCTTTTCCTCATCTTCAATCGGCATTCAAGGATAAGAAGCCAGAATGGAAAGCAGTCACAGGTTTGGTTTGGAGATCAGTCTCCAAGTGGGAGATTGTTAAGTATGGAGCCTAATTTACCCTTGTAATTTTCTGTGGTAAAAGCGCACATTTGTAAGGCCCCCATTATGAGGAGAAGCCATCGTGCGTGAAGGAAAATCACTCACCGGAAACCAAAATTTTCACTGACAAGAATTAGGGGCAACTTTAAAGGCCTTGGGGGCGGAGGCCCCCGAGACTTTTTTTCGCCGGAATATTATGGCCGGACGGCGGCCGGAAAGTGGTCGGAAAACAACCAGTCGGTTGGCCGGTGGCCGGTAGTCAATGGCCGATGGTCGGTGGTCAGAAGTCAATGGCCGGTGGCCGGTGGCCGAATTCAATGGCCGGTGGCCGAATTCAAAAGCGGACTTGTCTTCTCAAGGGCGGCCACACATGGGCGGATTGGAGGGTCCGATTTGGACTTATTCGCACAAGGGCGGCTACACATGGCTGTCTCTCATAAGAGAGGGCAGCCCTTTTGGCCCATAAAAGGAGGCCATTTCTACACACATTTCATAGTGTGAAGTTGATGCAACAAGGTGAGTGTGAGGTGGTGAGAGTGAAGCAAGGCGGGAGCTCCATTAAGGGTATAATCCCTTTGTAAACTACTTCTTGTTTTGAAGTACTAAAGCCATTGAGTGGCTGCTTTCCCGTGGACGTAGCGCACATTGGGTGAACCACGTATATCGTGTGTACTCTCTCTCTCTCTCTCTCTCTCTCTCTCTCTCTCTCTCTCTCTCTCTCTCTCTCTCTCTCTCTCTCTCTCTCTCTCTCTCTCTCTCTACTCTATAATATCGTGTATATAAATCTCTCTCTCTCCATTAAGTAATCTACTCAATTATCTATTTAGCTACGTCTTATTTCCTAACAGCTAGGAGGGGGGGAGGCATTCTCAAATGCAGACCCAATGGCAAAAAGAGCAAACAAGGGTATGTTTTTTGACTATTTTAAGGGTTGTCGTTTGATTGAAAATTTTTCTAGACTGACCCAAGTACATATGCCCCTATACAGCATGAATCTACAAGTATATGGGTCCAAACGCCAAATCAAGCCCCTAGGTGTGTGTATATAAGTAAAAATAGTCATTTTTCAGACAAAATATTGAAAAAAGGAGAAATCCGGCCATAAGAATTGCATGAGAGTGTATATAGTATTTTACGGTGATGTTTTTTATTTATTATGATTTTTGGAGATTTTCTGGGTTTAATTTGCTATTTTCCTTTTGATTTTACTAATTTTCGACAGAAAAACTTCAAAAATACAAAAAGTAGGTGAAAAACGATCGTAATGAGAAACAAAAAATATGGGAATGATCAGTGACTATAGGACAACCTATGGTACAATGGGGGTGCAATTATGTGAATGGAGCGGAAAGCGTGTTTTGGCCAGATTTTGACCGAAACGGCAAATTTCTCAGGAACTGGGCAAATGGAGTCCAAATCAAGAAATTTTTGAGCCTAAACCGCATCTCGCAAGAAGTTGGGAGCACATGTCAAATTTCACGGAAAGTGGTTCGGGGACCCCCATTGTAAGAAATTTTCACTTCATTTTAAGCTCATTTTCACTATTGACTTTTGAGAGAGAGCTTCTACCACCTAGAGCGAACGGGACTTCCAGCAGCTTCTACGACGCGTACGACTACCCAACAGGCTCCAGACATGAGAGGTAGGCTCACCACCTTGAGCTTTTCGCGCATGTTTGTCGTTTTGTCGCGAAAACTAGCGTAGGGTTCACACAGAAAGCGAGCAGTAGAGACCTACAAGTAGAAGTGACCACCTAACGGCTAACCCAAAAGCAATGAGACTTCATCGGAAGCTTACCCTAGCATAGGAGACCACTTTTGGATGCCCAAAGGCAGTAGAAAACCATCGAGAAAAACCCTAATTCCTAGAGCCCCACAAGAGGCCACCAAATGGGAAATCGGCGGAAAGGCACCCAAATGATACCAAAAATCATGGGTAGGAGCATCTCGACATGCTCAACAAGTCTATATAGCCCACATGGCCAGACAGTGACCCAAAGCGACACTAAACTTCAGAAACGGCATCACACACACAAAGCGTCAATAGCTCTCGCGGCCAAACCGCATGTCCGTTTGCCACCAAACTTCACGAGCGGCTTTCCTAGACCATCAACAACCAAGTCCTATGGTGGTAGACCACCACAAGTCATCGAAGACATGAAAACGCAACCACAGGTGCTTCCAGAGCGACAAATTGCCAAACGGAGCTCCGGTGAAGCCAAAGTCGACAAAAACCATACGCCAAGGATCCCCAAGGGATCAGGAAGCTATGGAGACTAACATTGAGAAATTTCATCGCCGAAAAGCACTCCAAAAGTCAGAAAACGGCTCGGAGGCTGCTGTGAAATCCACACAGGAAGTTACTTTCTATCTATTTGACTTTTTTGTTGAAATAGGGCTTAAAAGGGACTCAGGGGGACTAAGGGCAGGCACCAGTAGTAGTCACCATGAAAATTTCATCAGGAGACATCCTACACGTAGGATGTCTCAAGGCCATTTCTGGGCACCAAACCCAACATCTCTCATCACACAAAGTTTTTGAATAGCCTGTACAAGCTAGCCACCAAGTTTCATCACATTTGGACAAAAATTGACCTCACGTGCACCAAAAAACACAAAGTCAGGGCATAGAGGAAATAAGGGGCCATAGACCTACCAAAACTTGTCCAAATCACATGAAACTTTCACGATACACTCATGGGCACATTGCCAAGCTATCTGGGTGGTCACATGCAAAAAATGATGAAATAGACATCCTACGCGTAGGATGTCTAAATGACATTTTTGGCCCACAAATGGTGTTTTTCAATTGGAGATCTCTTCATATCACCTTCAAGAGCTCATATATCAAGTTTCAAGCCATTCCCATCACTTTTGGCCCCCAACACCTCCAAGATACACTTTTTGAGCCCAAAAACACTACACATGGTCTTACCAACACCAATTCTTGTCCAAATCAAAATCCAAGAGCAGGACCATGTTCCACATGCCAAGAGCTACCCATAGAACAAATCTCAAGCAATTTTTATGAAAAAGACATCCTACGCGTAGGATGTCTCCAGCATGATTTTGACCTACTGTGCAAAGAATGACCTCATGGGATCCATTACCATGGTGCAAGGAGCCCATATATCAAATTTCAACCCATTTGAATATCATTTGCCACCTGTCGGGGGCATCCTACCAATTTGTGAGCCTAAAGCCTAAATTTGCCCAGAAATGCACTTTTGGATGCCCAAACCCAATTCCAATCACATAGCCATGTTCAACAGGTCAAGGACCACCAGCATGCCAAGTTTCACCAAAAACTGATGAAATAGACATCCTACGCGTAGGATGTCTAAATGATAAATTTTGTCCAGAAGGATACTATGAGCACATGCAGGGTTTCCCAAGTTCCTTTTAAGTTTTAGTTTCAATTTTCAAGTCATTTGGATAGTTAAAACTCAGTTTCTCAGCTGATATGGAAAAAGCGCTAACTTTGGACTACTGAGTGCAACAGGATCCATGGCAGCCGCAAAATCACCTTCAAAGAAGAAGAGAATGACGATAAAAGATTACTTGGAAGAAGTAGAGCCATTTGTCATCCCAGAAGTAACTCTGAAGCCAACCAGCACGTGGATTCAGGAGGATTTGCTAGAGTCAAATGATCTGAAGATCTACCAAGGCGTGTTCAAAGGTACTGAAGGAAATGCAATAGAGCTACCCATGCTACCTCGGGAGCTCAATGAGTTTGTCAGAAGCAAGATGGGAGAGTACCTGGAGAAGATAGATCTCCATAACTATTTTGAAGTTGTGCTGATAGGAATCGACATCAAAAGAGTGTGGGAATTCGTAACTACAATCAAAGAAGATGGAGTGGCCAGAGTCACTGATCTGCAAGGCAAGCCGAACACTGTGATTGTAATCACAGAGAGAGTGGTGGCAGCAGTACTAGACCTCTCCAACAAAGGGGATAGTGTAGCCAAAAGAAGAGATGAAGTCAAGGTGTACTCTGAAAAGAAGAGCAACTACACCTTTGAAGACATTGCAAACCCTAAAGTGCAGTCATGAGCCAGCTCTACAACCAGTACTTCCATATGTGTACAAAGCGGCCGCAGAAGCACAGAATGCCACCTGGAGCCATTGCTACCACCTTCACCTGGGCAATGCAGAAGAGCAAGCTGAAGGTGATCAACTATGCTGCTTATATCCATGACAATCTGGTGAAGATGGGCAACAAGAACCCCACCTACATTGTGTCGGGTGAGCTGATAATGAAAGTGGTTTATGGAGCACTATACGCCAAGGGAAGATGGCCTGACCCTCCATCATAGAATGATTGGCTAAGGCTAAAAGAAGATAAAGAAGAGGAACCGGCCAAAGCACCCAGAGTTGCCACACGATTGAAGCGCCGGTTAGAGACTGTGCAAGAGGAGCAGCCAGAGTTGAAGAAGGGAAAGAAGGAAACTGTACAAGTGCCGATCAAAGAGACAAAATCACAGAAAGCGGCACGGCTCGAAAGATTAATGAAAGCTTCATAGGTGAGAGAGCACTGAAAGGATATTTGAGCGAGCTTTGGAAGCCCTCACTAGAAGCAATGTCGGGATTATCCCAAAGGGTGCACAGAGATAGATTTGAAGACTACATCAAGAACTTCGAGATCCTGGACGCTACAACAGAAAACATCCCTAACATCGCATTTACAGAAGAAGAAGTGGATGAAGTCGACGACAACTGCTAGAAGAGCAGAAAGGCCAGGAAAGAGAGCGGAAGACCAAGGCGGACCGGGACTTCAAGAAGAAGCCACCAACTCCACTGTCAAGCCCGGAGTCTAGCCCACCGCCATCACCACCTCCTAGTAGCCCTCCACAAACCCAACAAAAGGAGGAGCTAGACAAATCTGATGATCAAGAAGATTCAAGGCAAGCACAGAGACAAGAGCAAGAGCAAAAGGAAGAAGCTAAGCCCAAAGATGAGCAGCCAGAGCCAGAGGAAGCAAAGTTTAGCACATTCCTTGATCTACTAGTTGCGGGTTACTCAAGAGAAGAGGCAGCTAGAGTGGCCTTTGAGCTAGCAAGCACAAGGCCCAAGGAACAAAATCCGAGCCTGCAGTTAGTGGAACTGAAAGAGATGGCCACTGATACAGTGGACCTATAGCCACCCACCAATGACTGGGACGTGGTGATGCACAAGCTAACCGGGCTCAAGGCAAAATCATTGGCCACAGAAAGTGAGATTGACAATCTCAAAGCCAATGAAGTTTTGATCAAATCTGAAGTAGACACACTACAAAGATAGATCCAAGAGCAGATAGAGAAACAAGCAGAGCTGCAAGCCAGTCTAGCCACAGCATTGCAAAGATGCCAAGAGATGGAACGAGAAAATCAGGCAGCAGCTCAAAGCCTGCAAGGGACTGAAGAGGAATACAAAAAACTCAGCAAGGCATTGACAGATGCAGAGAGGGAAAGGGACAACCTAACCCTACAACTTGTTGAAGAATCCAAGGAAGTGGAAACACTGAGAAATACCAAGGAAAAGGTAGAGCTAGAGAATGAGGCAAGCCAGGATGAGGTAATAGAGCTTAAAGACCAAATGAAAGTCAAAGATCAAACCATCCAACAACGATGAGCATCTCCTGCCAGAGTCAGCGCTACTAGCTCGACTCACTCTACTTCTAAGACGAATTTATATGAAGAGCAATTAAAGGAGCTCCAAAAGGAGTTAACCTTGGAGAAGCGGCAAAGACTTATGTTGGCTGAGGGCTCAATTGTTATGCAAAACCGCATGGAAGAAGAAAACACACCCATGAAGAATGAGCTGGAAGCCATCAAGAGAAAGCTCGAGGAGGCAGAAAAGATAAATGCAGATCTAAACGACCTCCTTGTGAATATGGGAGAGCAAGCTGAAGCAGAAAAGAAGACATTTCAAAAACAAATAGAAGAGCTGAGAGGCCAGCAGCAAACAAGAGAGCAGTTTAGCACCAGGCCAGTAGCCATGGAGGGAATAGACATAGGGAATGTGGCACATCCAGTGGACACCACCATGCAAGAGGAAATCCTTGTAGGACCCTCTCAAGAGCCACAAGATCTGACACAAGAAGAAGAAGAGAAGTTGTAAAAGGCCATAGAAGCTGCAGCCAAAGACACAGGCAAAGAAGCCTTGGAATGGGAGTAAAGGGTCTTTAAATCAATGACTATTCAGAAGATAGATGCCAGCAAACTTCGGCGTGAATGGCTACATCCCTCTCTCCCATATCCTCTGCTGAAATATGAAGCTGCCACAATCAACAAGCGGATCAGAGAGGAGCCAACACTGGCAATGTACAAAGCAGACATCTCCAAGCCTGAAGGGGTAAAGTTGATAGTCGACTCTCAACCCAGGTGAAGAAAGGCATGGCTGACAAAGTATTCACAGTATCTAATCCATCTGGTAGAGGCACCTAAAGTCATCAGAGATAACCTAAGTTTCTGCCACAATCAACAAGCGGATCAGAGAGGAGCCAACAGTGCCAATGTACAAAGCAGACATCTCCAAGCCTGAAGGGGTAAAGTTGATAGTCGACTCTCAACCTAGGTGAAGAAAGGCATGGCTGAAAAAGTATTCACAGTATCTAATCCATCTGGTAGAGGCACCTAAAGTCATCAGAGATAACCTAAGTTTCTGCCCTCTACCAAGGATGCGGACATGGAAGGCCCATGAGCTATTGCAAAGAAGCCAACCTACTTGGCTAAATTACCCGAAGCTGCCAGGCTCGAAGGCAGGCGAGAGAATAAGTGAGGAATACATGGTGAAAACCCTAACGGCTGCCATCAAATTGTTTAGTGGCTCGCCTGACCTATCTTGCATTATGATGAGAAAGATTTGCAAAACACTTTTGGCAGTCTTTGAGACATTCAAACCAGGCCAGGCGCCAGACAGTATCTTCTTCTTTCAAGATACATACACATGTGCATACGATCTGTCTGGTCAGCCTTCCCATGAGGTGATACATGCATTGTATCAAAGGATCATTTTTTTGCCATCCTATCACCTCCAGGCCTTTGAAGAAGCCTTCTACACTGGCTTCTTCACAATCAGCACTAATATATTCGGCCCGACGCTACTAGCTCAGCATGCAAGATATGAGTCACTGCTCAAGATGAGAGAAAGCCTACGATGAAGAAGCAGCTTAATAGCCATGTCGGGGACGACATGAACAAGGAGGGGGGGAGTGTTAGAAGTTGGACAATCCCTATGGGAAATGACTGCTCGGCGGATTATTATTTTTGTAATTATTCATTTATTGAGAAAAACCCGACATTTCACCTTTGTAAATATTGGGGCTTACCGAAGTTTCCAGATTGTATCCCGGTTTTGACATTTAGTCTCAGCTACAACCTTCAAAGCTTAGACCTCTGTAGGAATTAGTCAAGAGTCAGTCTAGTGTAGATTGACACCCTATGCTTGCTTCCACACGCCTGCGGGTCGAGCTTCGTCCTTAGCTGACAAATCTTGTTAGGTGAGTTCTCACTGTGCTGACGTCCGTCGCGGCGTATCCGTCCAATAGTGGAAACAAGTTGTGTGGTCTCAACCCTTAGAGTTTCTTCAGTTGTAGGCCTTCCTACTTTCTCAATGTCGGTTTCTTCCTCATGTGTAATGGTTTGCTACTTTTCTTTATCCTCTTCTTTATCAATTGCATCTGCCGGCTTGTGAGTCTCCTTGGCTTTCTGTTCTGGTTCTTGGTGTTCAGCTTTCTTTTCTTCATGTTGTTCGGGGTGGTCAGCTTGCTGTGTAGCTTCCGCTTGGTGGGTGAAATCAGACTCTTTTTCCTTGTTAGTATGGGCCTCTTCAGTGGTCTCTTGGCCTGGTGGTGATGATGGTGGAGTGGGCATGGGCTGATCCTGTTGTTCTGGCGGTGGTGAGGTGTGTTGGGGTATAAAGCACAATGTGGTCGCCCAGGTAAGTGGGCGGGCCGCCAGGTATGTAACGGTGGCCGAGATGACCTCAGAATGAAATTCTGAGAACACCAGGCCCTTCGGATTCTCCCACAGGATTTGGGGCCGTGTCTTCGCCTTTCGAATTTCACTCCAATCTGAGCTGGTGACTCTAGCCTCCTGCAGTGCTGCCCCGAGCCTTGATCTGAGCTCTGATACCAGTTGAAGGAGTACGAGCGGAAGTGCGACGTGAGAGAGAGTGCGAGAAGAAGAGCACGACGATATGGTGAACTCGCTCTACTGTAATGTGTAGAGCATAGTGAGTTCTTATTAGGTTTTTACAAAAGAATCGACAAAGGTCTGCGCAGGCCATTTTTGACTACGTGGTCTCGGCGGGTGCAGATCCGACTCTGCAAATTTGGGGTTTTCGGCCTACGACTGCAGGTGCTGAGGATATCGACACTCCCAGAGTGTTAATTTGTGGCTGTCTACACATCGAAGGACGACTCACAGTTCTTGGAGGCGTGTCACATACGACACGGGCGCATCTACACACAGACTATAGGCGACATCCACTAGTTCATTAGGTAGCTTGTGTTTGCTGCTTGATATTCCAGATTTCATCCTGACATTGCAGGTACTTCCACATGGGATGTATTGTTAGAGATGATGTATGTTTGTTGAGGGTTTGCTGGCTGTGAGTCACGCAGCAAACAACAGCCGCAGCGGTTACAGCATATAGTGGGAAATTTGTGGATGTATGACTTTGTGGGAAGTCTATGTACTGTCAGATTTACTGCAGCCTTTGTTGAGGGTCGAGTGAGGTTTTATTGAGCTGGGGGATTCTCGAATGTTGAGATCCTTTCGGTGATACAGGTCTTGGAGCGATCCCTCGAGCACCCTTAGATAGGCAGCTAGGATGTATTGATTGTGAGTTAGACAGTTGGGATTGCATCTTTGCTTTACTGCCATTGAGGCATTGTCACAGTCTATGCTTACAGGACAGTGACAGGACAGTGAGAGACAGTACAGGTGCAGGACAGGTTTACCCGCAGCTTACAGTGTCAGAGAGACAGTGTTTTTTGAGCTGTTTTTTGGTCTGTTTTTTGAGTACACCAGAGCCATTTTACAAAGCAGACTCTGTCGAAATTTATGCAGAATCTGAAGCTTTCTTAGTTCATTTGACAGGTTGATATTGGTTCAGAGGTCAGTTTACAGGGGAAACTCTGCCGAATTTTTCCCAGGAAAGTAAACCACTGTGAAGCGTAGCTATGGCTGGATCACAGGACACTGCTCTTTACAATATCAAGAAGCTGGATTGAACCAATTTCCCATTGTGGAAGAAGCAGATTTGGCACGTGTTGGTACAAAAGAAGCAGATAAAACCTATAAAGCTCAAGGGGTTAAAACCAGAAGATATGGACGAAGATGAATGGAGCGAAATGGATGAATTGGCACTTTCTACCATTATGCTGACTTTGGCAGAAAGCGTTTACTTCAATGTAGCAGACGAGATGTCGGCTTATCAAGCATGGTTAAAACTGAGTGATCTTTATGAGAAGCAGAGTGCAGCTTCACAGGTATACTGGCTTAAGAAGATTGTTGACTTGAAGATGAAAGAAGGGACACCTATGTCCAATCATCTGAATGAATTCAACACAATCTACAGTCAGTTGTCATCTCAAGGTGTCAAGTTTGATGAACCTGTTAGAGCTATGTTCCTGTTGATCACATTGCCAGAAAGTTGGGACACTTTTCGCACATCTTTGAGTAATTCTGCACCTCCATATGGTTTGAACATAGCAGGTGTAGAAGGAAGTCTGCTTACTGAAGAAACCAATAGAAAGACAATGGACAAAGGCAAAGGAACAGCCTTAGTTGTCAGGGGAAGGACCAAAGAAAAGTACAAAGGTGGAAAGAGGAATCGGTCTCGTAGCAAGTCCCGCAGTGCTAAAGGCAAGAGTGACATAGAATGCTACCATTGTGGCAAGAAGGGTCACATGAAAAGAGACTGTAGAGAATGGAAAGCAGAAAAAGGCAAAGAGAAAGCTGAAGACCATGGTGAGAAGAACAAGTCCTCAGTGAAGATTCAAGAAATAAATGTGACAAACACTGTTGCAGAGGATGACAGTCTAGTTTCAGGAGACATCTACTTCTTGAAGAATACAATGGACTCAGCTCTTCTTACAGCATCTGATGGAAATGCACTGAGTGACTGGATTATAGACTCAGGGGCATCACTTCATGTGTCTCCAAACAAGGAGTGGTTTACCTCTTATGTGACCACTAAAGATCATGTTCGGCTAGGCAATGGGCAGACATGTGAGATCTTAGGTGTTGGAGATGTTCAATTGAAGTTTCAGAATGGCTCTTCTTTCACGCTGAAGAATGTGAGACATGTTCCCGCAATTACAAAGAGCTTGATCAGCACAGGTTTACTTGATGATGCTGGCTACGTCACCACTTTTGGACAGAACATGTGGAAGATATCCAAGGGTTCTATGACAGTAGCACATGGAGTAAAGTCTGGAGGACTTTACATGATTTTTGTATCAAATGTCTCTAAAAATGTAATCAATGTGACCGAGCAGCCGAACGTTTCTTTGTGGCATAGCCGGTTAGGACATATGTCCAAGAAGGGAATGGAAATCTTGTCTCGTTCTGGTTATTTGCCTGGCTTTTCATTTAATGATTTTGAATTCTGTGAACATTGTCTGTATGGTAAGCAAACACAGCAGCCACATAAGCATAGAAGAAGTAGAAGAGATACAAAGTTGGTACTTGTTCCTAGTGATTTGTGTGGACCTATGCCTAACCTATCTCTAGGGGGAGCTTCTTACTTTATGACATTTATAGATGATTACTCGAGGAAAGTATGGGTTTACTTTCTCAAGCACAAGGATGAAGCGTTTAGTGTTTTCAAAACGTTTGTGACACTTGTGGAGAATCAGAGTGGCAAGAAGCTTAAATGCTTACACACTGACAATGGTGGAGAGTATGTTTCAAAGGCCTTTCAGGACTTTTGTGAGTCAAAAGGTATAAAACGTGAACTTACTGCTCCTTACAATCCTCCTCAAAATGGTGTTGCTGAGAGGATGAATAGGACCATACAAGAGAAGGTCAGAAGTATGTTGTCTAATGCACATCTTCCAAATGGGTTTTGGGCTGAAGCTGTATCAACAGCTGTTCATCTTGTAAATAGATCTCCTAGCAAGGTTTTGCAGAAGGATTCAGTGCCAGAGATGGTATGGTCAGGCAAAATGCCCTCATACAAGCATCTCAGAGTCTTTGGCTGTGAGGCATATACTCACGTTCCAAAGGAATTTAGGAACAAACTTGAGCCAAAGAGTAGAAAGTGCATCTTTCTAGGCTATGGTAATTCTGGTGAGATGGGGTACAGACTTTGGGATCCCGAATCCAGAAAGGTTGTCCGCAGAAATGATGTTCACTTTAATGAATCCAAATATCATTCTAAACCAAAGAGGGTTGAGGAGATTAGAAGAGTTGTCTTCCAAGAAGATGGACCTGCACGTGCAAGACAAAATGTCAGGGCTCAAGAGGAGCAAGGACAGGATAGAGTGGAACCACAGGTTGTGGTTGAGCCTGAGCCACCTATTGTGCGTAGATCTGGACGTGTCACGCGACCTCCTGATAGGTTTGTTCCATCTATGAACTATGTCATGTTGACTGATTGCAATGAGCCTTCATGTTACAAGGAAGCAATGCAAATGAAGGACTCCGGGAATTGGCAATTGGCCATGCATTCAGAGATGACAGCTCTGCATAAAAACAAGACATGGAAGCTAGTTAAATTACCACAGATCAAAAAGGCTCTACCTTGTAAATGGGTTTACAGGTATAAGATCACTGCTCATGATAGTCAGCCAAAGTACAAAGCAAGGCTTGTTGCCAAGGGCTTTAAGCAAGAACAAGGCATTGACTTTGATGAAGTCTTCTCTCCGGTGGTCAAGATGACTACATTGAGATGCTTTCTTGCATTGGTTGCCATATTAGATTTGGTGTTGCACCAAATGGATGTCAAGACAGCGTTCTTGCATGGTGATTTAGATGTGGAAATTTACATGCAGCAGCCAGAAGGGTTTGTTGAGAAAGGCAAGGAAGATTGGGTATGCCAGTTGTTAAAGAGTCTTTATGGCTTAAAACAATCACCGAGGGCATGGTACCATAAATTCCACAAGTTTATGCTTTCTCAAGGCTACAAACGTAGTGAGTTCGATCACTGTCTATATACAAAGAAGGCTAAGGATGGTAGTTGGTTGATCCTTATTTTGTATGTGGATGACATGTTGATTGCTGGCAAGCACTTGGAAGAAATTTCAGCTTTGAAGTCAAAGATGGCAAAATCGTTTGACATGAAAGACATGGGTGAGGCAAGTCATATACTTGGTATGCGCATTGAGAGAGACAGATCAAAGAAGTTGATTTGGTTATCTCAAACAGAGTATATTGACAAGGTTTTGCAACGTTTCAATATGGAGAAGGGAAAGGCACTGAGTGTTCCATTGCCACCATATGTGAAACTTAGCAAACAAGATTGTCATGTGTCTGAGGAAGAACAGGCTGAAATGGATAAGATTCCATATGCGTCTGCAGTGGGTAGTTGATGTATGCAATGATTGCTACTCGCCCAGACATTGCATTTGCAGTGGGAGTAGTAAGTCGATACATGTCAAACCCAGGCAAGAAACATTGGGAGGCAGTGAAAGGAATATTGAGATACCTGAAAGCTACAAAGAGTATGTGTATATGCTATGGGAGTCAGGAGCTAAGTGTAAAGGGTTTTACAGACTCAGATTATGCAAGTGACTTAGACAACCGAAGGTCTACGTCAGGGTATGTCTTTACATTGGCTGGTGGAGCAGTATCATGGCGTTCTAGATTACAAGATTGTGTTACTCAGTCTACTACAGAGGCTGAATATGTTGCAGCATCAGAGGCATGCAAAGAATCCATTTGGCTTAATCGACTAGTAACAGATTTGGGAATCAAAGAAGAGATGCCTGTGTTATATTGTGATAGCCAAAGTGCTATACAATTGGCTCGCAATCCAGTTTATCACTCAAAGACAAAGCATGTGGATGTGAAGTATCATTTCATCAGGGAAATGCTCGAGGATAAGCAACTTCAGCTTGTCAAAGTTCACACCACAGAAAATCCTGCTGATCTACTTACAAAAGGACTTCCCTCAGAGAGCTTTGCGCATTTTTGCAAGCAGTTAGGTGTAGGGTAGTACATCACTTCTCTACATCTCTTGTATATTAGCTTGTATAGTAGCTTCTCTCACACTTAAAGTACCACATTGGACTTTAAGTGGGAGGTTGTTGGGGTATAAAGCCCAATGTGGTCTCCTAGGTAAGTGGGCGGGCCGCCAGGTATGTACACATATCCTTTTGTAAAAACCTAATAAGATCTCACTATGCTCTACACATTATAGTAGAGCGAGTTCACCATATCGTCGTGCTCTTCTTCTCGCACTCTCTCTCGCGTCACACTTCCGCTCGTACTCCTTCAAGGTGGGTCGGGGAGATGCCTGGCCGTACTCTTGAGTTGCCGCTTCTTCAGCTTTCTTGGCCGCTTCTTCCGCCTCTTTCAGCTTCAAGGCCCCTGTCTCTTGGTAGATTCTTTCTAAATGATCCTTGGGATCCTCGGCCTCTTTCCTTGAATGATGTTTCGTTCGAAGTTCCTTCAAGCCGGTGGGTACCCACTTTTCGGGGTCTTTTTCCTGTGCTTGCCTAGTGCGCTGATACGCCTGTTTTTCTCTTTCAAATCTCGCTTGCTTTTGAGCCGGCTCCTCTTGGTGAGCAGCCACATTCATTTCTTCCCTCCTAGCTCTTTTTTCTTCGTTGTCAGAGCTTTCACATCGGATTCATCACCTGATTTAAATGATCGCTTAACAGATCTTGTAGATCTTGGAGAGGGTGGAGCTGCCAAGATCCATGTGTTCTGATCCTGGACAAGCGGTAGGTTGTCGACCATGCCGATGGCATGATAGGCTATTCTGGTCAAGACTTCAAGTGCTCCCAAGTAGGTTATCTTTTTCTCCTTCTTGGTGGCCTTCAATGTTGTTAACACATATTGCGCATGGTCCACAGGTTGTCTAGTGGTTGACTTCAAAACTTGTGTAAAAGTGGTGGCCACGGCCTAAGTTGCATTATTCGTTATTCGGGAGATGGATAATACGCGAATAATGGGCGTATTATTCGTTTATTTAAATTATACGACCGTATTATACGGTGTCACATCAGCATACACGGCCAAACGTATAACTTCTTCGTTTTTCGATCGAAAAACTTTTCGAACGAAATTATTTTTGATCAAAAATAATAACGATCGGAAAAAATATCGGCTGAAAAAAAGAACGATCGAATATATTAGTATATAAAGCAATTCATCACCTGATTTAAATGATCGCTTAACAGATCTTGTAGATCTTGGAGAGGGTGGAGCTGCCAAGATCCATGTGTTCTGCAGGCGGTAGGTTGTCGGCCATGCCGATGGTATGATAGGCTATTCTGGTCAAGACTTCAGGTGCGCCCAAGAAGGTTATCTTTTTCTCCTTCTTGGTGGCCTTCAATGTTGTTAACACATATTGCACATGGTCCACAGGTTGTCTGGTGGTTGACTTCACAACTTGTGTAAAAGTGGTGGCCACGGCCTAAGTTGCATTATTCGTTATTCGGGAGATGGATAATACGCGAATAATGGGCATATTATTCGTTTATTTAAATTATACGACCGTATTATATGGTGTCACATCAGCATACACGGCCAAACGTATAACTTCTTCGTTTTTCGATCGAAAAACTTTTCGAACGAAATTATTTTTGATCAAAAATAATAACGATCGGAAAAAATATCAGCCGAAAAAAAGAACGATCGAATATATTAGTATATAAAGCAACACGCGACAGCCAATTTTCACACCATCATTCACAAAGTTAGTGTTTTCCATGGGCATAAAGTATGCATCTCTGCACTCTTAAAATGACGAACGTTAATCTTTGTGCTTCTATGTAGAATAATCAACAATGACTTAATTTAAGATTGTAAATTTTGTAGGCCACTCTGAAGTGAGAGGTGTAGCATCATGCCTACTACACTCCACGAGTCGACCTCTAATCGTGACTCATCTCTATGGTGAGAGGCATACTACTACACCATACAAGTGAGAATCTAAATTTACCCTAAGCCTTCCCTAGAGTGAGTCATATGACTACACACTACGGGAAAGGAGATTATATTCTACACACTTCTGGAGTGAGCCATATGGATACACACCACGAAGTGGCCTACGACCTGCAAGCCAACTTTGTGATAAGAGTCGAAACTACTGCACCACACAAGTCTGGCACAACACAAAAAAAAAGTTAGTATTTACTGAAAATTAAAAAATATACCTGAAAACCGTTGTAAACTGAAGGAGCTGTCGCTATCTGCTAGTCTCTCAAAATCTCCAAGCTCTGCTAAGTCCCAAAAGCTCCAGAATGGTTTTCGATCGAATACGACGACAGTTGTATATATATAGGCGTTTTCCATCGAGATATTTTTCGATCGGAAAATATCTCGATCGAAAACTATTTTATACGGGTATTCGGGTATTATTCGGAAATACGACGTATAATGATGTTTTATACGTATAATTTTTGTTGTAAGGGCGTATAAATGCAACCCAGGCCACGACGTGATTTGGTGTAGTGTACCTTGGTGGCCTTTTCGCCAGGAAATGGAAATGTTGATGGTACAGACGAGCTGGCTCTTCCACCTGCTTGTGGATGAGATCGGTAAATGTAGCAGCAGTTGTTTCCTTTGTAAACGTGCCCGTTGTTTTCCTATCTCTTGCCCGCATGGTCATCCCTTCAATGGGCAATCTGAGTTCCTCTGCCACTATTTCCTTTGTAATTAAAACCTCTACCTTATTTCCTTGGTTGTCTGATATTTGGGCAGTTCCGTCTTCCTTGATGGTGGACAGAAGCTTGTAAGCCTTCTGAAAGTCTACTCCGCAGGGCTCTTGTTCATAGAAGTGTCGGAGTCCCAACGTGTGCGGTTAGCCTCTTTGGTTTCTGGCTTTGCTGCGATATCATAAACCTCTTTGGGTAAGAGCTTCAACTCCAGTGGATGCCCTTCTTCACTCTTAAATCTGCCCGTGAAGACCGTGGTGTGGTGTTCTTCTAACTACTCTTTAGAAAGATAATATGCCTTTGTTGCCTTTACTGACTCGGGGTCCAGTTGATACGGGGGCAGCCCTTGCAGTTTCTCCTTTTGGTTTAACTTCTTCTTGGCCTTATCCGCGGCTTGCATTGCTCCTGTTCAGTGAATAGAGTGCAAATTAGGGGATTTGTCAGATTTTTCTTCAGAATGCCCTTTTAGACTAAAATGTTGATAATCTGGTCCAAATTGCTTCAAATCAATTTTTGAACAAGCAAAGATGCATAAAATCATGCAAAGAACAAGACTGTATGGCCAAAACAAAACTTTGCAACCAAAGTAAATAATCGCGATTATTTATAGCTGGAAAAAATTTTAACTTTTTTGCAAACTTGGCTTTATAGGCTTGAAGTATGTGCCAATTACATGCTCTGAGGGAAATATGGGCTCATTTGGATGTATAGGGTGAAAATGGTACTAGATTTTGGCTTTAGGTCTCTCAAACAGTAGATATAAAGGAAATTTGAAATTTTGAATTCCAAATTGACTCAAAATTGGCTAGTGGGCTTATCACATCATGTACTTTGGATGTATGATGACAAATTTTCAAAATTGCCCCATTTTGGCCAAAAAGTAAATAATCGCGATTATTAACTTTTCTTCCCAAAATGACATTTTTTGGCATAGACTGGTTCTAGGCATGGTATAGATCTTGGGTATGAATTATGAGGTGATTTGGATCAAGAAAAGTTGTTCATAACCCAAATTTTGGCTTCACAGACTTCTTTGCGTTCTTTGGCAATTTTGCAAGTAAACGGTGGTCGTACTAGCTCATACTTGATTTTTGGCATGTAATAGGTGTGTACACATGATAGGTGAGGTGAATTGACAATTTCCATGCAAAAATGTTGCAAAAGTAAATAATCGTGATTATTTACAACAGTGACAAAAACTTTGCATTTCATATAAATTTTGACCTAAACATGTTTCATACACCTAATACAGTCCTAAATTGAATTTGGTCAAGTTTGGTCATGCCGGCATCACTTTGTGTCTGTTGACTCTGAAATCACCGTTTTTTGTGACTACTCTGTTTGTTGGGTTGGTCAGTCAACTCTGAGGCTTTGGACTTGTCCGTAACATCATCGTGAAGCTACCTGTCCAATTCTTGCTCATTTGGAGTCGGTTTGGCCTCGTATGTGGAATTTGACGCTTTGTAACCTTCGAGCCGTTTTTCGCTTTTCGAGGGCTTTACTTGATGGATTTCTCCAAACCAATCATATACATTGTGTATGAACCTCATTAGCAAGACATCTGTGGAGTCAGGTCGGAATTCTGGCCGTTCCCAAAAAACCCTAATTCTCTACTGAGGACCCCCTTTGACCCCAACTGAATGATCATCTGATGGTATGGAATATTTCTATTATGTAAGGGCATGCTATGGTTCAAATCCTATCCGATTTGGTCAAGCTGGCAGGCCGCTATGGTCACTTTTAGGTCGTAGGTCTTCGTGCACTGCTCGGCTTCTAGGGTTTTTTCTAGGGCTTTAGACTAGCCACTGGCCGTACAAAATGGATCATTGATTAGTAAGTAACTTACCCCTCATGTCTCATGTGAGACGGCACTGAAAAAGGTCAACTATAGGCTTCGGAAATGACGCGCAAAAGAAGCCGAAATGCTCTCTCTGCAAAGCTCCAAGTGGAAATGAGATGGTTTTAGCCTACTCTGACTATCTATACCCGGACTTCCCGAACCAAATTTCCCCAGATGCTCCCATTAGTCCTATTAGGCCGTGAAATCTATGTTAGGCCCAAAAATTTCCCAAATCGGATTCTTGTAGCTGATTCTGCAAAAATTTTACAGAAGTAGGCCTGGCCGCCTAATTTAGGCTTCCCGCTTCCATCTTCTGATTTTGTTGAAAATTTTTGTGCTTGTCCGCCTTGTCTTTCTGATCACCATCGTGTCTTTTGTTTTTCCATCTGAGCTTTCTTGCTAATTATTATTAATTTTTGACCTTTTTATTGGAAAAATCAAAGAAAATAGAAAATACTCTAAAAAAGCAAAGTGAAAGTCCAATAATTAAGAAAATCCCTTGAAAAACATAGCTTTATTGTTTTTTTGTCGGATTTCTCCATTTTTAAACCTTCCTATATTAAAAATGATGAAAATATCCAAAAAAGGACTATTTTTTATGATTTTTTGATAGTATATACACTATTTATACTCATCGGGAAGATATTATCAGTGAATTTTTCCTTGTTGATAAATTATAAGAGAATTATTAGGTAGTTTTGCAAAAATCACACGTTAACATGAAACTTTTTCCTCTTCAAACATTGTCCTTAATTCCTTAGTATTTAGTAGTATGCTTCCACCCCTCCTAGATGGCGTTCTCCGGGACGATTGCGTGCATGGGTCGAACAATTGTGTCTATCAATAGCCGTGATTGGCTCTACCATGATATGAAGATCAATTCAATTCAACTCAATATGTTGTGCAAGAGCTGGGTCTTGAGTAATTAACTCAAGGGTTTTTTATGTCGAGGTACTTTGCTGCTGATGTCTTCCAAAGAGCAAATCTTGTAGCCTTTGTGCTCTCTATTTGATAGTACCATCAAGCTGTTTAAGCACGCTGATTTTTTGAGCTGTGGGGAGCATTTTGGACAGTTGTCGAGATTTTTCTCGCCCACTGGTAGCTCGGTCTGCTTGGTGCATGGTTCTTGAGAGTCAGTGTAGACTTAACTCGCCACTTTTTGATTGGTTTCACGTTGTGTGGAGAAGATAAGTGCTCCTTTTTCTTCCAAACCTTTTTCACATTAGGTTCCTTGTTCATAGATGCTCAATTCTGTGCTTGAATCCTTGAGCTCGTCTTTTGTTTCTCTGGTGAAATTTTAGGCACCCAGATCTGATTTGGTTTATCCACAAGTTGCGCCTTTGGTACCCAAATTTTCCTGACTCCTTGCATGCTATGTGTAGCATTTTTTTGTCAAGGGTATGGAGAAGATTTACTTTGTGGATTGGTACTCTGATTGCATCTTTTCCATTCCTCTTTGCTAGGTGCAATAGGAACAATGAGTTGCCCTCCCTTAAGTGATAGCTTTAGCTGATTTGTATCCCAATTTGGTACTGCTTGTATGTACGCATCCAAGGAATTCCAAGAATCATCGTCTCATTCATGTGTTCATCTAGCAAGCATACAAACTGATGCAGACATGAGCATCCATGTACTACCACGTTCAAGTTGACTACTCCCAATGTTGGAGTTGGGTTCTTGTTGCAGCCTTTGATTGTCGTTATTCTTGCGGTCAATGCTTGACTTGTTGCTTTCTTGTATGTGGAATAACTGATTGCATTCACTCTAGCTCCTGTGTCTACCAAAGCATTGGTGCTATGGTTGTTGAGATGTACTTTGATGCGGAGATCCATTCCATCTAACCAGTCGTCATCTATTGAAACTGTATCTTTAGGTAATTCCCATTATCAATCATCTAGTCTTAAAGTGTTGATGGGAATCGGTATCTGTTGATTCTTGAGAGCAGCTTTACGCTTGAGCACCCGAAGTCTAGCTTCCTCTTGGGCTTCATCAATAACCTGTTGTCGCTTCATCTTCCTTTGTTTGGCTTCATGCATTCTCTCTAGCAATTCATTGGTTAGTGGCAAATTGTATTTCTTTAAACGACATTCACTAATCCAATTGCCATTGATTCACCATCTATGGTTGACAATTTTACTGCTCCACTTGGAGATACATCTTCAATGATAAATGGTCCATTTCCCTTTTTCTTAAACTTGGGAATGTGTTACTTAAGGGAATAGACTAGAACTAAGTCCCCTTGCTTGAAAATTTTGGTGATTAAGTGAGAATCAAAAAACTGTTTTTGTTTCCTCTTTTGAGCATAGATATGAGCTACAGCAGTTAGCCTTTGCTCGTCTAGCTTTTTCAAATCTTCAAGTCTTTCTGACAATTCATGTCCAATCTACTCAAGAGTCTGTGCTACCCTTAAGGTCGGCAATAGAAATTCTATTGGCAGTATGGCATCAAGACCATAAACAATGTTAAAGGGTGTAGCATTTAAAGCTGTTTGAATGAAACTCGATAAGCCCATAGAGCTGCATAGAGATCATTTCCCAGTTGGTCCTTCCTTAACTAACCACTTTGGTCAGTATCGAGCTAAGAATTTTATTCGTATTCTCAGCTTGTCCGTTTGCTTGTGGGTGATAGGGAGCGGATTTGTTATGGATAACCATAAACTCATTTAGCAGATACTCTATTACCTCGTTGAGGAAATGAGTTCCGATCACTGAAAATCTCTATTGGCAGTCCATACCTTACGAATACATACTCGTATAAGAATGCAGCAGTGGTTTTGGCATCATTCTTTTGAGTCGCTTTAGCCTCGGCCCATTTGATCAAATAGTCCGTAGCTACAATGATATATTGAGCTTGGGTTCTATAAGCAGGTCGTTGAATCGGTCCCACAAAATCTATATCCCATTTTACGAATGCTCTGGCCCCCATCATTGGTCTTAAAGGCATGCTATCTACCCGTGTTGGCATTTTTGCTCATTGACAAGCATCACACCTGCGAACATATTCTTTGGCATCCGCAAAAAGTGTTGGCCACCATATGCCTGCCATCAAGATTGCTCTTGCGTTGGTCTCACTAGAAAAGTGACCTCCAGCTAATTCAGCATGTGCTTGTTCTATAATCGGAATATACTCGTTTTCATTTGCACAAAGACGCAAATGTTGATCTTTATCTCTCCGATACAATTGTTTTCCAATGAGAGCATAGTCTCTTGCTTCCGTTTCAATTGCTCTTTGACGGTGTTTACTCATATCCTCAGAAAATGTTCGACTTGATAAGTAAGTAACCAGATAGTTACTCCACTTAGGAACAGGCGACATTGCAAACAATGTACATGAGGAATGGGTTGTTGTTTCTGACATTGAGGGCAATCTCTTACAAAAGATAGAACATCTCTTCTCATAGTTGGCCAGAATACTCCAAGTCTTAAGATTAGTTTGGTCTTCCGCAAAGTGAAGTCCTACTATGGTAACATGTGCTTGACTTAGGTACTGATACCTTTCTTCAAGGTTAATGCATAAAAGCAATATCCCGTCTTGATTTCTTTTATATAGCCTCCCAGCTAGTAATTGATACGTAGCCGATTGCTCGATTAGATCAATTGTGATAAGAAGTGGTGAATCCACTTGAGCTATTGTCATCAATGACACAATTTTTTCAGACCATCTAAGTATCATTTCCATGGAGAACAAATAGGCATCTGGTAGATCATCGTCTACCCCTTTAGGTGATTCTCCTGAAACAATCCCGGACAAATGATCTGCTCGTTGATGTGTAGTGCCTTTTTTAACAACCACAATGAAATCAAATCTGAGAAGAATGATGAACCATCTCACTATTCTTCCTGTGCTGCATGGCTTGTTGACCAAATATAACAAAGCTTGGTGGTCCACAAAGAACACAAACTTCTTGGCCAATAGGTAATGTCTATACTTTTTAACGGCATAGATCATTCCTAGTCCTTCTGTTTCAGTGGTGGTGTAATTCTTTTCTGCCATATTCAGTTGTCGGCTTGCATAAGAAATAGGAAAGTCAATTTTTCCATCTCCTGGTTGGGCTAGTATACAACCAATAGCAAAGTTTGAAGCATCTACGTGTACATGGAATACCTTATCCCAATCAGGTGCTTTCAATATTGGAGCTGAGGTGAGAGCTTGCTTAAGCTTCATGAAGAATTCTTCACATGCCTTGGTCCATTCAAAGTGCGTAATCAAGCTAT
Organism: Adiantum capillus-veneris; assembly: GCF_014529385.1. NCBI lineage: Eukaryota > Viridiplantae > Streptophyta > Polypodiopsida > Polypodiales > Pteridaceae > Adiantum > Adiantum capillus-veneris. Next base: position 27,835,558 of record NC_140931.1, on the reverse strand, counting down.
ACATGGGTTTTGCAATTATAGCATACATGTAGATGATCCGTCGGTAATATCCACGATGTCCCATTAAGGCTTGTACCCCTTTGACTGTTGTTAGTCTAGGAAAATCAGCAATGACATGGATCTTTTCAATATCGGTAGCTATGCCATTTTCAGACACTATGTGTCCAAGGATTTTCCCTTGTCTTCCCATGAATGTGCACTTTTCCGGGTTTAAGAAAATCCTGTAAAGTCTACATTTCTCGAATACCTTTTTGAGGTGTTCAAAATGATCAGCTCAGATTGACGAATGTACGCATAAACCATCCATTTATACTTCCAAGAATTTCCAAAGATACTCTTTGAAAGCATGGCTCATCAATCTCTGAAATGTGGCTGGAGCATTAGTTAACCCAAACGGCATAACCCGATAGGCAAATATACCCCATTCTGTTGCAAAAGCAATTTTGTGCTGATCTTTTGGGTCAACCAAAAGTTGATTGTATTCGAAAAAACCATCTAGGAAGCAGTAAGCTTCTTTTCCTGCCACTCGTTCTAAAACGTGCTCCGTTATCGGAAGAGGAAAGTTGTCTCTAATGGTAGCTGCATTCACTTTTTTGAGATTAATGCACACTCGTAATTTCCCATTCTTCTTAGGTACTACCACAGTTGGGGACACCCAATCAGTGTGTTCAATTTCGTAAATGAATTCAGCTTCCTTTAGTTTTTCAATCTCTTCTTTGATCTTTCTGGCAAATGTTTCGATATAAGTGTATGGTCTCTGTCTACTTGGTTCACATCATCTCTCATGGGTATGGTATGTTGGCAGATTTCTGGATCAACACCCTTGAGATCCTTGTAAGACCAAGCAAAGATATCCTGGTTTAGCCAAGTCTACCCTTTTAGTGTTTTCAGGTCCTTCGTAAGACTCGCCTTGTTTCCGTAGTTCCCTAACAGGTTGTTCGATTATGATTTTCTGATCTTGGAGAGTATACTTTTTGTAATGGGATGGAACATTCATTACATCCTTACCATCCTCTTCCGTGGTTTTGATTTCGGTGGTGTATATCTCGTTTAGAGCTTTTCTCAACTCTTGATATTTCTGTTTCTGCTCGACTCTGGTCATGAGTGGTTTTTTATCCTGATGTTCTTCTTGAGTACCCTTCCTTGTTTTTCTCAATGTCTGAGACATTTTTGAGTTTCCATTCGAAGGATATCTGCAAGTTATTTTATCCTTGACACAATCATTAGCATCTATCTGCATTAAGAATTGTGTTTTACTGGAGACTGATGGCATAGGTCGTGCTTTCACAATTTTAGTGTCCCTCTTTCTTCTATACCATTTTTGTCTTCTTGATTTCTGGTTTGGAAAGTCAAAAAACTTTTCCTCCCTTCCCCTTAAGAGTAGTTGAGCTCTCCTATGTTCTTTTTCGGATCCCGAATCTTTTGAGGTAGCTGAGTGTTCATCCAACTCATCAGTTGCATCGTAATAGAGGTCAGAAAAGACTTGTTGAGCTTTCATCAAGTCCTTTGTTTCCTCATCCTTGTTTTTCTCGATGTTAAGGACTGACATCATTTGGATGGGAATTATGTCGTAGCCATCCTCATTGCAAAATTGAGTAGGCATAGATGTATTCACACATACATCCATTGTCGCTAAGATTTGAGTCCACTCGAATGGTTCAAATAAATGCTCTGGAAAGGGTTCAGGTATGTACGCTTCGTCTATACAATCCTTTCTAGGATACATTCCTCTCGTCTTAAGATTCCGTTTTCTGAAGCTCCGCACATCCAAATAGGAGTGTCTTTGTTAAGCCAAGATGGAAGTTTAGTTTCAGCCAAAGAGACTGAATCAAACTCTTGGATGGGTGTTTTCAAGACATCTCTATAGGTGTGGTCTTTTAGATTGACTCTTGTTATAGCTCCCACCTGCTTCAAGTACAGATAGTCGTTTCCCCAATCTTGGATAAGTTGTACCTGTCGCATGAAAGGTCTTCCCAATATGATTTCATAGTTGAGTTTTCTCCCAAAGTCTACTATGGCAAAAGTGTGTTGATATTCAATTCCACAGGAGTTGACTATCACTTTTTCAAGTATCCCTAGCGGTCTTTCAATGTGTCCGTTAGCCAACTGCAATTTCATTCGCATTTGTCTAATGGTTGGCTGTCCCCAGGATTCCCATACTGCTTTAGTGGCTATGGCTATGCCAGCTCCACTGTCCAGTATTGCCATGGTTTCAATGTCATTATATTTCACTGGGAGGGTAGTGTTTCCTTCTTCCCCTTCGTAATATTCTCTGACCTTCTTCTAGGAACTGATCGAATCTCTTTGTACTCTGTTTCATTTTCAAGTTTCTCAGATTCTTAGAGATTAACCCCGTTATGAATGGGTTGCCCACGGGTGGTGTTTTTACATTGAATCATGAGGACTATGGATGACAAGATATGCACAATTTTGTGTTTGATCGTGGTAAGAGGTACCTTCTCTATGTCATGGTGATATGGGACTTTCTTTTTGGTATGTTATGTACATGGTTTCTTGGTTTATGGATGGTTCAAGAGCCTATGCATTTTTTAGTTCCCATGATAGCCATTGATTTTATGTGTACAGTAATAAAGATGCAAAAAAAAATCTAAACAATGTCATTATAACAGTTGAAAGTGTTTCAAGCTTGTTTTTTCCTCTTTTTTTTTTGGGGGGGGGGGGGGGAGAGAGGATTGCAATATATGTTGTGTCTTTGTGGATGATGTACACAACCCTAAGAACACTTTGGTGATGTTTTTACATGCTTTTTGGGTGTCCCATATGTACATAGATCATGCCTGTACAAAATTTGCATAAGCGATGCGTGCTAGGTATCACTACGCATGAACATCAATTGGTTGTATACAGTACATAGTTTTATTTTTTTTGTATATACAAGTGCCCACACTTGGAAAAGTGACTAAGTGGGTATACAAGCTGTTAAAAAATGATGTTTTTATGATTTTTTGATCTTAAGTGTTGAGGAGGTTTGAGGGAAGAATAGGAAACCAAATCAGCCTAACTTCTTGCAGGTGAGGGAAGCATTCGGATGTGGAAGGCCCATTGTTGCTAGCTATGGGGCTTGTGTAGCCAAGTTGAGGGTTTGTCCCATATTTTAGATCTTATGGAGATGGTGTTTTATCTCTAAAAATTTGCCTCTTATGTGTTTTGGGTTTGATTTGAGCAGTCTTGGTGAGTTCTACGTTCTCTTGGTGAGTTCTACGCTCTCTCGTGTGTGGTTGAGGCTAGGGTTTGTGGATATAAGTCCTAATTTTGCATATATGAAAGTGCAGATATTACCTCAATTTTTGGCCTTCAAATTATAATCTCTTAATTATATTTTATCTAGATTTGGTTTGATTTTGAATTCCTCTTAGTTTGGATTTCGTTGCCCCAATACTATGTGTAGTCATGAGCCTATGGTCACCCTGGAGGGATATACATTAGCGAGCTGAATAAGGTATAACCCATTCGTGGTAGCATTAAAAAATAAGATATTTCCATAGCTTTTGCGCTGGTTTTTTATGAGTTTTAGTATCCTACTTGGCATTGCATGGGAGTTGGTCACGCTAGTCATGAGCGGAAAGGGTAGTGTGAGCTACCACAAGCGGTCAGCAAGTGTGTATCATGTGTCTAGGTAATGAGTAGCATGTGTGATTTTTTGTAGGTTCAATAGGGAAAATGTGACTATGCACTTAAATGGTGCAAGCTTGGCTTTAAGGGAGTGTTATTGTTGTGAGTGTAATCTAAGGCTTACCCCAAAAGATGCCCCCTTAAGCTGAAGCATACACACTACAACATGGATTTTGATCGGGGGTCTACCTGGATTACATCGGGTAACTGCATGGGGCTCATAAATATGGAATATAGTGCAAGAAATAGTGTACGTCTTACCTCCAAATTATGAGGTTTGGGGCAATGTCTAAACACTTGCAATTGCAGGTCATCATTTCCTTTTAAAAACTTCGTTAGGGGCCTCATCTTCTATGCTTTAATTTCCTTACTCTTAGAATCTAGAGGATTACGATGATAATGCACACGGGGGCTGCACGTGGGATCCATGTTAGGTACATATACATCATAGAAGCACATATGGATATATGAATGATGAAATTGGTGCTTTGGCCACGGGGTGGTCTTACTAAAGTGCATTGATAGTGTCTAAAACCCCTCACAAACTTGAGATTAGGAGTGGCATGCATAGCATAAACGATTGCACTTTTCATTTAGAGCTTTGACGATTCAATTTTACGATACATTACGATTCTACCAAAGCTTGAATGAGTGAAGGCATGAATTCTAATGCTTGATTGCCTTGAATGCTTGATTTTCTTTGAGATGGCGCTCGTGCTTTGTGAAGATCTTGCCATATGTAGTGGCCCTTGGGAACGGATGTTTAGATGACAAATCGAAAAAGGGAGTTTCCATTAATTCAATAAGGAAATGCAAGAATGGCATTCAGCAAGTGATGAAGAAAAAAACGCTCATTGTGTAGCTAGTGGTGAGGGGCATGGACCGCAGGCAGGTGGCAAGCTAGTGACAACGAGCTTTGCAGGCCGATAACAATGAAGGAGTGTCATGGCAGGCCAACAATGAGTATGATGACCAGGTGGCAGGCTCTCGAATCCCAAAAAATGAAGATGGCGTGGGTAAGTTAGTTCCATTTGGGAATAGCACAACTGCACGGGGATTGAAAACTTTTGTCAACGAAGTATGATGGTGGGCACCAGCGGGTAGGAAAAACTTTAAAAGCATAGTAGGACTTTCCCAAATTCATTGAAGAGGGAATTTTTGTCATGTTTTCCACTCTCTCTCTCTCTCTCTCTCTCTCTCTCTCTCTCAACCTCAAAAGGTATCTTTATCTCTAGGCCACACACATGTTCAAAAGGGAACACTCACACAATCACTTAGGCTATTAAGCATAAAATTATCGAACAAATCAAGCAAGAAATTTATCCACAAAAAAAAAATTAATCACAATGCAATACACATTCTAAGTAATTGCAACTAGACCAAGAAGAGTAGTGGCTCGAGGAACTAGTCCAAGAACATGCTCAAAACTTGGCTAATTAACAATTAATGTTGTTATGCAATCCATGGGGAATTATGATGAGCAATTGCAATGGCTAAGAGAGAGGTCCGATAAAATCTAGCATAGTGAGGATGCCTAGGACCTAATGGATTAAGAAATTCTAATCGAGCCCACGCTCTGATACCACATGTTAAGCTATGGGGGATATACCAGTGAGCATTCATGATTGCACCATTGCCAATAGATAATTAGGATTTGACTAGAGAGTGATCTCAATACATAATGTAGAATGAAAATAGCTTGTTTGATTGATTAGAATTAGAGAGAGAATTACAAGCTTTGGATATTGGCCATTTATAGGCTCAATGTGGAATAGTGCAATCAATGATTGAATGGATATGCACCACAAGTGGAAATGGCAAGGGTAGTGTGAGCTACCACAAGTGGCATATGGCCATCAAAAAGTGTGTATTATTTGTTTAGGTAATGAGTAGCATGTGTGAGGTTTCATAGGTTCCATAGGGAAAATGTGACTATGCACTTAAATGGTGCAAGCTTGGCTTTTAGGGAGTGTTATCGTTGTGAGTGTAAGTTAAGGCTTACCCTAACAATTGGAATATCCATTGACTGGAAATAGTACATAACTTGTAACCTATAGCCACAATGAGCATACAATATAAATCACTCCTACACTCGTATCTGTAATACATGCTCCATGAGATGAATAAAGAGGAAAATACTCAATTACATCGATTGAGGGGAATGGTTGGAACCCAGTATAGTATCTTGTGTTTTGAAACTTGTTTATGTTTCTCTCTTTGTGTGTTATGATTATTCAATCAATTGTTTTATTGAATTTATTATGATTTAATCAATCAAATTTGTGTTGAAAGTGTTGGGAATATTGCAAGAACTCAATAGTGGTTTTAGAGCTCCAGACAATGTGTAGAAGAAAATAAGAGTGCTTCTTGTGGGCAAATCAAATAAGTTTTGTCATGAAGACTCTCTAGAATGCTAAAGATACAAGAACAAAAAGCTTCCTCATCTCAAATTGGGCTTCAAAAAAAAAATCGCTATCTACATAGTGCAAGTACATAGTGAAAAAACACTCTAAAGAGAAGAAAATGCTAAAGGGAAAATAAAGGAGAAGAGAAACACAAATATACCAACGTGAAGTAGACCATCTCTTCATATGGACACAGAAAGTCTTTTGACTTTTCACCTTCATGAGTCTTTTCATTTCCTAAATTGGCCCTTCCCTTATGCACTTAAGATGTTTTGAAAGGCTTTTTATGTTTCCTAGATTGGGGAGACCCAATAGTTTCAATCATAACTACGAGCAACCTATTTTGAAGAAAATGATGCAAGCAATTGAAGAAAAGTAACAAAGAAAGTCGATGCATCACTTACACTCTTAAGGAACAACCACAAAGTGTTTAAAATTAGCCTCAAATTCAATCAAAGTGCCTATAATCATCAACAAAACAAGAAGACGCTCTCTTAACTGCTACTATCCACCGTTTTGGATTGTTAAAAGGTGTTAATTGAGTCAACATCAGTTAACAGAGGCTGCTAAAGGCCAAAGACGTACGAATGCACATCAAGGATTAATCCAAAGAAGCAGTAAAGATTGGAGTTACACATTTTCCACGTTTTTCCAAAATGGTCATGTATTGTAAATTCCCAATTTATTTCAAGCCATTGTAATATTCTAATGTGTTACGGGATCAATGGGAGTTCCAAATTGTAAAGAATAGGTCACTTACTGTGTCTAGGTTGCAGATTCAGTAAGTGGTGAGCCCTAAAGACCTGGGGCGCCCGGACATTGCATATTTTTACCCTAGGTATACAAGGAAGTGTGTAAAAGAGCTCTTGAGGTGTGTGGCTATGGAGTCCTTAAGCTTCTCCTTGCTCATGAGACTTGATTAACACTAATCAATGATTCATTCTCTTTCACTATGCCTCTCTCATGCTTCTTATGATTGTCTATGATGCTTAGATTAGCTAGATCTTAACTAATTAGTGGTTAATGCCTCTTTAATCTTGTGTGATTGTCTATGATTCTTAGATTAGCTAGATCTTAACTAATTAGTGGTTAATGCCTCTTTAATCTTGTGTGATTGTCCTCTTTTGCTTGTGTGTGCATGTAGGTTTGATTGGAGTGTGGTGCTCGATAGATCTATGTGTGTGTGCTTGCGATTAGTGTGTTGCATGATAGGATTAGTGTTGTGTGCATCTTACAATCGTAGTGTGTGTGATTGGGTTGATTTGAGGTGGAGAGAAGTGGATATGGAGATTGCCCTTCATTGCGGCTTAGCTCCTCCATAGGCCGAGAATCTCACCTCATAGAGTTAACCATTTGCCACGATTAGCTCACTAACCGTGTGAGTGTTTCCATGCCCTAATCGGGTAGCTCATCCCTCCGGATTGATAATTTTGTCGATCATTGGAGCTATTGCAACAATGGAACCCCCAACATTTGGCGCAGTTGGGGATGATGGCCTACGCTAGTGTAATTGTGGCATAATCGAATGCGTTCCCTCATTAATTTCACTTTTGTGTTTATGTTTTTGTGGATTTTGAATGTGTGTGCATGAAGCATTGTGTTCATAATTCCCTTATTTTTTACCATATATTGCCAATTGTGTGTTTACATACTCTAATTTCTCACTAACACCTTGCTCATTTGACTAATTTTTTCTAACTTACTAATGTGCTATGAAGGATTGGAGCATTCGACCATTCAATTGATCTTGAACGAAAAAGTAATTAAGGTGGTATTCTCAACCTCCCTACAATCTAGACATGTGTAGAATTGTGTAAAGATCCCACCATGATGATGCAATGTAATGCTATGCTATGTTGATGCAATGTAATGTAATGTGGATTGAAAATTTTGCGATTTTTTGTTTTCACGCCGTCGTAATGCCAAAATTTTTAAGAATTGGTGGCATATGATTTGATAAGTTTCAATTGCTAATTGGTGATTCTAGGTTGCTAATTGGGTGTCTAATTGAGTTAATTGCATGCTTGGATGGTCAATTTGAAGTGTGTGTGCATTTTAATTGAGTGTGTGTATGCCTAATTTTAGGGGTGTGTGCACTATTTTGCCCGTGTTTGAGCACCTAGAAATCACTGTGTGCGTTATGATTTTTCAATTGTGATGATTGATGTGTGTTGTGCTCATGCCCAACTAATGATTTGTGAAATCGCATTGTAAATCCGACAAGTTTAACCCTTTTGTGTGCGCACCTAAAGATTGGGTAAAACTGCCAATTTTTTAGTGTGTGTGTGCGTAAAAAAGTGTTTAATTTGCATGATTGATTTGAATTTTGATTGCAAATTGGATGTGTGTAAAGATTAGATGATGCATTTTTGTGCTCAAAACAGTGATTTACACACTCCAATTGCGTCGAATTTTGACCTAATTTTGTCGGTAATTTTGCCGGTTTAATTGCCTAGTCTTGATTTTATTGATTAAATTCTTGGGCAATTGAATTGATGAGTTTTTTGCAATTTCATTTGGCTGCACTATTCCTCAATATATGGAGAATTTGTAGAATTTTTTTGGGTATTTTTTGGATAATTTTTTGGATTTTTGGGTGATTTTACGCGTTTCGGCTAATTTTTGACCTAAATTCGGCCCTTTTTCGGTTCCCGAGCGTGCCATTCGGCACATGGACTTTCCTCGTCGGATAGAGCTTTACATATCTTGGTATAGTTTCCTACAACGCTAAAATAATCTTCTTCTTCTTTCTTCTTCCGCTTCCGTCGCCATTCTTGTGCTTCGTGACGTGTGAACCCACCCTTACACACACAACACACAAGCTACAAGAAGACATTATAAATTTTTGGGGGGGGAAAAAAAGGACCTACTTGTCTTCTTTCTCTCTTTCCTCAAGGGATGTGGAGCCTTTTGTCTTTTTGCCTTTTTTTTGTGTCATTGACTTTTGTATTGATTCATTTTATTTTGTTTCAATTTCATTTTAATTTCGTTTTCTTTCCTTTAAATTTCATTTCATTTCATTTCAATTTCAATTTCTTTTTTTTTCACTTTCATTTCATTGATTTGTAAATTAGTCCAAAAGGAAAAAAAAACCATTAAAAATCATAAAAACAATAAAAATTTTCACAAAACCAATAAAAAATCAAAAAAAGAGTTAGAAAATTATAAAAAAAAGAAAACTCGTCACAAAAAAGAGAATTAAAAATAAAATCAAAAAAGATACTAAAAATTTCTTTAAAACATAAAAATTTCTTTAAAAATCACAAAAAATTAAAAACCTCATAAACAACTACAAAAAAATCAAAATTTACAAAAATAAATAATAAAAAATGAAAAAATCATAAAAAATCAATAAAAATTCACAAATAAATCAAAAACACTCACAGATAAATCAAAATTGACCAAAAAAATCATTAAAATTTGTTAAAAATTCATCACAGCTCACGAAAAATTCTTTAAAAATCACCAAAAATAGTAAAAAACTCACAAAAACTCCAAAATCGTCCAAAAAAAGCAAAATAAATTTAAAAAAATTTAAAAATCCCAAAAAAATCATAAAAAATCAAAACTTTTTCTAAAAAATCATAAAAATACAAAACGATTTAGAAAAGTCAAAATTTCATAAATAATTAGAAAAAATAAAAAGAAAGTCGTCGAAAGAGCCAGAAAAAATTAGAAAGACTCAGAAAAACCCAGTGTAGCAAAAAAATCACACACCGAGTAAACAACACAAAAACGAGCAAATCAAAAGCAAAAAAGAAAAGCCGGAAAGTATACCGCACACCGAGGAAACACTGCAAAGCCAGTAGATTCATGAACCCCAAAAGCAAATCAGATCAAACGAGCCAAAAGACCAACTAAAGCTGTGAGCGGCAGAACTTTTTGAAATTTGCCAAAATCAAGCATTCCAAATTGAACTTCTAACCGGACGAACAGGGCCACAACTAGCATACAATTGCAGATTAGGCTAGTACGAGCAGGAGAAATTTTGCTAATCAACACTAGCATCTGCCAATTGACAGCTTTTGTAGATTAAGCCAACATGGACTTAAATCGAACCGAGAATTCAAGTACAGTAGAGCATGCTAGTAGCAGTGGCAACACATGCACAACTGCAACATAGCAAATTTTACATCTATATTGCTACAATGGGGATAAATTTTTGTACACAGATATAGAAGGTCATATAAATCTTATGAGCAGCAAAAGCAACACAAGAGCCAAGATCCTATGAATCAGAGTAAAGCCAGATTCAGAAAACTCCCAAATGTTCACAGACTTCAGTGAAGCCAGGTATTGCAAGCTTAAAGATGAAGTGTAGATAGAAGTGCAAAGAATTGACCCAAATGGTTATCCAGAAATCTACACAAGTCCGCAAAGCATCCATTTAGTGCATATGCAATCAAGGTCATTGTACATGGACAACAGTGTTCAGATCTATAACCGAGAGCCAGAACTGGAAGATCCAACAGATCAACCAATAGAAGCAAATCTAATTGGGGAACCAAGCCAAAGACCGTACAAAGGTCAAGATGGAGCATTCTTTAGCTTAATGCTCAATGTTCTAAAAGAAGATGCCGACAACTTGGCAAGCACAGAAACAAAAGCTCCTCATGTAGAGCTTGACATAACAGAACCAAATGAAATACCACTAGTCATGGCGTATTGCTCAGATTGTGGAAGAAAAGGTGGACATTTTGCTGAAGATTATCCAAGAAATCCTGATAACAGGGATACATCAACTGCCAAGCAAGAAAAAATTGGAAATGCAAATCTCGATGTAAGCGTATTTAACTCGTCACTTTTCATGCAATCGGATGATTCCGCATTACCATTAGAAGCACCAGTAAAAGCAGTGCAAGTTCAAAATGAGCATAAACAATGCTAGGCACCTGAAAAGCTTAAAATTGATTCTTTGAATAACCAATTCTTGCATGAATTTAGTCAAAGGTTGAAAAGACGGTTAGGTTTGCAAATGATTTTGCATCCGCTGACACAAGTGTGCAATCATTCACGAGTCTAAGGGACACATCAAACAGAATGATGTTAGCATTGTATGGCACACATCATACAAAAAGGATCAACCTGTGTTTGACGGTCCACATACCAGCTCATAGAAGTACGTCCAGTGATAGATCAGAAAGGATGGTTCATTTCAGAGGAAAGAATCTATTATAGCCCATCCTCTCTAGAGTTGAAGGATATTTCCCAAGTGAACCCAGAAATCTGTTCAGAGCTAAACTCTCCTCCATTGGAAATCAAGCTTCGATGTTGTGACCAAACGAGCACATACTTTAACCAAAACAGTCGTAGATATAGCCGAGAGTCTAGCATCTATGATGCCTTGGGTCTTGAAACCACAGAAACACATATCATAGGAGACTCATGGGATAGACAATATCAGGGCAAAGATAACGCTATCTACAGCTGACTTGGGGAAGGTCATGTTTCACGAAGATACATAGAAAACTATGTAGAAGGGTTACAGATGCCAAATGCCAACAGTGCTACCCATAGTGTACCTTCATAGTCCCAAAAGGTGAGACTAAACCAGAGCCAAAAAGATTTAAACTCTTACAATGAAGCAGGCTATAGTGATCACCCTAGGAAGGGGGGAGCTGCACATTCATCAAGGTCAGCTCTAATACCAGGATATGCTACACCAGTTAGAAGCCCTAGAGCCTCTAACCAGTAGATCCCTTCAAAGCAAAAACCATTGAAAGATCATATGGTTGTTGGAAGTTTCCAATCGACGCAGATTCCATCAAAGTCTACAGATAAATTCCTTTATGAAGATTATCAAGGACAAAAGTTTCAACTAATCTCCACAAGTCAAAGTCAAAATCCGACAAAGCCCATAGTGTTCAAACAGTTACATGTGACCAAGCTCACATATGCATATCAAGATGCACATCGGAACGAATATCAGCAAGATCATGAGATCTTGTACAAACCCCTATGGATGGCCCGACTGAAGTCAAAGACTATCTGAAGATGATGCAAAGCCTCAAGCTGCCAGAACAAGTGACAAAAAGGTCAAAGTCAATGGGAGCTAAAGTCCAGAAAGCTACACAAAGGTCACCACCAAAATCTTCTCCAAAGAGACAGATTCTGCCAAAAAGTACAATGGACCTTCTAAGATCAAAGGTTACTCAGATGCAGGCAGATAATGCTCAACAATTGCAAAAAGGTGCAGTATTACAGCCAATGGAGTCAACATTGATTGAAGCAGGTGGTCAAAGCAAAGAAAATGCAAATAAAGCTCAACCAAAGGATGTTGCCATAGCAAAAGAAGTCAATTCAGACACAAATTGTGAGACAATCAAGTGCAACATTGTTGGTGAAAAACTGTCAATAGAAGTACAGCTAGATTTTCAGCTAGACAAGAACTTCATGTCATTTCACACTTGGAAAAGTTGTGGCCAACCACAGCTAGAAGATGCTCCTATATTTGTGAGCATATCTAGAAACAAACGAGCAGAATGCTGGGGAATCATCTCCACCACCATTGAAGTAAGTTCACAGATCATCATAGTTCACTTCCATGTGATCACAACAAAGGATATCCCAGAAGACATCATAATGAGAAGGCCAATGGCTCAGAAGATGTCAGAGATACAGAATTCAAACATGAAGGAGTCATCATAGACAACAAAGAATGGAGATCAAGACTGGTCAATCGCGGACAACAGCACAAGTTCCTCAAGCACAATGAAAATGGAGACTAATGCCAAAGCAAATCTTATTGAAGATGATTCATCTCCATCAAACAGAACTTCAGAAGAGCTTAAAGCAAATTAGGCAATAGCAAGATCAGATCAAACAGAGCAAAGAATGCCACCAGAGCCAGAAGTTAAGAAGAACAAGGTTGCATACAACCAAGAATCAATAGGAAGTCCAAAGATCAATCACTTATTGCCAGCTGAATCAACTGATGTAAGTCAGATTGCAAAACAAAGTCTCAATCCAACATCCATAGAGACATAGTTAAATCAAGATGAGACCATGGCAAAAGCAGGACAAAGATCTTCAATAGAACAAAAAATGTCAAAATCAAAGTTGCAGAAGTCACAAGGATCGAACACAAATCTTGCAGACAAAGGTAAAGCTAAAGTGGAACTTCCACCAATTAGCAAAGAAGGTGTGACATCATATGCCTCTACATCAAAGAACCCTCATGGATTAGATACTTCTAGCAAGTCAGGCTTTCAAAACTTCAAGTCAATTGCTGACCCAATTGAAACCTCTAAAGTGACACCCATAAAAGCAAAGATATTTTAGCCAAAGTACTCAAGAAAGGAAAGGAAATTCAAGCAAGTGTTTGTTCAAAGTAGTTTAATCAAAGTCAATGATCCGGTTTGGATTAAAGATGAGAAATCAACACAAAAAAACAAACACATGGGATGGATAGCATCACAATGGAGTTTAAAAGAATAGGAGTAGTCTAGAGGTAATAGACAGATATGGGTACCAAAACCGAAGGTTAGGGCATATGAAGTAACTTCAAGTCCCTCCCAGGAAAGAAGGCCCACAAGGTATCAACCTCGACAATGTCCTAGGATACCTAAGCAGCAGGTATACAATAAAGCAACATTGAAAGATGGTAAAGTCAACCACAACTCTCAAGAGGATACAGAAAAAAGACAAATCTCAAAGAATTTTCCTCTTGGACAAGGATTTCACACAAGTTATACAAATATTTGGCTACCAGTCAACCACAAGTCAACTGCAACTACACCAAGCATGCATGAAGATCTCAAGAACTCAACAAGACCTACAGCTAGGCAAAGTCAACAAGGGAGATACAAAGGTTATCAAGAGATTTGGATTCCTAAGTCTTCCAATGCTCCGAGTCAAAATCCAAATGCCGACAGTGAACAGAGACCTACAACATCATCAAAGACTGCTATCAACAGGCCTATTTGGAAAATCAAACAGATACTGGAGTCTTCACAGTCAAAGAAGGACAACCCAACCAACGTGAATGCAGATTCAAAGATGATAAAATAGGTATGGCAAAAGAAACCTTCAATGCCAACTTGGTCCTTCACTAATCCTCTTTTTGAGGATTCAAGCTTATTTTTACCTGAAGAAATGTTTGTAGTAAGCACAAGAATGTGAAAAGTCAAGTTGCCAGGGTGCAAAAAACACTCTTTGGCATAGTCAGAGTCGGGTTGTTGAGCCATAAAATGAGCAAAGCATTAGTCCCAAAGCTTCAAGTCATAATAAACTCTATGCTAAGAGTCGTAATTATTAGGCTTACGCTCGAGCTGGAAGAGTTGAGCATATCTAAAGTCATGTTGCTCATGCTGGATGAGATGAGCATAAGAGTTGAAGTCTATTAACTTACAATTGGTGGAGTGTCGTAGAGTCCAACACTCACACACAATGCACAGTAAGATGAGAGCACATATCCTCGTCAACAAAAACCATTCTTAAAGGGGTGCCAGCTTGCAAAGCCGTGCCATATGCTTTTATAGCTACACTATCTTTCTGAATAACCCCTCAAAATCTTTCTTGCACAGCATATTATTTTCCATGCATTTCTGTGTATGCATAAATAGGATGTCCCATCATTGGTCATATGCATTAGACACTCTTTTTTGCTTCCACCTATGCACCTTCTGTGGACTACAACAGGCAACAAACCAATGATGCTAACCAACAAAGCCATGCAGTGGGGTCACTACTGGGTGAATAGGAAGCTTGAGGATGGCCCAACGATCCCTATTGCGTGGTGTTGACCTTCATGTTAAATCCATTACAGGCAACGTCAAAGACCTTGGTGCATGATAACCAACAACAGAAAGGAAAAATTCAGTTGAGTCACTATTGGGCAAATAGGACGCTTGGGGATTGCCCAATGCCCCCTATGGCTTGGTGTTGACCTTGATGTAACCAATGATGAAGACCATGGTGATGTGATTACAAAAATACAGTTGAGTCACTACTGGGCGAATAGGAAGCTTGGGGACTGGCCAACACTCCCTATTGCTTGGTGTTGACGTTGCTCTTAAAGTCATTACATACGACAGTTGAGTCAATACAGGGCGAATAGGATGCTTGGGGACTGCCCAACATTCCCTATCGCTTGGTACTAACCTTGGGGTTAAAATCATTACATGTGACGATCAAGTCAGCACCGAGCGAATAGCAAGCTTGGTGATTGCCCAACGCTCCCCATCGCTTGGTGTTGACCTTGGCAAATTGGCGTTGGCCCAATACACTTCCACGAATATCACGTTTTTTAATTACATATCTATTCGTGATTAATCCCTTCAGTACTTTATTAATATTTCCATGCTAATAAGTACTCCAATAATGCGTGTATCCCAAAGGCACTTTTTTCCACTGGGTTTTTTTCCTTTGGTCATCCAGGTATTAGACCCTAATTTAGAACCTCATCATTCTACTTCCCTTGTACATACTTTTCATAAA
Source organism: Adiantum capillus-veneris (assembly GCF_014529385.1). Taxonomy (NCBI): domain Eukaryota; kingdom Viridiplantae; phylum Streptophyta; class Polypodiopsida; order Polypodiales; family Pteridaceae; genus Adiantum; species Adiantum capillus-veneris. The sequence goes on along the minus strand of NC_140931.1, from coordinate 27,820,082 downwards.
TAAACAACAGCCTCATCATTATACTATTACAATGGACAACTACAACATATCTCTCACATCAGACGTATTCAGACCAATGAAGATGCTGCGGAAAATTGAACCTCATCAACAAATCCAACCACCAATGAAGAAATCATCCCATCAACAACCAATCAAAAACATTCCCTAGCCTCCACGGACACTTTTCAATAGTGCCCGAGGACGGGCACTAAAATCAAAAGGGGAGAATGTTAACTGAGTCAACGTCAGTTAACAAAAGATGTTAAAGACCAAAGACGTACGAATGCACATCGAGGAGTAATCCAAAGAAGCAGTAAAGATTGGAGTTACACATTTTCCATGTTTTTCCAAAATGGTCATGTATTGTAAATTCCCGATTTATTTCAAGCCATTGTAATATTCTAATGTGTTACGGACTCAATGGGAGTTCCATGTTGTAAACAATAGGTCACTTACTGTGCCTAGGTTGCAGATTCAGTAAGTGGTGAGGCCCAAAAGACCTTGGGTGCCCGGACATTGCATATTTTTACCCTAGGTATATAAGGCAGTGTGTAAAAGAAATTAGGATTCTTAAGCTCATTTGTTGAGAGCACTCTTTGGTGAGAGCTCTTGAGGTGTGTGGCTATGGAGTCCTTGAGTTTCTCCTTGCTCATGAGACTTGATTAACACTAACCAATGATTTATTCTCTTTCACTATGCCTCTCTCATGCTTCTTATGATTGCCTATGATGCTTAGATTAGCTAGATCTTAACTAATCAGTGGTTAATCCCTCTCTAATCTTGTGTGATTGCCCTATTTTGCTTGTGTGTGCATGTAGGTTTGATTGGAGTGTGGTGCTCGATAGATCTATGTGTGTGTGCTTGCGATTAGTGCGTTGCATGATAGGATTAGTGTTGTGTGCGTCTTGCAATCGTAGTGTGTGTGATTGGGTTGATTGGAGGTGGAGAGAAGTGGATATGGATATTCCCCTTCATTGCGGCTTAGCTCCTCCATAGGCCAAGAAGCTCACCTCATAGAGTTAACCATTTGTGTTGCCACGATTAGCTCACTACCCGTGTGAGTGTTTCCATGCCCTAGCCAGGTAGCTCATCCCTCCGGATTGATAATTTTGTTGGTCATTGGAGCTATTGCAACGATGGAACCCCCAACAAAAGGATTTGCATATTCACTGGAGGTCTTGGATTTTTTTTGGTTCGTTCAGCATACACAGATATCATCTTATTCATTTTCTTATGATATTTTTTCCTTTTGAAATTTAGCTTATTATTATGGATCAAAAGATTAATGTTCTTTTTTAAGAGATTGAAAAGGAACGTGCTACACGTACTATTCATCAAGAAAAGCTTGTCCCACAAGCGCAATCATGAAGATGACAACAAAGACAAGCGGCTTATCAAAGTGAAGAAGCATACTTTGGATGCTCAAGCCAAGAAAAAACAAAATAACATCTCTGAAAAGGCATTTACTTTCGTAAAGTATGATGGAAGAAAGGGTGCACTTATGATCCTCTCTTGGTTATCATCCTTGGATGACTACCTTCAAGGAGAAAAGTTCAACGAACGAGAAAAAATCAAGTATGCAGCAAACCAAATGATAAAATGTGCTTCTCTTTGGTGGAATGCAACTCACAAACGACACAAACAACCACAAACTTTGAATAAATTCAAATGATGATAATGAAGTACTTTCTCCCTTCTCAATACGAAGAGAAAGCTAGACATGCATGGGATACTCTTCAATCTAGGGTATGGAAAATTATTACACAAATTTTGGACTACTTGCTATTCAAAATGTTTTTTAAAAAATTTCTTGCCCTACTTTCAAACACAAACATATTGTTGGTTTGGAGTATACTTTGCTTGTTGAGGTCAATAAATTTTGTCGTTCATACATTAGAAAGAACTATTTCTTTAGCTCATGATGCTGAAGCTACAAAAGGTATCAACAAATTCAAAAGGACAACCAGCTAGAAAGATTTATTCTTCTCTTCCACCACCACAACGTACAAGTCTTACTATGTGTCAACCAAGGACCAACGACACCAATGGAAAACGAGGGATGCAACATTACAATCAATATTGACCACGATCAAAAAATTCCAATCAAAATGCTTTTGGATAAAAGAAGGTAAATAAAAATGGTTCAAGTAATTCTTTTAAACCTTCATCTTTTCTTTCTTGAAGTCATAAAACAAGGCTCCACATAGTCACAACAAAAAAATAACGACAGTAAAATAATGGAAATTCAATGTGAAGATTATTGTTTGCGACACTTGACTCAAGATGGGACATACAGCTAACAAGTTTCCTAAAAGCAAGATCGGACATACAACTAACAAGTGTCCTAAAAGAAATTCAATACCTCCCTCATACTTTAATGAGGGGATTGAAGAAGATAATGACCATCAAGTGCACAACATGGAGATGGATGTCAACATTGCCAACACTTTTGAAGATACCCATCAAAAACCTCAAGGTCACTCAGACTACCAAGATCACAGTACTCCTACTTCTCAGCTACATAGTCTTTTATGTATGCAAGTTAAGATTGGTGATGATGCTTTTAAGTTATTACATGATGATGGGAGCACACATGATTTTATTTCTACCCATCTTGCACAAAAGTTAAAATTGCTTATGACTCTGACGAATTATAAGGTAAAGGCAGCTTTCCAAGGAACCAAAATAAATTGTGTGTATATGGTAAAGGATTTGCAATAACAATTAGGAGACTTTGTTGAATCACAAGATTTTCTCCATAACAAAGATTTGATTTTGGGTACGCTTTGGAGACATCATTTTAATCCAACAATTGACTATGATAAACATATATTCATTGTCACACATAATAAAAATCTTTCACATTACAAGCTAACCAAAAATCTCTTCTTAGTCACACTCAGATAAAAGATTAGTTCAAAAAGATCCAAAATAATTTTTGGTTCTAATCAAGGAAATTGAAACATACAAAGACCAATTGTCTCCTTCTCAAAAGAACTTTTTGATGAAATATAAGGAAATTTTTTATGAAGATTTACCTTTAGGATTGTCTCCTTCTAGAGTGGAAGACCAATCAATAGAGTTGATTGTCGAGCATTATTAGCAGGTTGTCGTGATGGAAGTCTATAGCATAGCTTCATTGTTTGCCAACTCTCCCAAACACCATTGCGCCTGTCTGCTACATATCCTTTGAGTTGTTGCCCAATTTTGACGATCATCTCACCTGATATCGCCTTCCCTAAGCATATGCTTGTCAACAACAAAGGAATCATATACAATGGTAATATGATTCAAGGTAACCCATACATCACCAAGAGCCAACTGACGCTTTGGTTTATCAAGAACATTGACGAGCTTCTTTCCATTGTATACAAAGTCTTGATCATGCATGCCTAAAACATCTCCTTTTGACAATTTAGCTGAAAGAGGCCATCCACCCCATATAGTCTTGAATGTGGTACCATGCTTGTCAACATAATCATCCAACATCAATGTTCTTTGAAGACTATCTCCATTTGAGGCGTGTCCACAAAAATAGGACCTTCTTTAGACTTGAGATGCTCATCCCATAAGCTCATAATTTCAACCCCATTGTCTTCGAATAAAACATGTATCAAATCGATTACAAGTGCAATGAGCAAAGAAAACTAAGCATGGAAGTGCTTCATGAAGTGGGTTTTCCACAAAAACTCTTGCATAACCACCAATCACATGTTTCTCAAATGCTTTCACAATGATGTCATATCCTATTTTCCCGCTCCAACTTTGATCAAGCTTGAAGTTCTACACTCATGGTCCTTCACCTTGTATCCATCACCAACAAGCGTGTGATCTTTTAGGTTCCACCTACAATATTAAGATTTAAAAACATAAAATATGCAAGAGCAACTATGATTCAACATGCCCATCAGAACTATTTTTGCATTATATTATGTTTACCTTATCTGGTTTTTTATGGCAGTCTCATTCTCCACCAGGATGAAAGGAATTTGTGATTTGATTCCATGTTTTTCTTTCTCCTTTTGATATATTTCAGCAATGGCATTGAAAATATAGCCATGTATGCCTGGAAAGAATTGTGTGGCAAGTCTTTGGTCTCTTTTTTTTGTTGAGAGGGAAGGTCCATTGAGGTTGAAAGTAATAAATTCATGCAATCTTGGTCCACCCCACATCCTTCCAACCTCAAACAAAGCCTTAGTGTTTTCAATATATCTTTTCGTACCTTTGGCCTCACCATGTTTGTAGCCACATCTTGTAAGAAGTCCCATAGAGCAGGTTTTCCACCAAACTTACCTAGTTTATGAGGGATCACATGGCTCCAAGCCTATTAAAAAAAAATCAAAATAGCAATGGATAGGCGATGACCAAAATCACAGCACATGACGTTGCTAACAGGAGTTTTCTCAAGGATTGTAAATGGATGTGAAAGAGATTATAATAAAATCTTCATTCTTATTTTCAATTTACACTGTTCTTTTTTTCCAGCAATATGAAGTTGATATGGAGAATTGGACAAGAAAAATTATATATTCCATATGGCAAACTTTTTTGAATGCTTATCAAAGATGCTAAAGAAGGATGAGGCCACTGCTTCGGATCTCATAAAAGCTGTGAAAGACAGAGTAGTAACAACAAGGTATAGAGCGATGGGTATGAAGGAGACCCTTTTGTTTACATATTTAAAGTTTGGACCTTTTTTTAAATTTAGATACATATAAGAGAAAAGACCAAGTACTAAGAAGGTTGTGGCGGCATTCAAAGTATTTTATTTGTTGATATCAGGCGGAACAAAAGTGTGAGTATAGGTTTAGGGACTCCATGCTTGCTTCCCTTCAAGTTAATATTTTCACTGAAAGAACCACAGTATGAGACTTTGCCCACCATAGTTTGAGGGTGAGATCTCTTTCATGCTTCTTAGCAATGAGAGTTGTTTGTCAAACCTTTTGCTTAGTGAGAAAGTCTAACCTTCTTCCCCCGTTCGTTCCTCTAGTGACTCTCTTCTTCTCTGCCATTTTCTCCTAAATAATCTGATCCTAAAATCATGAAGCTTAGGTATATCCTTGCAATGTTTACATGAGAAATCTTCAAATGGTTGCTCATTGCTAGAAACATGTGGACAACTAATATGACGGAAGCAAGCATCAATGTGAAAGACTAAACTTCCATCATTTAAGATAGCCTTTGTGAAAAGCTCTACAAACCAAAGCTTCCCACCACACTGATCATCTAGCAAAGGCTTCACACTAATATTCTCGTTTTTCACGTTGATTTTGTGAATCCATAAACCCCAACATAAAAAATTCAAACTTATTGAAAATTTTCCACCATGAGTTGATCTTTCAAAACTTGTAGAAACCACAAAATTGTTGAGAGATGTTTGCATTGGATCGTGCTCCTTTCCCTTTCAAGAAGGCCCACATAAGCCACTTAGAACTGGCTCAGATGTTTGCAACTCCTCCTTCATGTCTGCCTTTGTGTGCGAGATTGACTTTGAGTGCTCCGTGAGAATGGTACACATATTTGACCTTGGAGGGCACAAATGTAACCATGTGTCATTGTACTTACACCTCACGCGAACAAAGCTTTTGTCTTTAAAATCATGTAGTGTGATTGCAATGACTTCAAAGTCCCAACCTACATGCAAATACAACACATATTAATATCCAAACAAGTAACAAAACCGGTTTTCTAAAAACATTCTATCTTTTGACCATTTAAGTAACTTTAAGAAGGTTAAACAATACCTTCATTGGTCTCCATCAAGGAGCATAGAGTCTCTATTGAAGCCTCTATTTCTTACCTATTATATTGTTCTTCATCAACCAATGAACGTTGCATTGACTCCTTTGAAGGCCCACAAAATTCCATATAGTCTCTTCTATCGAACCGTTTCCATACAAAGCGCTACATTCATAACACCAAATTTGCACTTGTGCTTCCTCATTGACATCTTCACTATGTAATTCAACCTATCATCCCTTGCAACCTTCATCTGTTTCAACTTTATTCTTGTTCTAAAACATTCTTGCTCCCATTGCTCAGAAACACGTGTACTTAACAATTTTTTTGTAAGCTTGGAAGTGGGGCCACTTGAAGTGTCACCTTTGTCATTATCAATCTGATTGGAGCACTGTCGCTTACTTGGAGAAGGAAGTTCATCCATGCTATTGACACTCCTCTTAATGTGTACTTGACCCTTATTGTTGATTGTCCATCGCTCTTCTTGTTGTTTCTTTATAATAATATAATTTTCCTCTATGAAGAAAAAAGAATCCAATCACAAGCTTATCGCCCTCTATGAGCTCACAAACTGGAGCAAAGGTGGGCTTGTCATTATCTTCCTTTAGACTAACAAGGCCTAAATCGTCCTCATTATCATCATCGATCACTTGAATCTTATAAAAAGATCCCATCTAGCCTGCAACACAAAGCATGGTTTTACGCTATGATTGCAATATGCAACATCAACCATAAATACAAATTAGAGAGCCTAAAAGAATCAAAAATCTATTGTACAACATGAGAACTACAAATTTCAAAATATAAAAAAGTGATAAAATCACGAGGCCTACCTAAAGCATCTCTCTCTATATATTTATTTATTTATTTATTTATTTATTTATTTATTTTTATTTTTTTTATTTTTTATTTTTTAAAGTAGTCCAAGGTAGGCAACAAGAGAGGCGACCTCTAAGCACCCTTCAATGCTATCGTGCTGCTCAATTGGGGTTGGGGCAACCACAAGCAAGAAACAACAACAACAAACCCACAGCCAAACAAGTGAAGGGGCACCACCTAGTTATGGGATGCGAACTAGGACTCAAGAGAGATTTTGTCACAACCAAGAAGAGGCACAACAAAAATACACACAAGCAATCTCACACCAAGACCAACACCAAATGGAGCAAGAGAGAGCCAAAGAAAAGGAAGACAGGGAGAAAAGGAACTTGTATAATACCTTGTTTATAACTTGCAAATGGAAATGGTTCGCTACAACGCTACCATAAAGCTTGTACAAAAAATAACCCAATGTGTAGTGAATGCTAAACATTGCCAACACACACACACATTGTCTTAGGGTGTGGGAGGGCCTCTCACCATAATACCCTCTTACAATGGACGCAAATTTGACGACTAAAACACACTAAGAACTTTCTCAAACAAGCTCAAATGATAGAATTTAAAAGACACAAGTCACCTTGCATTTGCTAAAGAGCTTTACACAAGTGGAAGGACAAAGAACCTGAAGCCAAGCACACCTTTGAAGCACCAAAACCTCAATTGATGATATTGAAAGATCATGTACAATAGTGGTTTTAGATAGGACACTCACAGTCTCTCACTTTGCAAAGTGTAGCATCAAAGCTTCTCTCACACCAAGTGTGAAGCTCACAAGGTGATGACTACACCTAAATCTTTCATCACCTACAAAGTGTTGGGGTGCTATGAGAGAGCGTGGGGATCATCTGCAAGAAGAAGAGGGGCCTATTTATAGTTTGGAGACCCCTTCTTAAGGTTATTAATAACTTTATTTACACGCTAATCAAATCAAGATTAGGATTTTTTTGAATATCAAAACATTGTGGGCCTTCTTTGTATGCTTGAGTCATGGATGTGGATTCAAAAGAGAGCATTATTGATGGTAGATAAGGTGAAAGTAGAGTTTTAAGGAAGGAGAGAGAGAGAGAGAGAGAGAGAGAGAGAGAGAGTTTACTATGCACATGCCTTGAGGTGAGGTTTCTTTTATGGTTAGGACAATGGCTATTTTGTGTTAGTATATTAACGGTCATTGTTAGTAATCACTAAAAAGTTAATGATATATTTACAATGGGTAGAATGAGGTGGATGGTGGAAATAAGATGGTTAAATGAAGTGAGGGAATCCTTGTGATGGTGAATCTTTGAAGAAGTTGTGAACTTACTTGTGTAGGTTCTCAAAAGTGATTGTCGGTCCTCTTCTTCTTCTTCTCTTCTTACGTCGTCGCCACAAAGGTTGAACACCATGATGAAAGTGAAGATGTTGGTTGATGAGAATCCCTCAATTTATAGAGATTAATAATGGTTTACATGTTAAATTCAATCTATATAGAGAAGAGGTAACAAGGAGTCGTAATTTAGAGGCGATAGACAGAGACATAGAGAGGATTGCAGGTTTGAGTGAGGGATGCAGAAAAATGTGTGTGTGTGTGTGTGTGTGTGTGTGTGTGCGCACGCGCGCGCGTGTGTGTGTGTGTGTGTGTGTGTGTGTGTGTGTGTGCGTGTGTGTGCGTGTGTGTGTGTGTGTGTGTGTGCGTGTGTGTGTGCACGCGGTGGGTGGAAGTGTGAAGGAAGGTGAGAGAAGACTAGCTGGTTGACTTGTGGGAAAAAGTGGACAGATTATGATCCATCAAAAAAAATCATATCTCAGCGGTGGTAGTTTCAAAAATTATGAAAACGTTTGAGGTGATTATTTAGCTTGGAAGCTAAATGTTTCATTTTGGTAATTTTCTCAAATTTGGAGTGGAGGTAGATGCCAAAAATTAAACCAAAATGCTTGTTTTTCTACTACAAAAGTATTCAATAGCCCCTCTTTTGTTGAATTTGAATAATCCTCCAAGAGTGGGCCCCTCCTTGTATGAGATCATGACCTAATAGATCATTAAGGGTTTGAAAATATGCATGGATTAGAATTATTCACAAATATGATGTATGGATATGATGGAAAAAAATAGGTTAGTAGATAAACAATTCGTGGAATCTAGAATAGTGTCAATTTTATATAAATATAAAATGAAAAAAAAGAAATATTTGAAAATATAGAGAATCAAATGAGGAGGCCCTCATTTCTTTTATTGATTTAGGACTATTTACAAGAAGTAAGGAAAAATGCATGTAGAAAAATGGTAATTTAGTAAAAAGGAACGACTTGGTGAAAGGTATTTTTGTGATTTTTTCATAGTGGGTTCACACCAAGATTTGGAGAGGCTTTAATGAAAATATGTATTATTAATATAAAGAGTATTCACAATGGTAGGAAAAATTATGGTAAGGGTGAGTCAATGTACTTAGCATACTTAGACAAATAATGCACACCTAGGTAAAAATATTAAAATTAATACCAAAATAATGACAATTAAAAACCCTCATATTTAGGCCCTATATACAATGAAATATTTACATGAAAATGGGCCATAATATATTTTATTTTTTACTTTGATTTAGTTTTTTGGCTCAACTAGCCCAGTGGGGCTAGTTAGCAGAGGAGTTTAAGGAGATATGGAAGAAGCCTTCTAACTCACACACACCTATGTACAATGAAAAGGTAGGGATAGCCACACTGTTTGGGTGATATTGGTAGGGTGAGGTATCTCACTATGACGATTTTGGATAGCCAAAAAACGGCTATCACTAGCCCCCTCCCCCCCCCCCCCCCCCCCCCCCCCCCCCCCCCCCTTAGATGATGGTACATTCATGTACCATTTATTCAGTTGCACAACATGTAGATCTTGTAACATCTGTCTTTCTCTGCTTTCATCTTTCATTAAGGAAATTTGCTATATATTTAGAAAACCTTGTGTGTTGTGAAATATTATGATGTAATGAAGTGGCTAAGTAAACCTCCTCCATTAAAAAAAGTTTCCATAAACACCCCCCAGAATCAAAGATCTTGAAGTTTTTCTTCCAATGAGAAATCTATGGTATGTAATCACTTACTGAATTTGGTTGAAGAAACTTGTAGCTCTTATTTCTATCCATCATTGCTTCCACCACTGTGAATGTGATATAAAAGATAGGTTGCTCTTCCTCTTGTGTAAAGTTGATGTATCTGCTACGATCTTCAAGAGCTTCTATGAGCATATCTCTGAATTCTTGCCCATAAAAGTCATTCAACTTGGGAAGGCTCATCAAGTCAATAACTCCATGACCTTCATAATTTAGGAAGGCTTGTCCCATGCCTCCAGATGCTATCTGAATGTGTTGCCAAAAGTTTACCACATAAGTAGACAATAGACAAAGGTTTCTATTGCTTCCAACACCATGGAAGAGAATAGATTTTGGTAAGGAACTATACAAGATCCACATGTAGACACCTGTATATATTTTATCTATAAAGAAAATCAATAGCATCATAATGTGAGAAACTCCTCCCTTGTACTACATCAAAAGTGATGGATTACTTTCTAAAGTTGCGGAATCCTTGGCTTCTTGTATGGTAGGTTCTTCCATGATTGGCACACATGGGTCAGGCCAAAGCTTTTTGAAATCATTGCCCACTTCTTGAATATCATCCTCGCATGGATACCGTTTACACTCTTCTAATTTATTTTGGAGTAGGAAGCCCATGTCCATGGTCTTTTCTTTATGATCAGTGCAGTTCATGATCTCCCCACCTATGATTTCCTCTTCTTCTTCACTCTCTTCTTTTAAACAAGACACACTCCCATGAGAAATTTCCTTAGGATCAGAGTTACCTTTAAGGTCTTCATTCTCCATAGAGCTACATTGCACAAAAGCTTCCTCTACTCTGACTAAAAATTGGCCCTCCAAAAGTTTGGATGTATCCATTATTGAATCATCCCCAACACCATTTGAGATATCTTGTCATGATTGTTGCATACTTGTGATGAAGGTAGAAGAAAGCGATGCCACTTTTGAATCTCTATCATGCACTTTAGCACTTGATTCATCGGTTGCCATGTAAACATCATCTTCAATATTTGTTGGAGTAGAAGGAAAGAAATACAGTAAAGAAGCCAATTCCTTGATTGAAACACTTTCTTGATAGTCGGTTCTTTCAGCATGATGGAAACTGTTTTCAATGTAATGATAGCCGTTTTTTTGGCTATTCGGACTTTCCATAATGAGCTTTCTCATCCTACTAAAATCACCCAAACACTGTAGCTATCCCTACCTTTTCATTGTACATAGGCGTATATGAGTTAGGGAACTTTTCCTATGTCTCCTTAAAACCCTCAGCTAGCTAGTCATTAGGTTAGTTGAGCCAAATAAATAAATAAAATCAAAAAATAAAAATATATTATGACCCATTTGTGTGTAAATATTTCGTTGTATATAAGGATTTTTAATTATAATTATTTTGGTATTTATTTAAATATTTTTACCTAGCAGTGTGTTATTTACCTAAGTATGTTATGTACACCATTACCATAATTTTTAATACCATTATATACTCTTTATTATATTAATACATCTTTTCATCAAAGCCTCTTCAAATCTTGGTGTGAACCCACTCTGAGAAAAAAAGCACAAAAATATGTATCACCGAGTCATTCCCTTTTACTAAATTATCATTTTTCTACATGCTTTTTTCCTTACTTCTTGTAAATAGTCCTTAATCAATAAAACAAATGAAGGCCCCCTCATTTGATTCCCTATATTTTCATATATTTCTTTTTTTTATTTTATATTTATATATAGCTGACACTATTTTAGATTCCACAAATTATTTATATGCTAACTTGTTTTTTTCCCATCATATTCATATATCATAATTGTGAATAATCCTACTCCATGCATATTTTCAAACCCTTAAGAATCTATTAGGTCATGCTCTCATGCAAAGAGGGGATCACTCTTGCAGGATTATGCAAATTCAACAAAAGGGGGGCCACTGAAGACATTTGTAGGAGGAAAAACAGGTATTTTCGTGGGATTTTGGCATCCACCTCCACTCCGAATTTGAGAAAGTGATCAAAATAAAAAAATTAGCTCACAATATGAATAATCACCTCAAAATTTTTCATAATTTTTGGAGATGCCATCGGTGAGATATGATATTTTTGGTGGACCCCAGTCTGCCCACTTTTCTAACAAGAAACCCTAGTCTTCTCTCACTTCTGTGCACACTTCCACACACACATACACACACGCTCATCCCTCTCTATCCCTCTCTCAAACCTGCACCTTACATGGTTTCTCTCACCTCTTCACCATTAACCTCCCCTCTCACCTCCATTAGCTCTCATATGAACTCTACATGTATATACACTATCTCTATGTCTGTCTTTGTTACCTCTAAATTACAATTCCTATTACCTCCTCTCTATATACATAAAATTCAACATGTAAAACAATGCTTAATCTCTACAAACTGAGGGATTCTCATCAACCAACATTATCACTTTCATCATGGTGCTCAACCTTTGCGGCGATGACGTAAGAAGAAAAGAAGGAGGAGGATCGACTGTCATTTTTGGAAATCTACACAAGTAAGTTCAAAACTTCTTCAAAGCTTCACCATCACAAGGATTCCCTCAATTCATTCACCCATCTTTCTTCAACCATCCACCTTGTTCTACCCATTGTAAATATATCATTATCTTTTCAGTGATTGCTAATACAAACCACTAACCTACTAACACAAAATGTCTATTGAACTACCTTTAAAACACCTCACCTCAAGACATGTACATAGTAAAAACTCTCTCTCTCTCTCTATCTATCTCTCTCTCTCTCTCTCTCTCTCTCTCTCTCTCTCTCTCTCTCTCTCTCTCCCCTTTCTTAAAACTCTAATTTCACCTTATCTACCGTCAATAATGCTCTCTTTTTTAGCTCACATCAATGACTCAAGCAGATAAAGAAGGCTGACAATGTTTTAATATTCAAAAGAAATCCTTATCTTGATTTGATTAGCTTGTAAATAAGGTTATCAATAACCTTAATGGGGGGTTTTCAACCTATAAATAGGCCCCTATCCTTCTTGTAAATCAGCCCTAAGCTCTTAGCTTGGATCTCTAATCCCTAAGCTCTCACATAGCACCCCAACACTCTATACTCTAGGAGAGATGTAGGTGTAGCCATCACCTTGTGAGATTCACTCTTGGTGTGCGAGAAGCTTTGATACCACATGTTGCAAAGTGAGAGAGTGTGAATGTCCTATCTCAACCCAATATTGTACATGCTCTTTCACTATCAATAATTGAGGTTTTGGTGCTTCAAAGGTGTGCTCGGCTTCATGATCTTTGTCCTTCCACTTGTGTAAAGCTCTTTAGCAAATGCAAGGTGACTTGTGTCTTTTAAGTTCTATCATTTGAGCTTGTTTGAGAAAGTTCTTAGTATGTTTTCATTGCCAAATTTATGTCCATTGCAAGAGGGTATTGTGGTGAGAGGTCTCTTACACCCTAAGACAATGTGTATGTGTGTTGGAAATGCTTAGCATTTATTACACACTCAGGGGGTGCACTATGTAATCATGTTAATGTATAACGTGAGTTTTAAAATGCAAAAAATTTAAGCAATTTAACAGAGATACATTAAAATAACGGATTTTATATTCAATTTTGGAAAAAAATCATAAAATGAGGGATCATTTTATTCATTCAGACATGTTAAAAGAGGGGTTTTTTAATACACCACGAACGCACGTTATATAGGGGGGGACTGAAAGGTGAACTCTCTGAGATTACGCATTGGGTTAGGTTTTATATAAGCTCTATGGTAGCATTGTAATGAACCATCTTCATTTGCAAATTAAAAACGAGGTATTATATAATTTACATTTCCCTCTCTCTTCCATTTTCTCTAACTCTCTCTTGCTCCGTTTGGTGTTGGTCTTGCTGTGAGATTGCTTATGTGTGTTTTTGTTGCACCTCTTCTTGGTTGTGACAAAATCTCTCTTGCATCCTAGTTTGCATCCCATAACTAGGTGGTGCCCCTTCACTTGTTTTGTTGTGGGTTTGTTGTTGTTGTTTCTTGCTTGTGGTTGTCCCAGCCCCAATTGAGCAGCATGGAAGTCTTTAGGGGTGTTTAGAGGTTGCCTCTCTTGTTGCCCACACCGGACCGCCTCAATTTTGGTGCCCCCACTAAGGAGAGCTAGTATGTTTTTGTCAATACTCACCCTTTAGAGAAATCAAGTAGCTTCCATGAATCACAAAAATTTGTATGACTCGTTTGTTCCCATTGCAAGGCAAAAGGTGCATATCATTGTAAGCACAAAATTACAATTTCAAGAAGTAATTCGTAGAATTCTGGGACCTGTTAAGTTGGCCAAGATAAATGCTTATGTAAATCCTTTTATTTTGCCTCTCAAAGGGTACTACCTTTGTTTGGACGTCTATATTTTTATTTTGTTTTAAGCATTAGTTCATGCATAGACCATGGATAATGGCCCAGGAATAGAAGATTTCCCTTTCATTTTACTCCACACATTAGAATAAATGTTTCAATTAGTAGAGAGATCCATTTTCAACAACGTATGGTGTTCATGTTTGGTACCCAAAGAGTAGGAGAAATTATCGTGTCACCAAACCCTGTCATCCTATCTGTTGTTGACTATCATAGATCATTTGATGTGCATATTTTTATTTTGTTGTAGAATAGATTGCAATTTAGAAAACATTATTAGGTAGATCTTTTTGAGAAAGAAAAAAGAACAGGTTGTCACTTTGAAATTGATTCAATGGAATCACAACGCCAAATGTCAGGATATCCGCTCTTTTTTTGAGAGCCTAGCGAGGATCCAAGCTAGTTCTAAAAAATTTCAAAATGGCTTGCCGCATAAAAGGAGTGATAGGAGATAAGGAATGCTTAGAAATGTTTGAGGTAGTTCTGAGGAAGGATGCTAGTACTTAGTTTGACTCTCTATCTCAAGAGGTTAAGGGAAACTATAAGGAAGTCATTGATCATTTCAAGTGATACTTCTTTGATCCCCAAAACACTCAAAAGCTATGGCAAGACATCGTTTCTCACAAACAAAAAGACTTAGATGATTACTATGTGTACAAACAAGAGTTTATACGTCTTTGGGTTGTATAGGTGAGAATTGTTGCTAACCTTAGTGACGGTGCAGATTTACTAAAGAATGAGAGGTTCATAGCCGGTCTCTTCCCCACACTCAAGATAAAAGTTGAGGTGGGTACACCTGCTATCTTTGATGCAACAAAAACTAGGAATGTTGAGAAGTATAAAAAACTCAAGTGCCTAAGGGGAGAGGTTCTGAGGCAAGATTTTCCATGCATGGGAACCCCCCATATTTTTTTTTTCTCTTTTACCAAAAATATTTCCTATTATATAAGTTACTTTTGATTTTTTCTTCCCTTTTTCACAAATGTTTTAGCCTTTATTAAATAAATAAGACTTATGCTAATCAATCACGATGTTGCATAAATAAGTAATCTTTCTTTGTTGATCTCTCTTTTGACCTTAAATATTAAATATATATATTCTAAATTACATTATATATTTTAGTATTTTCTAATATATTTTTCATGTATGTATATTATTCCACCCTACCAAATATTTTATTCACTAGTTTTCATTTTCAAACCTCGACCCCACTTTCAAATTTCAATAATACCTCCATCTAGATGATTGCCACTCTTTTCAAAACTCTAGGTCATGTTTTCATACACATGAAGGAGCTTACACTTGAAGGCAAGAGAGAAGTCCACTCAAAGGGGACCACCAAAAGACCTTTGCAGCCACAAATAATACATTATTTGGCTGAATTTTTTAAGTAAAGAAGAACCCCAAATCTGAAGGAGCGTTCAACATGAAAGATGTAGCTCGTGATCTCAACTTTTAGCTCAATTTTTTTCAGAATTTTTGGAGTTATGAACACGGAGATATGATTTTTTGTAGTGGACCCCAGTTTTCTCGTGTAATGGTGACACAAGCCATCCCCAATTTTCTTCCCTCTAGAATGGCTATGGTTCTACAAGTCTTCAAGCATGATTACAAGAGACAAGGCTCTTTTAATGAGGTCTTGGCAAGTCTAGAGTGATTCTATCACCATTTTTCGAGGATCCATCCTCATCAACAACTATCCACCTTTGACAATCTCTCTTGTAAATTACTTACCTCTCTCTTCTCTCCCTAATAAGCTTATGTCTAGCCAAAGCTAGACTATTGTAAATATCTCCTATCCTCTACATCCTACCCACATTCTCTCATCTTCTCTCTCTATTGACTCTGGTATTTTAAATAATGAGGAGACAAGATGGGAGCCACAGTCACATGCACCCCATTTTCCTAGTCACCAAAGTGGGACACTCACCTCAAATAGAAATATTGCTAAATCCTCCCCTCCTTCCCTATATAAGGAGGCCATGAGAGCTCACTTAAAACACACACACACACACACACACACACACCTATCCATACACACTCTTGTGCTACATGCTTGTAGCATGAACCCTAATCACATAATCACAACACCATCATCATCACCATCACCATGCACAAAAGATGAGCACCACACCTCCACACCACTTGTAATTAAGGGTTGAAGGCATAATTTCAAGAAGAAGAAGGGTGGACACACTCATGATATTCCTCGCCATCAACTCCCATCTCTCCATTATGCCTCCTACGATCTTGTCCCCTTCTCATTTTCCTGCCATACGCTACCTATTGTATTCATCTTTTGCAAGCAATCAACACACTCCATCTTGGTGCCATTCTTTGTGTCGCTTTGGATACATCTCATTGTGAGTATGGTATATGCTTGTTCCTTGACTTTTTTTTCTGCTTATGTAAAGGTGTGCGGATTCGCCACCATACACACACTCTCTCTCTCTCCCTCTCATATTTTATCATCTTGCTACTTCCATCTTGAGGTGTGCGGATTCGCCACCTCTTGTATGATAAGTGAGCATACTCGCAAGTTTCCCCTACCTCATTATCTTCCTTACTAACATGCACGAGTAGCAAGCCCATTCTCACTCATTCACCACTCCTCTCACCTTATTCTCCGACCACCCCATTCCACATTTGGGCGTGGATCTTGAAATTGTTTTCCATGGCATGCTTTATTGTGTATATGTATGCGTCCTAGCCGCATATCTTGCTAGGTGGTGCCCCTATTGTGTATCCCCCATGATGAGGCCATTGTGCATAGTCTTGGTGTAGAGGCCACCGGGTCTATTTTTTCACTTCCGCCTCTCAGTTCCAATTGAGGGTCCTAAACCCAAGGGAAAATTGCAAGCATCAACATCTAGAGAGATTTTTGAGGTAACAGCTGAGGTAATTGAAAAGTTAAATGAATCCTTAAGCAACTTTTCAATTCATTTTTCACAAGATGTAGGTCCCAAGGGACAAACAAAGAAATTTGAGGAGCGAGAGCCACAATCTAGGCGACTTTTGCAATGTTGGAATTGTGGAGAGTCTGGACATGGAATGTATAATTGTCCTTGACTCGGGGGGAGCCAGGGACACATAACTTGAATTACCCACCAGTGATGAATGCAGGTGAAGGAGCTGGTCAACAACCAAGGCTTCTACAAACACCAAATGGAGCAAGACCACCTCCATGAGGAGTGGAAGGAGTTCCACCTTTTCTAGAATTAAATGTGCATGTGGTAGAGGTGACAAATTTAAACGAGGTGGACATGGAAGCAAATGGCATTCAGGGCGGCCGTAGAAAACGTAAGGAGAAATAAGGAGTCATGTCACAAAGTGACCATGGACGAGAAAAGAAGGCGAAGGATACCAAGGAAGCTAAGAGGACTCAACGTCGTATCAACCTCCACGACTTCGCTCTTGGACACGGTATGGCTCCATACAACCTATTGGAATATATGAGAGGTAAGGGTTTTGATATCTCATGGCCTCAGTTTCTTGCATTATGTCCACAAGTTAGGAGGGATTTAACAAAGGCAGTTAGCACTAGGAGAAAGGTAAAAGAGAGTGTGTATGTTGTAAAAATTGCACAAGCTAAAATGAATGAGGATATCACACATGTGCTAGATTGTTATATCAAAGGAATGTAGGTTAGGAAAGGTCTAATGGATAGGTGTGCACAAATTTGCATCATGACAGAGGGCTTCATGCTAAGACTAGGCATGCACATCCACGCGACACTTGAAATCAAAGTCAAGATGGCAAACAATAGAAAGGCTAGGTGTGTAGACATTTGTTAACAAAAAAATGTGGAGGCCTTTGGCATTAAGAAGGCACTGGATTTTTATGTTATGTCGATCACAAGAAGTGGCTATCTATTTATCCTAGGAAGACCATGGCTAATGAAAATGTGATCTTTGCAGGATTGGGAAGTTGGAAAGATGATTGGTAGGAATGACAATCATAAAAAGGTTTTCTTTGACATGAAGGAGCAATGTCAAGAGGAGCTCCATGAAGAATCATCACAAAGTGATACGGAGGAAGAGTTGACTGATAGCACTTTAGAAGAAGAAGGTAGTGGTAGCACTACGGAAGAGGAGTCTTCCATTGAAGTCATGGGGGTGAGGTTTAAGAAAAACAACCAAGAGACCTCTTGCTCAGGCTTGGAAGAGGTAGGTCCTCAATAGAACCAAGGTGTGCAAGATGAAAGGATGATAGAAGGCATGCTATCAACAACACTTACAAAGGAAGAAAGAGAGGAGTTCAAATGTTTGCTAAGGAAGTTTCATAGGCTTTTTGCTAAAGACTACACAGATGTATGTGGAGTAGATTGTGTTCAACACAAGATCGAGTTGAAGCCAGAGGCCACACCTAAGGCTCAAAATCTACGAAGTCTAGGAGTCATCAAGGATCAGGCTCTACTCAAGGAGGTAAGGAAGCTTCTAGCAGCAGGTTTCATTTATCTAGTGGAGAATTCAAAGTGGGTCTCTCTCATTGTTGTCACTCCCAAGAAGAACGGCAAGTGGAGGATGTGTGTGGATTATTGTCCACTCAATGAGGCAAAAAAAAGAGATGACTTTCCCCTCCCATTTCAGGATGAGACACTAAATGAGGTAGCCGATCATGAGAAGTATATTGGGTGTGATGGTTACTCAGGTTGCTTTCAAATAGGGATTGCATTGGAGGATCAATTCAAAACAACCTTCATCACTCCTTGGAGTTGTTATGCTTTTAGAGTCATGCCATTTGGCCTGACAAATGCTCCTGCAACTTTCCAACGCTTCAAGAACATGGTGTGGAAAGTCAATTAGGGTTTTTGTTGATTATTTTTGCATGTATTACTCAAAATTGTTGCATCTACACAGGGTAGAAGAAGGATTGAAGAAGCTCTATGACATGGGAGGTTAACTCAGTCCCGACAAGTGCCACATAGGTGAGGATGAAGTGATCTTGCTTGGTCACAAAGTTTCTCACAAAGGCATCAAGGTGGATCCTTCAAAGACAAAGGCTCTTATTGAGTTACCATCACCCAAGAGTCTTAAGGAGGTTATCTCATTCATTCAAAAGGTGAAGTATATGTCACGCTTCATTCCCTTAGCCTCAAAGTTACTTTACCCCTTGCAAAAATTGACACAACAAGTAGAGTTTGTTTGGACTGATGAGCTTGAAGAGTACTTTTGTAGCATTAAAGTCAGTTCGGCAGAGCTACCAACACGCATGCCTCCTTGTTGCGAGTACACACTCTTTGTTAGCTCTAGTGTTGGAAAAGAAACAATTGGCATTGTTTTGATACAACAAGATCCCCACAGTACCAAGATGCAACCCATCTACTTTGCTATTAGGGTCATGAATGCTTTGGAGAAAGGCTACATGGAAGTAGAACTCATGATGCTTTCTCTCATGTTTGCGATGAGAAAGTTCATATCTTACTTGCTACCAAAACCTTTTGTAATTCTCACTGTAGAAAATTTGTTCACTTAGGTGTCACCTCAAATAAACCTTAGTACTAGAATCTCAAAGTGGATTATGGAATTACAAGAGTTCCAATACTCTTTCAAGGTAGAAGATAGTGTGCATGTACAATTGGTAGGGATTCTCACTTATAGGGTGCATGAGAAGGAGATTAAAGTGCCTGAAGTAAATACCCTACCATTGCCACCATCTAAAAGTATCCCTAATGCATTTACCTTGTTCTTTGATGGAGCTTTTTGATGAGCCACAGGTAAAGCAGGGGGAGGGTTGGTGTTGCTCAACCCAAGTGGAGAGGTAGTCATGAAAGAGAAGGTCAATCTACTACGTTCAACTAGCAACAATGAAGCAGAGTACAACATACTACTTCATGGTTTGAAGATGCGCATTAGTCAAGGTATACAACGTCTCATATTAAAGGGGGGTGCTCTTCTCATTGTGAAGCAGAGTTTAGGGATTTGGGCATGCAAGAATGAAAGCCTAAGAACAAAATTTCATGTCATTCGTAGGTTGTTTAATCAATTCAAAGAGGTGCAACTGTATCATATTCCTAGGAAACAAAATGAAGATGTTGATTTACTTGCACAACAAGCAGTTACATGTGTTGACAAAAAAGGGCAGTCATCATGATGATAGGATCTATCAAGCAGCCAAGATACCAAGGATTGGAATCATTGGCTCCCATTATTGGCTACATTTTGGAGGGTGAGCTTCCACAAGACTTCACAAAAGCTCAAAAGAGGAGACTCATGAAGAAGGCAAGTGTTTATCTCTTCCTAGAAGGCTCCCTCTATCAAAGAGGGAAGGATCAAGTGTGCAGAAGAGTACCAACTATCAAGGAAATTCCAAAAATTTCAAAAGGTTTGCATGAAGAAGCATGTGGTGGTCATTTTTCCCAAGAGTTAACTGTGAAGAAAATTTTGCTTGTGGAGTATGTTTGTCCAAGTCTGCATGTGGATGTCCAGCATTGGTGTAATAGTTGTCACAGTTTTCAGGTAAATGAAAATAGAAGATTGGTACATGGTCCAAGGCAAAGCGTGCTTGCAAATGGGCCCTTTGAAAAGTGGGACGTTGATGCTATGGGTCCTCTGCCTAGAACAAAAATGGTAAACTCTACATTCTAGTAGTTGTAGATTACATGACTAGATGGGTAGAGGCTCAAAGTGTGGCAAGGGTAAATGAAAAAACAATGAGTAGGTTTGTCTACACTAATATTTGTTGCAGATTTGGCACACATTTTTTATGGGGATTGTTTTCTATAATGGTCCAAGGTTCAGGAAGGGTTTACTCACTGAAGAGCTTCACATTCCACATTGTCATAGCACACCCTACTATCCACATTCAAATGGTTTGGTGAAGAAGGCTAATGGTGTCATTGCAAGAATCATTAGAAAGATGTTGTAAAACAAGACAAAGTTGTGAGATGACTTCTTGGATGGTGCCTTGTGCGCATATCAAACCACATATAGGGAATCCACAGAGTTCACACCATTTCACTTGGTCTATGGTCAAGAGGCCTTCCAGCCTATCGAGCTCAACATTCAACAATATGGCTCCAAGAAAAAGGGGCACAAGATGATTAAGAAACGTGGCTAGATCAACTTCTTATCTTAGTTGAACTTGAGTGGAAGAGAGAAGCGGCTTATGAGTGCTATAAGAGGAAAGTTGTACAAGAAAAAGAAAAGCTCGACAAGAAACTGAAAGAAAAGGCATCAAGGAAGGAGATCTTGTGCTAAGATATGACAATCGACTTGATAATTGTTTTGATGCCAAGTTTAAGACTAGATAGCAGGGACCATACATTGTCAAGAAGGCTTTCAATTCAAGTTACTACCAGCTCATGGACTTGAATGGTAAAGATCACTCCAAGAAGGTAAATGGGTATGAGCTAAAGCCCTATTTGAGTCGCCTTCTACCAAAGGATCTACCAAAGAGCTGTCAAAGAGTGAATATCTCATGTAAGTATTGTTGCCTGATGCATGTGTGTAACTCGATCCAAAGTGACAATGAGCCACACGATCAAAATCTTGTCAAGATACCAACTATCTCGGAGGACTCAAAACCACTCTCTTTGGAAAGAATGCCTTATGATGGTACATGAATGTACCATCATCCTGGGGAGGGCTAATGATAGCCATTTTTTGGGCTATTCAGAATTTCCATAGTGAGCTAACTCACCCTACCAAAAGCACCCAAACATTGTGCCTATCCCTACCTTTTCATTGTACATAGGCGTGTGTGAGTTAGGGGACATTTTCCATATCTCCTAAAAACCCTCAGCTAGCTAGTCATTGGGATAGTTGAGCCAAAAAAAACAAATCAAAATATATATATATATTAAGGCCCATTTGTGTGTAAATATTTCATTGTATATAGGGCCTAAATATAGGGATTTTTTATTATAATTATTTTTGTATTTATTTAAAAAATTACCTAGGTGAACGTTATTAACCTAAGTATGTTATGTACACCATTATCATACTTTTGACTACCATTTTGAATACTCTTTATTATATTCATACATCTTTTCATCAAAGCCTCTGGAAATCTTGGTGTGAACCCACTCTGAGAAAAAACAACAAAAATATATTTCACCCGATCATTCTCTTTTACCAAATTACCATTTTTCTACATGCATTTTTTCTTACTTCTTGTAAATAATCCTTAATCAACAAAACAAATGAGGCCCCCTCATTTGATTCCCTATATTTTTATATATTTATTTTTTCATTTTATATTATATATAGGTGACACTATTTTAGAATAATCCTACTCCACATAATGGAAATGGCCTATGAACTTTGAGTAGCGAAATTATGAAATTAGATGAAGCACTTTTGTGAGATTACTTTGTGAGCATAGCGGGTGAAATTAATTGATGGTAGCAACATAAACATGGTACTTAGTTAACTTGGCACGAACAATACTTTTGCAAGAGAGAGAGCTTAGAGAACATGACAACAGTTGAGAACCGGATTCATACGGAGCCAGTTCCCCCTCCAATAGACATTTGTATTATAGTTTCTCCCATCAAGAGACACTTGGTACAATACAATCTTTGTGTTCCTTGTGACCTAGCTGATGCAATGAAGATGGAAATCTTCATGCATCAAAAGCATAACATAAACTTTGTAGAAAGCATTAACTATCCCAAGCCTCAATCCCAAGGCCTCAAACACATTCGAAGGTGGAGAGAGCTAGCAGGGAATGAGGATAGGGAAGAGGAAGAAGAAACATTCCATAGGAGAAAGAAATAGTTCCTCACTTATCATGACTCTTCTTGCTAGCATACATAATAGCATAGTAATGAAGATGGAGAAGATGGCAAGCTTAATCATTGAAGCATGGATCATGGTTGGATTTGCATTCCATAGCCAAGAGTGTTGGTGTAGGCTCTCACTTCTCACAAGCTTGGAGAAGGAGGTGGAGTTCCTCAATTTTCAGTAAGTGAGAATGATCCACAAAATGAGTGTGTGTGTGTGTGTGGTGTATACCCCCCCAACACCCCCTTTGCTTGCTTGGGGCGAGTTCTAGCCTTTCCACATGATTCAAGCTCATTGGACCCCTCGCCAATCACATGCATCATGCATTTAAGTACATGGGTAGTCTTTAGACAAGTGTCCTCCTTACCCCTTAGAGAGAGAGAGAACTTAAAGATATCTAGATATTTTTTGGATGGAACTAGAAGCTCATTGGACCCCTCTTTAGCCCAACCAATAGCATTCAAGCCCACCATGTGGCTAAGCATAGGGAGAGTCTCACATGTGTCCCATGTGTCCCTTGACAAAAGGGGTGCCCTCTGGGTGAGTGGGAGGTTAAGTCAAAGATTCCCCTAACTTTGGGACTTTCCCCCTCGTTTGTAGGGTCTCTTTTTTACTCAAGCACCTTACCCCCCATGCATGGGAAGCTTCTCGAGCACCTTCCTCATTAAGTTTGTAGGGTCTCTTTTTGACTCAAGCACCTTACCCCCCATGCATGGGAAGCTTCTCAAGCACCTTCCTCATTAAGTATGACAAGCACCTCAAGTACCTTAGTCATCAAGCATGACAAGCACCTCAAGCATAAGGGTCATCAAGCACCTTAGTCATCAAGCATGAGAAGCACCTCAAGCACCTTAGTCATCAAGTACGACAAGCACCTCAAGCACCTTAGGTCCGGTTCCCACCTCAAGCTCAACCCTAGCTTGCCTAAGGTCAAAGGGATTTTAACACTAACCATTGGAGGTCTTTAATGAAGCTAACCCTAAGGTCTTTTAAGCTCAATTAGTTAACCTTGCTCTTTGACAAACCATCTCTCATTTAGACCCCTTACCATTGGCCCCGTGTTGAGATAGATCCGTAAGCACATGTCTATATTCTAACGCTTGTTCTCGTTTATTATCCCACATTAAATGACCAGTTTATTATGAGAAAATCATTTGGGCTGGTTAGATATTATTTTATGACATTACCTCTCTCTTGAAATCATAGTTGTCCTCGACTATGAGGTAAAAGGGATAAAGCCATATTCATTAGTCAATTTGTCTTAGCGCGTAGAGGATCCCTTTTACCCTACAACATCATTCCAAGATGGATGACCAATCCATTTGGTGCTTGGGAGACATAGCTGCCGCAAGCATGTCTGCTCTTTAGTCCATTTCATCCTCACAAGTAGAGTGACAAATTCTATATGGTGTTTGAGAGACGTTGGTGCAGCCAAAGTTGGTCAAAGCTAGGAGATGGTCTATGCGGCCAGGCAAAGGCGGCAGGCAAGTGCAGTGCAAAAGCCTAGGGTAGGTACCTAAGCCCTAGGCATCCAAAGGGTAGCGAGAAAGTATGTTTAAAGCGGCTTTTTAGGCCAAAAGTGCAGCGGGATGGTTCAGATGGGATGGCAAATGAAGGTGCCCAAAATGTCAACTCAGTGCTCTGAAATGTAGTGTTTGGTCTACTCTAGAATCCGGTCCAGACGGCTCATCAAACGGAGCCCCGGTGCTCAATATATTGCGGTTCAAGGAAAAATTGTGTAGCAGATTCCCGATGGACAGGACAGCTAGGGACAGGTGGCCCAGGCAGGTGTCAGTGGATGGATGTGTAGAGCTCGAGTTACGAAACATGCCTATCTTCTCGGATTGCGAATCAAAGCTCTGGATAGCAAGTTATGGCCGTCAGAAGATTTTTCGGGGGCCGAGTCTGTGTCCACTGGCCCGCATTGGAGGATGAGCCATCTGGAATTTTTTAAGGCCTTGACACGGTTCAAGCAGATAGTCGTGCTGTGTGGAGTCAGCAAGAAGTCACGGCTCATGATTCTGAGCCCCGAGCATCGAGTTACAGCGTGCAGAAAAATGGAGCATTTTGCGGTTGAGTGCAAGCAGATGCATTTCCCGTTTTTTGGCAGCCTCAGATGGCGAACTCAAAGAAGTCAAAGGATGGTGAGGTTTGCATGGCCCTGGCCCGACACGGTGGAGACTAAGCACGATTCGACGGCTTGGAGCTCCAACTATCAGATGAAGCATGGCAAGGCCAAGAAAAGGGAGCACCTTGAGGAATTTTTTGTGAAGTTTTTTGAAACATTGGATAATATCCCAAAGGGGGTCACCTAAGCTGCTGCCACATGTCAGGGAGGAAATCCCACATGGGGAGTTGCATGTCGGAGCCGTGGGGTATATAGGCTACAAGGTGCCGCCATTTAGAAGTGTAGTGAGGCGAGCTTGGTCTCTTGAGCCTGTGGCGATGGTGCACCCCTGAGGGGGCGCTGCTCTGGTGGTTCACGACGGCACGAGGCGGCCCATGGGCGCGCCCGTGGCGTTTTTGGGCAGTGCAGTGACTTTTGAAGGGAACCCCCACCCACCCAATAGCGACGTCGCTATTGCGAGTCTAGGGGAGGAGTCCCACAGAGAGGAGAGAGAATAGAGGAAGGAGTGCAAGAGGAGTCAGATAGGGAGAGGGAAAAAGTCAAGCCAATAGAGCAGTGTGAGCCAAGCCCACAAAGGGGTAAAAAAATGAAAGATAAAAATATAAAAAATAAAAAAATGCCTAGGGGGAATAGCGACATCGCTAATGCCCCCCCCCCCCCCCCCAAGTGCAAAAGAGGAGAGAAGAGAGCAGATAGAGCAAGGCGGTGCCCCTTTCCCAAAAATGACAAATTAGGGTACCAAGTGGACCAATTGAAGGGCAATTTCCCAAATTGAAGACCCCCCTATAAAAGTCAAAATTGGATCAAATTAGGTGCTTTTTCCTGGCTTTTTAGTGGTGTTTGAAGCCTGCAAAGTGAAGTCCTCTTGCAAGCTAGCCCCTTTGTAACTTTTTCTTGAAAGATGGCCATGGTGATGGCAGTGCAAGCGAGTGTACATGCTTTTTGAAGTGCAATCAAGCCACCGTTGCCTCCTCTTGCTGTGGTTTCCCCTTCCTCCCTTCTCTTTCTCCTGCTTTCATGTTTCTCCTCAGTGCCGGCTGTGTGGAAGTATGTGCCCCCCCGGACCGACGATGTTTTGTGTGAGAGAGTGAGATTGAGTGGCTGTGAGTGTGTGTAAGGGTGGAGACAAGCCGTGGTAGCACGTGTGCATTGTGTGGTGGATTTGTAGAGTGTGTGAGCAGTGAAAATTGAGCAGGCGGTGGTCTGCTAGTGTAAAATGTTTCTTTGAAGGTGTTTTCAGAGAGGATAGGGGTGTTGTGGATACCCTGAGCTATAGAGAGGCCCTTGTGTTTGTGCCGGGCGTGTTCCCCCATTCCCCCTCTCCACCTTCTGGTGCCCCCACTGAGGAATATGCTGATGCTCTTAGTTGATGTTGAAGCGGTGATTTTGGTGATGCCAAAGGTGCGGCCTTTGAAGAGCAAGTGCTGCTAGTGATGGCTTGGACGAGATTTCCCATTTTCACTAGGGTTGAAGATGCGGAAACTTGGCTCCAAGACTACGGATTGTTCGTATTGGAAAGTGGCTTATCAAGAGAAGATGGTGCGGTACAGGTGTTCCCGCTCCTGGTTCGTGGTAAATCAAAGCTATGGTTCTATAGCCTTGGTGATGAAGAAAAAGCAGATTGTGAAGCCCTGGAGGCGGCTTTTCGAAGCAGATTTGTTGCATATGCGCAGCTGGATGAAGTAAAGCAGAAGCTAGACAGTTTGAAGAAAAGCTTGGAGGATGATTTTCAAGCGTTCGAGTGGGAATTCGAAGCCCTATGGGGGAAGTTAATGAAGGTAACTGCAACAAAAAATGCCAATGCCAGTTTTTTGAAATTGTGTAAATTCATGAATTACCTGCATGAGGAAGTACATGATAAGGTGGAGGTGGATGGCCCAATTTCGTATGAAGAGGCAGTAGCTCTAGCGAGAGGGCGAACCAAAAAGATTTTGAAGAAGCGCGAGGCTAGCCAGGGTTGGCCAAATGCAATGATGCCAAGGCAGTGTGATGTGGTAGTAGCCAAGCCAAAGGTGGTGCAAAGAGAAGTGCAGGTGCAAGAAGAACCAGGGGTTCTTTGGCTGCAAAGAAACGGGATGGTTCCTATGCCAAAGATGCCAGCTAGAGCAGTTCCAATTATGGAGGAAATGCAGGTGGTTCCTGAGTGGACAAAGGATGTGCTGCCAAGTTCAAGAGCAGCTATAGAAGCTACATTGAAGTGCAATAAAGAACAAAGAGTGCGGTTTGCAGACGAGGTCAAAGCGGTGAAGCTAGAGGAGATTCCCGATCTTGAAACCGAAGAGGAGGTTGAATCGAATGATAGTAGCTCTATGGACGCAGTTACGGTTGGGAGACCGAGTCATCCCAATCCAGGTATGATGAGTTTGACCTCTTACATGTGAGTGGAGAGGCTATAAATATGTGCGCGAAGTAGCAAGAAGTGCAAGCCGAAGTGCTTAGTGGAGACCAAGTGGAGCGATCTAGCCCTACATGTCGAGAAGAGCAGGTAAACCTGGTGTGCAGTGCCATGCTAATGGCCATGTGGATGAAGGTAGATATGAAATATGCCATAGTGGTGCAGCAGGTGCAAAATTTTGCCAAAAGGGTTAGAGCAGTTGTACCTATGGAAGAGGACGAGGAGGATGTGATAGAGAATGAGTTTCTCTCTTCCTTGGTAGGACTTGAAGATGCAGCGGTAGAAGAACAGGTAATTGCAACGGACAAGCAGACAATGCTTATTGACCTTGAAGGGCCGGTTTGACGAGGAGGAGCTCGACGATGCTGGAATTGAGTTCATGACAGGTGAGAAGGGCAGAGCAGAGTTAAAGTTAGAGGTGCTTCCTAGACAGTCAGTACCCTCTATGATAGGTGATGCGGATTCCAAGGCAGTGTCCAAGATTTCTAAGGAGGTCTGTGAGTGGTGGTTGAAGGGAATGCTAATAAAGACAGCTATGTAGTGTGCTGTTGAGTAGGTACAAGATCTGCTAGACGAGGGTTTAGCTTTACATGGATGGGAGGGCGGGTCAGATATGTTAGGTTTGTTTGGTACGAGTGGTGATGCAAGTAGGTCTTTGGGTGGTGAGCATGAGGGTGCTCTATTCGGTGTTCTTGGAGATACTTGGTTGCGAGTGGGCGGTTTTCTGATAAATGCTTGGAGTGGTAGAGGTATGATGATGGTAGTTTGGCTATGCAGTTGGATATGTACCTTGGTGTGGCACTATGTAAAGCTGTTTACAGGTGGATGAAAGAGACCAATGCAAGGTGTTCAACCCAGGCGGTTTGTGACAGGTAAAGCAGGGGGTTGGGCAACCCGCATAAGCAAAGAGAGCATGTGATAGATGCTAGTTTTGTACATAAGGTGGGTGTTTTGCAGTGTACAGAGAGTTTGTTTTGGGTGTGCAACTTTTTAGTGCAATAAGCCTAGATGTGGTTGAATATAAATGTTCAACGAGGGAGTGGGCAATGATGGTGCAGCCAAAGTTGGTCGAAGCTAGGAGATGGTCTATGTCAGGCAAAGGCGGCAGGCAAGTGCAGTGCAGAAGGCTAGGGCAGGTACCTAAGCCCTAGGCAGCCAAATAGTATCTAGAAAGTATGTTTAAAGCGGCTTTTTAAGCCAAAAGTGCGGCGGGATGGTTCAGATGGGATGGCAAATGAAGGTGCCTGAAATTTCAAGTCAATGCTCTTAAATGTAGTGTTTGGTGTGCTCTCGAAGTCGGTCCAGACGGCTCGTCAAATGGAGCCCTAGTGCTCAAGATATTGCGGTTCAAGGATAAAGTGTGTAGCAGATTCCCGACGGATAGGACAGCTAGGGACAGGTGTCCAAGGCAGGTGTCAGTAGATGGATGTGTAGAGCTCGAGTTATGGAGCATGCATGTCTTCTCGGATTGCGAATCGGAGCTCTGGATAGCAAGTTATGGCCGTCAAAAGATTTTTCGGGGGCCGGGTCCGTGCCCACTGGCCCGCATTGGAGGATGAGCCGTCTGGCATTTTTTTAGGCCTCGACAGGGTTCAAGCAGATAGGTTGTGCTGTGTGGAGTCAGCACGAAGTCGCGGCTTGTGATTCTGAGCCCTGAGCATCGAGTTACACCGTGGAGAAAACTGGAGCATTTGGCGGTTGAGTGCATGCAGATGCATTTCCCGTTTTTTGGCGGCTCGGATGGCGAACTAAGAGAAGTCAAAGGACTGTGAGGTTTGCATGGCCCTGGCCCGACACGATGGAGACTCGGGACGATTCAACCGCTTGGAGCTCCAACTACCAGATGAAGCATGGCAAGGCCAACAAAAGGGAGCACCTTGAGGAGTTTTTTGTGAAGTTTTTTGAAACATTGGATAATATCCCAAAGGGGGTCACCTAAGCTGCTGCCACGTGTCAGGGAGGAAATCCAACATGGGGAGTTGCATGTCGGAGCTGCGGGGTATATTGGCTACAAGGTGGCGCCATTTGGAAGTGTAGTGAGGCGAGCTTGGGCTCTTGAGCCTGTGGCGATGGCGCACCCTTGAGGGGGCGCTGCTCCGGTGGTTCACGGTGACACGAGGTGGCCCATGGGTGCGCCCGTGGCATTTTTGGGCAGTCCAGTAGTCGGAGGAGGTGGCGCCGGTGGCGCGCGCCTGTCTGGGTAGTGATGACGTGGCGTTTGTAAGGGCTGGTGCCCACGGCCTTTGAGGCCCTGACTTTTGAAGGGAACCCCCCCACCCAAAAGCGACCTCGCTATTGCGAGTCTAGGGGAGGAGTCCCATAGAGAGGAGAGAGAATAGAGGAAGGAGTGCAAGAGGAGTCGGATAGGGAGAGGGAAAAAGTCAAGCCAATAGAGCAATGTGAGCCAAGCCCACAAAGGGGTAAAAAATGAAAGATAAAAATAAAAAAATAAAAAAATGCATAGGAGGCAATAGCGACATCGCTAATACCCCCCCCCCCCCCCCCCCCCAGTGTAAAAGAGAGAGGAAGAGAGCAGATAGAGCAAGGCGGTGCCCCTTTCCCAAAAATGCCAAATTAGGGTACCAAGTGGACCAATTGAAGGGAAATTTCCCAAATTGAAGACCCCCCCTATAAAAGTCAAAAGTGGATCAAATTAGGTGCTTTTTCTTGGGCTTTTGGTGCCGTTTCAAGCCTACAAAGTTGTCATAAAAATCAATATCTAATTCTCCTAAATGATTTTCTCATATTAAACTGATCATTTAATGTGGGGAAGTGCCAGGGGAGAAAAAGCTAGAATATTGACTAAACTAGCAGACCGGCCACAGTAGGGATCCAAAGGAGGGAAAATAGGGATCCAAAGGGGAGGCCATCTGCAAAAGAGCCATGTGCAACAATGGGCTAAAAAGACCCTAAGGTTCAGCCCATTAAGACTTCCAAAATGCTAAGGTTCCAAAATTCAAAGGTTGTGTCCAAAGGTCAACCCTAGGGAAAATTGGATGCTTTGTGTGTGCCCTAAAAGTCTTTGCACATCCCTGCATGGGAGGGGGCAAGCCCTAAAGGTAGGGGATGAGAGAGAAAGCCACACATACACACACAGGCTCCCTTTACACAAAGGGAATGAGGGACACATGTCAGCTCCCTAGGCCACATGCCCACAAGGTGTGCCCAATTTCTATTGGATGACCCTTGAAGTGGACCAATGAGAATTAAGCTAGAGTAAATCTAGTTTAATTAATTTAAAAACATTTAATAAAAGAAACCAATGAGAATTAAGTCTCCTAGAAGACTATTGGGCAGTCTCCCAAGGGGACCAATGAGCATTCAGGAGCCCCATGGCTTGCCTGATTCCTATTGGCCAGGAGGCAAAGGGGTCCAATGAGAGTTTAGTTTAATTATTTAATTACCTAAAGCTCTCACAAAAGGGGAAAGGGGGACACATGTCAGAAGGCTATCACTTATGCTGCTTAATTGTAATTGGCTTGACTTGGGGAGGGCCAATGAGGCTTCAGCAAGAGCAATTAGCAAGAGGGCTCGCCCAAGAGAGAGAGGGGGCTGATTTTTGGAAGGCATTATCACACACAAGCTCATGTGTGAAGAAAGAGAAGACTATCTCTTCCCAAGCTTTAATGGAGAACTCATCACCTACTCCAAGCTTGTGAGATAGAAGCCTACATCAACACTCTCTTGGCATGTGGATGCAAATCCAACCAAGAGCCAAGCTTCAATGCATGCTCATCTCCTCTACCAAGCTAATTACTAAGCTAAGCTATGCTACATATGAGTGATTATGTGAGGAGATGTACATCTTTCTCGTAAGATACTCCTTCTTCCTCTCAATCTACTCTCATACCCTGCTAGCTCTCACCATCTTCGAAGGTGTGTGAGGTCTTGGGTCTGAGAACGGGGATAATTCAAGTTGTGTTTGTTTAGTGTTTTGCTTAGTGCATGAAGTTTCCATCTTCATTGCACTAGCTAGTCTTGAAGGAACACAAAGAATTGTATTGTACAATGTCTCTCTTGATGGGATAAACCATAATACAAAGCCTTTTGGAGGGGGGACCGGCTCCATGCAAATCCGGTCCTCAACTGTTGTCAATAGCTTAATTTCTCTCTCTTTTGAAAGTATTGTCGATGCTATCTAACTAGGTGTTATGCTTTTTGTTGCTCTCTCCACCCAAGCACTCTTGCAATTCTCATTAGGAATCTATTCTAATGAAATGCCCACTTTGTTCATGCTAATTTTCCGCTACACATAAGTTAGTAGGCCATTAAATGTTACATTGGTATCAGAGCTCAAGGTTTCTCTTTTCTTGCTCAAGAAGGGAGGTCCTCAAGCTAGCTACAAATGGTTGGTATTATTAATTGCCTGTGAGTAAGTAGAATAGGGATTTTTCAGCCTTGCAGTGCGCCTGCCTTTGTGCAGTTAACGGGGCATCACCGTCGAGAGCTATGGTCTTAATAGTGGAGTCGTATGGGGCTTGCCTACGGCTTAACCACTATTGAGCTATTAGAAGCTTGACAGGAGTCGGTGCTGTTTTGGTGTCGAAAGACCCTCTCTTCTATTCCTTGCAATTAATGGTATTCGAGCCGCGGGTACAGTAGCTTGAGTGCTTTTTCTAAAGGGGTAAAGAGGAGTAGCAACTAGAACTTGAAGTGCCAAATTACACCTAAAAAGTTTACACCTAAAAGTTGTTAGAATGGCTGACAATAGTAAAGAGAGTGAAATTAATGTTGATAACTTTGATTTTGCTCATGAGCAAGCTACTAATGATGCTTCAATGCTTGTTAACTATCTTGTTACTAGGCTTCAACAAGCCATGGGCAATCCATCTCTCCAAAGTGAAGTGCAACGGTAGCTTCGTGCTCACGGGATTCTCCAAGCTCATCACCATGACGAGAGAACACCTAGGAAGCCTCCTTGTGAGACTACCAAAAGAGGTCTCTCTCCGATTCGGGAAGAAGAAGAGAATCCATATGAAGGGCTCAAGAATTTACTTATTGACGATGCATCTCCTTCCCAAAGGAGAACTCAAGAGCCTCCACCGAAGGAATGAGAAAGAAGCGAGTCTCCCGCCACCTCGGCGGAGATGGCTCCACAAAGATGGCGAGCTAAACGCTCTCCATCACCACCAAAGCGGAGAAGACCATCGTATTCTTCTCCTCACCACAATTCGAAGAGGGATGATAAAAAGCAAGAGAAGAAAAAGGCGAGAAAGAGGACACCCTCTTCTCCATCTTCTTCATCCTCTTCCTCTTATGAAAGCTATGGTGAAGACGACGAAGATCAGGACAAGAAAAAGGCGAGAAAGAGGTCACCCTCTTCTCCACCTTCTTCAAATTCTTCATCTTCTGAAGAAAGTGATGGTGCAACTTTTGAACCATCAAAAAGAAGAGGCCATAGGAAATCCTATGCCGCATGGAAGAGGTCGTCCAAGCTGAAGAAATTCAAAGAGGGAGGGAAGAGCATCTCTTTCCTTACCTATGATGGTACCTTTGGTGCCACGCACAAAGTCTTGGCCTTTATCCAGCAATTCGATGCGGCGTTTGGAGATGAGGGCTTCACGGAATCCTCTAAGCTACGCCATGTAGCTATGCATTTTCAAAAGTCCGCCAGACAATGGTGGTCTAGCCTACGAGCCAATGGTGAAGCTCCACGAACATGGAAAGCTTTAAGAGCTTCCATGATGAAGCATTTTTTGGCCACCGATGCCAAAGACAAAGTACTCACCGAATGGCGAAGCTTAAAGCTCTCTCCCAATGAATCCATCCACAAATATGTAGACAAGTTTTGGGACCTACAACTCAAAGCCACTGTCTTCAAAAAGTTGGATTTTGGAGAGCAAAAGCAACAATTTTGTGCGGGCTTAACCGAAGAAATGGCGGAGTATGTCAACTCCCAAAGACCACGTACCATATCGGCGGTAATACACCACACTATGGTGGCCTCTCGAATCAATTTCCAAACGGGGGCAAAAAGAAATAATAAGCCCCCGGAAAACAAGGGTTCCAATGAGCCTAAGGGGAAGGAGAATGTCCAAAAGTCTCCTAAGGGCAACTCCAACAAAGCTAAAGAGAAGGGAGTTTACAAAGGTAAGAATAAACTCTCTCCTGAAGAGCTTGAGCGTTATCGTAAGGATAACCGATGTTTCAAGTGCGGCGAACAAGGGCATGCGTACCGCGCTTGTCCCCAAAAGAACAACCGCCAAGATCCTCCTAGAGCTTCCTTGGTTGAAATCCAAGAGGAGGAAATTCACCAAACTCATCACAAAGGATCTCCTCTATGCCATGCTTGGGGAAAGGTAAGAGAACATGATGCTTTTATTCTCTTTGACCCTGGTTCTACTCACAATTTTATATCTATGGAGTTAGCCACCAAGCTAGGTATACAATCCTACCAGATGGGAGATGTCCTACCCGCAGACAGTGCCTTCAAGGGGCAAGAAGCTTCAGTCACTCCCTTAATCGGGAAATTGAGGCTTCATGTCCAAGGCTATGTGGACAAAGAGGACTTCTTTATCTCTCCTCTCAAGCATGAGGATGTAATCCTAGGGGCACCATGGTTTGACCGCCTGGCTGCCGATGTTAAATTTCCTGAAAGGAGAATCTCCTTTAAGTTCAGGGAAAAAGACATGTATATAAATGCTAAGGAAATGGGTAGCACCATCCCCATTGTACATACACCATCTTTCAACAAGTCAATAAAGAGCTCTATTTCCGTGTACATGATTTTTGTTAAAGATTCTCAAAATGAACCTAATGCTTTAACAAAAGAAAATAAAAGCAACCAAAAGGAAATAGAGTTATCCAATTTTCTCAAGGGGTTTCAAGATGTTTTTATTGACGACATCCCTTGTGAGATACCTCCTAAACGAGGTAATGATGACCATGCAATTGAACTTCTTCCAGGCATTTCACCGCCTAATAAACCTCCTTATAGAGTTTCTCAAGCTCAACAATAGGAGATTATGCGGCAAGTGCATGAGTTAGTTGAGAAGGGTATGGTTAGGCCAAGCTCATCTCCATTTTGCTCACCGGTGCTATTAGTGCAAAAGAAAGACGGCACATATCGTATGTGTGTCGACTATAGAGCACTAAATAGGATCACTATCAACAATAGGTTTCCCGTTCCACGGGTAGAAGACCTATTTGATAAGCTACAAGGATCGACCTACTTCAATAGGATTGACCTAAAAAGTGTCTATCATCAAATAAGGATAGTTGATCAAGACATTGTAAAGACCGCATTTCGTACTACATTTGGTCTTTACGAATACATTGTCATGCCTTTTGGCTTGACCAATGCACCAGCCAAATTCAACCGCTTGATGGAGAAGCTGTTCAGGCCTCATCGAACCTTCACTGGAGTGTTCTTTGATGATATTATCATCTACTCTAATTCATTGGAGGAACACAAGCAACACCTCCAGGTAATATTTCAAGTTTTAAGAGAGAATAAACTTTATATTAATCGAAAGAAAAGTGAATTTTTCTTGCAAGAGATTCAGTATTTAGGTCACATTATCTCTCAAGATGGCATCCAAATGGATCCATCCAAGTTAGAGGTAATAAAAGGATAGCCTAAACCTAGGAATCTTCATGAACTAAGAAGCTTCATAGGTATGTGTGCATACTATAGACGCTTCATAGAAAAGTTCTCACAAATTACGGGACCATTACATGACCTAACAAAGAAAAGCGTTAGGTATACATGGTCTGCTAAGGAGAACAATGCTTTCGAAAAGCTTAAAGAAAAGCTTATCTCTCAACATGTGCTTACACTACCGGATCTCTCAAAACCATTTGATGTCCAATGTGATGCTTGTGGTGATTGCCTTGGAGTTGTTTTGCTCCAAGAAGGGCACGCCATAGGCTATGAGAGTCAAAGGCTCGACCCTATTGATCAAGCTCTAGGCATATACGAAAAGGAACTCCTTGCAGTTCTACATGCCTTAGACTCATGGAAGCACTATTTATTGGGGACTCCTTTCATTCTGCGAACGGATCACCAAAGTCTTAAGTACTTCATGACGCAGACCAAGCTCTCCGACAAACAAATGAGGTGGGCAAATTTCCTTTCGCAATTTCATTTTCATATTGCTCACATTGCTGGCAAGCATAATCAAGTAGCTGATGCACTCTCAAGACGGCTGAGAGTGAATGCGGTTTCCATAGCAACTCACAATGATCTATCTTCAATGATAGATGAGTATGCTATTGATCCCGATTTTAGAGATGTGATTTCAGCCCTTGCATTAGGGAAGAAAGAAGAACCATTTACTTTACAAGATGGTTATCTTCTCTATGGCAATAGACTATGCGTTACTAACTCACTACGTGAGAAAGTAATGTATGAATCTCATGCTCCACCTTATGCGGGGCATAGAGGGATTCAGTCTACCTTAAAGGGAATTGAAACATATTTCTATTGGCCTACCATGAAAGTGAACATACAAGAGTATCTTTCCAAATGTGTGGTATGCCAAAAGACAAAATTTGATAGAGGGAAGCAACTTGGATTGCTTCAACCCTTGCCAATCCCTAATTCACCATGGGAGAGCATATCCATGGATTTTATCTTTGGATTGCCTAAGTCTATCCATGGGAATACGGGAATATGGACGATAGTAGACAGGTTTAGTAAACAAGCTCATTTTATACCTGTCAAAAAGACTATCAAAGCCCATCAAATGGCAACCCTCTTTATTTCACAAATTTTCAAGTACCATAGCTTGCCCATGTCCATAGTGTCGGATAGAGATCCTAGAATGACCAGTAATTTCTGGAAGGGTCTCTTTGAGAATTTAGAAACAAGGCTAAACTTCTCTTCGGCCTATCATCCACAAAATGATGGCCAAAGTGAAATAGCTAACCTAACCATTCTCGATCTACTAAAAGCCTATGTAACGGAAGTAGATCAAAGATCCCAATGGGAGAAGTACTTACCCTTAGTGGAGTATGCTTACAATAACACTGTACATACTTCCACGGGAAAAGCACCTTTCGAGGTAATTGAGGGAAGATCAAAAAGTCCCTTGCTACTTAAGGTACATGGGAAGATCTTCGCTGCAGATGAGTATAGCCGAGACCTACAAGAATCTTTTCAAAAGATTAAGGATGCTATATCTATCTCACAGCAAAGGCAAAAGGCTACTGCTGACAAGCACAGAAGAGCCCAAGCCTTTAAAGAAAACGATTGGGTCTTGTTAAAGTTTCCCAAGGCTCGATTGAGGCACACGACGGGCAAGAATCCTACGGGCCACCAAAAGTACTATGCTAAACTAGCAAAAAGGTACTATGGTCCCTTTCATATTCTTAGGCCAATCAATGAGATGGCCTATCAACTCAAGTTGCCCAATCATTGGCTCATACACAATACTTTCCATGTGAGCCTATTAAAGCCTTACAAAGGAGAGCCACCTCAAGAACCAATTATTGAAGACCCACCGGAGATCGAGGACCAAGAGGAGGTGTTGCAGCCCGAGTCCAGTCTCCGACATGAAGACAAGGTACTAAGAGGCGGTAAGACTATCCGACGATATCTTATTAAGTTTAAGAATTATCCTTTTGAAGATGCTAGATGGATGCAAGGCATACAATTAAAGGATAACCTAAACCTTGTCAATGCTTACAATGCTTCCCAAGAGTAAGCAAATGTACAAAATGTTAAAAATGAACAAAGTTTTTGTCTTATAAGACTCTTTTTTCTTTATTTGTGCACAAAAATGAAGTAGTATGCATGCTTAGATCAAGTTTGCGGAGACGACGTCTCCCAAACACCAAGTAGAGCTTGTCACTCTACTATGGAAGACTGATAGGACTAATGTGTAGACATGCTTGCGGCAGCCTCAGGCTCTCCTAATTCTCCTAAATGATTTTCTCATATTAAACTGATCATTTAATGTGGGGAAGTGCCAGGGGAGAAAAAGCTAGAATATTGACTAAACTAGCAGACCGGCCACAGTAGGGATCCAAAGGAGGGAAAATAGGGATCCAAAGGGGAGGCCATCTGCAAAAGAGCCATGTGCAACAATGGGCTAAAAAGACCCTAAGGTTCAGCCCATTAAGACTTCCAAAATGCTAAGGTTCGAAAATTCAAAGGTTGTGTCCAAAGGTCAACCCTAGGGAAAATTGGATGCTTTGTGTGTGCCCTAAAAGTCTTTGCACATCCCTACATGGGAGGGGGCAATCCCTAAAGGTAGAGGATGAGAGAGAAAGCCACACACACACACACAGGCTCCCTTTACACAAAGGGAATGAGGGACACATGTCAGCTCCCTAGGCCACATGCCCACAAGGTGTGCCCAATTTCTATTGGATGACCCTTGAAGTGGACCAATGAGAATTAAGCTAGAGTAAATCTAGTTTAATTAATTTAAAAACATTTAATAAAAGAAACCAATGAGAATTAAGTCTCCTAGAAGACTATTGGGCAGTCTCCCAAGGGGACCAATGAGCATTCAGGAGCCCCATGGCTTGCCTGATTCCTATTGGCCAGGAGGCAAAGGGGTCCAATGAGAGTTTAGTTTAATTATTTAATTACCTAAAGCTCTCACAAAAGGGGAAAGGGGGACACATGTCAGAAGGCTATCACTTATGCTGCTTAATTGTAATTGGCTTGACTTTTGGAGGGCCAATGAGGCTTCAGCAAGAGCAATTAGCAAGAGGGCTCGCCCAAGAGAGAGAGGGGGCTGATTTTTGGAAGGCATTATCACACACAAGCTCATGTGTGAAGAAAGAGAAGACTATCTCTTCCCAAGCTTTAATGGAGAACTCATCACCTACTCCAAGCTTGTGAGATAGAAGCCTACATCAACACTCTCTTGGCATGTGGATGCAAATCCAACCAAGAGCCAAGCTTCAATGCATGCTCATCTCCTCTACCAAGCTAATTACTAAGCTAAGCTATGCTACATATGAGTGATTATGTGAGGAGATGTACATCTTTCTCGTAAGATACTCCTTCTTCCTCTCAATCTACTCTCATACCCTGCTAGCTCTCACCATCTTCGAAGGTGTGTGAGGTCTTGGGTCTGAGAACGGGGATAATTCAAGTTGTGTTTGTTTAGTGTTTTGCTTAGTGCATGAAGTTTCCATCTTCATTGCACTAGCTAGTCTTGAAGGAACACAAAGAATTGTATTGTACAATGTCTCTCTTGATGGGATAAACCATAATACAAAGCCTTTTGGAGGGGGGGCCGGCTCCATGCAAATCCGGTCCTCAACTGTTGTCAATAGCTTAATTTCTCTCTCTTTTGAAAGTATTGTCGATGCTATCTAACTAGGTGTTATGCTTTTTGCTGCTCTCTCCACCCAAGCACTCTTGCAATTCTCATTAGGAATCTATTCTAATGAAATGCCCACTTTGTTCATGCTAATTTTCCGCTACACATAAGTTAGTAGGCCATTAAATGTTACAAAGTGGAGTCTTTTAGCAAGCTAGCCCCTTTGTAACTTTTTCGTGAAAGATGGTCATGGTGATGGTAGTGCAAGCGATTGTACATGCTTTTTGAAGTGCAATCAAGCCATCGTTGCCTCCTCTTCCTGTCGTTTCCCCTTCCCCCCTTCTCTTTCTCCTGTTTTCATGTTTCTCCTCGGTGCCGGCTGTGTGGAAGTGTGTGCCCCCCCAGACCGACGATGATTTGTGTGAGAGAGTGAGATTGAGTGGTTGTGAGTGTGTGTAAGGGTGGAGGCAGGCCGTGGTAGCAGGTGTGCGTTGTGTGGTGGATTTGTAGAGTGTGTGAGCAATGAAAATTGAGAAGGCGGTGGTCTCTTAGTGTAAAGTGTTTCTTTGAAGGTGTTTTCTGAGAGGATAGGGGTGTTGTGGATACCCTGAGCTATAGAGAGGCCCTTGTGTTTGTGCCAGGCGTGTTCCCCCATTTCCCCTCTCCAACGTCGTCATCCCTAACATGATTCTTAGTATGCATACTACTTAAATTTGTGCACAATAAAGAGATAATTAGTCTTATAAGACAAAAACATTAATCATTTAAAAGAAACATGTACATTTTCTTACTCTAATGTAGCATTGCAAGCGTTGACAAGGTTCATACTATCCTTAAGTTGGATTCCTTGCATCCATCTAGCATCTTCAAAAGGATAATTTTTGAACTTAATAAGATACCGTCGATAATCTTACCATGTCGTAGTACCTTGTCTTCATGCCAAAGGATAGCTTCGGGTTGTAGCACCTCTTCTTGGTCTTTGATTTCGGGAGGGTCTTCAATAATTGGTTCATTTGTGTTAGTGCCTGATTTATCAGGGCTTTCAGGGCAGTCAAGCTATTACTTTTTGAACTGTAACTAAAACCTTTATCTTTGAACCTTAGGGATAAGTGAACATGGGTATTTTATATTTTGGGAAAGTTAGTTGTGTGTCTCATGAATTCTCAGGACGCGAAGCAGTTATGTCTATGCCTGTTGATGCAGTTGGCTCTCTCCTGCATTAGTTCTGTGTTTTCTGTTGTATTATTGAATAATGATGATGAATGGCACACTATTTTCCCTCTATCTATGATGTTATGTACCTGTTTCCTTTGCAGTATGGTGTTTGAAGTATGCAGTTTCTTGCTTCCTGTTTGATATGAATTGTATGTTTACTGCATTGGTTATTTGTTATGGCAATGTGTGCCTAACATTTGGCGATCCTGCAATTGGTTCGAATTTCGCCTAAAACCATATGGGTGCTAAGGAATGAATCACAGCGGCGACATGTTCCCTGATAGTGACCATTTGCGGGATTTTGCGAACTAGAAAACACCGGGGGAAGAGTCTGAGGAGTATGCATCACAATTCTTGAAAGAATTCTACCCACAACTGCCCAGCGAAGTCAGAATTCTCATTCTCGAAAAGGTAGTTACAAAACTGTTACCCTTTGGAGCCTGTAATTTACCTTCAAACTACAATGTGCATAATGAAAGAATGCTAGTACAGTATTCTAGACAAGGGAGAAGCAGCA
The DNA here is from genome assembly GCF_014529385.1 of Adiantum capillus-veneris. Classification (NCBI taxonomy): domain Eukaryota; kingdom Viridiplantae; phylum Streptophyta; class Polypodiopsida; order Polypodiales; family Pteridaceae; genus Adiantum; species Adiantum capillus-veneris. The sequence continues at coordinate 27,779,816 of NC_140931.1, read as the reverse complement.
ATGCATGAGTGAATCAGGGCAGGGATCCAATGTTCCACAACATTCATATGGAACAAGGTTTAGACTTAGAAGGGAATTATCTACAAGGGGGAGACAAGGAGATGAGTTAGATGGTGATGATCAACAAGAACCAGTAGGAGAACTTGCTGCAGGGGCAGATATTGTTGGGGAGGGGATTGAACTGCATGAACCTGAAGACAGGGTGCAGGAAACCCCATCTACAAACCAAGAAGGCCAACAAACCACTCCACCCACAGCAAAACCACTATTGGGACAGTTGGTTAATGCATTACTAACTCAAATAGGATTTAAATTGAAGAAAGTGAAGGCTAAGGGAGTGGCAGGGGTGTCTGCCATAAAAGTTCCTGATTGTGTTATTCAAGAGCCAAAAGTTAGCAAAGTTAGTTTTGCTAATGTATCTTTGGATGAAGTCCAAAATGAAATTGGAATAATGAAGGAGTATGTGGAGCAACAGATAATGGATAGCACATTGGTCAAGAGGGAAAACAATAAATTGCATTCAGAATTAGAGCAGTTAAAGATTGAAGTGGAGGAGAGTAAGAAAAGTACTACTCAGGAGGAATTACTGTTGGAGCAAGTACAACAGTTAACTGAAGGTAAGGAAGCTTTACAAAAGGAGTTGAATGTTTATAAGCAGATTGTGGAATCAAGGGAGAAGACTTCAGCTAGATTGGCTGAATGGAAAGAAGAATGGTTTTCAGTTTTGCAGGATCAAATGACAGAGATGAATACCTTGAATGCTACCTTGGAAAGTAGCAACAGGGTTTTACTGAACAGAGTCACAGCCTGTAAAAGAGTGGAGGAAAGAATTAGGGAGATGTCTGATGAAGAGCTGGATGTGGATGGCTGGTATTTGGCATCAGTGGATGTCAATCAAATGCAGGTAGAAATGAGAGATTACATGAAGGGGATATGGGAGCATATTAAAGTAAAAATGTATGATGTTGTCAACAAGCCCTACCAAGTGTTTGCAGAAGAGGAAATGAAGGAGGAGAATGTGTTAATGGAGAAGCAGAATTCTGAGCTCAAACAACAGTGTACTGACCTGACACAGTAGTTGGAGACTTTGAAGGCAAAGTTGTAGCAGCAAGGAGCAAATCAACCTGACCAGGTGATTAGAACTAAAGATTCTGACATGTTTGCAGGGATTAAGGATGCAGCTACCATTCAGGAGCATGTTCCTGAAGATTCAGGGGGGAGCAGTAATTGCAGGAAAAGATAAAGTTGTTGAAGTGAAGGATCTGGAGGTTGCTGGAGAGGAACATAGCTTAAAGGATTCAGTTCAGAACATTGTGGCTAAGATACTTTCTCAGGAGACAGAGAGTGCTAAGGAAGCAGTTATAGTTCAAGTGGAGGAAGATTTTGAAGAGCCTGACAAAGAAGCTGTGACTGCAACAACAGTTTTACAAGGAATTGAAGCTAAAGATAACCTGGAGGAGGATTTGACTAATCAAGGGATGGGTTCTCACAAGGTTTAAGAAACCTTGCCCACCAGGTCTGCCAGGTGTTAGTGCCTGATTTATCAGGGCAGTCAGGCTATTACTTTTTGAACTGTAACTAAAACCTTTATCTTTGAACCTTAGGGATAAGTGAACATGGGTATTTTATATTTTGGGAAAGTTAGTTGTGTGTCTCGTGAATTCTCAGGACGAGAAGCAGTTATGTCTATGCCTGTTGATGCAGTTGGCTCTCTCCTGCATTAGTTCTGTGTTTTCTGTTGTATTACTGAATAATGATGATGAATGGCACACTATTTTCCCTCTATCTATGATGTTATGTACATGTTTCCTTTGCATTATGGTGTTTGAAGTATGCAGTTTCCTGCTTCCTGTTTGATATGAATTGTATGTTTACTGCATTGGTTATTTGTTATGGCAATGTGTGCCTAACAATTTGGAGGCTCTCCTTTGTAGGGCTTAAGTAGGCTCACATGAAAAGCATTTTGTATGAGCCTATGGTTAGGCAACTTGAGTTGATAAGCCACCTCATTGATTGGCTTCAAAATTTGAAAAGGACCATAGTATCTTTTTGCTAGTTTAGCATAATACTTTTGATGGCCCATAGGATTTTTGCCCATTGTTTGCCTCAATAGAGCCTTAGGAAACTTAAGTAAGACCCAATTATTTTCTTTGAACATTAAGGCCCTTCTGTGCTTGTCAGCAGCAACTTTTTGCCTTAGTTGGGAGATGGACATAGACTCCTTAATCTTTTGAAAAGATGCTTGTAGTTCATGGCTATACTCATCAGCAGCGAAGATCTTCCCATGTACTTTAAGTAGCAACCAAGGGACTTTTAGGTCTTCCCTCTATGATTTCAAAAGGTGCTTTTCCCATAGAAGTATGATAGTATTATTATATGCATACTCTATAAGAGGTAAGTACTTTTCCCATTGTGAGCGCTGATCTACTTCTATAACATAGGTATTTAGTAGATCAACAATCATAAGATTGGCTATCTCACTTTGGCCATCCGTTTGTGGGTGACAGGCCAAAGAGAAATTCAATCTTGTACCTAGATTTTCAAAGAGACCTTTCCAAAAATTATCGGTCATTCTAGGATCTCTACCCGACACAATAGATGTTGGCAACCCATGGCGTTTGAAATTCTGGGATATGAAGAGAGCTACCATTTGGTGTGCCTTAATTGTCTTCTTGATAGGGATAAAGTATGCTTGCTTGCTAAACCTGTCGATTATTGTCCATATTCCCATGGATAGACTTGGGTAATCCAAAGATAAAATCCATGGATATACTCTGCCATGGTGAATTAGGGATTGGAAATGGCTGGGGCAATCCAGGTTGCTTTCCGCTATCATACTTGGTCTTTTGGCATACCACACATTTTGAAATATACTCTTGTATGTCCACTTTCATGGTAGGCCAAGAAAAAGTACGTCTCTACTCTTCGAAGAGTAGGTTGAATGCCTCTATGTCCCGCATAGGGAAGAGATTCATACATGACTTTCTCACAAAGGGAGTGGGTAACACATAGCCTATTGCCATGGAGAAGATAACCATCTTGCAAGGTGAATGGTTCCTCTTTCTTCCCCAAAGCAAGGGTTGACATTATGTCTTTAAAGTTAGATCATTGTGAGTCGCTATTGACACAGCATTAACTTTCGATCATCGTGAAAGTGCATCAGCCACTTGATTGTGCTTACCAGCAATGTGAGCAATGTGGAAATTAAATTACAAAAGAAAAATTGCCCACCTCATTTGTTTGTTGGAAAGCTTTGTTTGCGTCATGAGGTACTTGACACTTTGATGGTATGTTCGTAAAATGAATGGAGTCTCCAATAGATAGTGTTTCCATGTGTCTAGGACATGTAGAATAGCTAATAGCTCTTTCTCATAAATGCCTAAGACCCATTCATCCGTATTGAGCCATCAGCTCTCATATGCTATGGCATGCCCTTCTTGAAGCAAGACTGCTCCAAGGCAATCACCACAAGCATCTCATTAGACCTCAAAGAGATCTGGAAGCATCATGATTGGTTGGGAGGTAAGCTTCTCTTTGAGCTTGTCAAAAGCACTTTGCTCCTTATCAGTCCATGAATACCATTTTCTTTGTTAAGTCATGTAATGGTCCTGCTATTTGAGAGAATTTTGCTATGAAGCGTCTATAGTATGCACACATACCACTAAAGCTTCTTAGCTCATGTAGATTCCTTGAATTATGGCATGCTTTTATTACCTCCAACTTTGATGGATCCGTACGGACACCATCTTGATAGATAGTATGACCTAAGTATTGAATCTCTTGAAGGAAAAATTTTCTTTGCTTTTGATTGAGAAAGAACTTATTCTCCCTTAATGCTTGAAAAATCACTTGGAGATGTTCCTTGTGTTCCTCCAAGGAATTGGAGTAGATGATGATATCATCAAAGAACACTCTAGTGAATTTGTGGTAGGGTCTAAAAATTTTCTCCATTAATCGATTGAATGTAGCTGGTGCATTAGTCAAGCCAAAAGGCATGACTAGATATTCATAAAGGCCAAACGTTGTACGAAACATAGTCTTTAGAATATCTTCATTCACTATCCTTATTTGATGGTAGCCACTTTTAAGGTCAATCCTACTGATGTAGGTAGATCCTTGTAGCTTATCAAACAGATCTTCTACCCGAGGTATGGGAAATCTGTTTTTGATAGTGATATGGTTTAGTATGTGATAGTCCACACACATGCGATATGTACCATATTTCTTTTGCACTAAAAGGACTAGAGAACAAAAGGGAGAGGAGCTAGGCCTCACCATACCTTTGTCTACCAATTTTTGTACTTGCCTCATGATCTCCTCTTGTTGAGCTTGGGAAACTCGATAAGGAGGTTTGTTAGGCGGTGAGCTTCCTGATAGGAGCTCAATTTGATGGTCATCATCCTTTCGTTTTGGAGGTAAGTCCATAGGGATATCATCGATGAACACATCTTGGAATCCTTTTAGAAAGTTAGACAATTCTAACTCTTCTTGATTCCTACAATTCACCTTTGATGAAACATTAAGACCTTTTAGGGACTCTTTGACAAAAATCATGTACGCAACAACTGAGCTCTTTATTCATTTATCAAGGGCAAGAGGATTTACAAGTGGTATAGTACGAACAGACTCATTAGCATCTATATACATATTCTTTCCCCTGTAGGTGAAGTAGATTCTCCTTTCAGGGAACTTCATGTTGGCAACCATGCGGTTGAAACATGGTGCCCCTAGGATAGCATCCTTATGTTGGAGAGGAGAGATAAATAAGTCTTCTTTGTTGACATAGCTTTGGACATGAAGCCTCAACTTCCCAATCAAGGAAGTAACGGAGGCTTGGTGTCCCTTGAAAGCGGCATCGGTAATTACAGCATCTCCCATCTCAAAAGCTTGAATGCCCAATTTGGTGGCCAACTCCATTGATATGAAGTTGTGAGTAGAATCAGGGTCAAACAAGATGAAGGCATCATGCTCCCTTACCTTTCCCCAAGCATAGGAGAGAGGTGATCCTTTGCAATGAGCATTCTCTTTTGGAGCTTTGATAGTGGAAGCTCTAGGAGTCTCATTGCGAGCATTTCTTTTGGGACAAGAACGATAACCATGTCCTTGATCCCCACACTTAAAACATTTTGTGATCCTTGCAAAAAGTTTAAATCTCTTCAGGAGAGAGTTTATTTTTACCTTTGTAAACTCCTTTCTCCTTGGACCGATTGTTGTTGTTGTTGTTGTTGTTGGAATGGCCTTGGGAAGAATTTTTGGGCATTAAGTTTTTCCTTTGCATCACTTTTGTCTTTATTTTCCATGGGCTTGACATTCTGTCTAGCCCCTTGTTAGAAATTGACAAGTGAAGCAACCGTGGTATGGTGGATTACTTTGCTGATAGAACCAAGCTGTTGAGAGTAGACATACTCGGCCATCTCTTCAGGTAATCTCGCACAGAATTGTTGCTTTTGCTCAGTAAAATCTATCTTTTGAAAGATAGTAGCCTTGAGATGTAAATCCCAAAACTTATCCATATATTTGTGGATAGACTCATGAGAGAGAAGGCTCAAACTCCACCATTCGATGACCGCTTTGTCCTTTGCATCGCTTGCAAGGAATTGCTTCATGAAGGGAAATCGTAGAGTTTTCCATGTCTTTGGGGCTTCACCATTGCCACGAAGGCTAGCCCACCATTGACGAGTTGATTTTTGGAAGTGCATAGCTACATGGCGTAGCTTGGAGGACTCTGTGAAGACATCTCTCCAAAGGCCGCATCAAATTGTTGGATGCAAGCCAATACTTTGTCCGTAGCACCAAAGGTGCCATCATAGGTGAGAAAAGAGATACTCTTTCCTCCCTCTTTGAACTTCTTTAGCTTTTGTGACCTTCGCCATGCAGGGTAAGATTTGCAATGTCCTCCCCTCTTGTATTCTCTAGGAGAATAGCTATAGCTTTCATTGATAGAGGAGGAAGGTGAAGAAGAAGGAGAAGAGGGTGACTGTTTTCTTGCCCTTTTCTTCCTTTGTTTCTTCTCTTCCCTTTTGGAGTGACAAGAAGAAGGACTATGGGTTAACCGTTTCCTCTTGGGAGGAGTTGGAGATCGTTTAGTCCACCTTCTTCATGGAGCCACATCTCTGGCAGAATTTAGTGATTCAATACTTTCTTGATCTTTGGATTCCTCCTCTCATATGGGAGAGAGTCTTCTTTTGGGGGTCTCATCAAGAGCCCTCCTAAGCTCTCTCTCCTCTTGGAGAGGAAAGGAAATCCCATAAGCACAAAGTTGTTGAGTAAGTTTGGCTTGCATAGCGGGGTTGCCCATAGCTTGTTGCAACCTAGTGACAAGATAATTAGCAAACATGGGGGCATCATCATTAGCACCTTCATGTGCAAAATCAAAGTTATTAATGTTCATTCTACTCTCTTGGTTATTGTCAGCCATGTTAATCAAACTTATGTGTTCACTTAGGGTATGCTTTGGCAATTCAAAACCTTAGTTGCTACTCCTCTTAGCCTTTGAAAATAGGCACTTAAGTATCTACACCCACGGCTCGAATTGGCTAATTATAGAGAGTAGTGGAGTGAGTCTAACATAGTGAAGTTTTCGAGGGATAGCTCCTTTTGGACTTCTTATGGCTCAATAAGGGTAAAGTCGTAGGCAAGTCTAAAAAGACTCCATTACTAAGACCAACGCTCCCGAGGTGTGCACCATATCTCACATAGTGGGCTCTACAAAACCGATAATAGATCCCAGTCCCACTTACCCTAATATAATTAACAAAATCAACCATTCATAGGCTACTTAAGGACCTCTCTTCTTAAGCAAAAAAAGAGAAACCAAATGCTCTGATACCAATGTAATGAAAATGGCCTATGAACTTTGAGGGTAGCAAAATTAGGAATTTAGATGAAGCACTTTTGTGAGATTACTTTGTGAGCATAGCGGGTGAACTTAATTGATGGTAGCAACATAAACATGGTACTTAGTTAACGTGGCATGAACAATACTTTTGCAAGAGAGAGAGCTTAGAGAACATGACAACAGTTGAGGACCGGATTCATACAGAGCCGGTCCCCCCTCCAATAGGCATTTGTATTATAGTTTCTCCCATCAAGAGAGACTTGGTACAATACAATCATTGTGTTCCTTGTGACCTAGGTGATGCAATGAAAATGGAAAGCTTCATGCATCACAAGCATAACATAAACTTTGTAGAAAGCATTAACTATCCCAAGCCTCAGTCCCAAGGCCTCAAACACATTCGAAGGTGGAGAGAGCTAGCGGGGAATGAGGATAGGGAAGAGGAAGAAGAAACATTCCATAGGAGAAAGAAATAGTTCCTCACTTATCATCACTCTTCTTGCTAGCATACATAATAGCATAGTAATGAAGATGGAGAAGATGGAAAGCTTAAGCATTGAAGCATGGCTCTTGGTTGGATTTGCATTCCATAGCCAAGAGTGTTGGTGTAGGCTCTCACTTCTCACAAGCTTGGAGGAGGAGGTGGAATTCCTCAACTTTCAACAAGTGAGAATGATTCACAAAATGAGTGTGTGTGTGTGTGGTGTATACCCCCCCCCCCCCCCCCCCCCCTTGCTTTCTTGGGGCGAGTTCTAGCCTTTCCACATGCTTCAAGCTCATTGGAACCCTCTCCCCCTATCCAATCACATGCAGCATGCATTCAAGTACATGGGTAGTCTTTGGACAAGTTTCCTCCTTACCCTTTAGAGAGAGAGAGAGCTTAAAAATATCTAGATATTTTTTGGATAGAACTAGAAGCTCATTGGAATCCTCTTTAGCCCAAGCAAGAAGCATTCAAGCACACCATGTGGCTAAGCATAGGGAGAGTCTGACATGTGTCCCATGTGCCCCTTGAGAAAAGGGGTGCCCTTTGGGTGAGTGGGAGGTTAAGTCAAAGATTCCCCTAACTTTGGGACTTTTCCCCTCCTTTGTAGGGTCTCTTTTTGACTCAAGCACCTTACCCCCCATGCATGGGAAGCTTCTCAAGCACCTTCCTCATTAAGTAGGACAAGCACCTCAAGAACCTTAGCCATCAAGCACGACAAGCACCTCAAGCACCTTAGTCATCAAGCACGACAAGTACCTTGAGCACCTTAGGTCGGGTTCCCACCTCAAGCACAACACTAGTGTTCCTAAGGTCAAAGGACTTTTAACACTAACTATTGGAGGTCTTTAATGAAGCTAACCCTAAGGTTTCTAAGCTCCATTAGTTAACCTTGCTCTTTGACAGACCATCTCTCATTTGGACCCCTTTACCATTGGCCCTATGTTGAGATAGATTCGTAAGCACATGTCTATATTCTAATCCTTGTTCCCGTTTATTATCCCACATTAAATGATCAGTTTAATATGAGAAAAATATTTGAGTTGGTTAGATATTAAATTTTATGACACTCCATATATCATATTTGTGAATAATCCAACTCCATGCATATTTTTAAACCCTCAAGAATCTATTAGGTCATGCTCTAATGCGAGGGGCTCACTCTTGAATGATTATGCAAATTCAATAAAAGAGGGGCCACTAAAGACATTTGTAAGAGCAAAAACAGGTATTTTGGTGGGATTTTTGGCATCCACCCCCACTCAAAATTTGAGAAAATGATCAAAATCAAAAATTTAGCTCACAAAATGAATAATCACCTCAAAATGTTTCATAATTTTTGGAGCTACCACCAATGAGATATGATGTTTTTGGTGGACCCCAATCTACCCACTTTTGCTCACAAGAAACCCTAGTCTTCTCACACTTCCCTGCACACACACACACACACACACACACACACACACACACACTCATTCCTCTCTATCCCTCTCTCAAACCTACACCTTCCATGGTTTCTCTCACCCTTTTTACCATTAACCTCCCCTCTCACCTCCATTAGCTCTCATATAAACTCTACATGTACATACACCATCTCTATGCCTCTCTCTATTACCTCTAAATTACAATTCCTTTTACCTCTTCTCTATATACATAAAACTCAGCATGTAAAACAATGCTTAATTTCTTGAAACTTAGGGATTCTCATCACCCAATATCGTCATTCATCATGGTGTTCAACCTTTACGGCAGTGACGTACGAAGAGAACCTACACAAGTAATTTTAAAACTTCTTCAAAGCTTCACCATCACAAGGATTTCTTCATTTCATGCACCCATCTTCCTTCAAACGACGTACGAGTCATTTTGAAGAACCTACACAAGTAATTTCAAAACTTCTTCAAAACTTCACCATCACAAGGATTTCTTCATTTCATGCACCCATCTTCCTTCAACCATCCACCTTGGTCTACCCATTGTAAATATATCATGTATTGGAATTAACATTAACTTGAGAGTAGCGAAAATTAGATAGAGTACTTTTGTGAAATTACTTTGTGAGCATAGTGGGTGAACATAATTGATGGTAGCAACCTAAACATAGCCTTTAGTTAACTTGTCATGAACAATAATTTTGCAAGAGAGAGAGTTTAGAGAACATGACAACAGTTGAGGATCAGATTTATGTGTAGCCGGTTCCCCCTCCGGTATTATGGTTTCTCCCATCAAGAGAGACTTGTTACAATACAATCTTTGTGTTCCTTGTGACCTAGGTGATGCAATGAATATGGAAAGCTTCATGCATCACGACCATAACATAAACTTTGTGGAAAGCGTTAGCTATCCCAAGCCTCAGTCCCAAGACCTCAAACACCTTCGAAGGTGGAGAGAGCTAGCAGGGAATGAGGGTAGGGAAGAGGAAGAAGAAACATTTCATAGGAGAAAGAATTAGTTCCTCACTTATCATCACTCTTCTTGCTAGCATACATAATAGCATAGTAATGAAGATGGAGAAGATGACAAGCTTAAGAATTGAAGCATGGCTCTTGGTTGGATTTGCATTCCATAGCCAAGAGTGTTAGTGTAGGCTCTCAACCTCTCTACTTGCTTGGATAAGGAGAGGAAGCTCTTGCACGTTTTACTTCACACAATGAGAGAGTATGTGATTATGTGGGGAGAGTATAACCCTCAAGCAGGCCCCCTACTTGCTTTGTTCAACCCCCCCTGGTAGCTCATGCTTGAAGCTCATTGGACCCCTCCAGGCCTAGCCAATCACAAGCAAGAGTCATACCAAGCAACAAGGGTAGCCTTGGGACAAGTGTCCCCCTTTCCCCTTTGAGAGAGAGGGTTTGATAAATGCTGAAACAATTAATTAAATCCACTAAATTATCATTGGACCCCTTGGAAGGCCAACCAATAGGCTTAAGGCACACCATGAGGGTAACTTAGCTAGGGGCTTGACATGTGTGCTACTTGCCTCTTGGGCGAGGGGTGCCCTTTGGGAGAGAGAGTGATCAAGAAATCACCCCCCCTTCTTGCATGGCTCCTCCCCTCCTTGTAGGGATATAATTTGACTTTTCTACCACCTCAAGCCCCTCAAACTTGGGCCTAGTTCTCACCACAAGCTTGGCCCTTAAGCCCCTCAAGCTTCGGCTGGGTTCTCACCTCAAGTACAGCCCTAACATCTCAAGCATGACAAGCACCTCAAGCATCTCAATCACCATGCACTTCAAGCATCTCAAGAACCTCATTCCTCAGGCATATCAAGCACCTCAAGCTTGGGCCAAGTTCCCACCACAAGCATAGCCCTAGCTTACCTAAGGTCAAAGGACTTCTAACACAAACTATTGGAGGTCTTAAATGAAGCTAACCCTAAGGTCTTTATGCTCCATTGTTTAGCCTTGCTCTTTGATGGACCATCTCTCATTTGGGCCCCTTTACCATTGGCGTCGTGTTGAAATAGATCTATAAGCACATGTCTATATCCTAATCCTTGTTCTCGTCTATTCTCCCACATTAAATGATCAGTTTAATATAGAAAATCATTTGGGTTGGTTAGATATTAGATTTTATGATATTACCTCTCTCTTGAACTCATAGTCGTCCTTGACTATGAGGTAGAAGAGATAAAGTCTTAGTCATTAGTCAATCTTACTTAGCGGGTAGAGGATCCCTTTTTACCCTACGATATCTTTCCAAGATGGATAATCCATTTGGTGCTTGGGAGACAAAGTTGTTGCAAGCATGTCTGCTCTTTAGTCCATTTCATTTTGCCAAGTAGAGTGCCAAATTCTACTTGGTGTTTGAGAGACGTCGTCATCACAAACATGATTCTAAGCATGCATAGTATTTAAATTTGTGCACAAAAAAGAGAACTAGTCTTATAAGACAAAAACATTGGTGATTTAAAAGAAATTTGTACATGTGCTTACTCTAATGTAGCATAGTACGCATTGACAAGGTTCATACTATCCTTAAGTTGTATTCCTTGCATCCATCTACATCTTCAAAAGGATAATTTTTGAACCTAGTAAGATACCGTCGGATAATCTTACCATGTCGTAGTACCTTGTCTTCATGCGGAAGAATAGCTTCGGATTGTAGCACCTCTTCTTGGTCTTCAACTTTGGGAGAATCTTCAATAATTGGTTCACTTGGTGGCTCTCCTTTGTAGGTCTTGAGTAGGATCACATGAAAAACATTTTGTATGAGCCAATGGTTGGGCAATTTGAGTTGGTAAGTTGTCTCATTGATAGGATTTAAGATTTGGAAAGGACCATAGCATCTTTTTGCTAACTTGTTATCATTGATGGTTTCTAATTTGCATTGCTTTCTCCCAAAGCCTTTGCCTTTTTGTTTGCTTTGGTTTTTCTTCTTCAGCTCTTTCTGAAGTGCTTTTTCTTCGCCTGGTGTTTTCTCAACCTCTTTCATGTCCTCCATCATCTTAAAAGAAGGTTTTGCTTTGTCCTCATTTTGAGAAATTGTCCTTTGCTTGTACAACAACACACCACAGAGGATGAACTCACATATCATGTTAGCAATACTCTGACCTAGCAACCCAATTTTGCACATTTTGAGCTACTTTTGTAATTTCTATCACTTTTTATATAGAAATACTACCATTTTGAAATATATAAATTTGATTATGATTTTGAGAATGTAAAGTCGATAGTCAGGGCCAAGATCTTGGAGATTGTATTTATTCCAGATCATCACCAGTCCCTGCTTACCCAAAATTGAGCCAGATTCACATGTCAAAACCTTATGGATAAGGTATAAAAGCCAATTTTTATAAAACATTTATAAATTATTTTTGGATAATAAGCACACGTCATGATTATAGAGCACTTTGTACTCTCCTTCTTCTTTTAAAGCCCATAACTCTCTTGTGAATGGTCTATTTGGAGTGCCGTCTAAACCATTGCGTTCGTAGGTGAAAGCTCTATGCAACATTGTAAGTTTCTCGTGATAAATCTATGGTTTAATTTGTAGCTAATACTCTTCTAAATATGCATGCACATTACGTGTTATGGGCCCTACTGTTTAGCAAAGCTAGATTTAAATGGCATGCAGCTTCATGAGATTGGTTTCTAATGAAGCATCTTGCACTTTATGTACATTATCTCTATGAGGTTAATTGTGGGTCTCTCAATCATCATAAAAGGTCATGGCTTGGTTTGTGTGCTTGTTGATAAGGTGACTAAACTTTGTAAAGTTTCTATAGTCCACTATACAATCTCTCAAGTTAACCAAGTTGGTCATTCATAAATTTGTTGACTATTAGTGAGAATGCAAGTCATCCAAAGGCAGATAGGCAGTTTACAAGTGTTAATCTTGTGCTCAAAGATATGCTAAGAACGTACATTAGCACAAAGTAATCCAATTGAAAAGGTTATTTCTTTAGTTGGGAATTTTCTTACCATGAGGCAAATCATGTTATGACTAGGTTTAGTTCCTTCATGTTTTGTTTAAGTTCTCAACTTCAATCACTAGGTATATTGGGGTTGTTTACTGAGATGAGTAATAATAACAAGTCAAGGACTTAATCTTTGCCGATAAGTTACGTCATCATGTCACTTTCATGGAAAGTTGAGAAGAGGTATTTTTTTAGACACCTCTTAGTTTTGGTAACTAGTTTAAAGTACTCAAGTGGTCTATAAATTGAGTCTACACACTATTTTGGATATAAGCCGGTTATACAAACAGTTGCAAAGGGACAACAATGTGGAAAATCAAGATGTTTTTCTTAGTTGCATTGAACCCCCTACTAAGCTATGTATCGGTCAGATGGATCGCTGGATCCGTGAGGGATGCCACTATGGAAAACATTAGTGTTCTTACAAAGATATTAACTTTTCTATTTTTGAGGACAAAAACACTTCTCTAAGGGGCGAGCAATGTCACACCTACGGGTAAGATAGGCTAGGCCAAGGGATAGGATACACATGTGGTACAAGGGGCCTATATTTAGCAAGCCAAGTGCCCATATAAGGCATGGTTGAGTGGAGATGTGCATGTGCCACTCCCTAGTCTCTTAGACTAATGTGTCGATTCCCACAATCTTTAAGGAGCAATTGACCAAGGGCTTAGCAAGGCTTGTATGTTGATTGGGTTTATTAAAAAGATTTACACAAGACTACACACATGGTGCTATAAACATAGAAATTGTAAAATCAGTGACTTCAATACCAAAATTTGGAGTCCATCTAAGAATGAGAAACCTGTGGAGTCTTGAAGGGTTGCAACAAGTGAGCCATCAAGGAATAAGACGGAGTTACGAGCTCTGGGAGTGGGATTGGGTAAGAAGTGTATCTTGATGTATATTGGTTTTTTTATCTTTATCATACAAACTATCATTGATAGAGACATCGATGCTATGCTCCGCAAGTCTCAACCTGGAAACTTTAGCAGAGAAGACAAAGATGTAGGCAAAGTTCTTGAAGATTGGATTGAGTGTATGGATGACTATTTTGATTTAACTCGTTCATCTACAAAGAAAAAAGCTATCATTGCTAAGTTCAAATTAAAAAAGACAGCCAAGCATTGGTGGAGAGACCATTGTACTAAAACAAATGTCAACCCTAATGCAAAAACTTGGGATTATCTCACGACTCAACTCAAGAAGAACTATCAAAACAAAATATATCATTCGGACCGCATTAATGAGTTTCTTGATTATACTCAAGGAACCAAAAATATGAAGTCATATTATCAACATTTCTTGACCCTTGTCAAGTATGCTCCAACAGGGATGACTCAAGAAGTCAAAATAGTGTGATTCGTGTCAGGGTTACATAATCCTATGAAGACCAGACTTCATATCTTACGGCTTACAAACTTTACGGATGTCCTTGATTTGGGGAAACCTATTGAGCTAGAGTTATCAAATAGTTGGAAGAGAAAGCCAGAACCTAATTCTGTTTGTGAAATCAAAAGACCTCGTCCTAAGGAGGAACAAAGGTTCAAGAACTCACAGCGAAGAAGAGAAAACTTATTGCGTACGAAGGCAAGACGAGGTGGAGTTAGCTACAGGTAGGAAGGTTAAGTCTTCTACTTCAGTTGGTAAATTGAATTTTTTTTTGGATGGTCACAATACCTCAACACACTTTAGAGTCTTCCCCCCATAGGAGTCTATGTTGGAATTCTAGGAATGGATTGGCTTAAGGCCAATGACACTCACATACATTGTAAAAATGCTTCATTGAATTTTGTAAATGACCAAAAATCCAGAGTTACAGCTACCAAGAAATGAGAGAAATGTTAGCGGGTCGCCGCGAGCGGATGTCTGTAGCATAGCTCTTTTGTACTAACATAATGTCAATATGCAAGGAAGCGACTCAGGATGGGGCATGGAGACTTAATGAGAGTGTCAATCTCATTAAAGTGAACTAAGAGGGCTACTCAATCTACTACAAAAGCAAATCAACCACTTCCTAGTCAGAGAATCGGTATGCATGCAATCTCACTGCTCTAGGTCATCACTCCTTTTTGGCATCCAAATGAATTCAGAATGCAATGAAACTTAAGGAGAGGTATCACAACATGTAAGGGCTTAATCCTACTAAGTTCTGTCACCATCTGGGAAGGTACATAAATCACGATCCATCACAAAAATTGTGCAGAAAACTGAAACAGAAGTACTTGGAAATGTCCTCCTTAAGCATAGAAACACCTTTCCATGGTCAAAACATCAAAAAACAACCATTTTAACCTTCAAATCAATGCATTTAGCTCACAAAAAAGCGTCGCAAACCACATCAGAATTGAAAATAATTACACTTAGATTGTAGAGCAAGAGACAAGGAATGCAATGTGCTATTCGGAAGTGAATTCTGATTACCAGTCCAAGAGAAAAGAGGATTACAATTTGTAGCCGTAAGAGGCTCCCACAATGCACGTTTTTTGAATCGTCAAGCTAATGATAATTCTCCTCTCCCAACTAAAGGTTTTGACTTTTAAAAGTTAAGGGAGCTTTTCCACGACCATTCGGCCTCTTACAAGGGTGTAGACTCAGAGAGGTAGAGAGGGTATTGCCTAATTACATCAAGATTACAAATCATCATAGGTTGAATTACATGGCTTTCTTTGAAAAAATTGAGTAGTGTTTACAGGGTTTGGTGTGCATACACCTATATCCACTGTATCCACAAACATTCCCCCCTTCCTATTCATTACACGTCCTCTTGTAAGCCATCTCTGAGCGAGCCTACTGCCTTCTCTCGAGCGTTGCAATGAGATTTCATAATTTCTGAGCTCTTGCTTCAATCTCGACTTTGGTGGCTAGCTCTTTGAAGGGATTATTACTGAGGGTACTTTGATAGGCGATGTGGTGGGTTGGTAGATCTTTTGTCATTGGATTGAATATGGAAGAGTCCACTTCAAAGAAGCCTGTCCTAAAAGCCTCTTCGAAGGTCTGCATGTAATGAGAGGGCAGAAACATGACTCTTACATATAATCCCATGATGACATTCCTGCTTGGTATTTCTATCTCCATATTCCAGCAAATGCCTCGCATGCCTTCGACAAAGACTTGCCAGGGATGCTCTATTGCGTCGATATCACTGAAAGTTGTAATGCAAGTGATGAGCACCTTGGCAATCTTTACAAGCATCTGACATGCAAGATCTAAGATCTCCTTCATCATGTTGATCACCCCTTTTAGAGTTTGAACCATGTACTGCTCGGATAGTGGGTTGTTATTGAGAGGCTTTGTGATTACCGGGTAGTTTTGCACTACCGGTCTTTTGCTTTGCCAAATATAAAAACTGTCCCATGATCGTCGTTTGTTGATGGGACAGTAAGTGGGGTCAATCCTGAGATGCTGGGGAGCGTTCCTGTAATAGGTTTCATCTGTTGGCCTCTGATCAAACCATTTTTTCCGCCAGAGGGGTTGATTATCTATGATGGTCTGAATCTGAAGTGTCGTAATAGAAACGTCCCTGCAGTCCCCTCTGTTGTTTGGTTCAAGTTCGGGGAGCATCTTTTGCTACCATAATTTAACCTCTTGCCGCATCAATGGTGGCAGGGCGATCATCTCATGCCTGAGATTCTTCACTATATCATTTGGAGTAATCATGAGGAGGGCAGCCAATTCCAGCACCTTCAGTTCATACTGCATAAAAGCTTTGTGCGAAGGGTCCTTTACTTTTGAGATCCAATGCTGAATTTTGTCCTTTGTCGACTCCGAGGTGGATGTCGTGGCTGGATCTGTAGATTCCTGTGTTTGGGCACCTCTGTTTGATGAGCTTCAAATGTGGACTATTTGAATCCTCCTTCTTGCTCAAATTCCCCTGGGGCTTGCTGATCCTTTGTCTGATTTGCTCTCACAGTTGCCAAATCCCCTCTTGCCTCAGCCAACTACCTTTTTAATTCTTCGATTTCCTCATCCTTGGCTTTTTGTAGGTCCCTATGTCCTGCCGTCATGATCTGTCTGTCATATTTTTCTTGATTCACGGCTTCTTTCAATTCTTTGATTTCTTGATTTAAGGAGGTCGATCCTGTAGTAGTCCTCGTTGAGGAGGAGGCCGTCTCTTGTATGGCCAGAAGCTGAGTTAGAGATCTACGCATCACAGCATACGTGCTTTTCAGCTTCTCATTCTGTTCTCTTTCTTTGGTTAGCTCCTCTTCAAGACGTTGCTGCTCGACATGCAATACGGAGTTCACCTCGTTAAATTGTTGCACCTCCTTGTAATAGTAGGTTTCATTCTCTTGTTCTCTTTGCAACTCGGATTGTACCTGTAGTTGTGCCTTCTCTAGTGTCTCTATTTTTTGCTTTAGTTGCAAGGACTCTGCTGTCGTCTTAGATGCTTCTTTCTTTGTATCTTCTAACTCCAGCTCTCGTAGATTGTAAAGAGCCCTTTGACATTGAAACTGCAGTTTGATCTGCTCTAAGTGAGCGTCAATGTCAAAGGAGTTGACTATCTTTGCACCTTCCTCCATTACTGCTTGTGATCGTGGCGATCTTGGCTTATGCTGGCCTTTTTGGCTCTGATCCGATTGTTCAGCCTCCTTACTTTGCTTTCCCCTTTGTCTCTGATCTTCTAGAGCAGTGGAGGTTGTAGTGGGCTCCGTTTCTTGATCTGCTTTTAGTCTTGTCTGCTTTTCCTCCGCTCCTTGCTCTGGCTAGTTTTCAGTTTTATCTTTCCCTGTTTCCGTAGTTTCTGGAGGTGTCCCAGTGTCCTTGGGCGAACCAAATTCTTGACCTTGCTGGTCCTGTGAATCTTGTTGTTCCTCCCCTTGCAATTTAACCTCTCTTTTGATTTGATTAGTTTCGTCAAAGGATTCTAGGTCATCGACGCGTGGCTTCTTGGATTCTTATTTTTCTCTCTGCTCCATCTTTTGCTTGAGTTCATTGTGAATTTGTTGATGCATGGTGCTAGCAATCTCCCATTTTTCTTCAGCTTCGTGCCTCTTCTGCTACTTGATCCTTTCTAAAGCAATTGTTTGCCTGCGTAGCAACAGTGGAATATTTTTTGCATCTTCCTCCTCTTTCTCGTCATCGGCTTCTGTTCCTTGGGTTTGTTTTTCATCATGTTTTTGTTGACGGAGCCTTTCCCTCAATGCGTGAGTTTCTTCCATGTTCTCCTGGCATGTGTAATGGAAATAGCCTCTACCACATGTACAGCTTTCTTTTGCAAGCGTGTATATCCACACATGTATTGGTTATCATGCTCCTCCTCCAAAGATTGGTACTCGGAAAGAGTGTCTCTCTACTAGGACCCCACTTCTTGGCTGCTTTGAGCATCTGACTCTGTCTTTTCGCTGTCAGAATCTTTTAAAGGTGTGCTCTGCCTTGTCTTCTTAACTTCTGGTCTTGTCCTTATGGAGGGTCCTGTCACGGGTTTTACAGCTCTTTTAGATATGTGGATCGGATCTATCTGCGCTTCGGTAGAGTGGTAGATCCTTGATCATCCCCAGTATTGCCTGATAGGCAATACGTGTCAGCATTGGTCCCCCGTTCATGTAAGCTTTACTTCTTTGACTCCCTTTCAGATTTGCTTCCACAATAGTGTCAAGAAGATAGTTGCCAAAATTGCAACTGACCACCCTACCTTCAACCAAGCCCATTGCCATTACCACGGCCATGTGCACCAAAGGTTCGGTATATCTGGGCGGCTTCTGCACCTTGAAATGTGCAATATAAGGCGAAATGGCAGTTCAGTTTCTGAGTATATCAGGTCTTGATACGTCAGCTTGTGGCCTCGTTGCTTCAAGAAGGCTTTATCATTGTCTATTGCATTCGTCTTTTGCAAGAGATTGTGCATCCCTTGCGGCAAGTGGAGGGCTTCATTGATAATTTCTGTTGTGATCTTTACCTTGACGACTACCCCATCTTTATCGGTCAGAGTTGCTTCACCATTGTACTAAATGGAACTTATGAGCTCATGAGCTTGTCTGAAGTCCGTTCCCCAAGGAGGCAATCGTAAGAAGCTATCTAATTGTAGGCACCTGCCCCCTGCTTACACTTATGGCTTTTGATGCAATGTCCACATTTCCCGTAGAAAGATTGTGGCCTTGACTATTTCTCCATCTGTTGCTTGAAACCTTCCGATGAAGATGTTAGCCGGAATGGCTTCAAGTATCTGTTCAGTGATGTGAGCTTTCTCATTTGAGGAGATATTGGTTATCTCATAGGGTGCATCGTTCCATTCTCTTTGTGCTTTCCTTCGAGGCATCCTACAGTCAATTATAGCACTAAAAATAGGTTTTAGCCATTGATCAGAACTGTCGAAAAGTGTAACCTTGACCATAAAATGAATAATGAGCCTAACTTTGTCAAAACTACTCCAAATTTGACCAAATTTCACCAGTGCATCTAGGATTACTTTAGGCACAAGGAGGTAATGTAACATATGAATTTTGGCAGAAAGGATCATGGATCGCAAAGTGTTGGGAAGAATTTTGGAATTCTAACTTGGGGAAGTTGTTCATGGGCTTATGGGGATGCTACTGAGCAATTTTCTCTGGATTTAGGATTGGAGGTACATGGATCGTGATCCATGTTGGGCAACATTTTTGAAATCTAATGATACCATCTAGTAGGGTTCATCTAGATGATGCCTTAGTCCAAAAATTTTGGGGTTTGGATCAATGGTTTGACACTTGGGTTAAATTTTGGAAACCTTTTGCAGACTTAGAGGTTTTTGGCATTTTGAAGTGGATTTTGGGATTCCAATGGCTTGAAACTCCATGGCTTGGCTTTCTTCAACATACTAAATCAAATGGCATGGTTTTTACTTTTATTGGGCAAAAATGTACATGGGCATCGTGATCCAAGTTGGACAAAATTTTGATACAGTTCTTGTGCACATATGTTCCTATAGGTTTTCCTAGTACACTAGTAAAATATTTTCAACTTTGGACATGTTTTTCCTTAGTTTTCCCCATTTTCCAGTTTATGGCCATGTTTTTTTGTTTTGACCATATGTGTTTCTGGTAACCATTTTTGACCTCATGTTTTGCCTGAGATCTATCATTGTCTTGATTTCTGATGATTCAGGTCTATAGTTCATAGCTTTGCCTAGCTCCATGGAAAATTCTACCGGACATTGAATCCCTTTGAGAAGACAAATTGAATCCTGCAATTTTCACCATTTTGCAAGTAAACCTTTTCTTAGTTTTGATCCTACCACCATCCTTAGGTTACATTTGCTGTTGATAGGCTCCAAGGAGAGTGTGAAGTCTCCCAATTGACTTTAGCAATAATTTGAAACTTGTCAGGACTCTGTCTTTAGCCTTTCTTTATAGGTCTTTGAGTATTTGACCTCTCATGAGTTTTTTTATGGGGTCCCACCTTTTTTTTCCTATGAAAATGACCAAAAGACCATTTGCAAACTAAAAGTAGCAATCCAGGAGGATTTATGATCTTAAGAGCACCTTTTGTGATCATTTTGCAACACCAGTACTATTTGTACATTGTCCAGCTAGTGAGCCACTTTTACCCTGATTTTGCGCAAAAAGGAACATGGATCGCGATCCATGTTGGGATGCATTTTGAAAAACCAGTCTTAGGAGTTTGTTCCTGACCCTCTGTGGTTGCTCCTATAGAAATTTCTATGATTTTTGGGTTTGGGGAACATGGATCGCGATCCATGTTCCACCACTTTTTTCTGTTGTTTTTACCCTGCCTGATTTTGTCAGCTATTTGGGGTCTTCTGGTAAAATATTTTGGTTTTTGATGGGTTTTGGACTTCCCCATTGGCCCTGTTAGTTTGCCAATTTTGTGACTTTGTACTGCTCTGATCTGTTGTTTTGGCATTGTCGATGCAGTATGGGACATACACACGTGCTCTTGCAAGGTTAATGATCATACCTGTCAAATCTGGTGTAGTAAGATCCACCGAGGTGGTCACAGCGGGCAAAAACAACTCCGGAAACTCTATGCTCTTGTGGCTCTCTCTCTCTCTCTCTCTCTCTCTCTCTCTCTCTCTCTCTCTCTCTCTCTCTCTCTCTCTCTTTCTCTCTCTCTCTGAATGCAAATGAGCTTATGTTGCCCCATTTGACTATATGTTCCTAGTCTACCCGGAATGCCCCATTTATACTTACCTCCATTGATCATATCTTGTTGTTCATATTATCTGCGGTTCAAACCATTCGTCATTCTGACACTCGGTTGACAAATGGTGTTCGATATACAGTTTTGATCCTTCAGAAGTTGGCTCAAAATTCATCTTGTGTCGAATCTTTCCATATTTGCCATGTTCAAAGTCCTTGCTTTGAAGTTCGGTGTTTGCTTTCAAAAGTCAATTCTGACTTTCCTAGCTCGACTTATCAAATTTTTGTTGATTATCGATCGTTTTTTGATTTTTTGTAATTGAAAATTATTTACAATGATTATTAGTCGACCAAAAATTTGCCAAAATTAGTGTAGCAACCCCTACATACATACTTTTATTCTGGTATTGGATGGTGATGGTATGGCTCATGATTATGCCAACTAAGAGTTTGTAAGGCTCTGAAAAACTTGTTTTTTA
Organism: Adiantum capillus-veneris; assembly: GCF_014529385.1. Taxonomy (NCBI): domain Eukaryota; kingdom Viridiplantae; phylum Streptophyta; class Polypodiopsida; order Polypodiales; family Pteridaceae; genus Adiantum; species Adiantum capillus-veneris. The sequence continues at coordinate 27,758,521 of NC_140931.1, read as the reverse complement.
AAGAAAAAGAAAGGAAAGGAAAAGAAAAGAAGTAAGATGATAATAATAATATATACAAATAATAATCCTACCGCCTTTTCCCCCCTTCCTAGAGTGAGTCGTCCTCGACGAACATGTGTCAGAGTGCATGGGAATAATGCGCATGTCTATGCATAGTTGTATAGTGTGGCTCTATGATGCTGATGGAGGATATGCATGGGAAAACAAAATGTTGTGCAAAAGAGAAGTGCTAAAAAATATGTTCAGTGGCTGTTGGTGGCGAGGCTGCTTTGAAGCTGCGTGGTCCGAACAGTAGTAATTGGAGAAGACGCGCTCTATGTTTGTGACTGTGACATACGAAAGTATTGATGCCGATGGTTGTGTTTCTTTTTGGCTTTGTTGGGGTCGCCACTAAAATTGCTTGGGTTTGGATTCGCTAGAAGAGGCATCATGTGAGTGAGTTTGTGTTGGTTGCCATACCCACTTGACAATGTTTCATTGTCGAAAGTAGTGTCCCATTGGTTTAGGTCGTGTGACAAAAGCGGTAGGCAAGTTGTTGAGGTTTGATTTCTGTGTAGGCAATGAAGGTTGTTTTGGTATCCATAATTGCTTAGGATTAGTTTGCATGAAGGATTTTTAAACCCATATTTTCTTGACCACTGTTGTGGAATATCGCTGAGCTGGTGCATGTGGCGATGATAGAGGTTCCCATACATGGCTTGTGTGTACGAATGGTGTGGAGAAAGATTGGCCCTCATGTTCGAGGAGTAAGGTATTGTCCTGCCAGTTTGGCATGGCTTGATAAGTGCGCATCCACGGCACTCCTAGAATAACTGCTTCCTTAAGATGATGATCATTGACCACATGAAATAGATGCAGATAAATTGTTCCAGCAATGGTGATTGGTAAATTTATGTGGCCCAAACTGTCCATAGTGCCTTTGTTTGCGACTTTCAATCCCATAGTGTTTGGCATTAGAGGTTCCAGCGTGATTTTTTTGGAAGTGTAGTTAAGCACATTAGCTCTGGCCCCTGTGTCCACTAAGGCTCGCTCAGTGGTGCCATGTGCAAGTTGTAAATTAATGCATAGATCCATTCCTTCTAACCATGTAGCTACCGTTTGTATGGATGCTATCGGAGCTGTCTCAATAGCAACATTCTGTTGTGATTTCCTCTGGAAGTTTTCTTGCTCTTTGCGCTTTAATATTCTGAGTTTGGCTTCCTGTTGTGCTTGTTCCCAAATGTCCTGTGCTTGACGTCTACACTGAGCTGCTACATGTATTGTTGCGAGTTCTTCTGGTGTCAACAGAAGAACATATTTCTTTAATATGCAGCCACTCGTCTAATTAGGCATCTCCTATCCTGCTAATGTTGCAAGCTTGATGGCGCCACTTTGTGATATATCATGTATTACAAAAGGCCCCATCCTTCGCTTTTTGAGTTTTCTGGAGTGTTGTTTGAGGGTATACATTAGAACATAATCCCCTTTTTGGAACTCCTTGCCAATCACGTGATGATCATGGAAAGCCTTCATTTGTTTTTTCTGAGCATTTATCCCAGCTATCGCTCTAAGCCTGGTTTCATGTAATTGTTCCACTGTGTCTAGTCTCTCCGATAGCTCATGGCCCGTCCATCCTAATTGTGTTTCCACTCTTAGGGTTTTGATTAGGAATTCCAGTGGTAGGATCGCATTAATCCTGAATACCACATTAAAGGGAGTCGTTCCGATGGAAGTTTTAAAAGCTACTCGATAAGCCCATAAGGTTGTGTGTAGCTTTTGATCCCAATCATTTCTTGAGTCACTAACTATTTTGGTGAGTACGGTGCATAAGATTTTGTTGGTACTCTCTGCCTGCCCAGTGGCTTGCGGATGATAGGGTGCCGATTTGCATTGGACTACCATGAATTTGTCAAGAAGGCTTTCAATGACGTCGTTTAAAAATTCTGTTCCCCTATCGCTCACTATTTCGATAGGTAGTCCATATCTCATAAAGACGTTTTCAAAGAGGAATTGAGTTGTAGTTCTTGCATCGTTTTTTGGGGTCGCTTTTGCTTCCGCCCATTTCGTCATGTAGTCTGTTGCTACTATGATGTATTGTGCGTGCTTCCTGTATCCGGGAGGTATGATGGGATCAATGAAGTCAATGACCCATTTGGCAAAAGCACGTACTCCCATCATTGGCCTCAATGGCATTTGATCTCTCCTTTGGGGTGGTTTTAAGCTATCACTGTAGGTATCGTCCACAAGCTATCGTCACTGTAGTTTTCATCGACAGTCGTCGCCATGAGCTACAACCCTTAACTTTGTTGTCTCCACCTACACACGAGCATTGCACCCCACCATCAAATGCCCTCCAAGAATGGCTCTAATGTTCGCATCCAGCTATAGCAAAATACTAACACACTCTGTTGTCATCTTCTACATGTGCGCATGGTGCCCCTTTATTTGAACGCCCTCTAGGAATGCCATACGCAAGAGTGTTTTCCCTTCCACCATCGATGCAGCTAGCCACTGCTGCCTATTGGTCTACTACTGGAACCACTCCGCGCTGACGCGAACTGGTTGCAATAGCAGACCATCATGCTACTAGGGTCAGTGATTGTGGAAGGAAAAACCCGTAATTTTAGTTTTTTTTTTTTTTTAATAACATTCTTTCGTTCGTTCTTGGTTTTATTGGCAATCTCTATAGATACCCCTCAGGTCCGAGGCCAACCCTTGTCTGGGTGCTAGTAAAAAAATCTATTGTTGAGATCGAACTTTGACGGAATAACCCAATATCACAATCTCACCTAGTAACCATCTCACCCCAGGGATTTTCGTGCTCAAGAAGCAGCTGCGTATGTATAAAAAATAAGCTGCGTATGTATAAAAAATAATCCTTTTGCAGCTCACCAACACTTTTGCAGTAGCTTCTGCGCACAACGCTTAAGCCTAGCCCGACATGCTGCACCCCTTCCTCACCTGCTCTCCGCCTCGCCTGACGCCTTTGGCTTCGCTCGCAAACGGCATCAACGAAGATTTTCTTGAAATCATGAGAACATGCTTTTGTGTAAACGATATCAAGGTGGGGTGTGACAACAGTGCATGTGGTTTCTCATGTGCTTACTCTACCATGGCCATCTTTCCCTCACATGGTCTATGGCACCAAGGCCAACCTCTTCCACATTGATGTTTACTGCCCACAAGACTGGTTTCAATGATTGGTGATTTTACTTCAGGGTGGAGTAGTGAGAAATTATGTTTGAGAATGCTTGTTCATACTCATGGCCCGGACCCTTGTGGTTATTTATGGGGGGAAGTATTATTGTTGTGACTCCCGGCCCAGACCTGGATGGTTATGCGGGAGGAGTATTAAGAAGTCTGAGTAGTAGTTACTCTTAGCACCTCCAAACGATGCAGGCTGCGGTCTGGGGGCGTTTGGTTGTAAACAGCTTCTATATCTCATGGCCCAGACCTTTTTAGGTTATTTGCGGGAGGAGTGATGAGGGAGTCGTTGAACATCTCATGGCCCAGACCTAGATGGTTATTTACGGGGGGAGTGTTCATCGGCGACTTTATGTTTCTATGTCTTATAACATGCATATGTGAGCATTTGTGTTGCATTGTGATGTGCCAACCACTGGATATTCCTAATTAGATGAGATTGCCTGGGTATGTAATTTTAGTGCATCAAGACACCCGTGGAAGATCGGTACGGTTTGGGTGTGATGGCCAATTTTACTATGTCGGAATATCAAGAGTTCCGATCTGGACGAGAGGAGAAGCTAACTCCTTGATCAAAAGAGCCAAAAGGAGAAGGTAACTCCTTAACAAAAAGAGCAAACTGATTGTCCCTCAGAATGTCCCTCAGAAATTTTTGAGCTAACTTGAGTTGTTTTGCAGATATGCTGTAATCGCGAACGATTACTCTCTTTCAAGAAGGGGAGATGTAACAAACTGCTGACGTGTCAAAGCCTAAAGAATGGAGCCAACTTACAGATGTTGACCGAGGGGCATGAACCCTAAGAAGAACAAGTAGCAGAAGAAGAAGAAGTCCTACCAACTTATGGGGACCCCGTCCGATGGGGCCCCAAGTGACATAAAGAATTAAAATAAAGCAGGACTCTCTCACACACACACACACAAGAATTGCGAAGTTGGCTGATGACGTGGCATATTTCAAAAAAATCACGTTGGTTGATGACGTGGCATGCTGTACGGGTTTCCGCGTTTTGCACTAACTGCTGACGTGGCCAGCTGTATGGATTTCCGTGAATTACATTGGTAGCTTTTTGGCTTTGCTTTTGGACTAGATGCTTTTGAGTTTTAAGGCTTTTTAGTGTAAATTGCTTTTTGGGCCTAGGGCCTTTAAATATGAGGTTAGGGCTCATTCTCTGGCATGCTTCCTGGAGAAGGCACTCTTTCGTGTACCTCACAAGTTGCTCCCCAAAATTAATGCTGCACATGTATGCCACCCCCCATAGGACAGAAAATGTTGAGTACACGTGTTTGAATATTGTAAATGTTTGGCGAAGAGCGCCCCCCATAGGACAGAAAAAAGAAAGGCCCTCTATATCTTCGATGGCTGTGTACTACGTTCCCATAAATATACTTTTAGCAGGACACTCACGATTGTTCCAACACTGTGCATTGCAGAGAACATTGTTCACCAACTAACCTCCTATCAGATGTTGTACATGTGATTCAACTTTCCAAAGGGTGGCTGAAACACCCTTTAAGTCCTTTGTCTTTGGGAATTTTGCTAAAGGGTTCTTTTTAACTCCCAAGTTAACTCCAGAGTTTCAAGGTCCCTAATAGCCTCCTACTATTGGCTTTGTGAAAAATATATTGACCTTATTACTTCCCAAGGTTCTCTATCTACATTATCTCCTCAAAGGCCTTTCCTCATGCACATTGATTGACCCCGCCTCCTTTGCTTGCCCTCCCCCCGCCTCTCTTCCCTCACCCTCCTCCTATGCAGCTCTTCTATAGGTAATTCGCCTCCTTCCCTCGGCACCTACATGAACAAACATTTCCTCTCCGCTCTAGGTTGTTTTCGGTAGATGCAAAGCGAGGGTGTCTCTCCAAATGCAATCACCTATGCTCTGGGCTGTAATCTTTACCAAGAGCATGCTCCTCCGAGCTCGCGATGAAAGGCAAGATTCAAGGCGGTGGGGGCAAGCATGGAGAGAGAGAGAGAGAGAGAGAGAGAGAGAGAGAGAGAGAGAGAGAGAGAGAGAGAGAGAGAGATGCATGGGAGACACGTGTGCATATACACACAGAGAGGGGGAGTCCTGAAAAATGAAGGGAGCTACAAGGCATCTCGCCAAGATTCCTGATTTTCATGGTTTTACATATTACATAGGGACATATTGGTAGCTTCACTATTTTATTCAATTCTACACAAATTCCATGCGTATCTCATCGATCGCCCTTCTGAAGACCACACCCTGTAAAAGGACGACTAGAGGAATTGAACTCAAGCCATGAGCATTGAAAGACTTCAAACGTGTAGCGTAACCAGCTGAGCTTCCGCACTAGGCTGCAACTCCCACGATTCGTCAAGCTGAAAAAAAATGAACGCCTCTGCCCTGTCGACATGCTGTGTTGCTCGTTCTCTGCCATCTCCTTTTCGTCTCGGCATGCCAAAGTGGCATTTGTTCAGATTTTCTTTTTATTTTTACAAAACTCACAATTGATTTTATTTTATTCATTAGTTTGCAAGATATGTCTCACGTCAGGTCTTTCGACCTTGCATCTCATGTCAGGCCTTCCTCCACCTTGCACCTTCAATTCCTACCCCTTTAAAAAGGGTGCTCAATAGTCGAACTCAGTGCATCCAGCGGGTTACCACTTTGAGTGTTCCGTAACCACTCCAACACACAGGCGCAGGTGCAATCGTAGGCAATCCAATGGATTAAAAAAGAGTTTGACCATGACTCCCTGCCCCCTGACGCCCTCACCCGTCATCTCTTGCTATCACGTACCACTTGCACAGCACGTTTTCACTGCCCATCGGGTACCCCTTACTGTGAGTGAGTAGTATAGTATTAAGAACATCAGTTCAGATTCTAAGCTTTAACGATTCTTTTTAAAATCGAAGGGACATACTAGCCTATGGTGGAGCCCTCTCGGCCTTTCTATCTGTGATTGACTAACAGGTCCGTTCTCATTCTTCCTGAATCATTTATCTCGCCATAGGTCTAGCTCTCGACTTGTGTTCACTCTCTCCTTCTCACGCGCGCGCGTGCACAATTAGTTTCGAGATCGCCATCCTCTGCATTCGATCTTGTTTAGCTTCTCAGCAGGACCGTTTGAATTGGTGTCATAAGGCGTTTGCTATCGAAATCCTTGACACTGGGGATGCCATATGTTGCACGGAGGGTTCTTTGATGGATTATTCTGGTGTTTGAGGGAGAAGAGGCAGCACGCATTGCAAATTTATCAAGTCTGAAGGCAGGATAAGAAAAGGATGTCCCTCGCAGAGCTGAGAGAGAGGGCGTTCCAGGCAAGCCTGCAGGTGAAGGAGTTGAAGGAGCAAGTACTGATGAGGCGCGCACAGCTCATTGACTCTGATGGTTGCTTTAACACCTTATTTTTTGGGCTTCCTTTCACGTTCACCCCATCTTATGTGGTGTCTCACTTTGTTTCATGCATTTTGGCTGTGGCAGTGGCTTCTTTTGCGCAGCAAAATGACTTTTCGACTACACAACTGCAACCACATGATTTTGTTTGCTGCAGAACTCTCCAAGGACATACAGGCAAAGTATGCTCTCTCCCAGTCTCTACCAGCGGATGGTATTTTGAGAGAGAGAGAGAGAGAGAGAGAGAGAGAGAGACAGAGAGAGAGAGAGAGAGAGAGAGAGAGAGAGAGAGAGAGAGAGAGAGAGAGAGAGAGAGAGAGAGAGAGAAATGAAATGAAATGTGACATTAACGTCTTCAAAAGGCCATAGTGACCTATGAGACCAGAAAGTTACAAGGTGGTGGATCCGATACAAAGTTAGAGTAACAAAATAACCTAATCAACAGTACAAAACAAAGATATATATTATGGGATTCTAGATAGGTCGATGTGAGCTAAGCCGAAAAACTAAGCAAAGAGAGAGAGAGAGAGAATTTAGTATTTTGAGAGAGAGAGAGAGAGAGAGAGAGAGAGAGAGAGAGAGAGAGAGAGAGAGAGAGAGAGAGAGAGAGAGAGAGAGAATTTAGTAACTTCTTCTACGGACTGAAGTCTGCCTATGAGACAGATCAATGGACATGAGTGTGTCCTCTTGGTATCCAGGAAAATAATAAAATGTACAGAATAAAAGCGAAACTAGAAAACCTCGAAGCAGTGATGTAAGTCTGGTATAATCATAGGTGCGAGCAATGGTAATGATGAGGGTATATATAGGCACATATATCCCCTCATCATCACCATGACGTTTATGGTATATAGGCTCTATGTTTATGGTAATAGGTGATATGCCCAGTAAGTACAATGATGAGATACATACATCCAACTAGCTTCATCCGGTACCGAACTGGGATATAGGACATGATGTATGGGTGGATAGTGAATGAAGAGTTCATGAAGTATAGTTGCAGGGTCTGAGAAGGCCCTTGTCTCTTCTCTCATGATGCGCTTGATCTCTTGCATCTCCCTATGGTGTAATCTCTGGGCCCTGTACCCTGGTGCTCTGGGTCTTCTGCAACCTCAAAGAGCCTCTGCCTGCTATAAAGTGACCCTTCTCTGGGTGGGAGGAGAAGCTGTTAAGGAAGCTCTCTGAAAGAAATCGGTGAGCTGGAACTGACTGGACAAGTACCTCTTTGTATCTCTGGATCGCAAGTAGGAAGTGGCCCAGCTGCTCCAGTCTGTCTATCCATCATCTCTGGGTGTGAGTTGTCCTGTGTGAACAGAGCGGTGTTAAGGCTTCATGTACTGGGTATCTGCATACATAATGCTCCTCAGTCTACACTCTATCTATACATACCTGTGCAAGTCCTCTGCTCTGTGGGAATGTGGGCAGCTCGTCTTATCATACTCTCTAATTTGTGTGATGACACTCTTAGTTGTCTTATGGGCACTTGGGATTGTGTGGCATGTATGTGTCCATATATGCTGGCCTTTGGATGAAGCTGTCCTTTAAGATGGCAGGAAGCACTCTTTGTAGTACATCTTATCTGGTGGAAGAGGCTATTTGGGCACAATCCAAGTCTCTTTGATGTATAGGTGCTAGACTGCCTGTCCGAGGACCTGATTCCTGGCATTGGGTGAGGGTCATGCTGGAAGGGCAAGAGTTACTCTATATCAAGGCCATGTGTATCTAGCCTGTCTGAGGACCTTATTTCTGAATTGGGTGAGGTTCATGCTGGAAGTGCAAGAGTTACTCTATATCAAGGCCATGTGTATCTAGCCTCTGTGTCATTATGCATAGTTTGATTTGCTGTCTCTTACTTTTGCTAGCCGTCTAGATGTCTCAAAAGCTTTGTATGAGGGTCTCTCCGGTGGTAACTCTCTGATCCTCTAGATAAAACATATTGTCCAGAATAGAGCATCCATTGGCATGGATGGTGTAGCCATCTCTACTTTGACCAAAACGGAGATCCATCCAAATCCTCAACAAGCAGCACATAAAGGGTGACAAATGAGACATCCAAAGGCGCATCTATAAAAATGAAAAGGATGGTCGAGTGCCAAGCACCATCAGTGTCCATGGACCCAGAACGAGGAGAAGCATGTGACAAAGCATGCTATAAAAGTTTCTTCCAAGGCTCAGCCCGAGGAAACAATCCGTGTACTATGAGCTTGGCAAGCCATGTCCCCCCCCCCCCCCACCCAACCTCCGCGAGATGCAAGAGCTTATACAACATCTCTCATTCCATCATTGTGTCTCAAGGCATTCTCAAGATTCAAGCACTCATCCATGATTCCTCTCAAGTTCTCAAGTTCTTTGAAGCTCAAGTCTCTCAAGCCATCACTGCTCAAGCTCTCTTAAGTTTCCTTTCAACTCATCACCTTCTCTACTCTCAAGATCATCTTCCCTGAGCTTTCAAGTCTCAACTCTCATCTAAAGTCTCATCAGAGCCATGGTGAGTGTTACGTCCCTAGACATCAGGATGGGTGCCTGCAGTTATGTTCAGCGAGTGTGAACATGGCCCTTTGGTTATGAAGTCCTATAAATAGGACTTGAGTCTCATTTGAGAGACATCTTGTGTGATCACCACAGTTGGATTCTTGGCCCTTGGCAACTCTGCCCGCACACCTGTTTAGTGTGGGTTCGGTGGTTTGGGACACCGACCCTTGTGGCAGAGGCTAGCTCGCTTGGCTGCAAGCTCCCGGGCTCAGGGGTGAGCCCGTATTGGCTCTATGGCTGGGAGGTGAGTGTCACGAGGACGTGGCAACTGCTAACCTTAGTTGTTGGTTTCTTTCCAATGATTTTTGTTTAATTTTTGAGACCCTCTTTTTGAAGTTGCAAATGGTCGGACATGGTATGACCAATGTGAACAGTAGTTTCACCCGCAGACGGGAAGCTGGTCGGCACTGGAACTCGTATAGTAAAAGAATGTCTAGGCTCAGTACAAGATCATGTAGGTCCCCCCGTCGCACTTTGCAAGTTGGTGGATATTAGGAAGTGAACTCAATAAAGGCACAATGCCAAGGTGGGGTTACCAAAGGAAAGTACCCAAAAGCTGGGCTACATTGTATTTTTGGATGCGGTCTCAGTGGGAATAGATGGTCAGATGACTAGTGGGAGTCCAATGGAAGCATCTCCTAAATTTAGGGAACTGCTATTTTGGACCATGAAATCTGTTCGCGTCATTACCTCCGGAATGACAAAGGGAACATTTTAGAACTCTGCTGCAAAGTCAACTGGGCAACCAATGGGGAGATTTTCAAGCGGGAAACTGCGCCAAGTGGCACCTTTTCATGCACTTTCCTCATGCAGAAGAAGGGGCGCTTGATTTCTGGCTGGGAGAGTCTCATTTGCAAGTTTGTCACAGGTTAAGAGCTACTGATTGCAAGCTTTCCCTCTCATGTACAATGTAGTGCAAGAAGTCATGTCTTGCACATCCTACACTGTTCTCTCTCTCCCCTACGTGCAGTAATGTGATGCCCCTCAAGAGGGCTCTTCCTTTGACTCATGTACAACTGTGTGGGCATATATATGCGTTTTTGCTGAGGAAAGAGCCTCTCTGAGCAGGAACCGGAGTAGCTAATTGCTGCTCCAGACGTAGGCACCGGTGAGGGTGATAACCTCAATGTACAGGTGCGCTTTCAGCGCTGGTTATGCCTCGAATTTGGATTGTTTTTCAGCCATACGAATGCCCGAACCATTGGGAAAAGTGCCCCTCTATTAGAGGACAGTTCAGGGACTGTTTAGGGCTGAAAACAGGGCAAAAACTAGTAAATACAATGTGCTGAATTAACTGCTTTTGGGGAGAAAACAGAGGGTTTATGTCAGTGGAAGTGAGTTCCAACAGGGGAATTGCCGAAATTTTGCTAGAACAGGTGGTATCTAGCTGAATACGAGTAAAGAATTCCGAGGACTCTTCTTTGTAATTTACCCTCTTAAAGAATAAAGAAATACCGAAAGGGGCGCCAATTTTGGGGTCTACAGGTTGTCGACGTCTGCTCGGAGCATTCTAGCTTCCGAGCAGTGTGTGTGCTTAAAGTGTTAATTCCCGTCGCAGGTTACCTGTGCAAAGTTCTCTGTGTGCAAGGTGGAAAGGTACGTAGTGTACGGTACGGTTTAGGTACGTACGGAACGTGCTTCCGTACTGAACCAATCTTTAGGTACGTGATAGGTATATACCATTTATAAAAAAAGAAAATTACACTAAATTTAAGTTCTCAAACCTTTCAAAATTCAGCCTCATTAACAAATTAACAATGCAATGCTTAAAATGAACATATTGATCATAAAACTTAATGACTTAAGACTCAATACTCAATGAGAAAACCAATGACCATAAATCATAAAACCAAATAACAACTACAAACATCATGTCCATGGCATCAGCCAGAAGTCGGCATATACCATACAAACTGAATCAAGATCCAAAACAAAGTACTGTGAAATACTACAATGCCATAATAACAATAAAAGTCTGTTGCAGGCTGTCCTCCAAAGCATGCAGTCACCAGTGAGCACTAAGACGTGCAGCCTCAAAAGTCTGTGTCAGATGCGGAAGATGAATCGTTAGCAGAGAGCAAGCCCCCATCATCAAGGACATTGCCCTCCTCATCAAACTCAGGGTCAGGCTCAACATATGTCAACTCTGGTACAAGCACCTCTGCACCACAAGCCTCCTCAGGCATATCAACAATCTCTGCATGGATGAGCCAGACAACTTCATTCGCTCGCCTCCGATTGGAGCGAATAGGAAGCTTTTCCCTGCGAATACTCTCTCGTCTCACAGTGTCTGGATCTCCTCCCACCGTGCGTAGAGGAAGGCTAAGAGCTTGTGCAGGTGATCTAGTCACACGACGATCCACGCTCTCAAGCTCTTCATGCAACTCTCTGAGAATCTGCTCCTGCTCGTATCTGATCTGTCGGTCCACCTCTGGCCTAGGATCATCTACCATTTTCAGCTCTGTCGTATCTACCTATTGAAGAGTAAAATAAAGTATAAATGACTTATTTATGGCATATGCTTGCAGTTGAGTTTAAAGAGGCCAACATCGAGATAATTTACCTGTTTGGGTTGCCCCAAAGAATGGTAACTCCGCATGAGCCTCATGTTGGCTCTGCAATACACCAACTTCTCTAACTGAGAAGTGCTAAGGCGATTTCGAATCTTCGTGTGTATGAGAGAGTAAGCACTCCAATTGCGCTCACATGCTCCAGCCGAGCAATCCTGCTCAGTGCTCAAGCAAGAGCGCAATCATCAATGCACACAAAATTAGAAGAGTGAAAAGTAATATAAAGATGAAGTTAAAAGTAGTATATACAATGGAATCATGGATGGTAGTTTCCTAACCTGAGAAAGGATACGAAGAGCAATGCGTGAGAGGTTGGGAAGACCAACTCTCCCATACGAGTGCCACCACGTCAAAGGATACTTTGTGGCTTCCTTCCTCAAAGAAACTGCTCTCGTGAAAGAACCGCCAATGCCATTCATGTAGTTGGTGAATTCCTTGTCTATCCCAAGCTGATCATCCTCTGAAAACATGAGCCCAACATACTCTGATTGTTTTGTGCTGAGCAAGGTATCACTCCATAGCTCTGGCTACCTGTAGAGAGGATGAAGCATGGCAGTCATCGCATGTATGGGACGGCTCATGAAAGTCCAGCGGCTCTCAACACATCCAATAAATCTGATCGGCTGAAATATCAAAACAACTTGTCAATACAAGTTAGAACTTAGACTTGATGATTAAAACAGACAACCATTAGGACATGAGGAACCCCTTACCGATCAAAAGTCAACAGAGAGCATTTGGAAACGTGGTCTTTCATCTGCATAAACAGATGATAGACTAGTCCCAAGGTCGATTCCTCCATATCCGTAAATCGAAGGAGGATGTAGACTGGGCCCTGGCTTCAGTGCCACTGAAAGAGCATGCACTTCCTGCCAAAAGCTCTCATCAAGGATCCGCCTCTGCAAGTATTTTGTAGATTCATCCTGCGATCTTGACATGTCTCGCCATTTTGGATCCACCACTGTCTGGAGTAGTGGATCTCTAAGTTTGTAGAGCCTCTGCAAAACCAAGTAAATGTAGGCAAACTTGGTTTTTGAAGGTCGCACCATATCCAAAGTGCTATGGCTACGAAAGATAGCAAGAGCGTGATGTTTCTTGCGAAAGAATGTGGTGACCTTGACCACATCTGCAACTATGGGCTGCACCCATGAAAGTTTGCCAATATTCTCCATGAGAAAATCCAAACAATGTGCAACACATGGAGTCCACACTATGCCAGGAAACTGTTGCTCGACCATAAATCCCATTGCCTTTCAATTAGCTGCATTATCTGTCACCACCTGCACAACATTCTCCTTGCCAACCTCCTCTATGGCTGTTTTGATGTGATCAAATATAAACTCAGCCATGATCTTTTCCCTTGCTTTTCCTGCATTGACAACACGCAAGAAATAGGTGCCCAAAGCATACGACACTAGGATATTGATTATGTGTCCTCTGCGTATGTCTGTCCAACCATCTGAGATAATGGTGCATCCAAACTCCTTCCATCCAGCTTTCACAGGCATAAGTGCCTTGTCAATTAAGGCCTTCTGTTCATCTAACATAGTGGTGCGCATCTTGGTGTAATCAAGACCTGTCCATGTCTCAGTAGGCCCAACCTGTGCAATGGCTTCTACCATTCTTTTCCACTGATATGTGCGCAGAACATTGAAAGATATGTTGCACTCAATAAGAGTGCGACATATCTCCATGTCTGCCACCCTCTGACGCTCTTTGACCCAAGCCTGAGAAGAGATGCGACTAGGCAAAGTGGTCTGGGTTGGTGTTTCAGATGTACCTTTTTCATGTGGCAAGGAATCCTCATCTTCACCGCTTAACACGTGCTCTCTTCTTGGAAGTAGGGGGTTGCATGGAGGCCGAACCTCCTCCAACCTCTGTCTCCGCACCTAAAGTCTCCAGCTCTCCAACAAAAGCATCATGTAAAGCATCCTGTGTGCTGGGAGCACCTCTCAAACAAGGAGCACCAACAAGAAAATACTCTTCAATAAGCTGCTCCCTTAAAGGTGGTGGTATTTTTTCACATGTACCAATCTGATCAGTGCACCCGATGCCCGTCAAGTGCTTTTTGACTCGCGTAATAGTGCCGGTGTACTGGTCCCCACAATACTTGCATTGCCATAAGCGTGTGCCGGAACCTTAATGAGAAGTGGTCGTGATGATGCTCAACACATTGGTGTGGAGCGACCAGTTGGGGTTGGTTTTACGTGGCATAATGAATCTTGCACATTGCAAATGCAAAAGAGTGCACACACATGAAGAGTACGGAGTGCATGGTGGCAGAAGCAGTACCTTTTCACGCGCGTAGCTTGGCTCTGCAGGTCTTTGTGCACTTCTCTGCAGTAATCTGTGCACTTCTTTGTAACACAAGAGAGAGTCTTTTGTAATCCTGGTCGATTAAAAAGCCTAAGGCTCTCTCCCCTTCACCCTATTAACCCTATCTGAAAGCGCCCCTAGTGCACTTGGTCCATGGAGAAAACGCCTCAAATTTTTTTTTTTCCATGCCGTAGTGTACCGTACGTACCATACTGTACGGCTGTACCATACGGGATGGTAAGGTATGTACGTATGGATTCCACCTTGTCTGTGTGTGTCTAAAGTAATGTAAAGAATTTCGGGTGAAAGCCAAAGTCCACCGCCCTACGGGCCGGTTTCAGTGAGCCTGATGTCCGCTCACTATGCGTGTCTAGGTGTGAGTTTGGCTTGTGTCATGTCGTGTGCAGGATGGATCCGGCGAGGGACTAACATTGGTATTAGAGCCTTCTTCCTGCTCGTATGTAAGGCATGGCAACGTGCACAAAACCACCAGAGCTCATGGGGCGGTGATAGCCCAGCCTAACAAGCTCTCCCAACTCTCGTATAGGGTGGTATGGGATGCTACTAGCGAGAGAGGAGAGCAAGGGGGGCACATGCCAGCTGGTGGTGAGAATTTTGCGAGTTCTTTTTTTGTTTCTCGTGGATTCTTGTGTGTGGAGTGTTGATTGCTGGAGGCAGTCACATGGATGCATGGTGCGTTCTTTTGTTGCCCTCTATGAAAGCTATGTGTGCTTGAGGGTGTCCTCGGGAGCTGCCTCTCCAAGGACATGGTAGCACCCTCCGTAAGCATTTAATGGCGGGAGTGTTTATGCATTTTGGAGTATGCTTGGTAGTCATGGCGGAGGGGAGCATATAATTTTGGTCTGGTGCTGGCAAGTCATGGTCATGTTTGTCCAAAGCGATGCCCGAAACACCAGCATGCGAGGCGTAGCGACACTTTGTACACTGGGGCTGGCAGTCCTGTAGCGAAGTCAACGGCGTTGTGCAACGTCGCAATGCTCTTTGTGTCAGCACCCGTTTGCCTCTGGGCGGCGCATAGGCAGCAACTCCTCAGGGCAGTGCGGCAGCTAAGCGGCGAGATGGGGGCAGGGCGGTTTTGAGGAGGTGGTGTGTAGGTTGGTGAACGCCAAGCGGTTACCTTCAGGCAGTGTGCAATCGATTATCAGAGTCGGCACCCCGATTCATTTAGCACGAAGGGTTTTTTAACCCTTTTACATTTTGGGTTCCCCTCTTTTAATTGACTGGCCGCCCAAGTCTTTTAGCTAAAACTTGGGCACCTTTTAAGTTAGTAGCCCTTCCTATTGGGCACACCGCCTTTT
This sequence comes from Adiantum capillus-veneris, assembly GCF_014529385.1. Lineage (NCBI taxonomy): Eukaryota > Viridiplantae > Streptophyta > Polypodiopsida > Polypodiales > Pteridaceae > Adiantum > Adiantum capillus-veneris. Next base: position 27,743,242 of record NC_140931.1, on the reverse strand, counting down.
CCCTTGGGTGTGAAACCCCTCGAGAACCCTTTCTACCTCCAAGGTGGTTAAACCCCTCCCTTGTTCCTCTATATAAACCACACCAGCGAGCGTGTGCATGACATTCTGTCACCGCAAGCTCACTCTCGCACGCGTGTACCTCTCGCCTTCTCGCCCTACCTCCTACGCTCTCTCTACTTCGCTTGTTTATTACTACTTGCTTATTATACTAAGCGTCTTGGGTGTATCTCCCAAGCGAGCTCCTGTTACATACTTGTAATTATTTGCACATCCAAGCGCCATGGTGTCACATGACGCTTCTCCGCTCGAGAATGGTGCCGCTAGCACGCATCAACCCATGGAGGAGGCGCCTCTTTCTCCTCCCGACTCCACACACATGCACGGGCTTTGTCCCGAGGGTTCTTCTCCCTCGTCTTCTGCCTCCGACACATCTCTTGTCGCTATACTGCAGCAACAGTTAGCAGAGATGTAGAGGCAACTTGGAGAGTTACGTGCCACACAAGTCCCGTTTTCGCCCGCGGCCATGAGCACTTTGCCTCTTCAATTCCATCTTGACCCCTTCAAAGGGGAAAAGAAGGAATGTGAGGAGACTACTCATGGATGGCGTAATGGATGGCCTATCTTTGAGTTGTATCATTTCACTGATGCCCAGCGCATTAGTCGGATACAAATCATGCTCCAGGGCAAGGCATATGCGTGGTGGGCTGGGTTACGACCTAAGCCAACCACTTGGGCAGACTTCTTGACGGTCTTTCATGCTCGCTTTGTGCAAGTCGATAAGATCGAGTGCTTAAAGAAGCTGTTCAAGTTGGAGATGGGTAAGAAAACCTTGGACGCTTACTCAAAGGAACTCAAGGACTTCGTCCACAAGACAAAAGCGTTGGAGAATCCGCAGGTTATACTGCAGATGCTTTATCTATTTGGATTACCGCTTGGCCGGTATTTGTATTGGCCACACATGAAAGCTTTTGTTGAAAAGTATGTGCGGGAATGCGCGCAATGTTAGCTCAACAAAGCTGAACGTAAAAAATGCACTGGGTTATTACATCCTTTGCAAATTCTTGATAGTAAATGGTCAAGCATTTCTATGGATTTTGTAGTTGGATTACCCCGAACTAATCGTGGGCATGATGTCATTTGGGTCGTCATCGATCGACTTATGAAAATGCGGGATTTATCCCCACACATTCCACCGCAAAGAGCCACGAGTTGTCACGTTTGTGACTTAACTACATTACAATACTTACTCGTTGATGCATATACGCGAAGTGCCATGCCAAGGAGGACCCCTACGCTTGGATGGTTGCGACTCTTCGCTCAAAGGACATGCCTCTTCGCCAAAAGCCACACTCCTTCGACGACCGATCACACCCCTTTGCTCTACGGGTGCGACTCTTCGCCCAATGGTTGCAGCTCTTCGCCGAAAGGATGCGTCTTTACGTCTAAAGTCATGTCTCTTCACCAAGAGACGTGTCTTTTTATTTGTGTCTATTCGTCTCCTATATAAGGAGCCCTTGTATCACACATTCAATCAATCAAACACAGAGTCTTCTTAAGTCTTTCTTTGAGTTCAGTTCAGTTTCTCAAGTCTTAATCATGAGTTTAAGTACTTAATAGAGGATTAGTACCTAGAATCCTCACAGTGGTATCATAGCAAATTTTTTCCCGGGACCCGAAGGTTGTGAGCCTCTCACCCTCGCCGCTACCCTCTCCCCCCCCCTTCTCGGAGTTGTATGGAAGAAGGTGAACGAATGAAATCCCGAAGATTTTTCCCTCTTTTCTCCCCGCACATATGTTAAATTACCACTTTCGGGCAACACTAGTATAATGCAAGATGCTCTCTTAAAGTCTCGGAGGTTCAACATGGCATTGATGGCGGTGCCCTGTCCCGTGTGACGCGTGGAGGTACTCAAACTAGCCCCCCCATGTCCCTTTTACCCTCTCGGAGCCTCTCCAAGTGATGCACCCCTTCGAAAGGACACAACTTTTAAAACATGCCCTTTCACATGGAAATGACCTTTTTCTTTAAAAAAAAGTGACCTTGGACTTTTTTTTTTAAACCTAACCATTGGGCACCCTCTCCTACCTCAAAAAACGGATTTTTTTTTTTTTTTTTTTTCCAGCCCCCCTCTTTGACGCGCGAGCATATCAGCCCCTCCCCTCTTCGATTGCGCGCAAGAAACCAACCCCCCTTCCCTTCCTTGGGTGCGCCTCATCACCCGCCACCCCCCCCTCCCCCTCCCCCCCCCCCTTGCGCGTGATGTGGGCTCGCGGTGTGCTCTCGAAGGCGGATTTGCATGGCTGTCCAGAAATTACAGCAGCAAAATACTTCAATTTTCAGCACCGAATGATCTTCTTCTTCGCCACTTTTACCTCCTAGGAGTGATGGCTATCAATCTCCCTTTCTAATGCTTGAGTACTACATGCTTTTTCAGCCCGAACAGTTTTCATTCCCCTCAACAAGAAGGAACCCCTTTCATTGGCGTTCGAGCAAAGCCTTCCTTTTCATTAACGGTTCATGCTCGAGTATGGACTCTCACCTCTCATTGTGGAAGCATCGGGTAGCCGCCTTGGAACAAGACATCTCCTCACTTACAGTGAAATTGGAGGCTTTCCGGCAACAATTGCAACAACCTTTTGGTATCAAACAGTTTTCGACGGTTTCTCAGCAATCTATGTCTCACCCTCAGCATGTTTCTTCAGAGACAACCCAACACAAACTCACTTTACTTCAACAACAACATGCTTAGAAGCAACATTCTTTGCAGCATGACTGTCATAACAAGCCTCAACCTCAAAATGATCATTGGCAAAAGCAGCAACATGAAGCTTTTAGAAGCTCTCCTCTTGAAGAGCATTCAACCTCTTCGAAGTGGACTCACATAGTGGCACATATTTCCGACCCTAGTCAAGTACTCGGTCGTGAACGCCGCAACGCTGGACAAGTTCCCCCTTGCAAGCCATGCCATGCTCCTCTTACTCTGGAAGCCTTAATACCCGTTGATAAAGCTGAAGATTCAAGAGATTTTAGTTCATGTGTGGCATCCCAAACGCACACAACTTCTTTGGTTGTGGTCCAGGCAAAAACAAAAGCCTCGTCACCGCCCTTGCAGAATGAAGTCTTTGTTTCTGATGAGATAACTGATGCTGTGGTGAATGATAATTCTTCAAACTTGAAGATACCAATTCTTACCTTCAATGATACAAAGGATAAAATGGATACAAAATCTTGCAGCACGACTTCAGTCGCTGCAATTGAATATTTGGACACAACTTGTTTCACAGATAAACCTTTACAGATGGACGTACCTCCAAACACTACTATGTCTCAATCTACAACATCCCTTCAGGAGGATTTTACTGTTCCAAACAAACCAATGGATTACCTTACAAATTTCCAACCAGTGGTCATCACTCAACAGAAAATGCAAGTCAGTTTACCAATTTCACTCGAAGCAGATACAGATTCAATCTTTTATTGGACAAAGCTCGAAGTTACAAATGACTTTGACAAAAGCACTAATCAAGTTGCAGATGTGATACTGATACTTTTGAAAAAGATGAGACAAGTTGCAGCTATGATCAGTTTTCAGTTTGGCAAAATAGTCATGATCAATAACAGTGCCATGACGTGGGAATTAACAAAAAGAGCTTTGGATGCAGAAGCACAATAACAATACATTTCCTCCTCCCGGAGTTTCTACAACTACCCTGAGTTTTATTTTAAGAGGGAGGCAATGTCACGTTTGTGACTTAACTACATTACAATACTTACTCGTTGATGCAGATACGCGAAGTGCCATGCCAAGGAGGACCCCTACGCTTGGATGGTTGCGACTCTTCGCTCAAAGGACATGCCTCTTCGCCAAAAGCCACACTCCTTTGACGAATGGTCACACCCCTTCGCTCTACGGGTGCGACTCTTCGCCCAATGGTTGCAGCTCTTCGCCGAAAGGATGTGTCTTTACGTCTAAAGTTATGTCTCTTCACCAAGAGACGTGTCTTTTCATTTGTGTCTATTCGTCTCCTATATAAGGAGCCCTTGTATCACACATTCAATCAATCAAACACAGAGTCTTCTTAAGTCTTTCTTTGAGTTCAATTCAGTTTCTTAAGTCTTAAGCATGAGTTTAAGTACTTTATAGAGGATTAGTACCTAGAATCCTCACACGAGTTAGCTCAACTTTTTGTGGAACACTTGTACAAACTATATGGTTTGCCCGATGAAATTGTCAGTGATTGTGATCCAAAATTCACAGGCAATTTTTGGCAAACGGGATGGATAGACCGAATGCACGAAGCAAACTATGGAGGATATGCTACGAGCATATATCTCCTGACGTCAATCTGTGGAAACGCTATCTCCTACAGATTGAGTTTGCTTATAATAGCACAAAGCACTCAGCTACTGGCTATAGCCCGTTTATGCTTATGTACGGTTATGAGCCGAAACCACCAATTGCCACTGGCTTCAAGGGGATCAAGATGCGATCGGTGGCTGATTTCTTACACGATATGCAAGAAATGCTTCAGATTGCGAAAGAGAGCATAAAGACGGCACACGATCGTGCTACTTTTTTATGCCAATCAGCATCGGCAACCCCGCGAACTCCAGGAGGGCATGTGGGTGTACCTTAGGGTACCGAAGGATTCTGAAACGATCCGAACTGGCTAATGTTTAAAATCGTCTTCTCGTTATTGTGGTCTGTTTCAGGTCACAAAGAAGATAAGTGGGGTTTCTTATAAGTTGGACCTGCCTCCAGGCATTGCTGTTCATCCCATGTTCGATGTGAGCCGTCTAAAAGAATGGCTGGGACAGGATGACTTGGTAAGTCCTCTTGAGCAAGTCCCGAACTTAGAAGACACCACTCGCTATATTCCACTTGAACCCGAATCGGCTCGATCAAAGGGTCCACAAGTGTCACGTGACACATCCAACCCTATGTGTCCGTGGACAAGCTACACCATAACAGGGTTTCCGTCAAGTCCAGTCGGTTTAGATTAGAAGTGATCTGGCACTTTTGTGAGTCTATTCGTAGACCGTGCATGCCCAGTCACTTAGTGTAGATGCATATCCTCTGGTTGCACACTGCATAAGCATAAGCATTTCCATCAGAGTCAGTTTGGGGATTTTTCAAGTGACTTTATCCTATTTTTCCCTATTTTTAACATTTTTCACTTATTTATTAAGTGACTCTTGTTGGGAACTCAGTAGGGCAAATTGGGTAAGTTAATATATAAGCAAACCCCAGTTAGCACAATAGGGCAGATGAGCAAGGAGCACAGCAGGCTTTCCAAGCAACAGGTGTTCCCTCCCTCTCTTAGCAAGATCGTCCCCAAGCCACCTTGGTGAGGCCACTCCACCATCAAGCCCAGCGTTTTATCATCGCTAGCCTCTCCCCCTCCCTTGGGGCTTCTCAAGAATCAGCCCATCGCCATCAAAGCTTCCTTTGCCTGGCATTTTTCTCCCCTACTAGCAGCAGCCTCAGCATTTTACTAACGCTAGCAAGACCTGCAGACCCACAGCGTTTTCAGTCACAAAAACGCAACCTCCGCCCTGCAGCAAGGCAGCGTTTTCAGCCCTCGACCTCAGCCCAAAAACGCAGCATGATCATTGCAAGAACCTCAGCGTTTTGTCATCAGTAGGAGCCTCTACAAATCAGAGAATTTCCGCCATCAAAACAACAGTAAAACAGGGATTTTCAGCCATACGAAACAGCCCCAAGATCTCCCAGATTCTTAGCCATTAAGCCCTTGTGGACAACAGATAGAAGAGAACGAAATTCAGCCCTAAAGTCATCATCCTCGTCATCGACACAGTCCCCGTTTGCATCAGTCCATGCATCATCATTGTACGCCTTTGTGCAATCAAAAGTAGACCACTCTTGCTGACGAGAGTGGGGCCTTCGGAGGAGGGTTTTACAACCTCTCGGGTGTCGTATCTCTTTTCTCTCCTTCTCTCAGTCTCATACACTTGCACGCACAATATCCACTCACTTTGTTCGTGATCATAGCACTCTCCATAAAGACAGAAGGCTCTCTCCTTCTCTAAGAACTAAAAGGAACTTTGAGCAAATAAAGATCACTAATCTTGAAAAAATACAACATTCATTCCACTGCACGCTACAACAAGTCTTGCAGGTCTTCGTACCCCGAATATTTGATCAAGTGAAACCTGAGTCCCCAGCTACTTGGGAGCCAGTTAGATCGCTAAGGAATGACTTTCCCGGTTTTATAACCGAGTTTATTGCTGAGGTCACCAATTAAAAATAAGGGGGAAGTGTTACGTCCCCAGACATCAGGATGTGCGCTTGTTGTCATGTCCGGCCGTGTGAACATCGCCATTTGGTTATGAAGTCCTATAAATAGGACTTGAGTCTCATTTGAGAGACATCTTGTGTGATCACCACACTTGGACTCTTGGCCCTTGGCAGCTCTGCTCGCACAGTACGGCACACCCGTACTGGTGGGGGTTCGATGGTATGTGACACTGGCCCTTGTGGTAGAGGCTAGCCCGCTTGGCTGCAAGCTCCCAGGCTTGGGGGTGAGCCCGTATTGGCTCTATGGCTGGGAGGTGAGCTTGATGTCCGCTCATTACATGTGTCTAGGTGTGAGTTTGGCTTGTGTCATGTCATGTGTGCAGGATGGATCCGGCGAGGGATAAACAGTGAGGGAGAGGAACTCTGCTTGGGATGCTGATATAATCCATGTCAAGCCATCCTAACGGAAGACAAAGTGCTTTGATTGGATTGCCGCTATTGTGGCAAGACTACCTCAAGCGGCCTCACCTGACAAGTTTTTGAGACAAATCTCGTCATGCCCTTTGGTCCTGAAGGACGTCCAAGAAACCATTCTTGAAAGCATTTTCAATAATCCCAAGCGCAAGAGAGCTGTGACAATTGTCTAGGATGGAAAGCCAAAGCGAGTGTCCCAAGATCCTCAAGGGAATGCCTCAATGGCTATTGACTCTACTTACTCTCTTTACGCCTCCACCGTGGCCCAACCCTCTGCCACTTCCGCTTTGGATTCCTCCAAAAGAAACCTTCACATGAAGCAACCATCCCTTGTACAACCATGTCCAATATAAAAAGATTACAAGAGGAGGCCAAAGAGATTGCTCGAACAATCATCGTGTAACCGGTTGGTCTACTGCCCAGGTGGTAATGGACAACAAAAATAGAATTTTCAGCCTTCAACAATGATAAAGATTAAAATTTTTCAGCTCATAGATGGTTGATAGAGTCAATAATAGAGATCGTGAGACAAAATGAGAGATAAAGAGGGAGGGGTAGAGATGGAGAGGCGGAGTTGCTCTGCTACACAGTGCTGGCCCATGAATAGGTGCCCTTGTTGGTATTTCTTTATTCAGTTAATAATAGAACAATTATATGGCACCGTCCAAGAGAGACTAAACTGAGAGGCAGTGTGTGTAAAAAGCCCTATATATCTGGCTATTCAGCCCTTTTAAATAGCAGAGTCAGTGTCTGTGTGCCCGCGTACGTGTGTTCAGAATGGCAGATGTGCCATTGTCCACTCCTTCTGTTAGTCCCTCTGTGAGAGTGAGCAGCGGAGAGGGTGAGAGCCACGCGCGTAGGAAAGGTTGGAGGGAGAGAGAGAGAGAAAACACTAGAAACACAAGTGCTCTGCAAATGATGCTCTCAATACACAATGAATGACTACAAGACCCTAACCATTCTATTTATAGAATGTTAGGTTGAGGTAGGGCAAAAATGTGTAACTGGAGCAAAAAACATAAAAGCCCAAAAATGGCTAAAAATGTGTGTGCACCCAGCCAGACTAAAAAATGACTGGCCGGAACGTGCTAAAGTGTCCGCCCATGCAATCTACGTGATGTGCGGTGGGTGGCCAGCCCGGGACAATCACTAGCCGTACAAAATGGCAAAGCAACGGTGGTGTAACTCTTAACACCCCTGTTGGGTTAAAGGCCCTAAATAACCCCTCATGTACACTTTATGCACATTTCTTATACTTTGTCCAGGTTCAATGTGAACTTGGACACATTTTTAAGGTCGCTTATAATAAAAGTGGAAAACCCACAACTCAACATAAGTGAGTTTTCCCAAAAACGTACGAGCCTCTCTCTCTCTCTCTCTCTCTCTCTCTCTCTCTCTCTCTCTCTCTCCACTTCCGATCTGCAGCGCCATGTATCTTCTGCACTCACGCCTGGCTACGTTTGCACTAATCCTGCACTCTTCACCTCGCGCATCACCTGGTAGCCTCTCCTTCATGCTTTCAATTGGTATCAGAGCTCTAGGGTTCAAAATAGGACCTGCGCAGTTTGCTGGACAACAAGTTAAATTTGCTCTCCCGCGACAATTTTCACTTCCATCGCGAAGCCCTCGCTTCCGGGATCAAGGAGGTTACCAAAAATGCCAAAACAGCCCAAAACAGATTGTTTTCAGGTCAAAACAGCTGATTTACAGGTTATTATAGGTTATTACAGGTTAAAACAACAATACGCACGTGTACCAAGTTTGTGGGATCACATGTATTGATGTTTGGTGCGAGGATTTGAGTGAAAAACCGAGTACAAGTGATTTAAAATCGCATATTTAGCTGAAAATTCAGATTTGGACAGTTTCATGTAAAGAAATTGTGGTCTATTGTATTGAAAGCTATTTTCTTGCTTATGACATTGCTAGATACTTGGGAAACATTGGTTGTCTCCTTGATAACAGTTCCAACCTCACGTATGACGGTGTGAGAGGGTCTATTCTCAATGAAGAGATTAGACGCAAGTTTAGTGGGGAAGGTGGTAGTTCTGCCTACAATGCAAGAGGTAGAAATCAAAAGCGCGATGCGGGCAACAGGACTCAAAATAGAAGTAAGAGCAAGACAAAGGATAAGGATGTCACTTGCTATCAATGTGGCAGAAAGAGTCACAAGAAACCCGATTGCAGGTATTTCAAGAAAGAGTAGGATAGGAAGAAGGAAGCACAAGAGAAGAAGAAGAAAGATGAGAAGAAAGGAGATTCCTCCAAGGGTGCTGAGAATGCAAATATGTCCTCTAGTGGAGTCATTGAGAAGTTGTCAGACGTTGAGGAAATTTTGGTTGCGGCTTCATGCCTCTCAGATTTGGTGATAGCTAATGCAGAAGACATGCTTGTCTCGAAGAAAGATGTCATTGATGCATTGCTTAGTGCTAATGATGGCCTATCCCAGTCTTGGATAGTAGATTCTGGTGCGTCTTTCCATGTGACTCCATCTTTGGAGTGTTTTGCTACATATGTTGCAGGCAATTATGACAAGGTGTACCTTGGTGATAATTTTTCTTGCAATATTGAGGGAATGGGTACCATGTGTTTGGCTCTTAACAATGGTCAAGAGCTTGTATTGAATGATGTCAGGTTCGTACCAGGCATTAAGAAAAGTTTGCTATCTGTTGGCCAGTTAGATGCACATGGTTTTTATACCTGTTAAATCTTTTGATGGTGCATTGTATTTTGTTACATTCATTGATGCTACAAAATCTGATGCTGACAAGAAAACAATCAGATTTCAGCCTTTCGTGCCACCCATTGATGTAGAAAAAGAGTCTCATGATGCATTACTGCAAGCTGAAATTGATAATCAGCCGGTTAACCTTGAGCCAGAAGAGGTAGGACATGATATTGATGCTCCTAATGAGGATGGCCAGTCACCTGAATTGGCTGAAAATGATTTTCAGCAACATGATAGAGCTGAAAATGAGTTGCCACATGATGTAGAACCGTTGCGTGAGAATGTAGATCATTGGGTGTGCAGGTCAACTCGTTTGAGAAGGCAACCGTAGAGATTTAATCCCTCTTTGCATCATGTAATGTTGACAGATGAGGGTGAACCTCTTACTGATAAAGAGGCTAAGTCATGTGAGTCAAGCAGTAAGTGGGAGCTTGCAATGCAAGAGGAAATGAAATCTTTGTATGCAAATGATACTTGGGATCTTGTGCCATTGCCTAAAGGAAGAAAGGCTCTTCCTAACAAATGGGCATACAAGATTAAAATTGTGGATGAAAAACCCAAGTATAAGGTAAGATTGGTTGCAAAAGGATATGCACAAAAAGAAGGAATTGATTTTCTTTTTCCCTGTTGTAAAGCTTACAATGTCATGTGTCCTTTTTTCTCTCGTTGCGGTGCTTGATTTAGAATTGAATCAGATGGATGCAAAGACAAGGTTTTTGCATGGTGACATTGAAGAGAACATATACATGAAACAACCTGAGGGTTTTGTTGTTCCTACACACGAGGAACTAGTATGCAAACTGAAAAGAGCCCTGTATGGTTTGAGACAATCATCATGACAGTGGTATAAGAACTTTGACACTTTTATGTTGTGTCAAGGCTTTAAACGAAGCCATGCAGATCATTGTTTGTATATGAAAAGGGATGAAGATGGTAGTCCCATCATACTTGTTCTCATAGATTGATAACATGCTGCTTGCCGGGAAACATTAGTCTTGATTCTCTGAAGCGTAAGCTAAATTCAGCATTTGCTATGAAGGATTTGGGTGATGCAGAGCATATTTTGGCCATGCGTATTAAAAGAGATAGAAAGCTGACATTGCTGTTTTTATCTCAAGAAAAGTACATTGCTAAAGTACTTTACATATTTAATGTCACCAACATGTGACTACTATCTATCCTTTTTGTTGATTTCTTTCTTATTATTTATTTATTTTCACTTTTTGGAAACACCGCTCTAGAAATCTAACTGCCCTGCATTGCATAGCTAGTGTGGAACTGTTCAGAGGGAGTCCAAGCCTGAGGGCAAGAGAGCACTAAGGTTGGACAAGGACTATGGTTAGCCAAAGTGGGGTCATTGACTAGCCAAAGTGGAATCCTTTGCTACATAGGCTACATTTCAGTTCTTGGTGTGGCTGCAGTGTACAATGAGGGTCAGATGACCTAGAAAGATACAATGGCAGCATCTCCTCAAATTTAGGGAACTGCTATTTTGATGTGTTCGCGTCATTATCTCTGGAATGACAAGAGGAACATTTTATTGCTTTGCTGCAAAGTCAACTGATGCACCAATTGAGATATTTTTAGCCGGGAATGCCCAAAGTCTGAAAGTGTGCCATGTGGCACTCCGTGAGCATTCTACTACTCCTGGCCAGAGAGGGGGCGCCTAAAATGAGAGAGGAGACTCATTTGCAGCTTTGTCACAGGTTAAGAGCTATGGAGTGCTTCCTTTCCCTCTTATGTACAGTGCGGTGCCAGGAGTGATGTCCTGCACGCTACGCACTGCTCTCTCTCTCCCCTATGAGCAGTATGTTATGCCCCTCTAGTGGGCTTTTCATTTGACCAATGTACAATTATGTGGGTTCATGCGCGATTGCCGAGGCAAGAGCCTCTTGCATAGGTACTGGATTAGCTAGCGGAGGTTTCACGTGCGAAATCCCGTCCGATACAAAGGGTAAGTAGCCCTACAGGTGCGGGAGCTCAAGGACTTGCTACGGATGCGATTGGCACGCGAAACGGGGCCCGAAACAGTGAATTACAGCCTGCTGTGTATTTTTGCAGGTTTAGGGTTTCGGCTTTAAACGGACCCTAATACCCCCAGGAGGTTCGGGGACACGAGGGGACCGCTGTACAGGCGATCTGGCGCATTTTCGGGGCAGAAAACAGAGAATTCAGCGTGCTGCAGATTCTCGCCAGGTTTTGCAAAGTGTCCGTATGCGTCGGGAAAGTCATCTAATGCGTGGGTATACTGAGTGTGAAGGGTCCTAGTACAGTTATGTTGCCGAAATCGAGCTAGAACGGATGAAATTCAGCCCAGATTGTGCGAGGCAGCTTGTAGGGAACCACAACTTTTATTCCCACTTTTAAAGAATAAAGAAATACCGAAAGGGGTGCTTATTTAAGGGCCAATCTGGTGTCGGTCTTCTCATACAGGTGCAATCTAGCCACCTGTATCCCTTTCCCCTTTGTTGTGTCTTGAAAGTACAGGTAAAGTGGGCGACAAATTAAATGGGTGAAAGCAAGTAAAGTTTAAGTCTAAGGTTTACCGCCCTTTTTGGATTTAACAGGCCTGTTTCATTTAATATAGCTAATGCTAAGCCTCTTGGAGTACCTTTACCTCTATCCACCAAGCTTAGCAAAGCAGATTGCCCAAAGGATGAGGCGGCATTGAAAGCAATGAAGGGAATCCCTTATGCATCAGCTTGTGGTTCTCTTATGTATGCTATGGTTGCCACTCGTTCCGACATTGCTTATGCAATGGGAGTTATTAGTCGAAACATATCAAATCTTGGCAAAACACATTGGGAAGCTGTCAAATGCATTTTGAAAAAATTGAAAGGTACACAATCAAAGTGTATTTGTTATGGAAAAAGTGACTTAAAGTTGCAGGGATATTGTGATGCTGACATGGCACGTGACATGGATACCAGGAAATCTACCGGTGGATATGTATTTTGTATTGCTGGTGGTGCAGTCTCTTGGTGTTCTAGGTTGCAGAAAATTGTGGCATTGAGTACTACTGAGGCTTAATACATTTCAACCACAGAAGCTTCAAAGGAAGCCATTTGGTTGGGTAGACTTGCAAAAGAACTTGGCATGCCTGCTGTAATAGACCTGGACACTCCAAGTCAAGAATCAACCGCGACAGCACCAAATAACCACTTCAAAACAAGTCACAGATCACAATAGATGTACAGTGGCATGGCGGAGTTCCGTGCCTAGACATATTGGCCCCAAAGACTGGCGCCCCTTTCGGTATTTCTTTTTGTATTAATCAATCATCAAAGTACAAGAGAGCGGTTAGGGTTTCACTCTCAGACTCTCCGTCCAGATGCTTTGAGAAGTGAAGCCCTCACCACTAATTTAAAGGTTACAAGGGATGACCAAAAGCAGAGCCCCAAAAGCTTCAAATCAAAAGCAATTGCTCTCTCTCTCACAGAGAGTCAAGAAGCAAAATTTGCGTCGCTCATCATTTTCCAAATTTTTATTTATTTATTATAATAGCCTCCGCGATTTTCGGAAATTAGGGTAACTGGTAGAAACTAGGGTTTGTAGGAATTTAAGGGTTTCTGGCAAAAATTAGGGTTTCTGCTGTCCGCCACGTCATCACTTTGTGACATACCCCCCTCTTGAAAGCATTGTAATCGACCGCGATTACGCCTGCAAAACCAACAAAAGCCATAAACCGTCTTAGCAGACACTGACTGTTAGTACCTACGTACTAGGAACACACATCTAGCACATGTACGAAATCGACAGTCACATCACAGGACATCACCAGACATCACAGGACATCACGTGACATTCAACATTCATTCGGATCTTAGACCATGATTTATCGGCAATGTAGCTAGCAATCACATCTAGGTCCAATCGGGACCTCATCGATGTCCGATTGACTAACCCCTATTGCAACCATGTCTATTCGAAATCAATCAGACCAAAATGCTGCAGTCATTTCGTCTATCAGTTCCTGCACTCACAAGAAGTCAAGAACAAATCGGTATCATTATCAGGAATTCCATTTCATAAAGTCATCCAGCAGAATACTGTCAGCTCTCAGTATCCCTGAAGCTCAAAGAGACATCAGTGACTTTAGTATCAAAATCGAGGCATCTGTTGACAAAGGAGCGGAGTAACTCCCCTTTCGTGCATCCCACTGCACTAGATCTTCGGCCAAGCTGAGTTTCTGGGTTCCGTTTGGAGTAGACTATGCTAAACCAAAATATCGAGGTAAAGTTTCACAATCCGAGGAGTATCTGCTAGGTCCTCCTCCTCCATCCACTTCGCATCAAATGCAGGAAAGTTCTTGAACTAAACCAAGAACTGCCTTCGGACTTTACCTTTCTTCGTATCGTTATGTGCCAAAATCTATTCAGGAACAAGGATCTCCTCGTTTTCTTCCACTTCGGGTTGCTCATCAGGCTCCCCATCATCAGGCACATCACCCTTAACAGGTTTCAAGAGACTCACATGCAATGCATTATGAATCCTCCAAGTATCTGGCAGTTTCAATCGGAAGGAGATATCATTTATCTTGTCAGTGATCTGGAAAGGTCCGTAGTATCGCATACTAAGCTTTGGAAAAAGCCTCTCCTTTCCGTTTTTCTTTCTTAGGCGTGCCTTCTCAAAACGTAAGAGCACCCAATCATCCTCCTTCAATTTCAAGTCGCGACAATGGCGATCCGCTGCCTTTTTTTGTCGTTCTTGAGACTCTTGCAAAGTCTCGCGAACCTTGGCAAAAGCCGTATCCAAATCTCGCGAATATTCATCCGCTTCAAATATCTAATCTTTCGTGCTCAGGAAGGATGGAACCTTCACAGCACTTTCAACAATCTCAAATGGCGTCTTCCCCGTCGAAGAGTGTATCTTGTTATTATAGGCAAATTCTACCAAAGGTAAGTTCTTTTCCCATTGAGTCTTCTGATCCGAGATACAAGTCTTCAATAAATCTAAAACCACTGAATTGGCAATCTCAGATTTCCCGTCAGTCTGCAAGTGGAACGATGACGAGAACTGCAACCGCGTGCCAATGTTCTCCCAAATTGCCTTCCAAAACAAACTCATAAATCTGGGGTCTCTGTCGGGGACAATCGTCTCAGACGTGCTATGTAATCGGAAAATCATCGTGATCATTCTATGTTCTTGAGAGATCAAAAATGAAATCTATTTCAATATTTTCCCAGGGGCGGGTGGGTATGGGTAAAGGCTGTAACAATTCCTGTGCCTTATGCCTGTCAAACTTGACCTTCTGGCATACCAAGCAACTGTGCACAAACTCTTCCACATCCTTTTTGAGTCTCAGCCCAAAGAAGTATCTCTCTACCCCTTTCATGGTGGTAGCAATGCCGCGGTGACCGTACAAGGTGGACAGTGGCATTCAATCATAACCTTATCCCTCAACGGCTGTGTAACGCACAACATAGTCTTTTTCATCAAGTAGCCTTCCGGAAGGGAGTATCCAGCTACTGTCTGCCCATCCCGTATCCGTGTGAAAATATCTGCAAAATCTGTATCTGTGGCATACTAATCGACCATATCCTCGAAGCTCCTATGATGTATCGCGGAAACAACCAGAACCAACGGTTTCCGAGACAAAGCATCTGCCACCACATTCTTTTGTCCCTGCACATGGACAATCTGGAAGTGGAACTGTGACAAGATGTTCGCCCACCGCATCTGCTTTTCCGAAAGCTGCTTCTGTGACAAGAAGTAGCGCAAACTCTGATGGTCTGTAAAGGCAATAAAATCCGCTCCGAGTAGTGTTAGGGAATAAAGGCCTAAGTGCCTTGTACTTATAACTTATAAGTTAAAAAGACTTATAAGTGAGGGGGCCCAAGTGTGAATGGCCCCCTAGTCACTTACTCATATACTCAAATGTGAAGCCCAAAAATACATAGCGTGGCTTTTCCCAAAAATCCAACGAGCTCTCTCTCTCTCTCTCACGTTTTCTTTGCGTGGGCTCTTTCTGCGCCTCTCTCCTCTTCTCCTTCACTCTCATTGCATAGGACAGCAAGTGGGCTCTCTCTCCTGCTCCCCCACACATGGTATCAGAGCTTTAGGGTTTCCAAGAGAGCCATCTTCGCAACACAGATCAGAATGCTGTTTTTGCTCGCTGCGGGAAGGATATTCAACCGTTTTCGATCAACTCTGTCGCGAAGGGATCCTCTCACCGTGTAGAATCGACCTCCGGTGACAGTTTCCCCAAAATTAGGGTTTCAAAAACTGGCGAACAGCAGCCTATTTCTGCTGAAATTGACCAATTTCGGGGTCAATTTGATGCAATTTCACTAGGGCAAGTCTCACAGGTCAATCTTACAGGTGTTTCCACCAACGAGGTTCTGAAAATTCAGCAAAACAGGTGTTTACAGGTCTGATTTTTGCCCTAAAACAGGGAATTTCAGCAAGCAAATGATGTATACACCTTGTGGAAACCTTTGGTAAGGGTTTGGCAGTGAATGTACGCTGTTTTGGGGTGATTTCGCGTGAAATTTGCTCGCTGTTTTCCTGTAACAGCAAGCTGTTTTTTGCCCGATTGCGCACATTTGGGCGTGTTTAGGTCGGCAAAACAGGGTTTCAGTGTTTGCAATCACTCAGAATGGCTTCTAGCAGTGAAAGTGGCAATTTGTTGCACATTCGCAAGCTTGAAGGTGCCCATAACTTTGCTATATGGAAGAAGCAATGTTATAATGTGTTGTTGCAGAAGAAACAGGCGAAACCTATTAAGTTACAGGGTGTGAAACCGGTTGATATGGAGGTTGAAGAATGGGAAGAAGTGGACGAGTTGGCTCGCTCCACGATCATGCTTTCGGTGTCTGACAATTTACTCTTCAATGTAGAGAATGAACAGACAGCATGGGGCATGTGGAAGCGTTTAGACGAGTTGTATGCACAGCAGAGTGCTGCCAGTAAAGTGTATTGGCTTAAGAAGCTTATGGATCTCCGCATGAAGGAGGGCACGCACATGTCAGTGCACCTCAATGAATTCAATTCTATTTTCAGCCAACTGACAGAGCTGAAATTCACGATTGATGAGGAGTTCAAAGCTACTTTTCTGCTATGCACATTGCCCGAGAGTTGGGATGTATTCCGGACAGCTCTTAGTAACTCAAGTGCGTCACTTAAGTATGCAGATGTAGAGAGTTCTCTCTTGATGGAAGAGATGAACAGGAGGAACACCACAGGTGGGTCTTCTAATGCATTGCACTTGAGAGGCAGGTCTCAACAGAGGGAAAAATCTGACAGTAAGGACAGGGCACGCAGCAAATCTCGTAGGAAAGATGTTGTGTGTCATCATTGTGGAAAGAAAGGGCATTATAAACGGGAATGCTATGAGTGGAAGAAAGAGAAGAACAAGGGTGCTGAAACTGATGCAAAGGACAAGGGAAATGCCAAGAAGAGCACTGTGTTGATTGAGGAAATCAATGTTGCTAGTAGTTGTGACAGTGACAGCAGCACTGAAGTACTCAATGCCTCTTCTGTGGATGCACATACCCTTGCTATGGGTTCTGATGTGGACATGCATACTTGGATTCTTGATTCAGGTGCCTCCTTTCATGTAACACCTCATAGGGATTGGTTTACACAGTACTCAGGTGAGGTGCAGGGCACTGTTTATTTGGGAGATAACTATGCATGTGACATTGCAGGTATTGGCAGTGTCCAGTTTTCTTTTGCTGATGGTATGACTTTTGTTTTGCACAAAGTGCGTCATGTGCCACAACTCGAGAAGAGTTTGATTAGTACAGGGCAGCTAGATGATGCAGGCTATCACACCACTTTTGGTGATAGCAAGTTGAAAATTTGTAAAGGGGCCCGGATTGTAGCCAAGGGTTGTAAATCGGACACTTTGTATCCTTTGCATGTATCTAGTGTGCGTGACCATGTTGTCGCCGTAACCGAGCAGCCAAGTGTTTCTTTGTGGCATGGCCGGTTGGGACACATGAGTAAAAGAGGAATGGAAACTCTGTCTCGTTGTGGTTATTTGCCGTGTTTGAGGTATGCTGATTTTTCTCATTGTGAGCACTGTATTTATGGTAAGCACAGTCAAACACCGCACAAAAGGTCTCTTTCTTTGAAGTCTGACAGGTTAGACTTAGTGCATTCCGATGTATGTGAAATGCCACAGTTGTCCTTAGGGGGAAAGAAATATTTTGTCTCGTTTATCGATGATGCTACACGTAAGGTGTGGGTGTATCCAATACGTGCTAAAAGCGATGTTTTGGATACTTTCAAGAAGTTTCTTGCGTTTGTTGAGAATCAAACTGACAAGAAGCTTAGGTCTTTGCGCTCAGACAATGGGGGGGAGTATGTATCAAAAGCATTTATTGACCTTTGTGCTACTAAAGGTATTAAAAGAGAGCTCACGGCTCCTTTTAATCCCTCTCAGAATGGAGTTGCAGAGAGGTTGAACCGGACTATCCAAGAGAAAGTTCGGAGTATGCTGTCACATGCTGCATTACCTCATGGTTTTTGGGCAGAAGCTGTGCAAACAGCTATTCACTTGATTAATCGCTCACCTAGCAAGGCTTTGGGTGGAAAGGTGCCTGAGGAGGTGTGGTCTGGCAAGCCACCCTCATATGCACATTTAAGAATGTTTGGTTGTGAGGCCTATGTTCACATCCGGAGTGAACTGCGCACCAAACTACAACCAAAGTCTCATAAATGCATTTTCCTAGGATATGGTGAGGATGGTGAAATGGGGTATAGATTATGGGATCCCGCATTACGGAAAATCATACGCAGCAATGATGTCATCTTCAATGAGAATTGCATGCACAAACAGCCCACAAAGGTCGAGGAAGTGCGCCGGGTTGTTTTTCGTGAAGATGTTACATATGGACAGCCAAGAAGGCCCAATGTTCAGCAGCCTTTACATGCTGAAAATGGTGCTGAAAATCCGCCATTAGCTGCTGAAAATCAGCCCCAACAAGTTGCCATTGATGCACCACAGGTAGGGGAACAGGTTGATGCTCCTAGACCGCCCGTTGTTGCGATGCAACCGGCTGAACAGCCTGCTGTTTTTGATGGTTTACAGGCTGAAAATCCACCTGTTATGGATCATTGGGTGCGTAGGTCTACTCGGGTGACAAGGCCCCCCGATAGATATGAACCGTCTTTGGACTGTCATGCTTACTGATTGTGGTGTGCCGTCTTGCTATAAAGAGGCTATGCAACGTGAAGACAGTAAGAAATGGTTCAAAGCAATGGTTTCGGAAATGCAGTCTTTGGAGAAAAACCATACATGGGACTTGGTTGATTTGCCTAAAGGGCATAAGGCTCTGCCATGTAAATGGGTTTACAAGACCAAGGTCACATCTGATGCTTCTTCTAAGTACAAGGCACGTTTGGTTGCTAAAGGGTACAAGCAAAAGCATGGTGTGGATTTTGATGAGATTTTTTCTCCTGTTGTAAAGCTTGCCACATTACGTCTTGTTTTAGGCCTGGTTGCTTCTGAAGATATGGAGTTAAAGCAAATGGATGTCAAAACAACGTTTTTGCATGGTGATTTGCTTGAGATGATCTATATGATGCAGCCAGAAGGTTTTGTGTCAAAGGGGCAAGAGAAAAAAGTATGTAGACTCTTGAAGAGCTTGTATGGTTTGAAACAGTCTCCCCGTGCATGGTATCACAAGTTTGATACATTCATGAGGTCTCAAGGATACAAAAGAAGTAATTCTGATCACTGTTTGTATATCAAAACGGCAAGTGATGGATCTCGTCTATTGCTGATTTTGTATGTTGATGACATGCTTATTGCGGGTAAAAATGTCACGGAGTTGGATGCATTACAGCAAAGCTTAAAGAATTGCTTTGACATGAAGGATCTTGGTGATGCTAATCATATTTTGGGCATGCGTATCTCTCGAGATAGACGTAACAGGCGTCTGTATCTATCTCAACGAGATTATGTTAATAAGGTGCTACATCGTTTTCATATGGATGGGGGAAAGGCACTTGGTACTCCGCTGCCTCCATATGTAAAACTGACTGCACATGACTGCCCAAACACAGATGATATGCGGGCTGAAATGGCCAAGATTCCTTATGCATCAGCCGTTGGCAGTTTGATGTATGCTATGGTTGCTACACGTGCGGACATTGCATTTGCGGTAGGAGTGGTAAGCAGGTACATGAGCAATCCTGGCAAAAAGCATTGGGAAGCAGTGAAGTGTATCTTGAGATACTTGAAAGGCACTAAAGACTTGTGCATTTGTTTTGGGAAGAGTGAGACATCTGTGCATGGCTTTACAGATGCAGATTTTGCTGGACATCCAGATTGCAGGAAGTCTACCTCTGGATATGTGTTTACATTCACAGGAGGTGCAATTTCTTGGATTTCTAGACTGCAAAAATGTGTTGCTTTGTCTACCACTGAGGCTGAGTATGTGGCTGCCACTGAGGCATGCAAAGAAGCTTTGTGGCTCATGCGTTTGGTAGAAGAGCTTGGCATTAAGTCACCGGTTCCTGTGCTACACTGTGATAGTCAGAGTGCTATTATGCTTGCAAGGAATCCTGTTTTTCATGCCAAGACAAAGCACATAGAGGTGAAGTATCATTTTATCAGGAGTGTGCTTGATGACAAAGTGCACACAGATGACAATCCTGCAGATCTTTTGACCAAGAGTCTTCCAGCAGAGCGGTTTGCATATTGCCGTCAGATGATGGGTGTTGGATGAGTAAGTGCATGATCAGCTGTTGTATCATAGTTAGCTGATTCTTTGATCTCCCAAGGTACATTGCCTTTAGGTGGGAGGTTGTTAGGGAATAAAGGCCTAAGTGCCTTGTACTTATAACTTATAAGTTAAAAAGACTTATAAGTGAGGGGGCCCAAGTGTGAATGGCCCCCTAGTCACTTACTCATATACTCAAATGTGAAGCCCAAAAATACATAGCGTGGCTTTTCCCAAAAATCCAACGAGCTCTCTCTCTCTCTCTCTCGTTTTCTCTGCGTGGGCTCTTTCTGCGCCTCTCTCCTCTTCTCCTTCACTCTCATTGCATAGGACAGCAAGTGGGCTCTCTCTCCTGCTCCCCCACAAGTAGGTAATGCCGCCACTGAGTAAGAGCATGGATAACCGCCAAAAGCTCTTTCTCATAGATCTGTGTTGTCATCTCCGGCCTAGAGAACAAATGGCTCTCGTAAGCTATGACATGGCCTTCTTGCATCAAGACCGCACCCAGACTACGACCACAAGCATCACAATATACTTCAAATGACTTCTGCAAGTCCAGCAAAGTCAAAATTGGTCCCGTAGTCAAATTCTCTTTCAATGTCCGAAAGGCAGTCACCTTTGTGGGTCCCCACGAAAAAGGTACTCCTTTCTGTGTCAAGGTATGCAAAGGGGAAGCAATCTCTGCAAACTTTCGTATGAACCGCCTGTAGTACGAACACAGTCCCAAGAAGCTTCTAACTTCATGGACATTCCTCAAATTGGGCCAATCACGGATAGTCTCTATCTTGGCCGGGTCCATTTGCACTCCTGCTGCTGACACAATGTGTCCCAAAAAGTGAATCTCTGTTAGGAAAAATTCACTTTTCTTTGCAATAATCACTAACGTGTGATCTCGTAATGCCTGAAAGACTTGAAGCAGATGATCTCTGTGTTCTGCCTCATTCTTAGAGAAAACAATGATGTCGTGAAAGAAAGTGCCAACAAATAGCCTGTACTCTCGAAAAATCGAGTCCATCATCCGGTTAAAAGTCGCAGGAGCATTGGTTAAGCCAAAAGGCATCACCAAAAACTCAAATAACCCAAAAGTCGTCCGAAAAGCAGTCTTGTAGACAGCTCCTGGCGCTATCCTGATCTGATGATATTCACTCTTCAAGTCAATCCTGCTAAAGCACGAGGATCCCTGTAACTTGTCGAGTATATCATCGATCCTAGGAATCGGAAATCTGTTCTTGATGGTGATTTCGTTGAGAGTGCTATAATCGATGCACATTCTTCAAGATCCGTCTTTCTTCAAAACCAACAACACTGGAGAGCAATACGGTGAAGTACTAGGCTGGACAAGACCCTTTTCCAAGAGGTCTTTCACTGGGTTCATAATCTTTTCATTCTGTACTCGGCTCACACGATAAGGTGGCCGATTCGGTGGCGTGCTTTCAGGTATCAGATCAATGGTTTGATCTTCAGGCCCTCTGAAAAGCAATCGTCATGAGTGTGGAGAAAAATCTTGGCTTTCTTTTGATCAGGTCAAAACATATTCAACCTTTATCCATCGTTCAGTTCTCTCCCAAAAGAATGAGTAAGAAATTGAAGTTCATCAAGTACAATCTCTAAGCCCTTCATTTATCAAATTCGCTTTCTCGTCCCGGTAGTCAACCACGGCGTAGCTCTTGTGGTACCAAGGGATCCTGAGTAGAACGTCAGTTGCGTGCCCTGAACACCCCTGTCATTGCAAACGAAGTTTGCCAATGCTGGGTGTAATGGCAACATCCCATCCGGGTACCAGTCGAACTACCTCCGCCTGTGGCGTCAGTCTGTCGGGCGTAATTCCAAATCGAGCCGCCAATTCCAAGTGAAAAGAAGTTGGCCTTGGCTCCTTGAAAAGAGCTTCCTGATCCTTCACTTTGCTCCAAAAGCGGCAAAGTTTGTACTTTCATTCATTAGATTCGGTGCAGGTCCCATGCCATGTGGTACCAGTTCTGCTTTTCTATCTGCCTTTTCTGCCACATTCCTCAGGTGCACTCAAACTCTCAGACCTGTGGTCATCTTTATCATTCTGTTCTTTCTGTGCCTTTTTAGGGCACTTCGCGGAGATATGTCCCTGTTCTCCGCATCCAAAGCACTTCTCCTCTCTGATGAAGAGAGCTCTCTCCTCAGGAGTAAGCTTGGGTCATGCATCATTTTTCTCTGGGTTGCTCTTTTTCTTTCTACTTTCATTCCCAGAAGTCTGTTCGGCTCGTTGTGTCATGGCCTGATCTGTGGGGTAGGTCAGACTGCCAGAGTGAATGGCAAAGCCCCGCTTCGCATGACTCATCAACTCTTGAATAGAAGCTGACTTCTGTTCCAAGCAGTGATCTCGGATCTCTGTAGGTAGACCCAAGGTAAACCGCTCAATCTGTTCTCTGAACGAGATCTTCTTGAATGAAGAGGCGGGTAGAAAAGAGCTCCAGAATCTTTCACAATAAGAATTCACTGTATCGCTCTTGGTCATCCGGAGATGGTTCCAAGCAGCTCGTATATCTCGCTCAAACTCTTGAGTCAACCAAGAAGAAATAAAAAGCCTCTTGAATTTCAGCCATGTAACTGGCACAGTCTTGCTTAATAGAAGCGTGGACCACCAAGTACGAGCATTCCCCTTAAAGTAAGAGGCAGCTCTCCGAATCTTGGAGTGCTTTGAATAGCGTCCTCCCGCGAAAGCGATGTCAAACTGCTATATAAAAGACAAAGCCTTCGAAGCATCTGAGTATCCTGAAAAGTATCAAACTTGATCGAGTGGCCACCTTCCTTAAACTCTCGGACTTTCTTGCTTTTATCTTCGAGAAAGTCATACTGGTTGGCTTTGTAAAAATTCTTCTTGTTCGCATAAAACTTTCCGTCATCGGAATGTGAGCTGTCTGTAGACGAGTCCTCAGTAGAACTGTCAGTCTATGGGCAAGATGTAGCCTTCTTTGCCTTTTTCTTGCCCTTTCCGAAGCTTTGTTTCTTGCTTCGCTTTTTGCTTTTTATGTCTTCTTCGCTTTAATCCGAGGAGCTAGAAGAACTGTGAGAAGAAGAAGAAGAAGAAGAACTGGGCACTCCTTCAAATCGAACACGCTTCTCCCGTTTCTTTGCCTTGTCAAAAGTCGACTGACGACCCAAATAACCTGGAAAGTCAATGCTTTTCTTCTGCTTTTTTGCCGTGCTTTTTGGCTTTCTGTTGCGCGTCAAAAAGCTGAGCAATCCGTGCATCAACCACGTTCTCCAGTTCCTTCTCCGTATATTTTCTTGGAGGCAGAAGGTTTCTTGAGAGCGGGTTTCGGGAGTGTTGTGGTTCTCTGCCACTCCATCTGTACCTCTTCCAAAGAGGTCATCTGTACCTCTTCCAAAGAGGTCTGGTTCATATATTTTGCCATCTTCGGGTCCTTGGCAAAATTGAGCATCATCTTTGTTGCATCGCCGATCAACTGGCGACGCTCTATCTCTCGCCGCTCCGCCTAAGTAGGCCAAGGCGGGCCATACTCTCTGCCGGAATCTTCGTTGTGATCCCTGCCCGCATCTCCAGATGCAGAGGGAGTCGACTGATCATTG
The DNA here is from genome assembly GCF_014529385.1 of Adiantum capillus-veneris. Taxonomy (NCBI): domain Eukaryota; kingdom Viridiplantae; phylum Streptophyta; class Polypodiopsida; order Polypodiales; family Pteridaceae; genus Adiantum; species Adiantum capillus-veneris. Next base: position 27,719,543 of record NC_140931.1, on the reverse strand, counting down.
CCTGAAGCCATAGGTGCCGCGGAAAAAAAATTCGGGGATCGGATTTCCCGTAGAAGAGAAATCGGCCGTGCTCTGATACCACTGTAACAGACCTGGACACTCCAAGTCAAGAATCAACCGCGACAGCACCAAATAACCACTTCAAAACAAGTCACAGATCACAATAGATGTACACTGGCCCGACGAAGTTCCGTGCCTAGAGATATTGGCCCCAAAGAATGGCGCCCCTTTCGGTCTTTCTTTTTGTATTAATCAATCATCAAAGTACAAGAGAGCGGTTAGGGTTTCACTCTCAGACTCTGCGTCCAGATGCTCTGAGAAGTGAAGCCCTCACCACTAATTTAAAGGTTACAAGGGATGCCCAAAAGCAGAGCCCCAAAAGCTTCAAATCAAAAGCAATTGCTCTCTCTCTCACAGAGAGTCAAAAAGCAAAATTTGCGTCGCTCATCATTTTCCAAAATTTTTTTAATATAATAAATAGCCTCCGCGATTTCCGGATATTAGGGTTTTTGGCAAAAATTAGGGTTTGCAAGAATTTTAGGGTTTTTGGCAGAAATTAGGGTTTTTGCTGTCCGCCACATCATCACTTTGTGACACCTGCTCATACTCTAGTTTTGGGTTGTGATAGCAAGAGTGCTGTCTATCTAGCCAAAAATGCCATGTTTTATGTGTGTACCACACACATAGATGTGCGGTACCACTTCATACGACAGGTATTGGAGGATGGTCTAGTCACTTTGACTAAGATCCATACACTGGATAACCCTGCAGATGTTCTCACCAAGAGTCTTGTTAAGGCTCAACACGAGCATTGCATATAGCTGGTGGGAGTTGACTAACTTAAAGGCGTCATTTATGCCTTTAAGTGGTTAAAGGCCCTAAATAACCCCTCATGTATACTTTATGTACATTTTTTATACTTTGTCCAGGTTCAATGTGAACTTGGACACATTTTTAAGGTCACTTATAATAAAAGTGGAAAACCCACAACTTAACACAAGTGAGTTTTCCCAAAAACGTACGAGCCTCTCTCTCCACTTTCGATTTGCAATGCCATGTGTCACAAAATGGGCACCATGTGCCAATAGAAAAGAACAGACTGAACAGACTTTTAACACTTAAATAACAACTGAACTGAAAGAGAGTGTCATGTGACGCATCCCAACCCTATGTGTTCGTGGACAAGCTATACCACAGCAGGGTTCAGTCAGTCCAGTCAAGTCTAGATTAGCAGTGATTTGGCACTTTTGTGAGTCTATTCGTAGACCGTGCATGCCCAGTCACTTAGCATAGATGCATATCCTCCGGTTGCACACAGCATGATCATCGGATTTCCATCAGAATCCATTAGCATTAGTTAGGGGAATTTTCTAGTGCATTTAGCCTATTTTCATATTTTCGGTTATTTTCACTTATTATTTTTAAGTGACTTTCCAACAAAAGTAGTTAGGCCAAGTTATCACTTTCTGGCAGAAGAGGCAGCAGGAGCTTCCCGCTCAAGAGGCAACTTCTCAGCAGTACCCCCCAGCACCCCCCAGCGTTTTTGGATTCCATCCTCGCCGGGCAAGTTCCCATTCCCAATAGTTTTCCATCGCCAGCATCTCCCTCTTTTGGGCGTTTTCCTCCCACAGCAAAAGCATCGCCATCAACGTTTTTCAGCATTGAATTGACCTGCTGATCCTGCGTTTTCAGCATGCAACAGTAGCCTAAAATGCAGCCTTATGGTACCAGCACATCAGCGTCTTCATCTTCAGCAGTAACCCCGACAAAGCCATCATTTTCAGCCATAAGGACAGCAGTAAAGCAATCCATTTCAGCCCCGAAACAGTCCAAGAAATTCAACATATAGAAGATTACAGATTTCAGCCTAAGTTGACGTCATCACCGTTGTCGTCATCAGCATAGTCCCATTGCATCAGTCCATTGCATACGCATTGTACACCTTTGTGCAATCAAAGTAGACCACTCTCGCCGACGAGAGTGGGGACTTAGGAGGAGGGTTTTACAACCTCTCGGGTGTCGTATCTCTTCTCTCTCCTTTTCTCAATCTCATTCACTTGCACGCACAATATCCACTCACTTTGTTCGTGATCATAGCACTCTCCATAAGACGGAAGACTCTCTTCTTCCCTAAGAACTAAAAGGAACCTTGAGCAATAAAGATCACTAATCTTGAGAAAATACATTCATTCATTCCGTTGCACCTTACAGAGAGAGACGACACGTGACTTCCACCCCAGAGAGTATTGGCCCCAAACCTTGGCGCCCCTTTCGGTATTTCTTTATATTGCATCAACACAGTACAAGCCGGTACTCCATACTCTGCACCTTCGCTAGGAAGCATGCCAGAGAATGAGTCCTAGCCTCATATTTAAAGGCCCTTGGCCTAAAAAGCAATTACAGTGAAAAGCCTTCAAACTTAAAAGCATCTGGACCAAAAGCAAAGCCAAAAAGCTGTCAGCATAAATCACGGAAATCCGTACATCTTGCCACGTTATCAGTCAGCACAAAACGTGAAAATTTGTCCTTAGGGTTAGGGTTTTCAAAATTAGGGTTTCAACAGTTAGGATTTCTGGTAGAAATTAGGGTTAGGGTTTTTGCTCTTGGGCAACCACGTCATCACTTTGTGACCCTTCTTCTGTTACTTGTTCTTCTTAGGGTTTAGGCTCCTCGACCGGTAGCTCCGTTCTTCAGTAGGTTGACACGTTGTTACACCATGCTTCTTCTACACTCACCCGGGCTACGTTTGCACTAATCCTGCACTCCTTCACCTTGCGCATCACCCGGTAGCCTCTCCATCACGCTTTCAACCCCCTCTCAACACTGGATGCTGAGACAACACAGATGAGTTGAAGGTGAAGCCAAAGTCCGTTGAAGTACAGCCTTCGTGAAGATGTCTGCTGCATTGTCCGCTGTAGGAAGAATAGCAATGCAACTCTGATTGTCACACAAAAGACGAGTCGTAGTAGTCTGGGGAAAACACAACTCTCCCAGTAATCTCCGTAGCCATATGACCTCACAAGCAGTATAGCAAGCTGCTCTGTACTCTGCCTCTGTGGAAGATAGCGCAATGGTGGGTTGCCGCTTACTGCTCCATGAAGTGGGTCCCGAGCGGAGTGTGAAAACTACTCCTGTAGTAGAGCGCCGAGTATCTGGATTTCCTACCCAATCTGAATCGCACCAACCGAGGTGCAACCCTTGGAGCGACCATAGAACACACCATGTTCCAAGGTGCGGCTGATGTATCGCAAAGTACGCTGGGCACACTGCTAATGTCGCTGACGTGGTCGGGCGTTGAAGGAACTGGGGACAGAACCTGTGTAACAAATGTTTGGTTGGGAATAAGTCAACCATACGAGGTAGCCAACAACATTCCTATACTGCTCCAGGTCAATCCGTGGGGAAGGATCGTGAAGCGATATGTTCTCCCTGGGCTCAAGAGGAGTGCCAATCGGTCTTTAGCTTATCATCTGGAATCTCTCCAAGGTAGCCTTCGCATACTTCCGTTGAGAAAAGAAGATGCTGTCCGGTGTTTGAAAGATCTCAAATCCAAGAAAATAGTGAAGAAGCCCAAGATCAGTCATCTCCAAACGTGTCTCCATAGCTTTCATGATCGACTTGATCTTGCTGGTCCATGAGTCTGCGAAAATGAGATCGTCCACATAGACAATCACTATCGCAACCAAAGAGTCATCAGAGAAAACATAACAGTTGGAATCTGATGAGGTACGCCGTAACCCCACCTTCACAAGAAATTGGTCAAGTATGAGGTACCACTGTGGTCCAGCTTGCTTCAATCCATACAGTGCTTTCCACAACTGATAAAACCAGTTCTCCTTGCCTGGTATACGAAACCGAGGAGGTTGCTCCATATAAACTTCTTTATCCAAACCTCCATTCAGAAAAGCACTTTTGACATCCATCTGGAAGATAGGCCAACCAAAGTTGGTTGTGAGAGCAAACACTATGCGTATGGTAGTCATGTGAGTGGTGGGAGCAAAGGTCTCGTCAAAGTCCACGCCTGGTCGCTGTGTGAAACCTCGAGCAACAAGTCTTGCCTTGTGTGTTTGTCGAGGAACCATTGGCCTTTTACTTTGTCTTGAAAATCCATTTCGTAGAAACCACCTTTCGCTTGTTGGGCCTGGGAACCAAAGGCGACGTTTTATTTTGCTCGATAGCGTCTAGTTCTGTCTGTGTGGCACGCTTCCAACAGTCATGCTAGAGCGCTTCCTCCACCGAGGAAGGATCAATTGGCGAAGCTTGAATCTAGGACATGAGTACAAAGTTCACGAACTCTGCGCCGTCATAAACTTGCCTCTCCTTGAGGTTTGCAGAACGTTGAGGCTATCCAGGTTTTGGCGAGTCTGGTAACTTCGTGACTCCAGAAGAAGAACCCGTAGAGTAGAGCCAACCAGGTACTAACTTCTCCTTGCGAAGTGGGACCACCTCCACTGGAGGAGAACCATCATCCATATCAGAATTGGAATCTGATATGGCATGATCGGGAGAAGTAACTGGCTATGGTGTAGAGGGTATAGGACAAGTGTAGGGGTGGGGTCAGGTGAAGGAGGTGGAGGAGGAGGTAGGTAGGGAAGGTATAGTCATGGATGCTGCCCCCTCTGTAGGTGTGCTGAAAAGCTCCATGAAAGTCACATCACGGCTAACTGTGGTGGTCTTGGTGTCGGGATCGTAAAGGTTGTATCCATCAGACTCTCGTGACTAGCCCAAGAAGATGAGCTTCTTCGACTTGAAGTCTAACTTCTGTCGCTTCTCCTTTGACACATGGACAAAGGCCGGACATCCAAAAACTCAAAAGTGTGAGACCGAGGGCTTGCGTCCGTAGTAAGTGTGATAAGGAGTCATGTCCTGCAAAGCATGGATAGGAGAGCGGTTTTGGATGTAAACCTCCGTATTACATGCCTCCACCCAGTAAATCCGAGGTAAAGAAGCATGTGCAAGCACCGCATGAGCCATTTCCATGATAGTCCGGTTCTTCCGCTCAACAACTCCGTTCTGGGAAGGAGTGTGTAACAGACTTGGACACTCCAAGTCAAGAATCAATCGCGACATCACCAAATAACCACTTCAAAACAATTCACAGATCACAATAGATTTGCACTGGCCCGGCGGAGTTCCGTGCCTAGAGATATTGGCCCCAAAGACTAGCGCCCCTTACGGTATTTCTTTTTGTATTAATCAATTCAAAGTACAAGAGAGTGGGTCGGGATTCACTCTGAGACTCTGCGTCCAGATGCTCTGAGAAGTGAGGCCCTCACCACTAATTTAAAGGTTACAAGGGATGCCCAAAAGCAGAGCCCCAAAAGCTTGAAAGCAAAAGCAAATTCTCTCTCTCTCTCTCTCTCTCTCTCTCTCTCTCTCTCTCTCTCTCTCTCTCTCTCTCCATGAGAGTTAAAATAAAGCAATTCAACTCTTTCTCTCATCCAAAATCCTTGCATAGCAAAAAGCTAGGATTTGCGTCGCTTATCATTAAAAAAAAAAAAAAAAAAAACGCCTCTACGATTTTCGGAAATTAGGGTTTCTGGTAGAAACTAGGGTTTGTAGGAATTTTAGGATTTTTGGAAAAAATTAGGGTTTCTGCTGTCCGCCACATCATCACTTTGTGACATACCCCCCTCTTGAAAGCATTGTAATCGACCGCGATTACGCCTGCAAAACCGACAAAAGCCATAAACCGTCTTAGCAAACACTGATTGTTAGTACCTACGTACTAGGAACACACATCTAGCACATATACAAAATCGATAGTCACATCACACGACATCATAGGACATCACCAGACATCACATGACATTCAACATTCATTCGGATCTTAGACCATGATTTATCGGCAATGTAGCTAGCAATCACATCTAGGTCCAATCGGGACCTCATCGATGTCCGATTGACTAACCCCTATTACAACCATGTCTATTCGAGATCAATTAGACCAAAATGCTGCAGTCATTTCGTCTATCAGTTCCTGCACTCAAAAGAAGTCAAGAACAAATCAGTATCATTATCAGGAATTCCATTTCATAAAGTCATCCAACAGAATACTGTCAGCTCTCAGTATCCCTGAAGCTCAAAGAGACATCAGTGACTTTAGTATCAAAATCAAGGCATCTGTTGACAAAGGACCGGAGTAACTCCCCTCTTGTGCATCCCACTGCACCAGATCTTCGGCCAAGCTGAATTTCTGGGTTCCGTTTGGAGTAGACTATGCTAAACCAAAACATCGAGGTACAGTTTCACAATCCGAGGATTATCTGCTAGGTCCTCCTCCTCCATCCACTTCGCATCAAATGCAGGAGAGTTCTTGAACTTAACCAAGAAGCGCCTTCGGACTTTACCTTTCTTCGTATCCCTATGTGCCAAAATCTATTCAGGAACGAGGATCTCCTCGTTTTCTTCCACTTCGGGTTGCTCATCAGGCTCCCCATCATTAGGCACGTCACCCTTAACAGGTTTCAAGAGACTCACATGCAATGCATTATGAATCCTCCAAGTATCTGGCAGTTTCAATCGGAAGGAGATATCATTTATCTTGTCAGTGATCTGGAAAGGTCCGTAGTATCGCATACTAAGCTTTGGAAAAAGCCTCTCCTTTCCGTTTTTCTTTCTTAGGCGTGCCTTCTCAAAACGTAAGAGCACCCAATCATCCTCCTTCAATTTCAAGTCGCGACAATGGCGATCCGCTGCCTTTTTTTGTCGTTCTTGAGACTCTTGCAAAGTCTCGCGAACCTTGGCAAAAGCCGTATCCAAATCTCGCGAATATTCATCCGCTTCAAATATCTAATCTTTCGTGCTCAGGAAGGATGGAACCTTCACAGCACTTTCAACAATCTCAAATGGCGTCTTCCCCGTCGAAGAGTGTATCTTGTTATTATAGGCAAATTCTACCAAAGGTAAGTTCTTTTCCCATTGAGTCTTCTGATCCGAGATACAAGTCTTCAATAAATCTAAAACCACTGAATTGGCAATCTCAGATTTCCCGTCAGTCTGCAAGTGGAACGATGACGAGAACTGCAACCGCGTGCCAATGTTCTCCCAAATTGCCTTCCAAAACAAACTCATAAATGTGGGGTCTCTGTCGGGGACAATCGTCTCAGACGTGCTATGTAATCGGAAAATCATTGTGATCATTCTATGTTCTTGAGAGATCAAAAATGAAATCTATTTCAATATTTTCCCAGGGGCGGGTGGGTATGGGTAAAGGCTGTAACAATTCCTGTGCCTTATGCCTGTCAAACTTGACCTTCTGCCATACTGCGCACAAACTCTTCCACATCCTCTTTGAGTCTCGACCAAAAGAAGTATCTCTCTACCCCTTCATGGTGGTAGCAATGCCGCGGTGACCCGTAAAAGGTGGACAATGGCATTCAGTCATAACCTTTTCCCGCAACGACTGTGTAACGCACAACATAGTCTTTCTCATCAAGTAGCCTTCCCGAAGGGAGTATCCAGCTACTGTCTCCCCATCCCGTATCCGTGTGAAAATATCTGCAAAATCTGTATCTGTGGCATACTGATCGACCATATCCTCGAAGCTCCTATGATGTATCGGGGAAATAGCCAGAATCAACGGCTTCCGAGACAAAGCATCTGCCACCACATTCTTCTGTCCCTGCACATGGACAATGTGGAAGTGAAACTATGATAAGATGTTCGCCCACCGCATCTGCTTTTCCGAAAGCTGCTTCTATGGCAAGAAGTAGCGCAAACTCTGATGGTCTGTAAAGACAGTAAAACCCGCTCCGAGTAGGTAATGCCGCCACTTAGTAAGAGCATGGATAACCACCAAAAGCTCTTCTCATAAATCTATGCTGTCATCTCCAGCCTAGAGAACAATCGGCTCTCGTAAGCAATGACATGGCCTTCTTGCATCAAGACTGCACCCAAACTACGACCATAAGCATCACAAAATACTTCAAATGACTTCTTCAAGTCCGGCAAAGTCAAATCTGGTCCTGTAGTCAATTTCTCTTTCAATGTTTGAAAGGCGACTACCTCTATGGATCCCCACGAGAAAGGGACTCCTTTCTGTATCAAGATATGCAAAGGGGAAGCAACCTCTGCAAACTTTCGAATGAACCGCCTGTAGTATGAACACATTCTTCAAATCGGGCCAATCACGTATAGTCTCTATCTTGGCCGAATCCACTCGCACTCGTGTTGCTGAGACAAAGTGTCCCAAAAAGTCTCTGAAGTAGATGATCTCTGTTTTCTGCCTCATTCTTGGAGAAACAATGATATCATCAAAGAAAGTGCCAACAAATAGCCTGTACTCTCGAAAAATCCTATCCATCATCCGGTTAAATGTCGCAGGAGCATTGGTTAAGCCAAAAGGCATCACCAAAAACTCAAATAACCCAAAAGTCGTCCGAAAAGCAGTCTTGTAGACGTCTCCGGTGCGATTCGGATCTGATGATATCCACTCTTCAAGTCAATCCTGCTAAAGCACGAGGATCCCTGTAACCTGTCGAGTATATCATCGATCCTAGGAATCGGATATCTGTTCTTGATGGTGATTTCGTTGAGAGCGTTATAATTGATACACATTCTCCAAGATCCCCCTTTCTTCAAATCCAACAACAGTGGAGAGCAATACGGTGAAATACTATGATGGACAAGACCCTTTTCCAAGAGGTCTTTCATTGGGTTCATAATCTTTTCATTCTGTACTCAGCTCACACGGTAAGGTGGCCGGTTCGGTGGCGTGCTTTCAGGTATCAGATCAATGGTTTGATCTTCAGGCCCTCTGAAAAGCAATCGGCATGAGTGTGGAGAAAAATCTTGGCTTTCTTTTGATCAGGTCAAAACATATTCAACCTTTATCCATCGTTCAGTTCTCTCCCAAAAGAATGAGTAAGAAATTGAAGTTCATCAAGTACAATCTCTAAGCCCTTCATTTATCAAATTCGCTTTCTCGGCCCGGTAGTCAACCACGGCGTAGCTCTTGTGGTACCAAGGGATCCTGAGTAGAACGTCAGTTGCGTGCCCTGAACACCCCTGTCATTGCAAACGAAGTTTGCCAATGCTGGGTGTAATGGCAACATCCCATCCGGGTACCAGTCGAACTACCTCCGCCTGTGGCGTCAGTCTGTCGGGCGTAATTTCCAAATCGAGCCGCCAATTCCAAGTGAAAAGAAGTTGGCCTTGGCTCCTTCAAAAGAGCTTCCTGATCCTTCACTTTGCCCCAAAAGCGGCAAAGTTTGTACTTTCATTCATTAGATTCGGTGCAGGTCCCACGCCATGTGGTACCAGTTCTGTTTTCTATCTGCCTTTTCTGCCACGTTCCTCAGTTGCTCTCAAACTCTCAGGCCTTTCGTCGTCTTTATCATTCTGTTCTTTCTGTGCCTTTTTAGGGCACTTCGCGGAGATATGTCCATGTTCCCCGCATCCAAAGCACTTCGCCTCTTTGATGAAGCGATCTCTCTCCTCGGGAGTAAGCTTGGGTCGTGCATCCTTTTTCTCTGGGTTGCTCTTTTTCTTTCTACTTTCATTCCGAGAAGTCTGTTCGGCTCGTTGTGTCATGGCCTCATCTGTCGGGTAGGTCAGACTGCCAGAGTGAATGGCAAGCCCCGCTTCGACTCATGAACTCTTGAATAGAAGCTGAATTCTGTTCCAAGCAGTGATCTCGGATCTCTGTAGGTAGACCCAAGGTAAACCGCTCAATCTGTTCTCTGAACGAGATGTTCTTGAATGAAGAGGCGGGTAGAAAAGAGCTCCAGAATCTTTCACAGTAAGCATTGATTGTATCTTTCTTGGTCATCCGAAGATGGTTCCAAGTAGCTCGTATATCTCGTTCATATTCTTGCGTCAACCAAGAAGAAATAAAAAGCTTTTTAAATTCAGCCATTTAACTGGCGCAGTCTTGTTTAAAAGAATTGTGGACCACCAAGTACGAGCATTCCCCTTAAGGTAAGGGGTAGCTCTCCGAATCTTGGAGTGCTCTGAATAGCGTCCTCCCGCGAAAGCAATGTCAAACTGCTGTATAAAAGACAAAGCCTTCGAAGCATCTGAGTATCCTGAAAAAGTATCAAACATGATCGAGTAGCCCCCTTCCTTAAACTCTCGGACTTTCTTGCTTTTATCTTCGAGAAAGTCATACTGGTTGGCTTTGTAAAAATTCTTCTTGCTCACATAGAAGTTTCCATCATTAGAATTTGAGCTGTCTGTAGACGAGTCCTCAGTAGAACTGTCAGTCTTTGGGCGAGATTTAGTCTTCTTTGCCTTTTTCGCCCTTTCCGAAGCTTTGTTTCTTGCTTCGCTTTTTACTTTTTCTGTCTTCTTTGCTCGAATCTGAAGAGCTAGAAGAACTGTCAGAAGAAGAAGAAGAAGAACTGGGTACTCCTTCAAATCGAACACGCTTCTTCTGTTTCTTTGCCTTATCAAAAGTTGACTGACGACCCAAATATCCTGGGAAGTCAATGCTTTTCATCTGCTTTTTGCTGTGCTTTTTGGATTTCTTTTTTGCGTCAAAAAGATGAGCAATCCGTGCATCAACCACCTCTTGTAATTCCTTCTCTGAATACTGTTTGTGATCAGAAAGTTTCTTGAAAGCGGGTTTTAGTGGTGGTGTAGGGGTTTTCTGTAACCGGCCGGTACTTTCAATCCAAAAAGGGCGGTAGACTTTAGACTTTAGACTGGCATCTCAGCCAACTGTTCTTGCATCTTAGGCACAGGTTGTGGAGACTGCATGTTCTCTGTCAAGTGTACAGGTGTTTTCATTGACTGTGCAGTATGAATCACCTGTGCTTGAGCCTTAACATGCTTTTGAATATGATCCAGTGACCCAACTTGTTGAGACGGAAGAGGAGGTTGTAGAAAGGCTAAAAACCTCGGGTTCTGCATTACTTGTGTGAACATAGCCACAGCAGTAGCCAACTGGGTCCTGAATATATCATCATCCATCTGTGGTGGTCTTGAAGACTCACCCACTTCATGTGTCTGTTGACCCTGTGAAGAGGAAACCTCTTCAGTCACATCATCTGGTCTGTTAGCCATAATTGCAATTCCCTGTGTCTGGTCTATGATCCCCTGTGTCTTCAAGCCCAACCTGACCAAGGCTCACTTCCATGGGAAAAAGTGATTTAATCCCGGTGATGGAACCATGTAACCGGCCTGTACTTTCAATCCAAAAAGGGCGGTAGACTTTAGACTTAAGCCTTATTTGCTTTCACCCATTTAATTTGTCGCCCACTTTACCTGTACATTCAAGACACAACAAAGGGGAGAGGGATATAGGCTGCTATATTGCACCTGTATGAGTAGACCGACACCAGATTGGCCCCTAACTTAGGCGCCCCTTTCGGTATTTCTTTATTGTTTAAAAGAGGGAATAAACGCTGTGGTTCCCTACAAGCTGCCCCGCACAAACTTGGCTGAATTTCAACTGTTCCGGCACGATTTCGATAGCATAACTGTACTAGGACCCTTCATAATCAGTATTCCCACGCATTGAATGACTTTCCCGACGCATACGGGCACTTTGCAAAACCTGGCGAGAATCTGCAGCACGCTGAATTCTCTGTTTTCAGCCCCGAAAATGCGCCAGATCACCTGTACAGCGGTCCCCTCGCGTCCCCGAACCTCCTGGGGGTATTAGGGACCGTTTAGGGCCAAAACCCTAAACCTGCAAAAATACACAGCAGGCTGTAATTTACTGTTTCGGGCTCCATTTCGCGTGCCGGTCGCATCCGTAGCAAGTCCTCGAGCTCCCGCACCTGTAGGGCTACTTGCCCTTTGAATCGGACGAGATTTCTGGCGTGAAACCTCTCCGAATTCACCTGTACCTGCGGGGGACTAGCCGCTAGCTAATCCAGTACTTGTGCAAGAGGCTCTTGCCTCGGCAATCGCGCATGAACCCACACAACTATACATTGGTCAATTGAAAAGCCCACTAGAGGGGCATAACATACTGCCATAGGGGAGAGAGAGGGCAGTGCGTAGCGTGTAGGGCATCACTCCTGGCACCGCACTGTGCATAAGAGGGAAAGTAAGCACTCCATAGCTCTTAACCTGTGACAAAATCTGAAAAATGAGCCTTCTTCCTCCTAAATTGAGCGCCACTTCTTGTTGCATGAGGAAAGTGCACCAGAAGGTGCCACTTGGCACATTTACAAGCATTTTCCCGTTTCGGGGTTGCCGCCTAAAAATCTCCCAACCGGTTGCCCAGTTGACTTCACGGCAGAGTAAGAAAATGTTCCCCTAGTCATACCGGAGGTAATGACGCGAACACATTTTAAGGTCCCAAAATAGCAGTTCCCTAAATTTTAGGAGATGCTGCCATTGTATCTTTCTAGGTCATCTGACCCCCTTTGTACACTATAGCCACACCCAAAACTGAAATGTAGCCTCTGTAGCAAAGGATTCCACTTTGGCTAGTCAATGACCCCACTTTGGCTAACCATAGTCTTTGTCCAACCTTAGTGCTCTTTGGCCCTCAGGCCTGGACTCCCTCTGGACAGTTCCACACTAGCTATGCAATACAGGGCAGTTAGATTTCCCAAGGGGTGTTTCCAAAAAGTGAAAGTAAATAAATAATAAGAAAGAAATCAACAAAAAGGATAGATAGTAGTCACACGCTGGTGACATTTTTTGCCACTGTTCATACACTTCCTGAAAAGAAGTCTCGCTCATATATTTTGCCAATTTCGGATCCTTCGCAAAACTGAGCATCATCTTCGTTGCATCGCCGATCAACTAGCGACGCTCCATCTCTCGCCGCTCCACTTGAGTAGACCGAGGCGGGCCATACTCTCTGCCGGAATCTTCGTTGTGATCCCTGCCCGCATCTCCAGATGCGAGGAAGTCGACTGATCCTTGCGTGAAGCCATACGTGCTGTGGAAGAAAATTGGGGATCGGATTTCCGTAGAAGAGAAATCGGCCGTGCTCTGATACCACTGTAACAGACTTGGACACTCCAAGTCAAGAATCAATCGCGACAGCACCAAATAACCACTTCAAAACTATTCACAGATCACAATAGATTTGCATTGGCCCGGCGGAGTTCCGTGCCTAGAGATATTGGCCCCAAAGACTGGCACCCCTTACGGTATTTCTTTTTGTATTAATCAATTCAAAGTACAAGAGAGTGGGTCGGGATTCACTCTGAGACTCTGCGTCCAGATACTCTGAGAAGTGAGGCCCTCACCACTAATTTAAAGGTTACAAGGGATGCCCAATGCCCATAAGCAGAGCCCCAAAAGCTTGAAAGCAAAAGCAAATTCTCTCTCTCTCTCCATGAGAGTTAAAATAAAGCAATTCAACTCTCTCTCTCATCCAAAATCCTTGCGTAGCAAAAAGCTAGGATTTGCATCGCTCATCATTTTTAATTAAAAAAAAAAAAAAAAGAGCCTCCGCGATTTCCGGAAATGAGTGTTTTGACAGAAATTAGGGTTTGTAGGAATTTTAGGGTTTTTGGCAGAAATTAGGGTTTTTGCTGTCCGCCACGTCATCACTTTGTGACAGAGTGTAGGGAGTAGTTAGCTGGCATGCCCTATGACTTGCACCACTGTACAAAGTCCTTCAAGGTAAACTCACCCCTTTGTCTGAGCGAATACATTTGACGTGCAAGTCCTCCTTTTCGACTATCATCTTCCAATTCCCAATGAAACTGAAAGCCTCCGATGTCCTGTGATGTCGTGTGATTTGATTGTCGATTGGTACATGTGCTAGACGTGTCTTCTTGGTACGTAGGTACTAACAGTCAGTGTCCGCTAAGACGGTTTATGGCCTTTGTCTGTTTTGCAGGAGTAATCAAGGGCGATTACAATGCTTTCAAGAGGGGGGGGTATGTCACAAAGTGATGACGTGGCTGTCCGCTCTGCAGAAAACCCTAACCCTAAAATAAAAAACCCTAATTTTGCTGAAACCCTAATCTTGAAATACTGAATGGCTGGCTGCAGCGTAAAACGCGGAAAGGCTGCCACGCGGAAAGCAGTATAGAATCCCATGATATGCGGCGGATTTTTCGGCAGCAGTAAAGCAGCGCAGCTTTTGGGCAAAATCAGCGTGGGAAAAAAGCTCTGCTTTATTTTCTACACATATTAAGAGAGAGAAAAGCCTTTTTGCTTTATTAAGCAAGAGATAAAGGGGAGAGCTTTTCTGCTTTATTTTAAAAGGACAGCTTTTTGGGCTTTTTGGGACTTGCTTTATTTTTACAAGCAAGAGAGAGAAAGAGCCTTTGCTTTATTTGGGCTTTTGATTTTCAGCTTTTGGGCTGTGCTTTTGGCATCCCTTGTACCTTTAAATAAGTTGGCAGGGCCTCTCACAACTCAGAGCATCTGGATGCAAAGTCTGCGTGTGAGCGCCTGCCCGCACTCTTGTACTTTAAACTCAGATTAATACAAAAAGAAATACCGAAAGGGGTGCCAGTCTTTGGGGCCAATATCTTTAGGCACGTAACTCCGCCGGGCTAGTGTCGAATAAATTGTGAACTGTGGACTGTTTTGAAGTGGTTATTTGGTGCTGTCGCGGTAGATTCTTGACTTGGAGTATCCAAGTCTGTTACAGAGGTGGTGAAGAAGAATTTTCCCTACCAGGAGGTTTTTCCAACCCTCCCCCTTCCGCATCTACGCCACGGTTTGCACCAAATCCTATGGAGGTCAAGTCGATGATGGATATGATGTTACAACAAGAGGCGCAACGCGCCACCTTTGATCGCGAGCGCGAGCAAGCGCGCTTGGCGGCCGAAGAAAGAAGGGTAGCCATGGAGCGTGAGCGTGAGCAAGCGCGCATGGCGGCCGAAGAAAGACAAGCGGCCTTGGAATTAGAACGTGGGACGCAAAGAGACCAACGCATGCAAGAGTTGGTCTTACAGGTTCTCACCTCGAAATCCGAGCCACTCAAGGACGTGGACGAATCACCAGGTATTCAAGAAGCGGATTCCAACAACCCCGTCACGAAGAAGTTGACATTTAGTAAGTACGACGATAAGATGGATGCTAATGTTATTCATTCTTGGTTGCATCAATTTAATGCTTATTTTGCGACAACTAAAAAGATAAGGAATAGCAAGGTGTTAACGGTAGCCATGTACCTTACCGGTGATGCCATTAATTGGTATCACGCATGGCAAGAGACACAGTTGACCGCGCACCTAGAGGAAGATGACGAAGACGTGCCCCTTTTCTTCAATTGGGCCGACTTCCAAGACAAGCTCAAGGCACGGTTTATGCCTCCTCAGTACCTAGCGCGGTTGAAAGAAGCGTGGTTGAAAGAAGACTGACGCAATCTCAAGCAGAATGGTATGCCAGTCATGTCTTTTTCTAACCGTGTTTTGCAGCTCGGCACCGAATTACGCAAATCGGATAATGAGCGCAAAGAGGCTTTCCTCTTTGGGTTGGACGAATATATCAAGTTTGATGTAGAAGTCTTCGACCCCATGGATCTCAACAAGGTGGTAGCAGTTGCTCTCTCCAAAGAGATGAAGGACAATAAGGGAAAGCCTAAGGAGAACAAGACTTCGCAAAGTACCTCTTAGACTTCTCAGAACGGTAAGAATGGTAACTCTTCGAACCAATCTTCATCTAGTCTCTCAAGAAAGAACTCACACAATGAATCTAAGGGTAAAGCTAACACAATTGCTAATCCTAAGCTCACCCTAGATGAAAAAGCAGCACAAAGGAATTTTAGGAGGATACATCACTTCAGAAGAACAAGGCATTTATTCTAAGGAAGGGCGATGTTATCATTGTCACATCAAGGGTCATATAAAGAAAACATGTCCTAAGATTGAATGTAGCGAATCTAAAGAATCCACAAAACCCACATCCTCTTTTAATGCCATAAATGAGAACACGAGTGTGACCCAAGTTTCTCATGATCCTCCCATTGATGAGTCCCTCATTAAATGTTATGGTCATGTGAAGGGTTAACATTTTGTCGTATTGTTTGATCTAGGCAGTATGCATGATGTGATAAGTGACTCTCTTGTTGAAAGAGCCTGCTTGGAGGTTAGCAAGACATCTCCTTTCGAGGTGTTGGGCGAATGGACTCTCTCATTACACGAGAGTGCCTTGATGTGTTATCCACGGTTCAACAGGTGTCCTTCCGCAGAAAATTTGTAGTATCTCCTCTTTCAGGATGTGATATGCTTCTTGGCATTCGATGGTTTCGTGAGCATAACCCTCTCATTGATTGGGCAACCAATACTTTCACTTTCAATGCCAAAAGTGACTCTCCCATTGTCATTCGTGGGGAGGGAGGAAGTTCATTCTTCATCTCTCATTTCTAATGTGCAGGCGAAGTTTGAAAAGAATCAGGAGAGAGAGACTCTCTCAGTCTTGTCTTCTCCAAAGCACGACACATATGTTTTGCATGATAAAGATGTGATTATTAACAATGATGATGATTTGCAGGATAAAGATGTGATTGCTCACAAGGATGATGGTTTAGTTGATGCTTTTTCTACTGCAACTAACCTCATTGCAGATTCGATCAATCACGAAGAATCGATCTTGGCTCTCGAGTCAAGATCTAAGGAAACCCCATTGGAAGTATTGTGTATGCTCATGATTAGTCAGTAAGCATTGTTCGAGTGTTCATTCGTGACGGTTTCCTGTATTTTAGTCACCGTCTTTATGTGTTCCCTTTTTATAGGCATGCCATATTGTACGATGATGTCACGAGTGTGACTATGGTAACAGTATTACATCTACTCCTAGTTGCAGATAACGTGAAGTGCCATGCCAAGGAGGACCCCTACGCTTGGATGGTCACACCCCTTCGCCCAAGAGACGCGCCTCTTCGCCAAAAGCCACACTCCTTCGACGATTGGTCACACCCCTTCGCTCTACGGGTGCAACTCTTCGCCCAATGGTTGCAGCTCTTCGCCAAAAGGATGTGTCTTTACGTCTAAAGTCACGTCTCTTCACGAGGAGACATGTCTTTTCATTTGTGTCTCTTCGTCTCCTATATAAGGAGCCTATTGTACTCAGTTTCAAGCAGTCATTCAATCAATCAAACACAAAGTCTTCTGAGTCTTGTTTCTGAGTTCAGCTCAAGTTTTTGAAGTCTTAATCATGAGTTTAAGTACTTAATTAAGGATTAGTACCTAGGATCCTTACAGTGGTATCAAAGCAAATTTTTTCCTGGGACCTGAAGGTTGTGAGCCTCTCACCCTCGCCGCTACCCTCTCCCCCCAACTCTCCCGGATTTACATGGAAGCAAAAGAAAGGTGGTGCACACACGCATACGCATATGAGGTAACCTAAACCTTCTTTCTCAATTCTGTAAGCAAAAAACAGAACACAGATGTGTGTGCGCGCGTGCACATACCCGTGGAAGGCGATGCTGGTCTTGCTGTTGCCCTTTCAGGGGATGTACCCTTTGGATTTTGCTTGCACCTGTTTGCGCAAATAGCCACATAGCGAGTAGGCGTGCCCCTTCGTGCTCGCACCCCTTCCTGACGGCGTGCCTCTTCGCTTGCTACCCATTGGCGCATGAAACGCTGGCTGAATCGCTGGGCTGAACCAGTCGCTGGCTGAATCGTTGCAACGCTTTGCTGGTGTTTTCTTTTATGTATCAAAGAACAGAAGCGCACCACTTTACAAGATTTCCCACAAAGGTGTTATTTCTAGTGGCCAGCCTCTACATTACAACTTCAATGTGAAACACTTTCCTACGTGCACCCTTCGTTACTATCTTTCGCTGGCTTTTTTACGCTGCAAATACTTTTACGATGGCAAGTATAGCAACGCTGGCCTTCATTAACTGGCCATAGTTTATTAAGTGGCCACCAAACAACTCATTGGGCGAACACTGAAACCGGCCCGTGGGGCGGTAGGCGTTGGCTTTCACCCGAAATTCTTTACTTTAAACACACACACAGAGCACTTCGCAAAGAGAACCTGCGACGGGAGTTAACACTTGAATACACACACGGCTCGGAAGCTAGAATGCTTCGAGCAGACGCCGACAACCTGTAGGCCCCAAAATTGGCGCGCCTTTCGGTATTTCTTTATTCTTTAGGAGGGTAAATTACAAGGTAAGGTCCTGGGAATCCTTCACGTGTATCCACCTAGATACCATTTGATTTGGCCAAATTTCGGCAGCATAACAGCCCCAAAACTTGCGCGAAACCAATTCCCCTGCTGGAACTCGCTTGCACTGTCGTATACCCTCTGATTCCTGTCCAAAAACAGTAAATTCAGCACGCTGTATTTACTGGTTTTTGCCCTGTTTTCAGCCCCAAACAGTCCCCTAACTGTCCTTTGCCAGTGGGGCACGATTCCCAATGATCCTGGCATCCGTATGGCTGAAAAACAGTGAATTTACAGCGCATACACAGCGCTGATTTTGCACCTGTAAGGTGAGGTTATGACCCTCACCAGTGCCTGCTTTGGAGCAGCAGTTAGCTACGCCTGTTCCTGCTCAAGGAGGCTCTTGCCTCAGCACAAAAGCATGAACCCACACAACTGTACATCAGTCAAATGAGTAGCCCTCTTGTGGGGCATCACATAACTGCACGTAGGGGAGAGAGAGAGCAGTGTGTAGTGTGCAGGGTATCACTCCTAGCACCACACTGTACATGAGAGGGAAAGGAAGCACTCCATAGCTCTTAACCTGTGACAGGTTGCAAATGAAGCCTCTCCCTTCTCTAAATTCAGCGCCAATTCTTCTGCAAGAGGAAAGTGCATGAAAAGTTGACACTTGGCGCATTTACAAGCATTTGCCCGTTTCAGGCTTGCCGCTTAAAAATATCCTGACCGGTTGCCCAGTTGACTTCGCGGCAGAGTTGTAAAATGTTCCCCTAGTCATACCGGAGGTAATGACGCGAACACATTTCACGGCCCAAAATAGCAGTTCCCTAAATTTTAGGAGATGTTTCCGTTGGGCTCCCACTGGTCTTCTGACCATCTATCCTCATTGGGACCGCATCCAAAAGTGCAATGTGGCCCAACTGTCGGATACTTTTTGTTGGTAGTCCCACCTTGACTTTACGCCTTAATTGAGTTCACTTCCTAGTATCCACCAACTTGCTAAGTGCGACGGGGGGACCTATATGATCTTGCTCTGAGCCTAGACATCCTCTTACCATACGAATTCCAGTGCCGACCACTTCCTGTCTGCGGGTGAATCTACCGTTCACATTGGCCATACAATGTCCGACCGTTTGCTACTTCAAAAAGAGGGTCTTAAACAAATAAAATAAACCCCATTGGAAAGAAAGCAACAACCAAGGTTAGCAGTTGCCACATCTCTGTGACATGGTTAATAACTGCCACGTCCTCGTGACATACCCCCCTCTTGAAATCGTAAACGTCCTCGATTGCATACCATAAATACATGCCACTGATGATCTTGTGCTATTAACACTCTTTTATCATCGCATGTATCCGCAAGAAAGGTCGTAACATACATAGATACAAATGACTTAATGAGGCCTTCATACTTTTGCCATTTCCATCTATGGCACTGAATTCATATGTACATTTGATGTACTAGCTCTATCATTACCCCTCCTTTGCACACGTTGGGTTGGGGCATAAGTAGGCTGTAACCCAAAGGCTTCAAGGTAAAGCTGCAATACATTTGGTGACTCTGACAGTTCATGCTCTTCCATCCACTTTGAATCCATAGGTGGATAGTTCTTGAACTTCACCAAATAGCGTCTTGCAACTTGTCCTTTCACTTTTCTGTCCTTATGTGCCAAAACTTGCTCATGTACCAGGATCTCATCAAGTTCCTCAACTTCTGGCTGATCCTCAACTGGCATATCTTCTGGCACATCACCCACGAAGGGTCTTAGAAGACTCACGTGAAACGCATTATGAATCTTCCACGCATCAGGCAGTTTCATCCTGTAAGCCACATCGCTGATCTTGTCAAGCACTTGAAAAGGCCCATAGTAACGCATGCTGAGCTTAGGAAACAGCGGTTCCTTGCCCTTCATCTTCTTTAACCTTGCCTTTTCGAACCTTAAAAGAACCCAATCACCAGGTGATAGTAGCAATTCACGACGGTGACGATCAGCAGCCTTTTTCTGTTTTGCCTGAGTCTTCTCTAAGGCAACTTTAATCTTCTTATACATCTCATCCATGTTCTCAACATATCGATCTGCCTCAAAGATCTTGTCCTTTGTGTGCAAAATGGGAGGAACCTTTTTGCCGCCTTCAACAATTTCAAAAGGTGCTTTGCCAGTAGACGAATGCACCGTATTATTGTACGCATACTCAAGCATAGGCAAATACTGTTCCCACTTGCCCTTATTATCTGACACATAGCATTTCAGCAGATCTAAGACAGTAGAATTAGCCTCTTCTGACTGTCCATCAGTTTGTGGATGAAACGAAGACGAGAACTTGAGCGTAGTACCCATGTTCTCAAACAATCCTCTCCAGAACAAACTGGTCATGCGAGGATCATGATCACTGATAATCGATTGTGGCATACCATGGTACTTAAACACATTGTACATGAACAAGCGTGCCATCTGATCAGATTTTATCTTCTTCCTGACAGGGATAAAATGGGCCTGCTTGCTGAACCTGCAAATAATGGTCCATATACCATCATTCCCTTTTGGCGTCCTTGGAAGATCAAAGATAAAGTCCATAGCAATGCTTTCCCATGGCTTATCCGGAATCGGCAATGGTTGTAACAACCCTGGTGCCTTTTGCCTGTCAAACTTGACCTTTTGGCAAACTATGCATGCTCGCACAAAGGCATCCACATCTCTCCTCAAGGTAGGCCAATAGAAGAATGTCTCTACCGCCTTAACTGTCGCATCAATGCCACGATGCCCTGCATACGGTGGGACATGACTCTCTTCCATGACCTTATGTCGCAGTGGCCTAGTGACACAAAGTCTGCCATGCATCATCATAAAACCATCTCTGAGGAGGTAGTGCTCGTGATGTTGCCCCTCTTGTAACTGTTCAAAGATCCTTGCAAAATCTTCATCAGCAGTATACTGTTCCTTCATGTCATCTAACTCATGATGATAAGGAATTGACACAGTTGAAATTTGTGGCTTTCTTGATAACGCATCAGCCACAACATTCTTCTTGCCTTCCACATGCATAATCTGGAAGTGAAACATTGAAAGAATGTTTGCCCATCGCATATGCTTTTCGGATAACTTTGACTGTGTCAAGAAGTATCGCAAGGTCTGATGATCTGTTTGGACAACAAAATCAGCACCTAAGAGGTAGTGCTTCCAACTAGAAAGCGCATGAATCACGGCCAAGAGTTCTTTCTCATAGACTTGCATAGTCCTCTCTGGCCCTTGCAAAATTCGGCTTTCATAAGCTACTACCCGTCCATCTTGCATTAGCACTGCTCCGATGCTACTGCCACACGCGTCACACTGGACCACAAATGACTTCCTAAGATCTGGCAAAACAATAACTGGATCTGAAGTCAACTTTTCCTTTAAGAGACTAAAAGCTGAAATTTCTTTTTGGGTCCATCTGAAAGTGACCTCTTTCTTTTGCAATGCGTGAAGAGGCGATGCTATCTCTGCAAAATTTCTGATAAACCTTCTATAGTAGGAACACAATCCCAAGAAACTTCTGACATCGTGCACAGTCTTCAAGTCTGGCCATGTCTTGATAGCTTCGACCTTTGCGGGATCCATTCTAACACCATCCTTTGAGACTATGTGGCCCAGAAAGTGGATCTCTTCGAGGAAGAATTCACTTTTCTTAGGATTGACAAGTAACCTGTGACTGCGCAGCTCTTCGAACACAATGGTCAAGTGACGCCTATGCTCCTCTTCATTCTTCGAATACACAATCATGTCATCGAAGAATGTTCCAACAAACTGTTGATGCGAGCGGAAAATCCGGTCCATCATTCTGTTGAACGTGGCAGGAGCATTTGTTAGCCCAAACGGCATCACTAGAAACTCATAAAGACCAAATGTCGTTCTAAACGCAGTCTTGTGCACATCCTCTGGGCTTATACGAATCTGATGGTACCCACTCTTAAGGTCTATCCTGCTGAAAATTGCAGCACCCTCTAAACGATCGAGAATATCATCAATGCGAGGAATAGGAAACCTATTCTTGATGGTATTCTTATTCAACGCACGGTAATCAATACACATGCGCCATGAGCCATCTTTCTTCTGCACTAGGAGCACTGGGGAGCAAAAGGGTGAAGAACTAGGCTGAATCAGCCCCTTCTCTAATAACTCCTCAACCTGGCCCATAATCTCTTTCTGTTGCGCCGCACTAACCCTGTAGGGAGGTCTATTTGGTGGGCTACACCCTGGCACCAAATCTATCCGATGGTCCTCAGGTCTCTCTGGCGGCAATTGCGACGGTAATGAATCAGAAAAACAGTCACTAAACTTTTGCAAAAATGCTGACCTTTCTTTATCTAACACAGATAAATTTGATTGATCATTATCTGAGACATCACGTGCAAAAATCAAGTACACAGAAAGATGATTCTTTATTACAGAAGTGATAGCAGAAGCAGATACAATAGGGACTGACTCTCCTTTAAGCTTTACATCCAAGATGTGAGTTTTGCCCCTATGCTGTATAGTGATCTTTTTGTTGTAGGCATCCAAGACTCCATGCACTCGGAACATCCACGGGATCCCCAACAAGGCGTCACAACCTTCCAGTGGCATGATGTAAAACTCTTCAGTGTCCACATACGACTGAATATGCAGACGCAGTTTTCCAATGATGGGAGTAACACACTCTGAGTGGCCAGGACATGCCAACCCTGCCTCTGCTGTGTACCCCATCTCTTCAGCTTTGATGCCGAGCTTCATAGCTAACTCTGGTGAGATAAAGTTGGCTTTGGCACCTGGATCAAAGAAGATGAGTGCCGTCTGATCCCTAACTTTACCCCATGCCCTGCATAACTCACTGGCATCTGTGCTGGGCCTGTCACCCACCATGTCTGGCACTAAACCTGCCGTGGGTTTTGGCTTCTTGCCTTTCTGGTCTTCTTTATCCTCTGAGTCAGCTGGCCTTTTCCTTTGTGGACAATTGATAGAAATATGACCAGGCTGCTCGCATATAAAGCATTTGTTCTCAGCCATTAGGACCTTCTTTTCCTCGAGCGACTTGCGCACAAAAGGCTTCCTTTTCTGTTTCTTTGCCTGCGCTCCAGAAGTCCCAGCTGAATCCTTGTCTTTGGTGGCCTGTTCTGACCCCTGTGACGCATCAGGAGCCGTTTTCACAAAGGGCTTCTTCGCTGAATTTTTCTTTTGCTGCCCTCCTTTATCACTGCTCGGAAATCCACTGTCCTCTCCTTTCAACAAGGCAAGACCAGTGTTCGCAACTTCCATAAGCTGAGTAAGGGTAGCCACTCTATTCTTTGTACAGTAATCGCGAAGCCCTTTAGGCAGCCCACAACAATACTTCTCTATCTGCTCTGTCAGTGGCACAAATCTGTAGGAGGTCACTGAGAGTAATGCTTTACAAAACCTCCTATTGTACTCCAGCAAGCTCTTGCACGAAGCTGCCGTAAGTTGGTGCCAATCTGTCAGGACATCGGCTTCAAATTCATTTGATAGCCAAGCAGATGCAAACATTTGCTTGAAGTAAACCCAAGTGGCGGGTGCCCGTCCTTGCATTAACAATGGCGTCCACCATGTAAGCGCATTGTCCTTTAAGAAAGTGGTAGCTTTCCTAACCTTCGAGGCCTCTGTAAAATTCCCTCCCGCATAAGCTGTATCAAACTGCTGGAGGAAAGTGAGTGCCTTTGTCTTGTCCTCGAAACCACTGAAGGTACTGAACTTTACTGCTGCACCACCTTCTTTATAAGCCTTCGGCTTCTCTAGTGCCCCCAAGTTGTCATACGGGATGGTCTGCAACATGGGCACTGTACTAGGCATGATCGGCACATGTTGGCCATTCACATTTTGCGTCAGAGATGCGATATCTGGCTGCTGTCCAGAAAAACCAGCCATGCCAAAATGACCCTGTGGCACCCCAAACTGGCCCTGGTTGCCGTGGAAACCTTGCTGCATGCCGATAGTACCATACATGGGGTTTGGCATGATGCCTTGCATACCCCCGAACACTGTTCCTGGCATGTACGGCTGACTTTCAGACGCATAACCAGCCATACTTTGGAACACAGATCCACCTCCGAAATACCCAGGATGTACCGTGGGTGGTGGAAAAACTGAGTGCATAGCCTGGTATCGAGCTCCCTGTCCATTCAAGACAGCATGCTGGCTCTGAAAGGTGGCGGGCTGAACTGGCATAACCTGTGGAATAGGCGTTCTAGCCACCTGTTCAAGCACGGGAGGAACCTGCTTTGGAGCCCCCGACTCCGCAACATGCGAGTGTTCCCTTTCCTCTTGCGCCTCATGAAGTACCTGGGCTTGAGCTTCAACAAGCTCCGTACGCGGCGTAGGTTGCCTATTTTGATGTTGCACTGGTGGCGCTTGCAAGAATTCCATAAACCTCGGATTCTGCACCAGCTGCGAAAAGACATTCACCGCGGCAACTAACTGAGTCTTAAACGCATCATCCTCAAGTTGCCCTGTCATAAAGCCCTGTACTACTGGAGGGACATTCACGTTGACAGTAGGTACAGACTGACGTGGCCGTGAGCTCTCGCCAATCTCAAAAACCATAGGAATCTCCTGCCTGTCCTTTGGAGAGGAACCCTCTTCCATAATTCCCTTCCCCTTGTCGGCCATAGTATAATCCCCGCGTTCTTGCACTGTGTGTCTTTACCCTGAACAATCCAGGCTCACTCTTTGAGGAAAAAGTGATTGATATCCCGGCAATGGAACCATGAAACCGGCCCGTGGGGCGGTAGGTGTTGGCTTTCACCCAAAATTCTTTACTTTAAACACACACACAGAGCACTTTGCAAAGAGAACCTGCGATGGGAGTTAACACTTGAATACACACACGGCTCGGAAGCTAGAATGCTCCGAGCAGACGCCGACAACGTGTAGGCCCCAAAATTGGTGCCCCTTTCGGTATTTCTTTATTCTTTAGGAGGGTAAATTACAAGGTAAGGTCTTGGGAATCCTTCACGTGTATCCACCTAGATACCATTTGATTTGGCCAAATTTCGGCAGCATAATAGCCCCAAAACTTGCGCGAAACCAATTCCCCTGCTGGAACTCGCTTGCACTGTCGTATACCCTCTGATTCCTGTCCAAAAACAGTAAATTCAGCACGCTGTATTTACTGGTTTTTGCCCTGTTTTCAGCCCCAAACAGTCCCCTAATTGTCCTTTGCCAGTGGGGCACGATTCCCAATGATCCTGGCGTCCGTATGGCTGAAAAACAGTTAATTTACAGCACATACACAGCGCTGATTTTGCACCTGTAAGGTGAGGTTATGACCCTCACCAGTGCCTGCTTTGGAGCAGCAGTTAGCTACCCCTGTTCCTGCTCAAGGAGGCTCTTGCCTCAGCACAAAAGCATGAACCCACACAACTGTACATCAGTCAAATGAGTAGCCCTCTTGTGGGGCATCACATAACTGCACGTAGGGGAGAGAGAGAGCAGTGTGTAGTGTGCAGGGCATCACTCCTAGCACCACACTGTACATGAGAGGGAAAGGAAGCACTCCATAGCTCTTAACCTGTGACAGGTTGCAAATGAAGCCTCTCCCTTCTCTAAATTCAGCGCCAATTCTTCTGCAAGAGGAAAGTGCATGAAAAGTTGACACTTGGCGCATTTACAAGCATTTGCCCGTTTCAGGCTTGCCGCTTAAAAATATCCTGACCGGTTGCCCAGTTGACTTCGCGGCAGAGTTGTAAAATGTTCCCCTAGTCATACCGGAGGTAATGACGCGAACACATTTCACGGCCCAAAATAGCAGTTCCCTAAATTTTAGGAGATGTTTCCGTTGGGCTCCCACTGGTCTTCTGACCATCTATCCTCATTGGGACCGCATCCAAAAGTGCAATGTGGCCCAACTGTCGGATACTTTTTGTTGGTAGTCCCACCTTGACTTTACGCCTTAATTGAGTTCACTTCCTAGTATCCACCAACTTGCTAAGTGCGACGGGGGGACCTATATGATCTTGCTCTGAGCCTAGACATCCTCTTACCATACGAATTCCAGTGCCGACCACTTCCCGTCTGCGGGTGAATCTACCGTTCACATTGGCCATACAATGTCCGACCGTTTGCTACTTAAAAAAGAGGGTCTTAAACAAATAAAATAAACCCCATTGGAAAGAAACCAACAACCAAGGTTAGCAGTTGCCACATCTCTGTGACATGGTTAATAACTGCCACGTCCTCGTGACAGACACCCTCCTGATGACGTGGCACTGATTTTTTTTAAAAAAAACCAAAGATCACCAATGAAATGGCAGCCCATCTACATATCTGCGCAAGCGTTCTCCTCCACGCATGCTGGCTCTTGGTCGCAGTTCTCACCCTTCTCATGGCAAGCAATGCTTTCGACATGCCTACACTTTACATCTCGTAGCTAGACAAGATACTTAAGAAAACGTTGCCGGAGAATCCTCTTCCTACACACGAAGTTACCATTACTCCCCATACACCGACTCCGGAACCAGACCCAGAGCCTTTCCCGGAACATGAACCTCTGTCAGAACAAGTACCCGTACTTGTTCCCGCATTGGCACTTGCAGCAGAGAGCCCTCTTTCAGAACCGGTTCCACAACACCCATTACTCGCTTCAGAGGCCAGCCCCATATAGCAGGAATACAGGTTGTATGTGACACATCGTCACGCCACAGTTCAATTATTCCCTCGAAGCAATCGGCATGGCTGAATCACAAGATGGCAAAGAACTCTATTCCACCTAAGGACCCGATAGTAGTTCTTAAAGAGCAGATGCCAGCACTTTCGACGAGCCTCGCATCACTTCACACTCGCTTGGAGCAGATGCAGGCGCAAACCTCTTCCCGGAGTCATATTACTACTTCTTGAACTACAAATGCTGCTTCTCCACCATCTTCTTTTGAAGCTTCAGTGGTCGACCAGAAAGAACCACTCACATATAAGCCTTTGGAACCGAAATTTTCTCACCCAAAGCATGGTTTCTCAGAGACAACTAGACACAAAGTACCTTCGTGTGAGCAACAAAAGTCTGAGCATGAATATTCTTGGAAATGTTACAGTACTAAGCAACCAAATTCTTATTCGAATCATCAGCAACAAAAGCATCATTATGAAGCTTCCAACGGATGATCAGCGATATCAAGATGGGCTTACTTAGTGGCACATATATCCGACCCTAGTTGAGTACTCGGTTGTGAATGCTGCGACGCAGGACAAGTTCCCTCTCGCGAGCTATGCCCTACATTTAAATCTTTCTTGTCTGATGGTGGTAAAATTGAAGATTTGTTGCTTCTTTCCTTGTGCAAGAGAATCCTTGAGAGGTCTAAGAGGCAACAACTCCCTCGACCTCCCCCTTCTCAATTGGAAGCCTTAATACCTGTTGAGAAAGCTGAAGATTCAGACGATTGTGGTTCTTGTGTGACATTGGACAAGCACATAAACCCTTCTATGGCCGTGATCCAGGCAGAAAAAGTTGCCTCATCACCGCCCTTGCAGAATAAAGTCTTTGTCTCTGAACAGATACCAAATGCTATGGTGAATGATAATTCTTCAAACTGTAGACTCTAATCCTTACCTTCAGCGGTGCAAAGGATAAAGCAGATACAGACTCTTGAAGTACGACTTTAGTCGCTACAAATGAATCTTTGGACACAACTTGTTCTATTGATAAACCTTTACAAATGGATATATCTCCAAACACTACTCTGTCTTAGTCTACGACATCCCTTCAGGAGGATTTTATTGTTCCAGACAAACCAATGGAATACCTTACAGATTTCCAACGAGTGGTCATCACTTAACAGAAAACTCAAGTCAGTTTACCAATAATTTCACTCGAAGCAGATACAGATTCAATCTTTTATTGCACAAAGCTCGAAGTTACAAATGACTTTGACAAAGACACTTATCAAGTTGCATATATGATTAGTTTTTAGTTTGGCAAAATAGTCATGGTCAATAACAGTGCCATGACATGGGACTTAACAGAAAGAGCTTTGGATTCAGAAGCATTACAGAAATATATTTTCTTCTTTCGGAGTTTTCTTCAACTACCCTGGGTTTTATTTAAAGAGGGAGGAAATGTCACGATTGTGACTATGTTAACAGCATTACATCTACTCCTAGTTGCAAATACGTGAAGTGCCATGCCAAGGAGGACCCCTACTCTTGGATGGTCACACCCCTTCGCCCAAGAGACGTGCCTCTTTGCCAAAAGCCACACTCTTCGACGACTGGTCACACCCCTTCGCAAGTTCGCTCTACGGGTGCGACTCTTCGCCCAATGGTTGCAACTCTTTGCCGAAAGGATGTGTCTTTACGTCTAAAGTCATGTCTCTTCACCAGGAGACTTGTCTTTTCATTTGTGTCTCTTCGTCTCCTATATAAGGAGCCTATTGTACTCAGTTTCAAGCAGTCATTGAATCAATGAAACACAAGAGTCTTCTGAGTCTTGTTTTCGAGTTCAGTTCAAGTTTCTTAAGTCTTAATCATGAGTTTAAGTACTTAATTAAGGATTAGTACCTAGAATCCTTACAATGAACACGATTCACTCATGAATGTATGCGGATTACTCATGAAAAGATGAAATGTTTGCATTCAAGGAATTCACATTCCATGTCTCTTCCTTGGCATGACACAATATCCGAAAGAGCATAAGAAGGATTGAGCATCAAGTATCGGCATTTCCATTGTGATTTGCCACAGTTGATAGATTTAGATCAGAAAGACAAGTTTCGATTCCAATTTTTACGTGTGTTTGATGAACGGTTTGGCACTCCGTCTCTTTGTTCATCTACATTACTTGCACAGTCTTTAAAGAAGACTAGAATTTTTCCAGTCACTTTCCATGGAATGGGTATGCTCATGTTTTTGTGTTGGAAGTGGTTTCAGGAATTTTCCTCCTCGGAGATTCTTGAAGAAGGTAGATCTACGACTATAGCCGAAGTTGGAGCTTGGACGCAGCCGCAAATGACTTTGTGTCACTTTCGGCGCCGCCCAAAGAAGCAAGCGTTGCAGACCTTTATGAAGTTCAAGTATCGCACAACCCACATATCAGAGTGGGCCGGCGAAGAGTCCTTCCCAGGATTCCAAATGCTGTTGGCGATCTCCCTCGATGCCATACAGTTCGGTAGCAGTACCTCACTTTAAAAAAAAGGGGATGTCACGTGCACATCTAACCCTATGTGCATGTGGATAAGCTACTTCATGACAAGAGGTCAGTAAGCTTAGGAAGTGTTTTGGCACCTTTGTGAGTCTGTTCGCAGACTGTGCATGTCTAGACACTTAGAGTAGTTTCATTTCCTTTGGTTGCACACAACATGATCATCAACATTACCATCAGAATCCATCAGGAGCATTTTACAGTGCACAGAACCTATTTTCCCTATTTTAGGCATTTTTCACTTATTATTGTTAAGTGACTTTGTTGGGAAACAGGGTAGGGCAATTTCGCTAAGTTAATATATAAGGAAACTGGTAGTCACTCAGTAGAGGCAAAAGAAGAAAGGAGAGCACATGCAACCACTTGCAGCAGGCTCCCTAACCTCCCTTCTCAAGCAAGAACCCCAGCAAACATTGGCGTTTTTCAGCAGCTAAACCCAACGTTTTCCAGCAGATGAACCCAGCGTTTTTCAGCATCCATTCCAGCGTTTTGGAGCAGCCCATCACAACGTTCCTCAGCCTGCGACAACAGCGTTTTGAGCCTCAGCAAAACCAGCGTTTTTAGCAGGTGAAATCAGTGTTTTTCAGCAGTCCAATCCAGCGTTTTCAGCCTATAAAGAACAACGTTTTCTAGCCCTAAAACCAGCGTTTTCAGCCAACCGCGCCCCGTCGTCTCCGACCTAGAACCTCAATGCCTCATAGCATCAAGAACGTGCATCAACACCTTGTATCAGATTTGTGCAATCAATAACATAGACTTCTCTCGCCACCAAGAGAGGGGCCCTTGGAGGAGGGTTTAACAACTTTTCTGGTGTCGTATTCTTCTCTCTATCTCTCAGTCTTAGTACCTTCATGCACAGTGTTTACCCACTTTGTTTGTGATCATTTGCACTCTCTCACTAAAGGAACGGGAGGCTCTCCCTTTCGTAAGTAAAAGGAACCCTTGACCACAATTCGGAGCACTCATCTTGAGCAGAGTTCAACATTCACATCCGCTGCATCTTACAGAGGGTTGGTAGGGAAGTCTGTAGAACAACATTACAAGTGTGTGCATCTCTAAGTGGAATGCCAGCAAATAAGTACACAATTTTGCTATGTTGCTACATGCTATTGTCTTCCCAAGTACTTCATACTAATTTTGCCTGCGTTTAATTGAAAGAGCGAGAAGGCACCTTTTTTTTTGTGTGTGTTCAGTTTGGGTTGGGGGGAGAGGCTGGTGGCAATCTTTCAAATGTTTTTGTGGAATGCCACGTAGGAACGTAGTCATAGATTTTTTGTATGTTGCTGCATTCTGTTGATCTTGACAAGCTCTGCATCTACCTTTGGGCTCTTAGCACTTTCTTGCCTACACTTGTCTGCTACAAGAACATGAAGTCCTTCTGAACTACACAAAGTAAATTGTTGTCAGGTGTATGCACTGGATTGGTCGCAAGAAAGGGATCGAATTGTAAGTGCTTCACAGGACGGACATTTAATTGTCTGGAATCCATTGACAAGTCAAAAGACACATGCCATAAAACTAGCTTCTTCTTGGGTAATAACTTGTGCGTTTTCATCTGATGGGGTAGCTGTTGCAAGTGGCGGCTTGGATAGTATCTGTTCTGTCTATGTGCTGAACACCCAGCAAGAGCAGCCCATATCTGACCCTAAAACTCTTCATGGACATAAAGGTTACATTTCCTGCTGCAAGTTTGTACCTAAACGTGATGCTCAGATTTTAACAAGCTCTGGTGATGGAACTTGTGCACTATGGGAGGTGGAAAGCTGTCAAAAAGTTTCTGTTTTTGGTGGGGATTCTTCTTGCGGACATAGCGCAGATGTTGTAAGGTAATACTTGTATGTATACCAAGAATCGTTTCCCATCTGTTATATATTAAATATATAATACAGTCAATATTGATTCCTTTCCTTTTCTCTTTTGTCTTATGCTTGTGGCGTTGTATGAGTCTGAAGCTCAGGAATTCAGTGTTTGCACTGTCTTGTCCTGCATGTGAATGACAGTAGCGATTGCTTTTTCTCTATGCATGCGCAGCTGCGATCCAAAGCAAAGTAGGGGTTGACATTGACTTTTGAGTTTGCAGTTTGTCAGTTAACACAAAAGAACCACATATTTTTGTATCTGGTTCTTGTGATCGGACTGCAAAGTTATGGGACATGCGCACTGCCAGCAGAGCAACACAGACTTTTCAAGGTCATGGAGGGGATGTCAACACAGTCCAGTTTCTTCCAGATGGTCTTTGCTTTGGAACTGGGTCTGATGACAGTACATGCAAAATATTTGATACACGAACAGGCCATCAGCTACAACAATACAAAGACTCTCACTTGTCCAGTGAAGGTGCCAAAGTCAATTCGATTGCCTTCTCAATCTCAGGCCGCTTTCTCCTTGCGGCCTACTCAAATGCAGACTCAGACTGCTATATTTGGGATACTTTAACTGCTGAGGTGAGTTACCTCTTTCTCACAAGGTTCAATGATCAATCTCAGTAGGTTAAGGATGATTGATCATATTACTTTTCGGTTCCTTTATTCTTGTTCAAACTGGACAATGTTGTAGCTATGAATGGATACAACTTCTCATCTGTGATTCTTGCAGAAGGTGGGAAATTTGAAGGATTCACCCAATCCGCATACGATGCCTGTGAGCTGCATAGGTTTAGCCTCTGACGGAAGTGCAGTCTGCACAGCAAGCTGGGACCGAACCCTGAAGGTCAGATTCCTTTTTTTGGCATACTTCAGCTTCTATCATGCTAAAATCTTAGTTTGTTGCAGGTTTGGGCTTCTAATGGTGAGAGGGAGAGGAATTAGCCCACAGCTTCACATTTCTTTACATATTTCTTTTCTTCAAGAAAGGGTGTGTCTTGTTTGTAATTTTACAAGCGTATTGTGAGCTTTCTTACCTTAGTCATGAAAGATTTAGATTCTAAAAGGGCCTTAACTCTTTCTCTTGGTGTATAAGCACTGTACTTATACCTTGTCCCTATACACTGAAGTCAATACTCCGCTGCTTACAGGAGACACAAGGAGTTCAACATGATGGTTTAAGGGTCACAATAACTCTTCCTTTGGCTTACAAGCCTGTGTATTACAAGAAATTTTCCTTGCGTAAATCTTAGTGCCCCCTCATTTTTATGTATCAATCTTTTTGGGGTAGGGTATCGGTTACCTGAAAATGACCAAGCTTGTGTATGAGGGGTGTTTGGGTGTGCTGGTATTTTATCAGAAGCCGGGACGATCAAGGCAATTGACAAAGAGACAACTTTGCATGCTGTAAGCTACCCATTTACATGACTGTATTATAAATCCTTGCTCCGTGAGCGCTTTTTGTCAAATGATTGTGTCAGGGGGTGATTGTAATTAATGTTCAGTGCATTATAAAGTGTGTTAGAAGAAGAAGCCTTTTCACATATAGTCTAATATTCATTAAGATTCTTGCAAGAATACAGTTGTCTTTATGGGGAACCTTTAAGTTGTGCAAGGAGTGTATACATTTGCAATGGTGTTTGGTCTCAAGCAAGAGGAGTTTGCTTAGTTTGGAGACTGATGGTAAGTTTACATGGAGGTAGATTTGGACTCATCTGCGGGGAACGTCCTCGAACGGACAGGCGTTCCGGCAGGTTGCGTCATACCGGAACAGGGCGACTGGAACGGCCGGGAACATCTAGAACAGCCGGAACAGGCAACGGTCAGGCAGACTGGCCGAACGGTCGGATTCAGGTCAACTGTCATAATTCCGGCCAACAGTTAAAAAACGGATTTTTTGGACGTTGTTTTTTTTTCCAAAGTGGGCAAGGGCCTATATAATGCAACCCCCCTCACCCCTTTCCTTCACAACATACAAGTGAATGCACCATTGCATTGTTCGACACTTCTAGCCTCTACCCTATCAAGCTCTAGCCTCTCTCTCTCTCTCTCTCTCTCTCTCTCTCTCTCTCTCTCTCTCTCTCTCTCGTCTTTACAATTAGAATCGACCTTGATTGAAGGTGTCTGATAAAGAACCTTGTCTGAGTTATAGTCTTCATCTGATTACTTTGTATACTTGGTGAAGCAATTTTTGTATGTGATTCATATACATGGGTAGGCCTAGAGGTTTTATAATATGTAAGGATCATCTCTCTTGTCATCGATGGCGGATGCTAAGTGTTTAGATTTCAGAAGCCTGTTATTTATATCTTTCTCTAGTAGTATGCGTTCGAGAAAAAAGCAGGTTCTAACACTTCATTAAAGAGAAGGCTCAAACGGGTTGGGGTGTTATTGTTGTGACAATCTATTTGAAGAGAAGGCTCAAACAGGTTGGGGTGTCTTCAACTTTAAATATACATTCCAAGGAAAAGTGATTTGCAAGTTCTCATATGGGATGGTGGATCCAGAGGAAGTCCCTCATCGCCACATTGGACTTCATTAAGCATGAACCATTAAGTATACACGATCAACATTATCTGCTTTGTGTAGAGGTATTGGAGCTTTTGGCAGTTTTGCAAATTATTGAAGTTAATTATATTATAAATTGTCTATTAGCCATTGTGAGTCATTTAGAAACATTTATCCGTACAGAACATTTTTGGAGATGCCTTTGATGGCCTCTAGAGACGTATCCTTGATTTCAAGGCAACAAGTGATATTTTTAAGGTCAGAGAAAGGATATGACAAGAAAGCATGATTCACGTGATTGAAAGAGGTAACAGCTATTAGGCAAGATTGAATGTGTTTTGGCATGCTATATTGAAATTGACAAATTGAGACAAATATATACATTGCACTAATGGAAGAGGTGGAAAGTATGGAATATATACAGCGAAAGCTACGGTTTTATTGAAGCTAATATCATTGCAAATATCTTCGTCGCGCTTATAGCTTTTCTAGGCACCTCTCTCTTTTACATTCCATCAACCCCCTTGAGTTGCCCAAGTTGCGTCCATAGGGCTGCATTGCAGCTTCCTACTGCTGTGTGTGTATTTGTGTGAGGACCTATTTGATAGTCTTCCCATTAACGATAATTTGACCATTATAGAATACAGTTCTCTGGCCCTCTTTGTGGACTTGAAGGACTCATAAAATTCATGACCGTCTATGCTCTATTTGCATCCGTGTAAGATCATCATCGAGGAAGATGGGGTAGTTGGCTGAAGTGCTTAATTTCACTCTCTTCAGCATGAAAGAGGACCTCTCTATCTCACTCCCAAATCTTTAGGATAAGAGCCATCTTCTTGGTTGTCTTTGCTGGCTCTCCAAACTTTGCTAAAGGAGAGGGGTAGCTTTTCCTTGTAGCCGAGCTTTTGGTGTAGGAGCTTCCTATCCACTTTGGGAGTGGAGATGGCCTTCTCACTCGGTGGGTTGTCTCAGGGATGATGATGATCAAATTACTGACTTGTACTTTGGTTCCTTTTTTCTTGTTCAAACTGCCCAATGTTATAGCTACGAAAAGGACTGGATATCTCATCTGTGCGTCTTGCAAAAGGTGGTAAATATGAAGGTTTTCCCCCGATCTACACATGATGCCTCTGATTAGTATTTGGAAAAAGTGTGTCCCACCTTAGCCTTGAGCCAGCTGATAGATCAAAATAGCCGATTGAGGAGGGATATCAGGAAATTGAATTTTCCTGAATGGTGCCAGGACCGAAGTCTAAGGCTCATATTTCTCGCTCTGTCACACTTCTGCACTCTTCCATCACACTAACATTGCAATTGGATGACAAATTTGGGTTTCCAATGGATGGAGAGAGAGAGAATGGATGGAGAGAGAGAGAGAGAGAGAGAGAGAGAGAGAGTTTTTTAACGTCCTATGAAACTATCTCAAGAGAAGAAGAAGAAGAAGAAGAAGAGAGTTTTAACGTCCTAGGAAACTATCTCAAGAGACCTTAAAGATCTAGATGACAAGGAGTTGAACGCAAGACCTGTTATTCAAGAGGGAAATGGCATAAGCAATCTACCACACTTGGGTGATAGAAAGGTTATACCATTTTCCCCTTTTTATTAGAGAGAGAGAGAGAGAGAGAGAGATATTTTACCGTCGTCGGAACAATTTTTAAAAAAAGATCTATCCAACAATTGTTGAACTCAAGACTTGTTTTTCAAGACGGAATTGGGATAACCAATCTACCAAAGTTTGGGCGATAAAAAGAGAGCTCAAGTTTCTGTTTGCACAATTTTGCTGCCAGCTGCAATCATTGCCACTACATCTTTTCAAGCCAAGGAGGAGAGACATGATTGTCCCTGGCCACGATCGCTTCCTTACAGCGTTCTCTGTATCCTCCATCATCCTCCCCTGCCCTGCGCTCCACCCCATTGAATCTACGAATCTCACGCACCGCAGAGACACAATCGTCAACGTTCAGACTATGCCCCTGCCAACGACCATGATACTGATCCAAATGATAAAGCTCGTTTGCTGGGGCGTCATAAAAGAGGTGCACAATCCGGAATCATGTGTGCGCGGGTGAGTTGGTTAGCCTGCCTCGAGATCTATCCGAGCAGTCGATCCCCCTACCACCTACCCCCTTATTAAATGTTGTGTGTCACTTAGTCACGAGGCGGGCACGTTTTTTGTGAACGAATTTTGCCGGTTGGTCAAGCAGCAACAGCAACTTGCAGCGCCGGACCGAGTCTCCACCCCGCCCCCGCCCCCACACACATACAGGCATGTATAAATTAACGCGTTGTAGCCCCTCGCTCTCGAATTCCCCTCATACAAGCCTTCAACGTAATGGCCGCCGGGTAAGCTCCATCCGCCTGCATTTGAGCGTGATTTTCTGGTTCAATTTGGCGCTATTGGTGCATCATGCCCTCGACCATCATGCGATAATCTTGTCATTTCATGCTGGATTTATATAACGAATCCGCGTATTCTTCAAAACCTGCATCGTTGTTTGATGTGAGCTGTGCAGGCGTGACAAAATGATCTTCTTGTCTCACACTGGCAAACAGCCCCAGCAGATGGATTTCATGAGGGAACTCAACCGACCTCTTCATGACCACATTGGCTGCCTCACATTCTTTGACGAGTCCAGCGAGAGCCTCCGTCATGGTGAAAGATATGAGGCATGTCCTCGATAAGAATTTGTCATCTCCATATCTCTTATGTTCGCTCCATTGATAACATGATCTTGTCTGCTTTGTTGTCAACTTACACACGATCATTGCCCCCCCAACAAACACACACACACACACACACACACACACACACACACACACATTTCATTATAGTAATTACAAAAGTCTTTCTCCATTTCCCTTAAGGTAACATCCACTACTTGGGTTAGGAGATTCAATTTGTGGCCGGGCTTAGTTTTAATGTGATGGCTACGATCGCGATTGCATAGGGTTTTGTGTGTGGACTTGTGAATCGTGGATCCCCTCACCACCCCACATTAAATTTGTGTGTTACTTAGTCATGAGGGGGTTTGGGGCTAAATGGTCTTAGAACCCCAAGGAGTGGCTATGAAATGCGTTCGATGGGTCTGGATTTACTTTTTATGTCTGAGTTTATTTTTGCATGAAGTGGTTTATTGAAATGTGGTCCATAATGGACCATGAACCACATGCAGTTGAACTTTTGGTTAGGGCATTGGGCCTCCAACCCTAAGGTCTTGAGTTTGAGACCCACATCATGAGGGGGTGGGTCAACATCGTCAAGTTTTGTCGACCATCTGCACACCTGTCCACCATCGATTCCACCTTTTGGGGTTCATTGAAGACCTATGGGAGATAGTGTTATGGGTGGAGTAGGGGGTTCTCTTGTGACTAAATAGAAGAAGATGAGGATCTTTGTAAATACATGATGTGGGTGCCCTATATTAACCTCATTGTCAGCATTTCCTAGTCCTACCATGGAGTTTTTTAATTTGTTGCACACAACGAGGTTAGTAATACTGCGTCAATCAATCCCGTGATTGAGCATCCTTGCACACACACATGAGCATAAAGAAAGAGAGCCTGGCATAGTGGCACACTCTCGTTTTAGAACGTACCAAAGAACATTTGAGGACCCCCACCAATCCTACCAACATTATTCAATACATATAAGGTAAACTGGCCCAAAGATAACGCTTGAAAACTAGGGAGCATCGTTTATACTGTGTAGATAGTCATTCAAGATTGTGCCTCAATTTTCTGCTTTGCAATACCATATATACAAGTTCCAAAAAGAGAGATCACGCAACCAGGGCGATGACGGGGAAAGAGCAACCAGGGCGATGATGACTGGCAAAAGTATTATGGCAGGAAAGACCCAGTAATGTTGCATGGTTGAACCTCGGCGGGAAGGGTTGAAGAGAAGCATGTGTCCAACTGACCTAACGTGGCAATTGTGTGAAGCAAGGAGTAGTGCCATACTTGGCATGTAAAATCTCTAGTATTACTAAATTGGCCCCCTTACCTTACATATTTATTTTGAGAAAAACACCACCCTTTCATGCCTTACTGGCAATGTTTGCATTCAAGAATGCAACACATATTAAAGAATTTTGTTCTTCACAAGTGTATCATATTCATCTTGCAAAACAACCATCCAATCCTTTGAATTTTGTGCATCATCAAATGTAAGAGGTTCATCCTTGTCACACATACTTGACATAGCCAAAGCATAACAATTTGATGCACAAGAAGCATGATGAGAACATGGACCAGTATGACTAGACAAAGATGCATCCAATTTACTGTCACGTAAAGTATGCACCAGCCATTTCGGCATACCTCTAGCTTCCTCATTTTCAACCATTTCTTCATCAAGTGCATCATTTACATGTGCATTAAAAATAGGTTGATATGTGACATCACTTGAAACTTGCGTATATCAAATATTCCTCTTATTTGGACTTACAGTGTATTCTTACCATTGAAAAGAGGCAACAAGGTATCAAAAATGTCATGTGAGCTTACATTGGTCTCTTTATTACATGACAACAAGGTATGAATCACATCTTCCACAAGAAAAACATCTCGAGAAGTTAAGGTACATTTCATCTATGGATGATATAACTTGTAACCCTTTCTCTCAGCATTGTAACCAACAAAGATGCATTTGACAACCTTATCATTTTTCATGTTTTTGGGCAGCACTAGAGCATAATCCAAGCAACTTAAAACACACAAATGACCAATAAATGGCTTTTCATCATGCCATGAGTCATAGATTGCAAAGATTTGGTGGGACACTTCTTAAGCATGCAAGAAGCATATACGATAGCCTCTAGCCAGAAAGCATGTGGCAAAGCTTAGCTTTTGAACATACATCATGCCATCTCCATAAATGACCTTTTTTCTCTTAGCAACAACATTTTTCTGAGGTGTATAAGGCACTATACATTGGTATTTTATCCCACAACCAACAAAAAATGCATAAATTTATTTTGACAAATACTTCCCTCCTCAGATAGAATTGAGGGTGCCCATAGTACAAATGGATGCATTTTCAGTCTCAACAAAAAAAAAAACTATTCGAAGCACATCAATAATTCAAACTTAGCCTTACGCGGATACACCCATGCATGCCGTGAGTGATCATCAATGAAAGTCACAAAGTACAAATTATTACTAGAAGAAGAAATGTGCATCGAGCTGCAAATATAATTGTGAACAAGCTGCAGCTTGAGAGTAGCCCGCACTGAACCATCTTTCAAAAACCTAGAATTCTTCATTTTTCCCATAATAAAGCCTTCACAAAATATGCTTAGATGGTGCCTCCAAAGGGGACAATGAAGCAACCATATTAAATTTCAACAAATGCATTAAACAGCAAAATGAAGATGTCGAAAACATACATGCCATAGTTTAGCATGTGAAATGGCTTTAGAATCCATAATTACATTTGCAAAGTTTTCCACAAACTTGTCATGAGAATTAAGTTTTTATAGCCCATGAAGAA
Source organism: Adiantum capillus-veneris (assembly GCF_014529385.1). Classification (NCBI taxonomy): domain Eukaryota; kingdom Viridiplantae; phylum Streptophyta; class Polypodiopsida; order Polypodiales; family Pteridaceae; genus Adiantum; species Adiantum capillus-veneris. The sequence continues at coordinate 27,680,537 of NC_140931.1, read as the reverse complement.
AGGTACCTGATGCCACAATAATATCACGTGAACTAAGATTGTGAATACTTCATCTATCATCCAAAAACTTTACAACAAGACCAAGTCTTGCTAATGCAAAAATAGTTCTTGATCTTGGGCACAAAAATGTTCAAAAATGTGAAGTAACTACCATTAACTATAGTAAGTACAACCTTTTCAACTCCCTAAATTGCATAAGAGGCATTGTTGGCACAAAGTGATAATATTCCCATTGGGGACAACATCGAGAGAAGTGAACAAGTCATAAAAGGGCTATACTGACATTGTGCACCAAAATCCCATTCTACATCCACAACAAAATTTACAGATTTTGCATTGGCTGCATTTGAACAAGATTCTTATGTGCCACTTTAGACTTTAGCTTAGGAAATCATATGATCAAATGACCAACACCTCTACAATAGCTAGAATGTAAATTTTTCCTTCCTCTTTCAATAGATTTTCTAGATGCATTGTTCTTATGGGAGGTATTTGCCATACTAGTCTTGAATATCACATGCACTAACTCCCTCAATTGTGACCATGGCCCTTATGTTTTTGTTTGGAAGTCTAAGAAAATCACTTAGTTCCTGCAAAACATGAGTTCCCCTTACAATAATGACTTCTTGCATCGTGATGTTTCCAATCATCTTATAGCCTCTTAGAGTGCATCACATCAACTCTAGCTTCTTTTGCCCTAATTGTATGCATTCGTTTGAAATTTGTAACGATAGAGATTCTAGAGTTGAAATGGGATAAGGTCAAAATGTTCTTTTGTTTTTTTCTCATGGCTATTGCAGTTAGCCAATGTGAGTACGAGATGTAAATTCCAACTTTTAACTCACATTAGGCTTTCATGTTGTACTTCAAGCATAACACCTTCTTTAAGATGTGTACGTAGAGATTGATTCGATGATAATAAATTTGTGTGTGTGAAATGAATAGATCCTTGAAGGGCTTCTATCAATCATACCCTTCCTTGTGCAAGGCTTTACCCTCCGTGAGGAAGGTTTTATTGTGAAAATTACCCATCATTGGGAAGAGTTAAATAAAATTTGCCATGCGTGTCTAAGGTAAATCTCAAAGGAAGCAAACCCTTCCTTGGGCAAGGCTACACCCTCTTGTGAGGAGGGCTTTATTGTGCAACTTACCCATCATGGGGAATGTTAGCAGCAAGCTAACGTGGACACCATTTTTCGGAGTTCTCCTTGTAAAAACAATTATTATTTTGATAAATCGAGAATATTGTAACTCCTGTTTTCTTGATAAACCTTGTAATTAATGAGCCGGGGCTACAAGCATCTAGATTGTATCAGCCATTCAATTCCCAGCTTTAGTAGAACTCCAGATTATTACTTTTGACCACCCAAAAACCTTGGCTAAGGTATAAAAGCCAATTTTTGTAAGTTTTTATAAGTTTTTTGGATAAGAAATACACAGCGTGAGCTAACGGCGCTCACTTCTCTCCTTCTCACGCTTTCTACTCCCTCGCTGGTTGTCACATTGCGAATGCGTTTGTTGCATTGCAACCGCAGGTAAGAGCTCTACGCATTGACGTAAGCCATTCACAGTATTTCGTAGCTTTTGGCGTCGTCGACCCGTGGCCTAATTTCATCATATTAGGAATTTACAATTTTAAATCGAAAACTAAGCATAGGTGGGGTATTGGGGTATCATTGCTAAGCATTTAGATGCATTTTAGGTCGAAAACGACTAGGTCCAAAATCCACTGCTGTTAATAATCGCGATTTTGGAACTTGACCTAAAGTGGGGTTTGAGGCCATAGACATGTGTGCTTAAGTTTTATAAACTTGTCCTAGAAGTTTCGTTATGTTTGGATGTCATTTGATGCTGTAACGGATGTGATTTTCTTGCCGATGAGTGATTGGCTTTTGGTGATTTCAGTTACTTGAGTGTAGCTTGAGTTAAATGCGAGTTGTTAGTTGTTTTTCGAGAGATTGACAAACTCTTGTAGCCTCTATGCACTAGTTGAGTCAGCTTCGTCCCATGGTTTGACAAATTAATCGTGGTTCTTGCTAATACTGCAATAAGATAGGATGGTGAGGTTAGACTTGCGTCCCACATTTGGCGCCACTACTGAGGATCGAAGAGACCTAAACTAGGGAAAAACACAAGCGTTTTGTGTAACTGTCCTTTAATTTCCTCTAGGTTCGCCTAGAGTTCAAAACTCTCTTTTAGAAACCGCATAGCTTAAGATTGTCGTCTTTTGCTGTGTAGAGGTAGCTTGGAAGTAATCGTACTTGCTGAGTACCTTTAGGATTGTAGATTTAGATTAGGATTTGGAGAATTATTGGTAGACGAGACAAGTCTTAAGATCAAGACTTTGAAAAACATAAAAAATACAAGAAAACGAGTATTTGCGGACAATTTCCACAACCCCATTGCAGGAGAAACTAGGAGTAGGGTAAGTAGGATCCGAGGTGGATTTCATAGCATTGCTCTCTCTGAAAGAATCAAGTGTAAGTTGTTATGTAAAGTTTCAGGTCTACGGCTAGAAATAACACGAAAAGACTCAAATTCACTCAATCCAACGGGGGAGTAAGCCTAAGAGTTGTCTGAACCAGTGGGTAAGCTCAAGGACACTTCGAGGTAAAAATTTCAAGAAGTTGATCAAAACTCAGATTATTTACTTTTTCTTGATATTTTAGGCCAAATTAAGTTTTGACTTGATTTATAGGCTTAAAAAAACATCATAAAAGGATTGTCTGTGAGAAAATTTAAAAAAAGTGCTCATATCAAGCCTCAAGTTAATAATCACGATTATTAACTTTTTGCTCTAATTTGGCCAAGGCTCATACCATTGACTCATTGCATGTGTACAAACAACTTTTGTAAAGGCCCGAGAGATTTGGATCACTAAACTGGCAAAAAACTGGGTGAAAACTAAAGTTTGTACTGACTTTTTGAATCTTGAGTGTGAATAGAAGAAAAATTTATTCAAACTTGGTGAAAATTGATTCATAGGCTTATATTGAGGTGATAAACATGTGTATATGCTCAACTGACCAAAAACTTGTAAAAATTTGACAAAAGTAAATAATCGCGATTATTTACATCTGTCCTGTTTTTGAACTTTTTTGACCAAGTTGGTATACCACCGGCTTTATCATGTTGTAATAAGTCCACAAACCAAATTTGGAAGGATTTGGATCACTGGGGTGAAAACTGTGGCAAAAATTGCAAAGTTAGTATGCGGACAGATAATTGATGACCACTTGACCAAAAATTGTCCAAATTTGTTGAAAATTGTCTAGTGACCTTAATATAAGGTGCTTAATAGATCTGTGTCAAAGTTGGGATAAAAATTTACAAAAAAGTGTCTAAAGTAAATAATTGTGATTATTTACATTTGCTTCAAAACTTGGTGATTTTGCAAATTTGAGTATACCACAAGGTCAGACACATCAATTAGACCCCACAAATCAATTTTGGTGAAATTTGGACCACAAAAGTGAGACTTAAGCCAAATTTTCGAAATTAGAGTCTACGGACATGGAACAGTTGGGTAAACTTGATCAAATTTTGTCTAAACTTGTTGAAACTTGCCCAAGGGCTTTAACAAGTTGTATACTTGCCAAACCAATTCAAAAAGTGGAAAAAAGTGACAAAAGTAAATAATCGCGATTATTTACTTCTGCTATCCAGAGACTTCAAATTTGACATTTGGGCTTATACGGTGTTAGACCAGCATAATATAAGGCCATAGGGGAATTTTGGGTTCAATTGGATCAAAATTGGTACAGATACACTCAATTTACAGATTGCAGATTAAACCTTTGATTGTGCTAAGCTGAATCTGAAAGTCAAAATTTTGACTTCCATAGACGAATTGAAGTGAAATACAGACCACTGGAGTTCTCAAGAGCTCTACTGTCCTTATAGAAAAATAGCTAATTTGACAAATTTTGTACAGGAATCAGGTTGCAGACGAGGAATCACTGGCTTGACAGAAAGTTGCAATTGAGTCAAGTGGAAATTGACTACAAGTCAATCTAAGGTGAGTACTCTATCCAGGGCTTCATAAGTCTATATGAACCTTAGATCCGGTTGTGTAATAGGAAATCAAGGCCTATCTGGAGAAAACACCAGTAGAGTATCCACTGAAGAAAGCGTGAATCAAGGCAATTCCTTGCACACAATTCTTGAAGAAGTCTCGGACACTTTTTCCGATTCAACATCCGAAATGTCTTCTTACTCGACTCACTCTGAAACCGGAACGAGAATGCGCTATAAGCATATACTCTCTTTTTACTAGACTAATCATCATGGAGTCCAGGTTTACTTGGATCCTAACGAAGAGTATGCTATTCGTATTAATGATCATGGTATTGAGTTCGAAGAAGAGGTTAGGGCAAACAAACAAGGAAAAATGTACATGAATCGATACAAAACTCAATATGTAAAGGTTGAAAATCCTGATGTGATAGACAAATGGGGATTAGAAGTAAACACTATGATCCCAGATATGTCAGCAAAAGAAGGACCACCAACTTTGGAATTCGAGGGATACGATCAAGTAGACTTGAAGCCCTTGAAACAGCTTAGTACGGATAATCCTAGGATCGGAGTCAATTATTGAGAAGATAGAAACATAAAAGATCTTTTGTGGACTTCTCATGCTAGACCAGGACAATTAACGGCCATGAAGATCATCTATATCTTCAAAATCAAAGATAAGGGATCTGCGGATCTACCAACTTACTTGTTTAGGGATTGTTATAACAACAACTTTGTTATGATGACTCCTGAGGAGGTAGAACAAACCAAATACCAGGGGTATTACATACGGGATTGGATATTGGGTCAAGGACCAGAAACCACTCCAAGAGACGAACATCCTGAGAGATCATCTGAGAGTAATGTGAAGAAACCAGAAACCACCTCATCAAACGGGTGACACAAAAGCCAGTCCAGGGCTACATGAGTCACTATTTTCGACAGACTGGTTTAAAGGACTCGGAATAGGACCAACTTCCAGAAGACCTGGAGTTGAACCAAATAGACGTGTCAGACCAGCTGATTTCCAAAAATGAGTCAAAAAATATAGTGGATCAGGGGATCCATATGACCACTTAGCAAGCTTCAAGCAAGTGCTAAGAGCAGAGCGTATATTCGACTTCCATACTCAATTCGAGAGGTTTGGAATGACATTAGAAGGAAAAGCTTTGACATGGTTCCAAAACATTCCACCAAGGTCAATCATGGATTTGAATACATTAGCTCAAGGATTTGTAGCTGCTTGTTCTAAAACAGGGATTAAACATAATACAGTAGCTCAAATCTACAGCTTTAAACAGAAACATGGTGAGTCTGTTAGGGATTGTGCAACTCGAATGAAACAATACATTGCCAGATGCCCAAAGATGGAGATACCTGCAGAGGAGCGATTTGTTTCATTGTTTCTGGAGGGACTGCTAAACAAAGAACTTCATGCTATACTTTATAGTAAAAAGCATACAACCCTAGAGGCGTGTGTGTCTGATGCTATCGACCTAGGAGACAATTGATCTTTAATGAAGAGGATGTCCCTAAGGATAACCAAAGCGAGAAGACTGCATCCACAAAACTAGCACAAGTGGAACAGCTGCTGCAGCACCACTCTCAGCCATAGAAGATATGCTAAAATGGATGAATGACATGATGAACAATATGCAAAAAGCACCTATGAGAGGACCAAGACAGGGGATATCCCCACAAGGACAACCAATTAGGCAACAAAAATGGTGTGAAATCGAGGGTAAATGGACCAACCACGAGACTCACGAGTGCTACTTCAGACCAAAGTATGATGGGAATGTTCAGTACCTGCCCATGAGGCCACCAGGACAACCCATATACAGATATCAGCCTAATATGGCTCAAGTTCAAAGACCACCAATGGGTATGGAGAGACCTCAAACTGTGTTGGGACAACAAACTCCTTATCCAGGACATAATGCGGTGCCTGTAAAGTACATGCACTCAGAAGCAGTCATAGATGAACAAGCATTAGTGCCTGTTACACCCTATGCAGAGCCTAGTCCATCTACAATAATGGTAGAGGGAGATTGGTATAGTCCACACCCACCACCAATGGAGGAAACCATGACTTATGCTCCACCAGAGCTCGCACCAATGTATTATGTAGCTAATCAAGGTGTCAGACCTCCTATGGGAAGACCCATGATGAAGCCCAGAACAGGAAACTATCATAACTGTGGTGTTGATGACCATTGGAAGAACGAATGTCCAGAGCCTGACAAAATCCTCAAACCGATTGAAGCCTATTGCATACAATGTTGCAAAAAGGGAGGACACTTCCCGAAAGATTTTCCTAAGAATCCTTTGAACAAGGAAAAAACTGTAGTCAATAGTCCAAGTGATGCCTAGTAGCTTATCAGAGAGCGAACCGATTGTTCAAATCAAGGTAATCACTAGAGCCCAGGCAAAGAAAAAGAAACACAATTCCTTTGATGATTTGGAGAACACGAAAGTTTCTTCTCAAAAAATCAAAAGGAGCAGAAGCAAAAGATATGAGATTAGAAAACAAAAACAACCACGGGTTGAAAACGAAGAGAGAGCAAAAATTCTAGCCCAGGACAAGTTGAGAGAAACTGGCACAGTGAATTCAAGGAAACAACCATGAAATCTGGAGGATCCATTCTGGTTGATAAAATTTTTGAGCCTATCAATGTTGCCTTGGAAGCCTACCAAGCAGGACTTAAAGCAGGCCAAAACATGGAAAACAAATGGAAAAACTATCCATCTCCAGACATGGAAGCAACTAAGCTGGAAGCTTATCAAAATTTGGTAAGAATCATGCAGGAAATGCTGGATAAACAAAAACCCAAGCTTGAAAGTATTGCAAAACCGGAAGAGCTTGCAGTAGAAGAAAAGAAAGCTAAATCTGATGTGGTGGCCGAACCCCACCTTGAAACAAATGAACCAGAGCTCATAGTGCCGGACAATGAAGATGCCTTAGACGGAATTCCATTTGTGGAGGAAGATTGGCCAGGACACTTATGGGAAAAGGTAAGGGAGATCAATGATGGGAGCCTAACTTTAAAGTTAGCTCCTATAGAGGAAGTCTGGTTGGATAACCTACCATCTGATATAAACATGGATATACAATCCTTGTACGGGGATTGCGGGTCAGAGGCTTCAGGAATATCTAAATCGATGACATTAAAAACATTACCTTCTTACTTGGGAGATAACGAAGACGAGTCTATCATTTGCAAAACCACTCAAGTCAAAAGAGCCAAACAAACTCTCGAAGTAGACAACATTCATTCAATCATGTCTACACCTATCCAATGCACTCTTACCTTGGGAGAACTGTTGAAACTCAGTCCATACTTATGGAAGGATTTACAGAAAACCCTAGAGAAGGTGGGTATCCTATTAATGACATCCTCATCCATGAGTTCTCCATTTGAAACATATAACCAAATGATAGTGTTGTTTTTCACAAACACTTGCCCATCACTTACAAGGCTACTAGAAATAGGATCATCCGAGTTTGCATACACATCAAACAAAAGGAAATTACCCATATGACCAGTTATCTCATCATACTTTTCAAGGATAGATCCCTCTTGGGTTACCTTCACGACTTCTCCACAAATGCTTTCTTTATTAAGATAGGAATTCTCAACAACTAGTGGCTCATAAAACAAACCATAGGTCCATACATAGTCATCATCAACCATAACATGCATATCATCAGATTTCACAAGAACATGAACCAAACAAACATTTTTATCCATCAAATAAGATTCCATAGAATCATCTTCACTTGAATCCATATCACTTTCTTTAACGACATCCTCTTCTACATGAGCATAAGCCAAATCATTCTCATCAGACACACTGTAAGGGACACAATCTTCATCTTCATCAAAATCATGCATACCAATGGGATCCAAATCATCTTAAAAATCATAAAGACTAGAACCTTCATGCTCATCGTCGCAATCATCCATACGATCATAAATAGCATTTGAACCTACATCAATGACAACAGCCACATTGATAACATCTTCTTCCACTTGTTTGCATGTCACATCACAGTCATGCACCACCACTGTTCTCATTAAAGCCCATATGAAGCTTCCTCAATGAGTAATCTAGCATAGGATTACCCAAATGAGCTTCTCTATATTGAAAATTCACATTCATAGTTTGCATAACCTCATTCGTTTCACATGTGCTATCAAACACAATGTCTTCCTTATCCCACAAATATGCAAGGAAACTAAAAATAAAAAAAAACCAACCCAAAATCTATGGAAATATCTTATGTTTTTATTCTACCGTGAATGGGTTATACCTTATTCAACTCGCTAATGTATATCCCTGTAGGGTGACCGTAGGCGCTCATGACTACACACATAGCTAGCAACAATGGGCCTTCCGCATCAGAATGCCTCCATCATATGGAAGAAGCAGGCCTGATTTGGTTCCTTGTTCTTCCCTCAAACATCCTCAACACTCACGAAAAAAAATTCATAAAAACATCAAATTTTTCCATCTTTTATAATCACTTAGTCAGACTTTTAAGTGTGGGAACTTATATGTACAAAAACAACAAAACTCTGTACTACATACAACCAACTGTTGTCCATGTGTAGTGATACATAACACACACTGCTTATGCAAAATTTGTACAAGCATAATCTATGTACATATGGGACTCACAAAAAGAATGTGAAAACATCATTAAAGTGTTCTCAAGGTTGGTTCTATCATCTGTAAAAACACATCACAACGTTTGACAAGACCACATATGGAATAGATTTCTCTCTAAGAAATTCTGGCATGCTTGACACATCTTGCAACCAATAAATTTAACAAAGCTGCATATAGAATAGTTTTTTTTTGTCAAGAGCTTCTTGAAATTTCATAATATGACTACACTTAGTAGACACACTAACTAGTACATATTTTTTTAATGTCGTGACTAACAATCTTGTTAGTCATTTTTTTGGCCAATGCTAGCCTTTTATAACATAATATGTCTTCAAGATGTAAGCTTATATGATTGCTTTTCCAATATACATAAGCTAATGCACTATGAATGGCAAGATTTTCCATAACCACTTCATTGAATTGATTTACCCACGTCAACTGCTCCTATAGTACTACATGCCTCCAAATGTTGGTGAAAGTTTCCATGTTCTTAATTTTCAAATTGGGATGCTTGGCCATCTATTGGAGTTGCTTCAATTTGTTCTCTCTAATTGAGTTGATCAAAATATTTCCAAGGGAGACTTTGTTGTTGGTTGACCACTTTTCACTATCTTGCACATGAGGAATTGCAACTATTGTTATTTTCCTTGTTAGGATCACAGCCGATAGGGCCAACACATATTCATAATTAGGAGAGCATAATTACATATAAGAGATAATTGAAATGGATAATAGACTTGCGGGATCCAAAAGAAAGAGAGTACAAAGGGGATCTCTTTATATCCTTGAGCTATGCATATCTTGTGTAGTATAACTCTATCCAAGTGAATGACCCTCAAGAGAAGTCTTCCTAGGAAGAGGGATCTCGGGGGGTCACTATGTATAAGTTGTGTATATCATGCGCGTTCAAGGACTATTTTTTAAACTCATTATCTGTGAACTTTTGACAAATAAATAACATCCTTTTTCTATTCAATCTGTAAAAAAAAAAATCCAACTCCATTTTAGAGTACCCTTCTGTATGTGTGAAAATGTGAGAAAAAATAAAAATTTAGTAACCCCTTTTGCTGCATTCACATGATAGTCACATAATTATTAAGTGACCCCCCCAAGAAAGGGATTAACCCCATAAAAGTGGGGGACTGATTTGGACTCATATAAAATCATCATGTGTACTCATAAACTCAATTGTAAACTCCTATAAAGTCTCATCATGTACCTCTTAATAGGTGGGACATAGTTGAAATTGCATACATGACAAACCTCTCCTTGGAGTTATACTATGAATAGTGTGTGAAAGAGAAACTCATAAGTTAATATGAAATGGCTTAATCATAGGGTGCTAGAACGACTCATACTCATAAGACCTCTCCTCAAACCAATGACCTAATTGAGACCAAACACTTCCACGCAGTATCCAAAACAATACAAAGGAGTGAGGTATCGGAAAATCTTAATATGCTTTACAATATGCAAGATCCCAAATCATAGGTCGCAAAATGAGTGCTTCCTTGGTCTACATTTTCTTTCTCAATTATATTTGCTACATTTTCTTCCTCAATTACATTTGCTACATTTTCTTCCTCAATTACATTTGCTTGAGGCTTTGTTCATTGCTTCTTTTATTGTTGATGCTTCTTTTTGGTTGATCCTTGAAGTAACCTCTTAAAGGGTAGCTACCCTACATATTGGCAATGAGTGTCTTCATCATAGGTCGCAAAATGAGTGCTTCCTTGGTCTACATTTTCTTTCTCAATTATATTTGCTACATTTTCTTCCTCAATTACATTTGCTTGAGGCTTTGTTCATTGCTTCTTATTGTTGATGCTTCTTTTTGGTTGATCCTTGAAGTAACCTCTTAAAGGGTAACTACCCTACATATTGGCAATGAGTGTATTCATTTGTTCTCAAAACATTCTTTGGCTTGATGGCTTAGCTTTTCACAAGTGAAATAATGAGAAGCTAGGTAAAACCCTCTCCTTGAAGTGGATCGTCATTCAGACTTGTGTTTCCTTTGACCCTTGAAGTGATTTGACTACAACTTGAAAATTTTGTGTTGGATCCTCTTCTTCAAGTATTGTGACTAGGTGATCATATTATTGGGTAGAGCTTCTAAGGTACAACAACTTTTTCAATTGGTACTTCACATTTAAATACTCCATATTAGAGACTAGGAATTTCCAATTTCTTTGGAGATCCACAGAAATGTCATGATTTTGTTTGATGGTCAAATCTTGATTGCTTTTTTGAAACTAAAAACCTTCGTAGGGTTGCACTAGACAATGCTTTGAAATCCCACTTTTAAAACTTGGCCAAGACCTAGCCATAGGATCAAATTTAGACCATAGCCTCTTATGTGAAAGTTGTTGGAAAATTCATAAATTTTCTAATAAACACTATATTAGTGGGAAGCTCTAATTCCCACTTTCAAAACAAGAAAACATAATAGTGTTTCCTTCTAAGTGAAGGGGTTTTGATTGGATACATATCACTTAAGGACTGAGGGCCCGCTATGAGGGTAAAGAAAAGAAAAGCCTAAGGGGAGTCAGGTGAGGGGGAGTCCCTTTAGGAGTTCAAAACTCCTGGATGATGGCTTTACCATCTCTGTAGACGACCCATTTACCTTGCTTGCATGCTTTGTGAAATTTCTTCAATTCATGTTTTTTAATGTTGAGTTGATATGTGGTCAGTTCCTCAGTGATCCATACATTTTTTCCTTTGAGGACGTGCAATTGCCATGGCAACTCAATCCGTTCTTATTTGTCTTGGAAATTGAGAACACAGTGCTCATGCGGCACATGCCTATGTGTATCATTGATCCAAGAGATGGTTTCCAACTTGATGTTAACTGATTGAATAATGTCATTGAGCTTATTAAGTGCTTCTTCGAGGGTATCCTTGGTGGTGCACCATGGTGAGGGTAGCCCATCGATCTGGACCTTGAGGACGTTCTCTTCTTGTAGTTGTTGCTCGTGAAGCTTCATTGTCACACAAGTCTGCACCTTCGCAATGGTCGCCGAGTGAGTTTGGCCCACCTTCGCTTCGACTTGCTTGACCTTTTTGTTGGCGAGATTGACCATGGAATCAAAGCGTGCCTCTAGCTTGCTAAGGTGAGTTTTGACGTCACGTTTTTCTTCCATGACTCCATCTAGAGCCGCTTGAAGTTGAGTGATGTGGTCGAGTTTACTAGGGGGTTGCTAGCACTGTGGCAAAAGTATGACGTGCTCTCAGAGGGGTCCTCGGGGAATTTTTCATCCTTAAACTCAAATAGAATTTTCTCCAATGTGCCTCAAGACTCTGTTCTAAGTAGACTCTGCTCCAAGTATCTCCATACTATGCTCACTTTGCTCTGCTTTAAGTGTTCCTCTAGAATATGCTCAAAGTGCCCGCTTTGAGATCACCTTGAACCTCCTCTTATTGAGAGTACATTGAGTATTGCTTGACAAATGCTCATGAGCAGAGAACCTGATAAGGCTGAGTCTTGCACGCTCAAAACTTGAGCCAATGAGCATTCAAGCTGAACTGGTGAACCTTTGTAGAAGCGAGGTCTCCTCAATCTTGTTGGGGGTGGCCTGGGCGTTAACGCCTACCCCATAGGGTTGCCCCTCACCTTGAGGGAGGCACACAAGGCACAAGCAAGGAAAACGCTAGGGTTTTGAACTTAGAGAGAGAGAGAGAGAGAGAGAGAGAGAGAGAGAGAGAGAGAGAGAGAGAGACAGAGAGATGGAGGATCAAGAGAGAGAATAAAGTTGAGAAGAGAAGAAAGAATCTTTTTGGAATCTGCTCGTCGGATTTCAAAAAAATGCTCGCCAAAAAATATCCCCCTCTCCTTGGGAGTGTCAAAAGAATGGTATCCCTCTTTGAAGCCAACCACCTCAAGAAGAAATTCACCGAGGATGAATGCTTCCTCCCGTTGCAAGCTTTGGGCAAAGAGAGGTCCCCTCAAGTTCAAAGTGTAGTATTGAAAAATCAAGATTAATATCTTTCTCTGAGAACAACTCGTTTGATCTGTCTATGTGGACCAGGGAGATAGTGTCACATGGGAGCCCTCTGGGGGTGGATATCATAACAGTGCAAATCGTGAAATATTGCTACTTCAAACACATTTGGAAGTCAAGGAATGGTCGGATCTTTGAGAACTCCATGGACGTACACAAGTTCATGGAGATAGTTTGAGAAAGTAGGATAACCGTTCATCGCCATTGGAAAACAAAGGAACTCTGAGGAGTGGAATAGTACCCTGGGCATCTCATTGATGAACCTGCATAAGGAAAGTGTGGTCTCATCCAGTGTCATGGGGTGGATCTTGTGTCAGCCAATGTATCTATGAATTGTTTAAGTTGTCATGGCTCATCACGAGCATGGAAGGAATCAATAATTGTTTGAATTTATCAATATAATCTACTCATGATTGTGAGTTTTGCAAAAAAGGAAATGAAAAGCTTCATAACAATGGAAAGTCAAAAGTTGTTTCGTTGTTGACGAGTCATGACTTCCCCTAGCTACACAAATACATTGGTTGATGGGGGTCCACCCTAGAACACTAGTAAAGGTATCAGTGAAATTCTTGAACAGGATTCATCATGTAACCAATCATTGTGGCATCAATCATCTTGTTCTTTCTATGACCATTGCTTCCCTACTTTCTTGAGAAGCTAGAGTTGTTTTCTCAAAGATCCGACAATTTTTGGCCAAGCGTTACTTATTGGAAGACAAAGTCAATTTACTTTCTATGTGAAGAGATCATCTCTATGTGACCACATGCAATGTGTTTCAACTTTGCCTTAGTGTTTTTCTTTTTTGGCAATACTTGCACTCAATGAGTGATATCTTAGAAATCAAGCCACACAAGATCGGGCTCTATGGACTCATGTGTGGTAATGTCTTAGTGTCTCTTCTTCCTGCTTCTCCTTAGAGTAAGTTACATGCATGCATTCAATTTATTTCTTTGGAAGCCAGCAGGGCTTCCCAATCTCAAAAATATAAAAATCCTTTCAAAACATCTCAAATGCATAAGTGAAAGGTGAGTTAAGGAAATGAAGAACGGAACATCAAAATATTTTTCATGTTTTTTTTTCAAAACTCCAAATTGCAAGTGATTGTATTAAAATTCCACCAAGAATTATACATATCAGCCTCAAGCTCATGCTGAGCCTTGAGGGCCAGATGGATACATCAGAGATTAGTTAGAAGAACATAGCAATGTACTATAACCAAAAGCCCAATCCTTTACACAGCAAGGCTTGACCGGATGGTGAGAGTCGCCCTAATCCAATCATCCATGAGATTTGCCTTTCACCTAACACAAATATTCACTCCTTACTTTCTTGTACAATCCTTGAGAAGTTAGCCTTAGAGAGGTCACTATCAAAGACACTTCACAATCTTTTCCTCAACCCCAAACCCCTCGCCCAACCCCCAGACCGTCTCTTGAGCTTTTACATTCCACTCATGATAATCAAGCCCGGGAGAGCTCCCCTTAATTGTAAATGAGAGCTACTCATCAATGGATTTAATTGGACATTACTATGTACATTATTAAACCCAATATAAAGACAACTTGAGTCAATTTTGAAAAGATGAATGTTCTCAGACTTTATTTGCGAGAAATTCCTTAACAATTCATTTTCGCATGAATATAGATTGCAAGCTTGTTGTCAACAACTTTCTTTGATATTGGCATTTCAGAGCAATGTAATATACTGTGTGAGCCGTCTTCTTCAATCAAGAGTTGCATTGCACTAGAAACAGTCGGTCATCCTTTATCTCTACGCACAATGTCTTCTTCTCCTTTCGGTGAGGCACCTATAGGATAGTTAATCGAACAATTAGATTAGACCAATATTTGGTGATGATAACGAGTAGGGAAATAACTAGCGTTGCATTAATGTTTACATACAAAACGTACTACCTTTCGCATGTTGCACTGTAAAAGATATTCATAAGAGTCGTGTCAAGCTATCTGCATTCAACGGTTGAGAGCCAACAAGCCTTGGTGTCGCATGGCAGTATCATGTAAGAAATTGATTGCGAGTGTGTGTGTGTGTGTGTGTGTGTGTGTGTGTGTGTGTGTGTGTGTGTGTGTGTGTGAGAGAGAGAGAGAGAGAGAGAGAGAGAGAGAGAGAGAGAGAGAGAGAGTTGAGTTTGCAACTTGAGGCAAGCAGTGCACTGCACAACGATGTAGAGAGCCCATATGTAGGTTGTAATATAAGGTTTTGTATTTACTAAGTGAAGTAAGCAAATAATATGGAGCATTCAAGGCCCAAAATGTGACGCAACCTGTCCTCGGATCTTTGTGCTATCCCTTCATTAGAGGATCGGCTCATGCCAAGTTAGTGTGGGGACTTCATTTAGGCTTTGGAATATCACCTTATAAAGCTATTTGTGCTCATAACTGAGTTGGTGTATGACACACTCATGGATAATAGTGATGCCCAAAGTAAAAAAACACATTTTTCTAAAGACATGGGTCATTATTTTAGAAACTGAACAGGTTATGGATAAAGTATACCAATGCATTCAAGCTTTAGCTATAGCCAGCCAAGGTTTAACCAAGAAATTGTCATCCATATGTAGAGAGCGAGATCACCAAAGAGGGAAGAAGTCATCCAAGGGTTCATCAAGGAATTTTTTCTAGATAAGTGTGTGTGTGTGTGTGTGTGTGTGTGTGTGTGTGTGTGTGTTTGTGAGTGTGACCCTCCACCATCCTAGAGGAAAGATACACTTGTTGGAGGATAGTCCACCAAGTGGAACTATCCCCCACCAATTTAGTAAATGCTTTCTAAAAATTTCAATGTTTATAACCAAATCATCTGTAGTGTGGTGAAAAGGGTTTAGATGTGAGAATACCCAATTGTTGTATGATAAAGGGGTCCTCCATGGAGGAGAGTATGGTACTATGAAAACTACAATATTGGCATCTCATGTTTTTGGTCGATGTGTCACCCCAAATTTGGAAAATATGTCACCATGGTGGTTATTATAAAATAATCCAATCCTGCAAGACAAAGACCAATCGAGATTCCATTATCCTGCAACTTTCTGCTTTGTGCGCTTTGCACTGCCTTATTTGCCGCTCACAAGCTTCTACTTCTCCTTTAATCGACTTGATTTTTATTGCCTTCAAGCTCTGTATGCCTTTGATTACCTCTTTTCGAGTACCCTTCGCTCATGCAAAGCAACCTCCTCAATCAAGGCTCGACCTTGCTTCTGATCCGAGAGAGAAATCTTCTTACTCATGGATGAGAGAGATCATCTTGCTTGCTTATGTATGAGAGAGAGAGAGAGCTGCCTTCATTCTCCTTTCTTGCTTTTTCAAGCCTTGCCGTTCCTCCACAAGGACCTTGATAATATACCCAAGAGATAAGTTACATGTATATAACACCCTGTCAAATGTCTACTTTAATAATTTACATTAGCCAAAACATCTATTGAATGAAAAAATGTTTAATGTAGATTTTCTTTTCTCTAGGTATTGCTATTGATTTGATCCACTTCGAAGATATCTAGTGCGTAAAGACAAACCTCCACTAATCCTACCAGGAGAAGGATCCAGTTGTTACCTGCATCCATACAAAAGCATTCAGTGAGATTCGACTATTACAAGTGTCAAAACTAGGTCCAATTGTCATCCATGTCACACTTGCAGAATTAGCGACACTTGTGCGTATTACAAGTGTCAAAACTAGGTCCAATTGTCATCCATGTCACACTTGCAGAATTAGCTTACACTCTATCTTACAGACTATCATTTATTATCACCATATACCAAAATAAACACACCTCTAATGTATAACTAGAATCAAGAAGTAGCCTTCTTTACCAAAATTGGACAGTATCTTGTTTGTATTTTGAAGAAATTGTCAAAAGAAACCCAATAATTTCCATCTTTATAGAGACCCTCACAGGAGGATTAAGGCTTTTAAATTAAATTGACAACTTTCAATAGTCAAATAATCATTATTTTCTAGCTTATTCAATGCCAATCATTATGTAAAAATCCGAGTAAAATGTTTGAACTTCCACAAAGGCTGGATAGTGTAGACTTCCAAATGTTTAAATGTAACTTCTTGTTTCCTAGAAAGATGATAAAATCACCCATCTAAGTGCCTATGAAGCCAATGACCTCCAACTAAGGAGGTTTCTTTCTTACAATAACTGAATTTAGCTTAGCGTTTCATGTTATGACAAAAAGATAGAAGCTTCAATCTTGGAATAGAGTGACCATTATCATCCATTACCCCAAAAAATGAAAAAGAAAAATTTAACCCACATCAGCTGATGATCTATATTCTAACAGGATTTTGTTGGCATCTTGTTGGTGTTAGTGACGAACTGTCAAAAAAGGCTCAATAGGTATATCTTTACGCAGTCAGATTCAAGAGAAGTGTATATCCATCTATTTGAACTAGCTTAAAAGCCAAAACAAAACCATTTTAAGAAAGGATGTCTTGTTTGTCACAATAACGTAAAAGTCCAATAACATTATCTTTATGAGGTAACCATCATATGGTCACTGAACATCATCTCAAACCGACAATCTAGCTGGTAGGTCACTACCTACTGATCATGCATTCACATACATATCCAAGTGTCGAGAAAGAAGCCCAAAAACCAATTTTCAAAACCAGTCTCGCTGATAGAAATTCCAAAATTTTGGCAGCATCTTGTTTGTTTTAGCAAAAAATTGTCAAAAAAGAATTAGTACGCATGTCTTTACGATGTCAACATCAAACATAATAGATAATGCCATATTTGAGCTATTGTAAGGACCAATACACATACTTTTATTGTGTTAGCATCAAGTAGAATGCATAACGACGTATTCCAGCTAATGTAAGGGTCAAAAACTCCATAATAAAAGACCATTTCCTGTATTTCCTAGCCATAAAATACAACCAAGTAGGTGAGAGTTATACAAACATTTCAATGAGGTATTAAATATGATAAGACATGTGTGATGCTCAATCGACATGCAAGCTTATTTTCATGAAATGCTTACTTATGGAGAAAAGCCAGCAAAGTTACTTGCATGTTTTTGGATTAAACCTTCATGTCATAGAAATTGCAACATTCATACAACCAACATCCAACAATTCTGTATTATGTTAACAATTTGGAGAAATGACATTATTCAAACAAGAAAAATAGCTTAATATGTTCATTAATCAAACTACCAAATATCTCAGTAGGCAGTGCTGCCTACCTAGTTGGAAGAAGCCATATCGTACATAGGGGAATCCCTACGCTTGTGTAAAGGAGGGATGGAGAAATCCACAACTTAATCCCATAAGAGTCACGTCAAGATATCTGCATTCGGCGATTGAGATCCAACAGGCCTTAGTGTCGCATGGCAGTATCACGGGAGAAGTTGATCGTGAGTGTGTGTGGGACAACAATATATATATATATGTATGTATGTATATATATATATATATATATATATATATATATATATATATATATATAGAGAGAGAGAGAGAGAGAGAGAGAGAGAGAGAGAGATGAGTTTGCAATTTGAGGCAAGCAATGCATTGCAGAGCAATGCAGAGAGCCCATACGCAGGTTTTAATATAGGGTTTTGTATTTACTAAGTAAGGTAGGCAAATAATATGGATTATTCAAGGTCCAAAATGTGAAGCAACCTATCCTCGGATCATGGTGCTATCCCTTTATCAAAGGAGGATCGGTTCATGCCAAGTTAGTGTAGGGACTCCATCTAGGATTTGGAATATCGCCTTATTAAAGCTAGTTTTGCTCATAACGAGCTAGTGTATGACACACTCATGGAGAATAATAATGCTCAAAGTAAAAAAACACATTTTTCTAAGACATGGGTCATTATTTTCCAAATTGAACAGGTTATGGATAAAGTATACCAATGCATTCAAGCTTTAGCTATAGCCGAACAAGGTTTAACTAAGGCAATGTCTTCCATTTACAAAGAGTGAGATTACCAAAGAGGGAAGAAGTTAGCCAAGGGTTAGTCAAGGAATTTTTGTCTACATAAAATTGTGTGTGTGTGTGTGTGTGTGTGGCCCTCCCCCATCGTAGAGGAAAGATATACTTGGTGGAGGATAGTCCACCAAGTGGAACTATCCCCCACCAATTGTAGCAAATCATTCTTAAAAATTTCAATGTTTAAAACTCAATCATCTGTAATGTGTTGAAATGGGTTTAGATGTGAGAATACCCAGTTGTTGTACGATAAAGGGGTCCTCCATGGAGGAGAGTATGGTACTATCAAAACTACATACTTGGTATCTCATGTTTTTGGTCGATGTGTCACCCCAAATTTGTGAACTATGTCGTCATGGTGCTTACTATAAAATACTCCAATCCTGCAAGACAAAGGCCAACTGAAATTCCACTCCTGCTCGAGGGTGGACATTGATTACATTATATGGATTATATGTAAGCCTGTAGGTGCTTGACCAATTTAGGGCTAAAGAGCCCCAACCCATCCCTTTGGATTGGGTGGATCAAGCTAGTATTAATGTAAGTTGTATTAGCTTGACCAATTTAGGAGCTAAAGAGCCCCAACCTATTTCTTTGGATTGGGTGGGTCAAGCTAGTATTAATGTAACTGATCTAGGGTCATTGTATGGTGCTAGCCTGACCAAAGGCTAGCTAGGAAGAAGTGTGTGTTTTTGAAATGAAAAGCCTAAGAGTCATTTGACAATATACCCAAGAGATAAGTTTTCATGTATATAACACCCTATCAAATGTTTACTTTAATAGTTTACATTAGCCAAAACCTCTACTGAAAGAAAAAAATGTTTAATGTAGATTTTCCTTTCTCTAGGTATTGCTATTGATTTGATCCACTTCAAAGATATCCTGTGCCTAGAGATAAACCTCCACTAATCCTACAAGGAGAAGGATCCAGCTATTACCTGCATCCATACAAAAGCATTCAATGAAAACTGGCTATGCTTGTGTGTATTACAAGTGTCAAAATGGTCCAGTTGTTATCCTTGTCACACCTGCAGAATTAGCTTATAGTCTATCCTATGGACTATCACTTATTATCACCTTATACCAAAATAAACATACGTCTAATGTATTACTAGAATCAAGAAGTAGCTTTCTTTGA
Source organism: Adiantum capillus-veneris (assembly GCF_014529385.1). Lineage (NCBI taxonomy): Eukaryota > Viridiplantae > Streptophyta > Polypodiopsida > Polypodiales > Pteridaceae > Adiantum > Adiantum capillus-veneris. The sequence goes on along the minus strand of NC_140931.1, from coordinate 27,660,751 downwards.
AGAAACTGTGAAAAGAAGTCCAATAATTTCCATCTCTATAGAGATCCTCACAGGAGGATTAAGACTTTTAAATTGAATTGACAACTTTCAATAGTCAAATAATAATTATTTTTAAGCTTATTCAATGCCAATTATTATGTAAAAATACGAGTAAAATGTCTGAACTTCCACAAGGGTTAGATATATGCTGTGATCCGCTTGCTCTAGTGTAGACAATCCAATCTAGCTTAAATGTAACTTCTTGTTTCCTACAAAGATGATAAAATCACCCATCTAAGTGTCTATGAAGCCAATGACCTCCAACTATGGAGGTTTCTTTCTTACAACAACTGAATTTAGCTTAGCGTATCATGTTATGACAAAAAGGTAGAAGCTTCAATCTCAAAATAGAGTGACCATTATCATCCATTACCCCAAAAAATAAAAAATAAAAATTTAACCTACATAAGGTTTGCTGATCTATATTCTAAAAAAAATTTGTCGACATCTTGTTCGTTTTAGTGACAAACTATCAAAAACGGCCAAATTCGCATATCTTTAGGTAGTTAGACTTAAGCGGATTGATTGTATATCCATCTATTTGAAATATCTTAAAAGCCAAAACCAAACCATTTTAAGAAAGCATGTCTTGTTTGTCTTACAATAACGTAAAAGTCCAATAACACTATCTTTATGAGGTAGCCATGATATGGTCACTCAACATAATCTCAAAGCTGCAATCTAATCGGTAGGTCATCACCTACTGATCATGTAATCACATACATATCCAAGTCTCCAGAAAGAAGCCAAAAACCCAATTATCAAAACCAGCCTGTGAGACAAGAATTCCAAAATTTTGGCAGCATCTTGTTTGTTTTAGCGAAAAATTATCAAAAAAGGAATAGTATGCATATCTTTACTATGTCAGCAAACAGAATACATAACTCCATATTTGAGCTACTGTAAGGACCAGTACACATATCTTTATTGTGTCGACACCAAGCAAAATGCATATCGACATTTTCCAGGTAATGTAAGGACCAAAAACTCCACAATAAAAAAGCATTTCCTATATTTCCTAGACATAAAATAGAACCAGCTAGTTGAGAGTTATACAACCATTTTCAATGAGATATTACTGATAACACATGTGATGCTCAATCGACATGCAAGCTTATGTATATGAAATGCTCACTTACGAGAAAAGCCAACAGAGTTACCTGTATGTTTTTGGATTAAACCTTTATTTCATAGAAATTGCAACACTCATACGACCAACATCCTCCAAAAAATTTGTATTACGTTAATGATTTGGAGAATTGACAATATTCAAACAAGAAAACCTGCTTAATATGGTCATTAATCAAACCACCAAATATCTCAGTAGGCAGTGCTGTCTACCTGGTTGGAAGAAGCCATATCGTACATAGAGGAATCCCTATAAATTTGTAAATGAGGGATGGAGCAATCCACAACTTAATCCATAAGAGTCACGTCAAGCTATCTGCATCCGGAGGTTGAGGACCAATAGGCCTTGGTGTTGCATGGCAGTATCACGGGAGAAGTTGATCGCAAGTGCGTGTGTGTGTGTGCGGGGGGGGGGGGGGGGGGGGGAGAGAGAGAGAGAGAGAGAGAGAGAGAGAGAGAGAGAGAGAGAGAGAGAGAGAGAGAGAGAGAGAGAGAGAGAGAGAGAGAGAGAGAGAGAGAGAGAGAGAGAGAGAGAGAGAGAGAGAGAGAGAGAGATGAGTTTGCAACTCAAGGCAAGCAGTGCACTGCAGAGCGATCCCAAGAGTCCATACGCAGGTTTTAATATAGGGTTTCATATTTACTAAGTTAAGTAAGCAAATAATATGGAGCATTCAAGGCCCAAAATGTGAAGCAACCTATCCTCAAATCATGGTGCAAATAAAGGAGGATCGGTTCATGCCAAGTTAGTGTATAGACTCCATCTGGGCTTTGGAATATTACCTTATAAAGCTAGTTGTGCTCATAACTGAGCTAGTGTATGACACACTCATGGAGAATAATTATGACATTTTCTAAAGACAGGGGTCATTATTTTACAAACTAAACAAGTTATGGATAAATTATACCAATGCATTCAAGCTTTAGGTATAGCCAGCCAAGGTTTAACCAAGGCATTGTCGTCTAAATAGAGAGAGAGAGATATTACCAAAGAGGGAAGAAGTCAGTCAAGGGTTAGTCAAGGAGTGTGTGCATGTGTGTGTGTGTGGCCCTCCCCCATCCCAGAGGAAAGATACACTTGTTGGAGGATAGCACCAAGTGGAACTATCCCTCACCAATTGTAGTAAATGGACTCTAAAAATTTCAATGTTTATAACTCAATCATCTATAATGTGTTGAAAAGGGTTTAGATGTGAGAATATCCAATTGTTGTACGATAAAGGGGTCCTCATGGAGGAGAGTATGGTACTATGAAAACTACATACCTGGCGTCTCATGTTTTTTGTCGATGTGTCACCCCAAATTTGTGAACTATGTCGTCATGGTGGTTAATATAAAATACTCCAATCCTGCAAGACAAAGGCCAATTGAAATTCTTCTCTTGCTCGAGGGTGGACATTGATTACATTATATGGATTATATGTAAGCATGTAGGTGCTTGACCAATTTACATTATATAATGTAGGTGATTACATTATATGGATTATATGTAAGCATGTAGGTGCTTGACCAATTTAAGAGCTGAAGAGCCCCAACCCATCCCTTTGGATTGGGTGGGTCAAGTTAGTAATAATGTAAGTTGTACTAGCTTGACCAATTTAGAGCTAAAGAGCCCCAACCCATCCCTTTGGATTGGGTGGGTCAAGCTATTATTAATGTAACTGATATATGGCCATTGTATGGTGCTAGCCCGACCAAAGACTAGCTAGGAAGAAGTAGACTAGCTAGGAAGAAGTGTGTGTGTTTGTGTTAGCGGGTCGCTGTGACGGACGTCTGTAGCATAGCGATTTGGTACTAACACTATGTCAATACTCAGGGAAGTGACTTGGATGGGGCACGGAGACTCTTTGAGATGGTCAATCTCAAGAAGTGAACCTTAACAAGAAAACACAAAAACTCTACAAGCAAACCAACACTCAATGATCAGGGAAATTTGCTTATGTCCTTTCTCACAGCTCTTGGTCATCACGCCATTTTGGCACTCGAACGGACTCGAAATGCAACGAAACTTTAGGAGGAGGTCTATGACACCCACTAGGGGAACTATCCTACAAAATTTGGTTGTAATTGAGCAAGGTACCAAAATCACGATCCATCATGAAAGCTGAAAACTACAACATAACTATCCAGAAATGTCGCCCTATGGTCTAGGAACACTGCCAGGCCAATGGTAGGACCGGGCAGCAGGCCAAGGGCCAGGGACTGAATGGCTCAGTATGGATAGGAGCCGAGGTCCAGGCATGAGTTAAGGGGACCTACTTGCAAGGGCCAAGGGCTATAAGTAGGGAGGTTGGGCAGAGAACCACATGCTACTCTACCCTTTAGCCTTTCACTGGTATTAGAGCTCAGGGGAGGGAGGGGCTATGGAGGAAGGGGGAACCTTGCATGGTGTTGCATGATTTCTCTCTCTCTCTCTCTCTCTCTCTCTCTCTCTCTCTCTCTCTCTCTCTCTCTCTCTCTCTCTCTCTCTCTCTCTCTCTCTCTCTCTCTCTCTCTCTCTCTCTCTCTCTCTCTCTCTCTCTCGCTCTCTCTCCGGAAGTCCCATGGCTTAGCTTCGTTTTTTCACATGCGGCCGCCCAAGGGGAGGGCCATTTGGTAATTAAACATTTAAAGGAGCGTGCCCACCCCGGGCACACCCCCCCTCATTGTATGCATGTGTTGAGCAGTAGTTCGAGCAATTGACGCAACAGCCTACAGGTACATAACAGCAGTAATGGAATTGTACTTAGTGGCAGCATTGGAATTGTTTTGCATGTCTATGATTCCGAGGACAACAATTTTGGGCGTCTTCCCTTGCTCAAAAACGAATCCCATGAGAGAAAGCCGAGATGAAATCCGCAGCCAAGAAACCGATGGTCACCTTGAATTTTGACTCCGGTTCATGGGGATATTTACCTTGATATTCTACAGAAGATAATCAAAAATCGCATAAGGTGATTATGCAGGGTGTGCAAAAATATTATGACTCGACTAAAGCAATGACAGGAGTCGATAGTGAAGGCTCTATGGTCACGTTTTCGAGTTTCCCAAGAGTCGATGGTGAAGAAAGTGCTTGACCTTGGATAGGGACACGAACAGATTATCAAGTTTGCAACTTCACATTCTTGCAATTGCAAGCATACGTTCTTATGTTAATCTTAGCCATTGTGTCCTGAGAGATTTCCTACGGGTCCAGTATGACCAAGGTCAACATATTACATCCAATTTTGGTAGTCATTACCATGATTTGGACTAAGGAGCACGGCTCTGATCAAGATAACCTCTACACGGGTTTCTACGAGACACGGTTGTCTAGCAGTAGAGGCAACTCAGGCATGGTCTGTGTCTTATAAGGCAACGGTGATTGGCAAGGCTGATCATTAATTCAATTCTAAGAAGCAGGCAATCAGAACTGGTGAAGTTGAATCCACTGTCGACCATGTCTATTGAACCACACATCAGTATCTGGAAAATCATTTCTCGATTTTCTTGTTGCTGGCAACTCATTCGATCCTTACAGTGGCAAGCTTTGTCGGCAGGTGTACTTAATGAGGTACGCAGTTGATATTTCTTTATTGCGCATGTGCTTGATAACTATGGTATGCAATGGGCATCTACAATTGATCATGGATATCATTCATAGACTCCAATATGTAAAAGATACACATACTTTGCACATATAATTATGTTCTTCCAGCAGATTTACAAGTGGACAAGGTCTATTTTTTGTGAATGATCGACACGGTCGACTTTCTTTTGCTATGACATCTAATTGTTAGCATATATATCCTTTAGCTATGAGCTCTTAGGAACTCCATAAGTTGTTAGGGGAAGCAAGGCTTCCAGTTCGACATCTTGCATTGAGATTTTCCTGTCTGGCTTATGCTATGAGCATAAAAACTTGGAGGAATTTGTCAGTTTGTCTGCGTGTCCATCTTCTAGTGCGTTTGTCCTTTAGAAGTTCACGACAACTGGTTACAGCAGGATGATCAGGTTATACAATTTTAAGGGCATTGGTATACACGTTTACGGAACTGGTAAAATATCAATATCTACTCCCATTTTATGTGTGGCACCATTAAGTTAGGATGTTTCCCTCGCAGTACAGGCTACTGTGCAAGGCACTTTTGTTTTGACTCTGACGTTTGTGGCCATCACTCTCGGCATGGGCTTACAATTCTGCATGCAAGGCATGCTAGCTAGGTGGATTCAATTCTACCACCTCATGAATTATGCTTCCGCTATCACACTAGCAACTCTATCAAGGACAAGATACGTGATGGATTGTTTAACATGACTTTTGGTTGCTGTCAACACACAACAATACTAAAAGGAACCTAAATCTAGGACTTATTTCACAGGCAAAGTGACCTCTTTAAGTCATCCTCGTACAGTCATGACCCCTACAAGATCGATGGGTCAAGATGTGACTCTTGTTCTCTGTTACCTCTCTCAATGAGAGCGTCATACACGAAGATTGTTGCATACTTATAAGATAAGCTGCAAGCCAGGCACAAGATGCATAAGAGCCCGTAGATTGGGTACACACTCTAGCAACTTAAGGACAACTCCTCAGCCCAGCATGCTCTCTTTCTTCTTTCTCTTGACAAATAATGAAAACTTTCTAAGAAGCTTTTGATACATTTTTTGCTTGTGTGTCAACCTGAGCCAAGGTGTTCTAACCCTTAGCTAGCAAGTGTCCAAGACGTCACCCAAATTAGTCTTCATCTGCTTGTCGATTGAAGACTAATTTGTTATTGGCATAAGGGCTATGATCCACAAAGGCTAAGAGCCATTGTCAGATCTAGGGTAGTATCCAAATGCTGGCATCTCCTGAGTGATTGTTCTCCAGCTTGAACAGATCTACCCAGTGCCAATCCCCATCGATGTTAATGACCAAGCAAGAGTCTTTTCATTACAGATGTTTTGGGTGTTCTCTTAGCACTACATGTTTTTAGTACCAAAATTGAGTTGAGTTTCTGCTACTCTTAAACTCACATGAGCTGATCTATACCAGGTAGCGACAACAAACAATTGAGACAACATAGTTGTTCTCTTGCTCTCTCTATAGCACTACGAGTGTCTATGGAAGTGCCGTTTTGGGGTAAGACCCAGCGGGTGATTACTAAAGCAGCCCATAGGCATTGAGGATCACAATTTGATATATTTCAGTTATACTTTCAAGGAAAGAAGTCCCCAATCTACCACGGGGTAGTGGAGAAATTCAACTTTTCAAGTTGCTTCCAAATATTTTTGTACACGGTCCACTATGTTGGTTACCGTTACCTACTAGTTGAGCAGTTTCTATCAAGTTACAAGTTTCACTTTCTTTGTCTTTGTCAAGGGGATGTTTAAGCGAGAAGTCTTTCATCCAGCTTGCTCTTTAGCCACGTCACAAGGTCATGTAAGAGCATAGCCTTTTGAGAAAGTGTTGTCACTTTCTCTCTTCACTGTTCATGAAGATACCATGATAGGTTTGATTCTTGTTTAAACAGTTATCGAACTACATGGTAGGGTTCTGTCTGGCACATGTTGTCACATGGGATACAACATGGTTTAGGAACTCACGAGTTTGGTTTAGCCAGTGTGGAGCAAGTCTATGAGGGTGTCTCTCACTCACGTTGTAGAGTGTTTACACTTACCTCCACACACAAGTACATCTCGTACTTGATGGATGTCACTTTTCCTGACATCCTCATTTGAGTCATATTCCACATGTGGAGAATATGAGTCTCTGGGACTGACACTGGTGCCTAATTTCTAATGATGTGTTGCAAAAACATCCCTAGGTGCTAGTCGCATCTGTTTATTAGACCATTTGGAGCACACAGTATCAAGAAAAGTTTTAGTGGCAAAAAATTGTCGGGTACTAAGTACAGACCTGTTGAGATTACAAGTGCTATGAAACAACCAAATAATGGATGGTTGTTCCTACGTATAGCCAAGTATGCTATGTTAATGAGAATGTCTCACAGTTGGTACCTAGGTGTGACTGCGTTTTCACATTCTATTATGGCCCACCAACTTATGTTACACGGCTTTCACGTCGATACCGTGGCAAGTCTCGTCATGAAATTGCGGTTCGAATTTGTTTGTGTTAAATGCATGCACACTAGGTGTTATGGGCCCTAGTATTTAACACAGATTTGTTCAGAGCGGCATGCAAATTCATGGACTTTATTATGTCTGCAAGTGTTTGCACTTCAAGTGCAACCTCTCTAGCTGATTTAGTATGAGTTCACACCCGGCCACATATGATAATGGTTTAGTATGGGTGTCTGTGATTGGATGATCTATACTCTATGAGTTTACTTCGCTCAAATTCACATCAAGTATTCGACTGGAACCTTACTTGGTTTGTTGTAGGTTATCATCAATCACAAAAGATTGTCTTTAATTAATTGGGGAAAGCACCTCACTCTTATTCTCTGCTATTCATCCCGCGTTGGATGTACAATTTACAAGCATTCTATTTAGTCCTAAAGAATATGCTATGCACATACGTTAGTAAACCACACTAAAGGATATGTTAAGTGCATACGTTAGCACAAGGCGTCACAACTGGATCGATTACCTTTCTGGTTTGGAGTTAGCTTCATATGATGAAAGGCATGTTGCGACTAGTTTTAGTCTCTGCCTGTTATTCTCAAGTTCTCACCCTTCATCGTCAGTTTTGATGAGGTTGGCTACTGGCAAGAAACAACAACAAGTCAAGGATTTGGTTTCCATTGAAACGTATGTCAGCATATTACTTTCATGGAAACTTGAGTAGAGGTTTTATTGCACATTCCAATATCTTCAGAAAGTCTGAAACCTGGGTTTGTATTTAGACACCTCTTAGTTGTGATAACTCATTTAGAATTCTCAAGTGAGTTCTACATGGAGTTTTCACACTATGTTGATTATGAGTTGGTTAAAGAAGACGGTTGCACAAGGACAACAATTTGGAAAATCAGGATGTTATTCTTGATTTCATTGAGCCTCCTACTGAACCGGGTTCCACTCTAACGAGCCGTGGGATCCATGAGGGGTGCCACGGTGGAAAACATTAGTGTTCTTATGAAGATACCATCACTTGTGTTTTCAAGGACAAAAATGCTTCTCCAAGGGGGGAGTAATGTCATGCCAATGGTAGGACCGGGCAGCAAGCCAAGGGCCAGAGACTGAATGGCTCAGTACGGCTAGGAGCCGAGGGCCAGGCATGAGTTAAGGGGACCTACTTGCCAGGGCCAAGGGCTATAAGTAGGGTTGGAAGGAGAACCACATGCCAGTCTATCCTTTGGCCTTTCAAACACTGTCCTACAGTCAAAACGACTAAAAATAGTGATTTGAGCACTCAAATATGCACTTAAGGCTCACTAACACGTATTCACGAATCTCAACAAAACTGACAATGCTTACACTTGAATGAAAGAGCAAAGAGAGAGGAACACATTGCAAGTTTTGGATTTGAAAATGTATTACCCAATCATTAGAAAAATCGATTACAAGTTGGAGCAGCTTAGTAGCTCGAGCGTACATTTTCGCGGCTCCCTTCTTGTCTAAAGATAAGCCTCCTTTCACATTTAGGTTATTGACCTTTATAACTAGGGCATTCTAAATGGCCAATGGACGACTCACATGGACCTTTACAAATATCATTTACAGCATTACAACTCAAGGAATTGATCCACTACTCTGGAATCAAGATTTACACAGAGTATTACTAGACTAGCTCAAAAAACTAATAAAGTACAAATGTGGCGTCTGGCTACGTGTCCAGCCAGTTGGGCATCCGTTCTATCTATCCTCAAACATTCCCCCTTCGTAAATCGAGTGTCCCTTGACACGACCTTTTACAATCTTGTCATAGGGTTGTCTTCAGCTTTGTCTTCAAGGTTGGACGTCAGCTTGGGAAGTGCTTTGTTGTTGATGACGTTCCCCCCTTCCTTGAGTGATTCATATCTTCCATGTTGTTGATACGTGACTTGATCTTTAATTATCGAGATAAATTTCTTCTCATTGTGTAGTCTTCTCTTTGTTGCCAATCTTGGCCACCATGAAGAAGGAATTTTTATGTTTTTGAGTTTGTAGAAATGAGCCTCTTTGTGGTGCAGACTTTATGATGGGTTTGCTTTCCATGTCCACTGCAATTAGAGTTGTCTACAATAGATAGCCAATGTTGAAGCACTGTGTGAGCTATGTATGGTTGTTGTGGATAGCTCACTTGCTGAATTTTTCATTGCTTGTCGTTGTAGGCCATTCTTTGACTTGCCATTGTTTGATGGAGCCTTGTTGTCAACATTGGAGATAAAAGATTCTCTTGATAAGCATATGGAGACCTGTAGTTTTTCCTCCAAGTCATTGTCGATTGATTTGGGTAGCCATTTCTTTATTGTTGATGTAGAAGGAATATATACAAGAAGTCGATGATGAGGGTTTCTAGATTAGGGTCTTAAAACCTGGATAACCAAAGGGAAAAAACCCGATGGGAAAAAATTACCTTTGGTATACGCTCTTATTGGAGTTGAGCATTTGGACTTAAAATACCTATCATGCAAGGTGAGTGCTTGGGAGAAACAAAGGAAGAGTACCTAATGCAAGTGCCAATTATGGGACACTCTATATGCATACAAGAAATTTATCGAACAAAAGCATGTAGTGTCAGAGATGGAGTTGATGGGTGCTTCAAGGAACAAATGTAGCACATGTGGCATCAAAGGACGTCTCAATAGCTTCCACGTTTCCAAGAAGGGTTTTCAATGTAGAAGCTTCTCCACTCATACCTCACTGTGATGAGTGTGTGAGTGTCTTTTGGATTTCCTCCTTCACTTACAACTATACTACAATGACTTTGACTCTTATGCTCACCTATACCAGCATGAGCAACACAACGTAATTATGCTCAACTCTTCCAGCTTGAGCAATACCTAGAATAATTAAGACGCTTAGACCACATAGATTATCACATGAAGGTTTGGGACTAAGACCTCACTCATTTAGTGGCTTAGCTTCCCGACTCTGACTTTTATGCCAGGCGACTTGGACATATGTTCAAGGCCAAAAACCCAATTCCATAAGTTCTAGAAATTTAAGCCTCCTCCATTGTTTTGGTCATTGGATGCCACCATTTTGTCAAGTAGGTTGGCATATTTTGGCTCCTCTTGACTTGCTTGTCGTATGTTCACATTGCTTTGTGAAACAAGTTGTTCAGCTCTTGTAGGAACTGATGTAGCCTTTGCTTTTTCTCGCATAACAAGCGGTTGTATCTGTGTGTGGGTTCTTTGTGATCGAGTTTCCACGAGCAATTTTGGAACCCATCTTGTTTTTGGTTCTTGTGTGATCATCTTTGGCATTTTACCTTCTTCTATAATTTGATGGACACTAGGTTTCGGTATCCATAACTGATTGTTTCCATTGTAGAAGCCTTGATTTTGGAGTTGATGATGAGGTATCCATCTAGAGATAACAGCCTTGGTTGAATTTGGCTTCTGTTGATTGTTGGTTATCATTGCTTTCCTTTGGGTAGAAGCTTGTGCTGCATGATTTCTCTTGGTTGTTCCAGATTGAGCTACAAATTTTGTAATCATATTTGAGTGTTACCTTCATAAAATCCTTGTGCTTTGAATAGCTTCATTGGAATCATCCACTGCTTCACCTGTTTGTGTTGGGTAGCTTTGTCGAGGTCTGACTTTGGTACCCAAACTTGTCACATTTCTTGCTTGGAAGGTCTTTTCTTCTGCCTTTTTTGGTTTTTCTTTCTCCTTTTTGAGTTGTTTGTCTTACGTTTATAGCGTATCTTGTTCTGTGTTGAACACATTGGTTGAGGCGAGTAGATCCAGGCTATTACTTTAGGCCTTTTGGCCCAAACATTAGCGTTTTCTTGGAAGTAGCCTTGAGTAGTGATTGACTCATTTGATGCTACCCACCCGTCACCTTTTGTTGTTGTGGTTGAGCTTGTGCTTCATGTATCCAAACTGGCTCTTTGAATTGGATGTGCTCTTTGGATACTAACACTTGGTTGATTCTCTTTGGCTTCTTCCTAATGATTTGGCGTGATGGAAACTTTGGTTGATAGACTTTTTGTTTCGATTTCCATTGCATTGTTGATGGTTTGGATCTTGATGTAGAGTCTTCACGGGAAGTTTGATGTAGGCTTGTTGAAGGTAGAGTTGTCTTGCGAGGTTGATATACTTCAATGTTTACCTTTGCTTTACCTTTTTTTGCGATGGTTGGTTGCTCCTTTTTTGCATTGACTTGAGGTGCTTTTGGGGTTTTTGATGGTGTTGTTGTTGAAGATTTTCCTTGTGCTTGAAAGAAGATGTTCCTCCAGCTTCTGTTAGGATCAGAGACTCTTTGATATTATGGGATTCAATTATATGGAAAGTGTCCTTGTACGCCCCAGTACTCAACTTGAGTACGGATTCTACCATGCCAAAGCTAGGAATTGACATTTTTGAACTTGTATACACTATCTCCTCTAGCTCGGTGATTGGCGGCTTCCCCATCATTATCCACATATCATAAGACATTAGATTCTTTGTTGCTTTTGGATCTATCACAATTGAACATGTGATTTTTAGTCCTATTTCTCTGCATAGGCCAAATTTGATCATCATAGGAGACAATCGATCTTCTTCCTTGTCCCTGTTCTTCTTTTGATCTTGCGTTTGTTGAACATTTGATGAACTTGGAAACTTTGCTTCTTCATCTGCTTTCATTTGCACTCTTTCTGGAGTCAGCTTCTTTGAAACAGCTTTTGTTGATTCTTTAGGTATGTCAATGATGACATATTCTCGTGGTTACTCTGCTTCCTTCAGTTGCACTTTGGCTTTATGTTCGGAGATATAGCCATCTGTCTGGCATTTTCTGCTTTCACACTCACAAACCTTGTTAGCTTTCTTCAACACCTTTATCGTAAATAAGGGAGTTATATCATAGCCATCCTCATCACAAAATTTGGTGTTGGTCACCTCATTTACGCAGACATCAAGAGTCACTAGTATTTGATCCCATCCAAAGGGTTCAAATAACTCCTATGGGAATGGTTCCTTAACACTAGAATGGTAACCTAACAGGACATAAAAGTGTCCTTTCAGGGTTTTGGGAAAAAATTCCAAAACCATAGTAGATCCACTCATTTTGAAAAATCCTTTCATGAGCTTATAGTTCAATAACTACTCATATGGAAAAAATGAGAAACTTGTAATTTTTCTCATCCCTTGGTCACTACAAGCCTCCAAAGTTGATGGACCAATGAATTTTGCCCAAAACAGCAATTTCTTATGGTTGATTGCATATAAATAAGAGTGGGGATTTTTCTAGGACCTGAGATAAAATGCCCCGTTAACTTCAATGGGTTGGTGACCAAAACATATGTTTGCTTTTACCTCACTAAATTTTTTTTGGGCAAAAAAAAGGGACAAAAAGGTTATTTTTGCCATTCTGCGGACCTATCATCAAAGTTTCTATAGTCACGCTCAATAAAGATACTATATACATGTTTTCTTAGTTCCCTTTGGGCCTTTGGATTCAAAAGGAGCCATGGAGCATGTCAAAAGGATAATGGATCTGTTACAATTGGAACCTTGGGGGCAATGATAAAGTGCTAAATACAGCAAACATGAAAAAACTGGGTTTAGCATTATGACCTCTAGAAACCCATAGAAACTACTCAATATCTAGCCAAGTTTGTAGTCTATGATTAGATATGGTTACTACCTACAAAATACACACAATTGGCCTAAGAAACTAGCAATATTGAGAAAGTTATACTTGCTACTCTAAAATGTATCGTATTCTTTAGCAATCAAAAAACTCTACCATCATCATATACTATGCTATATAGCATATTAGGTCTTCCAAAACTCAAGGAAAATTAGATTTATGTTATTCATTACACTTACACAATCAAAATTGAATTTGGATATCAAGAAAGCCACCAAAAAAATCATAAAAGTGCTAATTTTGGCCAAAAAACAGGATTATGCAATTCTTGTAAATTGGTCATAACTTTCAATTTTAACACTTAGCTCTCCCTACAAGTATCAAAACATGTTGAGAACTATGAAGGCCTAACCTCTAACCATCTAAACCTCACAAACATAAAGTTTAGAGTGGTATAGTTGCCAAAAATTGAAAAAAAAAGCCAAAAACAGGACCTGTTTTTTCACACAGTTTAGGTTCAAAAATGTTGTGCAAGAGTAAGGTTAATGGTGAGATCGATACTCCAAAAAAAATGCTAAGTTTTTTTCAGCTCATAAGGCAACTTTGTGGATATATAGCACCTAGAAATTCATTTTCATACTCTTCAAATAATTCAAGAAAAATGGTCACTTAACAGGACACAAAAGTGTTCAAGGACATAAAAGTGTCCTGTTACCATTCTAGTGTTAATATAAGCTTCATCTTCCACTGAACGCTTTAGGATGCGATCTTCCTTTCTAAGACTTCGACACCCCAAAGCTCCACATGTCCAATTGTGAGCTTTGTTTTGTAGCCAAGCAGGTATTTCTCCTTCTTGGTCAATTGTGGAGTTTAATTCCTCTCTAGGGGTTCGTTTCACATCTATATAACTATGGTCCGTGACACTAATCTTCGTAGTGACAACCTTGTGTCATAGGTATATGTAGTCATAGCCCCAATCTTGTACCATTTTGAGTTGACGCATAAATGGTATACCCAGTATGATATCGAAATTGTTGCTCTCGTTGAAATTCATAATAGCGAATGTGTGTTCATATGCCATTTCGCAAGAGTTTACTATGAATTGTTTTAAAATGTCAATAGGTCTCTCCAGGTATCCATCCGCTAATTGAAATTTATTCTAGTTTTCCTTAGAGCAGGCTTTCCCCATTTTTTTCCACATTGCTTTGGTGGCTATGGCAATTCCAGCCCATTATCCAATATCACTATCAATTTTACTTCTTTGTACTCCATAGGCAAGGTTGTGTTTCCTTCTTCTCCTTCACTATAGTCTCCTACCTTGGGTCACTGGTATCGGCTCATGTTTAGTTTGTTTGGAGGTTTGGTTATTCAGTGTTAGTGTTTTTAGAGAAACAATTGGTGGCAGAATTACCAGCCCTATTTTCTCCAAAAATTTTCCCATCTCTTCCCAAAGATGAGGTCTTATATGCAGTAACTCTGATAGAGTTAGTGTAAAACGGATAGGGGATGACATCAGCTCATGAAGAGTTTTGCTATCCATCATCTTAGGATTATCTTTCCATTGAGATGGTAATTTTTTTTACTTCTGATCTGGTTTCATGGTTGCCAATGAATGAAGGTAACATCTTCAACGACTGAGGTTTGCTGTCTTTAACATTTCCATACCTGCCTCACCATACAGTGATCGGATATCATTTGGGTAGAGCTCATGTTCAAGGTGGATCTCAGTGATAGGAGCTGACTAAAGCGTTGCACTTCCATCTTTTTTGTTTTGGATATCCTCCCACAGATCTTGTGGCCATTGTTCTTCCACTTCAGGAATTGGCATTATTGCTTGTGAGCCCACCCCATCTATGATATTGGCTACTTCCCTTGTATCTAAAGGTGCCTCAACTCCCGGCTCTTCTTGGTCTCTATTTACAATACCATTACCATGGCTTTCCAATTCCTCGATTTTTTGCGGATTAGCACCTCAATCCTTGGAGCAGTTGGAGCTGGTGGTTGCATAAGAGCTTGAGCAGCTTGGATGAGCTCCTTGCACATCTTTAACCTCTCATTTCCATACCCCGGGTGAGGGTACATTAGCCACATATCCTCCTGGGCCTTCAAAATTGTGTCTAAAGGTTCAAAGACTTTGTCCACCAAGACTGGACTTCCCGAGTTAGACTTTGACTCTTTAGATCCCTTTGCGTTTTTCTTGCTTCCTTGCTCTCATTTAAGCTGTTCTCTTGTTTGATTTAGTTTAGTTTCTAAAACATCTTTCTCTTATAGCCTTTTTGCTTTCATTTTGTCTCATTTGGCTTTCCATGATTTTCTTCCTGTTGTCATCGATATGCTTCCAATTTTTGTTTGAACAGGCAATGTGGCCTCCTCAACCGGTTTGTTTTTGGCAGCTTCTTGAGCTTGAGCTCGAGTCATCACCTTTAAAGGAATTTTGGATTCTACCTCAGATCCACTTGAAGAAGGCATCACGCCTACAACATTCATTCTTTCTTTCTCCTTGTAGTTTGGATTTTTAGCACAGTGTTGGCGTAGATGGTCTCTTCCACAACGTTTGTAGAATAAAAATATTTCTATTTGTGGATCCTTGTTTGGACAACTTCGTGCGCAATGGTCACCTCCACACCATAGTACGGACATTCTTGTTTCATAGTTGGTGATCTAGCCAATGGTTGTTCTTGCCTGGTAAGAATGTTCTTCAAGCCATACTCTTGATTCCCTATGAACATGAGCGTATTCGCATCCATGGAGTATTGGTTTTTCATGGGTTGTGGCACATTTGCTGGATGAGTGTAGTTGGCTACTACTGTACCATCATTTAGAAGAGGTGGTTGTTGCCCTAGTACACACTGTGGCTTTGGTTGAGTGATACACCATGGAGTGGGGTGATCCGCTCCACGTATTACATATCCTCAATTGAAGCTGTCGTACATTCAGGTTTCATATGTAGCCTTGGTTTATTCTTCTAATCACCCCCTTGACCACTTGATCAATGATTGGTTCCCAAGGATTTGGAACATATCTCTCTGTTGTTGATTCGCTCTTTGGAGATGAGGCACTACTAATTGTGTTATCTATATCTTCAGTCACCTCTCCGTAGGCCTTACAATTGTCAACTAGATATAGAGCTTCTCTAGTGACTTGCTCAAATGCCGTGCATCCTTTCAAATGTAGGTCCTCTTTGAGAGTTTCATTACTCAAGCCCTCTATGAAGAGAACTGACAATCTCTCATTTTGCAGTAGCTCTCTCATAGGACATCTCTTGATGTATTGTTTGAAGCAAAGCAGAGCTTCCTTCACTTTTTTATTTGCTTTTTGTTTGAAAGCGTAGATGTGGGACACCATGTTGTATTTGATTCTCCTTTTTGAGAACTCCTTGGTGAATTCTTGCAAGAGTTGTGCTATGATGGGAAAATCATCTCTATTCAATGGTTGGAACCAAGTCAAGGCTGTTCCTTCCAATGTTAACTCAAATCCCTCATACTGAGTATGGAAATCTGCAATCTGTTCAGCTCTCAAAACTTGTTTGAAGAGTGAGACATGAGCATATGGATCCCTTGACCCACTGTACTTTATCTTGACACATTGAGCCACTTGATATGGTATTAAGCATTGTGGTTGAGTCACCAATCTAACCAATTTGTGGTCTCTTGGAAAGATGTCTCTCGTCCTCTCCTCTAGTCTTAGAGAAAATCTTGATGGAATCCTCTTCGTTGCATGTTCTGGCATAATTTTTTACTGAAAGTAAGTAGAGATCAGAGTACCCCTATATGTGTATCGTTCTAAGTCAATTGGATCAACAAGTTTGTACTCTCTCCCATACTTATCTACCATCAAAACTTGAACCTCATGGACATCTGTATACGTGAATGCATAGAGATTCTTATGGGTGGTCAACTCTCCAGCATTGGGTTCTAAACACCTATAGAAATGTATTGGTCCCCGTTTGTGAATCTATATATGCCCTGATGAGCATAATCTATAAGCACTCTCATGGCTTCATTGGCTTTAATGAATCTCACATTTGGTTTGTTGATCAGAGGATGCCTCTCCTCTAGGTATTCTCCCAATCCTATTGTTGAAGGCATTGCAGTGTTTGTTGCGTTTTTCATGTCTTTGAGTGGAGTAGAAAACCCTGGTGGTGGATGATTTGCCATGGTTAAGGCTCTCTCAAAAGTCTCAAGATAGTCCTTGACAATCCCACTTTGGCTTAGTGCAACTTATCCCTTGCTGCCCCTGATCAGCTGCCCCTGATCAGGTCTTTCAAAAGTCAAGAATTTGTGGCTTTTTTGGTTTTTGGAAACTAGTTTTGGGTACCCTAAAATTTTGGATCTAGGAAACTTAGGAAAATTTTTGCAAGCTTTCTTCCTGGCTATACTTGACTCAATTTGGAGTTGTCTATCAAAAGTTAGAGCAATTTTGGTGAACTGCACTTGAAACATCACTCAAAAAGTTCAAGCACCAGAACACAGGAACTTTGGATTGTATCTTGGTATCCAAAAGGTATTTTTAGCTCAAACTGGAGATTTGGGATCTTCTCAAGTAAGTCTACAAGATCACCGGGTCAGATGCCCCCACTATACTGAGGTGCATGGATCGTGATCCATGTTCCCTGTCAAAACTTTTCCTCCAAATTCTCCCAAATTTTGACTGTGTGTAGATAGGGTCATGTGCAAGCTCTATACCAATTGTCATCAAATTTTGAGGTTGAGATACATAGATCGCGATCCATGTTCAACCACATCTGGACTTGATCTCTTGGCAGCTTGTTGCACTCTATGTCTACAAGCTAAATCTCAAATATTTTTGCATTTGGACTTGGTTTGATAGGTCAAATAGCCAACACTAGGTTAGCACAGTGGTTTTCTATCTGTCATCTGTTTTTCTCCCTTTTGACCCAAATTTGCTCAAATTGTTTCACAACTAGGCTTTGGGATATGTTTCCTCGTGTATGCACTATTGATCTGGAAAGTTCTAGGTCAAGCTGTCACTATGGGTACATGGATCACGATCCATGTTTGGAGCCCAAATTGTCTTTTTTTGGTACCAACAGAATTAGCATGATTAGGAGGTGCTATGGTATCAATTGTTTTTTTAAAATGGACCTTTGGATTGAAAGTTAGGTCAATTCTGGCACTTGCTCAGGGTACTTGGCAGTTTTGGGCTTTTGGTTTGGTTTTTGACATCTAAATTCAGTTTTGAAAAGACTACTAGACTCCTTGTGGTGTCCTCTGGCTTTGGTGCAAGTTTGGTATCAATTTGTGACAAAGGAACATGGATCGTGATCCATGTACCTCTGTGTCAGATGGTAATGAGACTTGACTAACAGCTTGCCCTTGGTCCACTGATCCCTCCTATATGGTTTTTGTATGATTTGGACTTGTTTAGTTCAGGTAAAAGTCAATCCCCTGGTCTGTTTTAGGGTTTTCCTCTTTGAACAGGTTTTGATCTTTTGACCGACTTTTGAACTCTTTTGACAAAACTTCTTTGGAGACTTTTGTTCACAATGGTCTTTGCTACAAGCTGGAAAAGTTTTTGTCCAAAAATTTCTCAGGGGTACATGGATCGCGATCCATGTTTCACCACTTTTGGATCTGAATTTTTGGTGCGTTAATAGCTTGTGATGTTTGTAGCTTGCTCCACAAATATTTTTGAATTTGAATATGTTTTGCCCAACCAAAACTGACTTCTACAGTCTGTTGTGGTAGTTTTGACAATGTTCTGGTTTTTGCTCTTTTGACCACCTCTTATAACTTTTTTCCATATGGTTCTTTTGGGAAAGTTGTTCCAAATGGTACCCCCTATCCATTGGTCTAGCTCTTGTGCAAAATTTTAAAAAAGATACATGGATCGCGATCCATGTTTTGAAGCCAAAATGACTTTTCTTGGTACCATTAGGATCAGCATGTTTACTAGATGCTATGGTATCAATTTTTTTGGATTTGGACTAGTTTTTGTCATTCAAAAGCAAATTCTTCTGTCTGTCTTGCGGTTTTTGTCTATCTGGCAGAATTTTGGTGTTTTGATCAACTTTTTTCAATTTTTGGCTATGGTCCCTTTTGGCAAAGTTGTTCCACTAGTTATCAGGGATTTACTTGTCAAAAATTTGGATCCCAAAAAGTTGAAAAATCCCAAATTTTGTGTCTCCAGTGCCATTTTTGATGTTTTTGCCCTAACAGTCAATTCTGATCTGAATTTTGAATTTTTCTTTCAAGAAAACTTGTCCAGAGCAATGTCCCACTATTGTACACTGTAACTGATCACTTTTCACCAAAAATGGTCTTTGGGGTACATGGATCACAATCCACGTTTCTTCAATTTGGCCAAACTTTCCAGATTACTTCTAGAGAGTCTGCAAATACCCTTGATCCACAAATTTTTAAATTTGGATCACTTGTGAGGTCTCTACCATCAAATTTTCAGCACTCTAAAAGCATAGAGAAAATTGAAGAATGAAATGCTTTTGTCTATCTCACTCACAATCCTCTTTACTTCTAAAGAATAGATCTAGAAAGTCCTCGACTTCTAGACTCTTTCAAGCACTAAACCCCGTGTCTAGCTGCTTCACTGCTAAAGTGTAAATGGAATGGAAGGACAAATCTTAGAAAAGAACGCTCTAAATACGCACTAGATCACTCACCATCTAAGGATCATATCCCCGGCAACGGCACCAATTTAGCGAATCGCCGCGACGGAAATCTGTAGCATAGTGATTTGGTACTAACATAATGTCAATACATAGGGAAGTGACTCGGATGGGGCACGAAGAAGTGAACCTTAAAAAGTAAACCAAACAACTCTACAAGTAAACCAACACTCATTGATCTGGGAAATTTGCTTATGCCCTTTCTTATAGCTCTTGGTCATCACGCCATTTTGGAACTCGAATGGACTCGAAATCCTACCAAGTCTGCTTGCAATCCAACAAGGTACCAAAATCACGATCCATCATGAAAAAAGTCCTGAAAACTGCAACAGAACTATCCAAAAATGTCACCCTATGGTCTAGGAACACTCACCTATGGTCAAAATGACTAAAAATAGTGATTTAAGCACTCAAACTTGCAATTAAGGCTCACTAACATGTAGTCATGAACCTCAACAAAACTGACAATGCTTACGATTGAATGAAAGAGCAAGAGAGAGGAACACAATGTAAGTTTCGCATTTGAAAACGGATTACCCAGTCATTAGAAAAGTTGATTACAAGTTGGAGTAGCTTAGTAGCTCGAGCGTACGTTTTCAGAGCTTTGTTCTTCTCTAAAGATAAGCCTCCTTTCACATTAAGGTTATTGACCTTTAAACCTAGGGCATTCTAAATGGCCACTGGCTGACTCACATGGACTTTTGCAAATATCATTACAACATTACAACTCAGAGAAATGATCCATTACTCTGGAATAAGGATTTACACAGAGTATCACCACACTAGCTCATAAAACTAATAGAGTACAAATGTGGTGTCCGGCTATGTGTCCGACCAGTTGGGTGCCCGTTCGATCTGTCCTCAAGAAGTTTGAAATGAAAAGACTAATAGTAGTTTGATTATACAAACTATTGAACCATACAATGGAGTAGATCACATTTTACATATGGGCAAGGGCAATGATAAATATACAAGGACCTTGACAATATAACCAAGAGATAAGTTCCATGTATATAACACCCTATCAAATGTTTACTTTAATAGCACATTAGGCAAAACCTCTATTGAATGAAAAAATGTTTAATGTAGATTTTCCTTTCTCTAGGTATGGCTATTGATTTGATCCACTTCAAAGATATCCAGTGCCTAGAGACAAACCTCCACTAATCCTAGAAGGAGAAGTATCTAGCTGTTACCTACATCCATACAAAAGCATTCAGTGAGATTTGGCTATGCTTGTGCGTATTACAAGTGTCAAAATTGGGTCCAGCTGTTATCCATGTCACGCCTGCAAAATTAGCTTACAGTCTATCCTACATACTATCCTTTATTATCACCATATATTAAAATAAACATACGTCTAATGTATAACTAGAATCAAAAGGTGGCCTTCTTTGCCAAAAAATGACAGCATCTTGTTTGTATTTTGAAAAAATTGTTAAAAGAAACCCAATAATTTCCATCTCTATGGAGACCCTCAAAGGAGGATTAAGGCTTGTAAATTAAATTGAAAACTTTCAAATAGTCAAATAATAATTATTTTATAGCTTATCCAATGCCAATCATTATGTAAAAATCCGAGTAAAATGTCTGAACTTCCACAAGGGCTGGACATATTCTGTGATTCACTTGTTCTAGTGTAGAAATCCAATAGTTCAAATGTAGCTTCTTGTTTCCTACAAAGACTATAAAATCACCCATCTAAGTGTCTATGAAGCCAATGAACTCCAACTAAGGAGGTTTCTTTCTTACAATAACTGAATTTAGCTTAGTGTATCATGTTATGACAAAAAGGAAGAAGCTTCAATCTCGAAATAGAGCGACCATTATCATACATTACCCCAGAAAATAGAATTACAAAATTTAACCCACGTCAGATACTGATCTATATTCTAACAAAATTTTGTCGTCATCTTGTTGGTTTTAGTGACAAATTGTCAAAAAAGGCTCGATAGGTATATCTTTACGCAGTTGGATTCAAGCGGATTGTATATCATCTATTTAAACTAGCTTAAAAGCCAAAATCTAACCATTTTAAGAAAGGATGTCTTGTTTGTCACAATAGCATAAAAGTCCAAAAACATTATCTTTATGAGGTAGCCATCATATGGTCACTCAACATCATCTCAAAGCTACAATCTAGCTGGTAGGTCACTACGTACTGATCATGCATTTACATACATATCCAGGTGTCCAGAAAGAAGCCAAAAAACCAGTTTTCAAAACCAGCCACACTGACAAGAATTCCAAAATTTTGGCAGCATATTGTTTTTTTTAGCAAAAAATTATCAAAAAAGGACCGGTATGCATATCTTTACAATGTCAGCATCAAACAGAAACATAATTCCATATTCAAGCTATTGTAAGGACCAATACACATATCTTTACTATGTCGGCATCAAGCAAAATTCATAACGACGTATTCCAGCTAATGTAAGGGCCAAAAACTCCACAATTAAAAACCATTTCCTGTGTTTTCTAGACATAAAATACAACCAGGTAGTTGAGAGTTGTACAAACGTTTCAATGAGATATTACTGATAACACATGTGTGATTCTGAGTCAACATGCAAGCTTATGTTCATGGAATACTTACTTACCCAGAAAACTAGTAGCGTTACCTGCATGTTTTTGGATTAAACCTTCATATCATAGAAATTGCAACACTCATACAACCAACAACATTTTCGAACCTAAACTGTGTCGAAAAGTGGGTCCCGTTTTTGACTTTTTTTGTTATTTTGCAGCTATACCACTCTAAAATTCATGTTTGTAAGGTTTAGATTGCTAGAGGATTAGCCTTAGTAGTCCTCAACTTATTTTGATACTTCTAGGAAGGGTAAAGTGTTAAAGTTGAAAGCTATGACCAAATTACAAGAATTGCCTAATCCTATTCTTTGGCCAAATTTAGCACTTTTATGGTTTTTTGGGTGGCTTCTTGATATCTAAATGCAGTTTTGATTGTGTAAGTGGTATGTGTAACATAAAACTAATCATTTTTTGAGTTTTGGGGCATCTAATATGCTATATAGCATAGTATACGACAATGGTTCAGTTTTTCAATTGCACAAGAATAGGAGACATTCTAGTGTAGCAAGTATAACTTTTTAAATATTGCTAGTTTCTTAGGCCAATCGTGTGCATTTTGTAGGTAGTAATCATATTTGATTGTACAATTCAAATTTGGCTAGATATTGAGTAGTTTCTTAGGGATTCTATAGGTCATAATGCCAAACCCAGTTTTTTCATGTTTGCTGTATTTTAGCACTTCATCGTTGTCTGCAAGGTTCCATTTGGTAAGAGATATATTATTATTTTGATGTGCTCCATGGCTCCTTTTGAATCTAAGGGACCAAAAAGAACTAAGAAGACATGTATATAGTATATATATTGAGAGTGACTATATAAACTTTGATGATAGGTCTGCAGAATGGCAAAAGTGCAACTTTTTTGTACCCATTTTTTTGCCAAACAGGAATGTAGTGAGGCAAGATCAACCATACGCTTTGATCACCAAGCCATTAAAGCTAATAGGGAATTTTATTTTATGTCCTACAAAAATGCAATCAACCATAAGAAATGGATGTTTTGGGCAAAATGAAATGGTTCATCAACTTTGGAGGCTTGTTGTGACCAAGAGATGAGAAATTTTACAAGTTTCTCATGTTTTCCATATGTACTAGTTCTTGGACTATTAGCTCATGAAAGAATTTTCAAAAATCTGTGGATCTACTATGGTTTTGGAAGTTTTTTTCAAAAGCTTAAAAGGACACTTTTATGTGTTAATATGGTAATTAATCAAACCATCAAATATCTTAGTAGGCAATGCTGCCTACTTGGTTGGTACAAGCCATATTGTACATGGGAAATCCCTATGCTTGTGTAAAGGAGGAATGGAGCAATCTACAACTTAATCCATGAGAGTCGCATCAAGCTATCTGCATTCGGCGGTTGAGAGCCAACAGGCCTTGGTGTCGCATGGCATTATCATGGGAAAAGTTGATTGCGAGTGTGTGTGTGTGTGTGTGTGTGTGTGTGTGTGGGAGATAGATACATAGATAGAGAGAGAGAGAGAGAGAGAGAGAGAGAGAGAGAGAGAGAGAGAGAGAGAGAGAGAGAGAGAGAGAGAGAGAGAGAGAGAGAGAGAGAGAGAGATGAGTTGGCAATTCAAGGCAAGCAGTGCACTGCAGAGAAATGCAGAGAGCCCATACACATGTTTTAATATAGGGTTTCATATTTAGTAAGTTAAGTAAGCAAATAATATGGAGCATTCAAGGCCAAAATGTGAAGCACCCTGTCCTTGGATCATGGTGCTATCCCTTCATCAAAGGAGGATCAGTTCATGCCAAGTTAGTGTAGGGACTCTACCTAGGCTTTGGAATATCGCCTTATGAAGCTAGTTGTGCTCATAACTGAGCTAGTGTATGATACACTCATGAAGAATAATGATGCCCAAAGTAAAAAAAACACATTTTTCTAAAGACATGGGTAATTATTTTTCAAAATGAACAGGTTATGGATAAAGTATACCAATGCATTCAAGCTGCAAGGTTTAACCAAGGCATAACCAAGGCATTGTCATCCACATAGAGAGAGCAAGATTACCAAAGAGGGAAGAAGTCAGTCAAGGGTTAGTCAAGAAATTTTTGTCTAGATAAGTGTGTGTGTGTGTGTGTGTGTGTGAGAGAGAGAGAGAGAGAGAGAGAGAGAGAGAGAGAGAGAGAGAGAGAGAGAGAGAGAGACCCATGACTCTGATTATTGTGTTTAAGGGGCCAATTGCACAAGCCAGTAAGTGTAGCAAGAAACTTTTCTTTAAAGACAATAGGCTGCAGGAGCTTGAGATCACCCTTTTACGTGTCAAACCATCTCTAAACTCTTGCCTTTTGTTTTAAAATCTCCTTCAAGTAATTTCCAATATTTTAATGAGTGATTCATCATCCATGCTCAGAGAGAGAACAAGAAGAAGAAAAAGAAGACAATTTTAACATCGTAGGAAACTATTCCAAGAGACCTTAGAGAGAGAGAGAGAGAGAGAGAGAGAGAGAGAAGAAGAAGAAGAAGAAGAAAAGAAGAAGAAGAAGAAGCAGAAGAAGAGAATTTTAACATCGTGGGAAACTATCCAACAGATCTTAAAGAGAGAGAGAGAGGGGACCTGAAAGGGGAATTTTTTTCTTAAGAAAGATCCCAAAGACCTCAATTGAAACATATAATTCTCTAAGATTTCTTGAACTCAATGTATATCACTCAAGGGAGTGTCGAGAAGCAATATTGTGGCAGAGAGAGAGAGAGAGAGAGAGAGAGAGAGAGAGAGAGAGAGAGAGAGAGAGAGAGAGAGAGAGAGACTACAAGAGGTTCTTCAAAGTAACGACGCTAGCAGTGCTATGATCAAATGTGAAAATTCATGGCGTCGCTATGTGACAAATACTATAGCAATGCTCATAGTGATGTCGACCCTGTAAGAAAGTAATCATCAGGTGCGAAAAATTCAGATCTCAGATCTGAGTTTCGACGCTCTTGTAAAACAGATATGCCCGCAAGCCTCTCTCTCTCTCTCTCTCTCTCTCTCTTTCACACACACATACACACAAGGAGAGGAAGGAGAGCCATGTAAGACAAGGGGAACTAGAACCTAGGAGTCCACCACCCAACCACCCAGTATATAGCATTGCCCCTTGGCCCTTTGCCCGAGTTTTACTCCCGTTCCACACTGCCTAGCCCGGCCTTGCCCTTGTCTAGTCCGACCTTGCCGGTGTCCTGACATTACTTTTCCCTTAAAGAAGAGTTTTCTTCCTCGAAAACAAAAGTGGGGAACTTCTTCTTAAGAACACTAATGTTTTCCCAAGTGGCATCCTTCATGGATCCAGTTGTTTGGTTGACCGGAACACAGTGCAGTAGGAGGTTCAATGAAACCAAGAGTAACATCTTGATTTTTCACATTATTGTCCATTTGCAAACATCTTGTGTTACCGATTCCTATCCAATCATAGTGTGTAGACTCCCATTAGAATACACATGAGTATGCAAAACAAGTTATCACACAAAGATGTACCCTAAAGAGTACCACTTTTCACTTTTTCATGAAAGTAACTTGCTAACATGACTCATCAGCTAAGTGTAATTCCTTGACTTGTTTTCCAAGTTCATCATTAGTAAAAAACCCCACTCTAACGAGTGTTTCAAGATTGAGAACCTAACTTATACATGAAGAGACTACCTAGTCGCAACATGAGTTAACTAATAGTAAGTAAATTCCAAGAAGAGCAATAAATGTTTATTAATTGGAATGCTTGGTGCTAATGTACGCACTTTGAATATCCTTTAACCCAAGATTACACTTTGTAATTTGCCTATCTCCTTGGATAACTGACAGTACTGAGGTGTGTTTCCCCCCGGTTTACATACAGTCTTCCGAGATGACTGGTGTAATGTACCCAACATTTTCTAATAAAACTATTTCATTTACTTTTCAAATATCTGAGGTTTGCATTTTATTAAGTCCAAGAGCATTCTAATGGAACGATCGGATCAAAAATCGGACTTTAGAATCATTAATTTAGGACCCTTATTCACTTCAAAACTATAGGTTGATGGGAAGCTTAAGCCTCAAGATTGTATCTAAAGACAAGAGTTGACTCTTTTGAAAAGAGAGAGTAATTTTAGGAAAAGGAGAGCAATTTTAGGAAAGAAAGAGTACTTGTAGAGGAGAAGGAGTAGGAGGAGTACTTTTAGGAAAGAAAGAGAGGAGGAGCTTAGTTTAGAGTTCTTGTCTTGGAAGCCAGGCTTCCTTTAAAATTGGAGAAATGAAATCGCGCATCAAAATCCGTGTCCAAAAAATAAAAAATAAAAATAAATAAATAAATAAAAATTTTTTAAAAAAGAGGGCCGTGAACGTACGCGAACTTAGCTCTCTTGCTTTCCTCTATTCTTAGCTGGCCTTGAAAGCCTAAATAAAGACCCCTTTTTCCTCACTTTGAAGGTAGACAGACACACACTCTCAGAAGCAGAAGCTCTCTTGCCTTGACATCGGAGTTATCTTCTCTCCCTTGAGCTCTTACCTTCAAGACATCTCTATCTCCAACTTCTTTCTCTACCATCGTCGTGTTGCCCTTGGAATTCTGGAGTTCTCTTTCTCTCTTCTCTACATCGATATGATGGCGCCGAAGCGAGTGACTCGAAGCTCGAAGGACGCTCATGTCACTCCACCTCCAAGGAAGGTGCAGAGGAAGGCATCAACTACTCCCAACATTGCTCAAGCGGAGGTATTGGTTGCGGAAGAAGTCGAAGTTGTCCAGCCTCAAACACGGGAGGTAATCGAACATGTCGCTAATCCGGTAAGACAAATTTATAATTCTGCATTGCTATTCATGATGACTTGGGAAGCTAAGCATAGTGAATCCCTTAAACCGTCCGAGAAACGTGATTTATGACAAGAAACAAGCATATGTTTTCATAGATTAGTGAAAGAACTGTTTGATAAATTATCACTAAATGTTTGTTAAGAATTTTTACTGCTTAACAAATTTTTATTGTTTAATAAGTGGATTCTAATTGATATGAAGAATTGGTTGATCATGCTTGAAGAATCATCTAAAGTGAAGAATTGTTGAAAGAATATCTTTTGTTCCTTGCGGGTAGCGAGATGAATCCGCGGTTAGCGGAGATGAAGCTGAGGTTATTGGCTCTCTTTTGTTCCTCGCGGTTAGCAAAATGCCTCACGGGTAGCAGGATGCCTGGCGGTTAGCGGGATGCCTCGTGGGTAGCGGGATGCCTAGCAGTTAGCAAGATGCCTCGCAGGTAGCGGGATGCCTCACGGGGTTTAGCAAGATGGGAAGGTTACGCAATTCGTGGTTAGCGAATAAATCCTTTGCAAAGGCTCTGTTGGTTAGACAGAAGAAGTCCGCGGGTAGCGGCAAACTCATGAGAAAGTAAAAAAGTTATTTTTGTTGAATTATAGGGCTGTCTTCATTAGTCCTTGTTTGAATTGTTTTGGTATTGTTTGAAGGGCTGTATAAAAGAACCTATGTTTGGAATCAATTAAAGAACACTGTTTGTACATGTAAAACAATGTGGTAAAAAGTGTGAGTGTGGGGTGGAAAGTGGGGGCTGGCTCAGGTTGCCAGTTAAGGATGGGTGGTCTCGATTAGTCGAGAAACTCTCCATTCCCTCTTATTAAGAGAAGTGAAATTAGAGACTCATTGTACCAAGAGTCGAGATGGCCCAAATCTACGTGACACAAGAATACTATTTAGTTAGATTAGGTCTCATATCATATTTAAGGTATATGGATGGCAGCCGTGCCTCTTAAAAGTAGGAAAAAAGGCGTTTATGGATTCTAAATATGTCAATGGGATTTCATCTTTATGTTAGGAAACAACTTCATTAGAATCCTAAATTTATCAACCTGGCTTGTGGCGTATGACCCTTATAACCACATAAATGATGGATAGAGGACTTCCTTTCTTCTGTTGCTCGTATCTCTACTTTGTGGAAACAGAGTAGGGTATCGTCAATGGAAAAGGAGAATAAACAAAGGCCATCTATCAAAGTCGCCCTAATCTTCTCGGGGTTGGGGACCTCACAAACTGATAAACGGCGAATCACAATAGCGTATAACATTGTTGAGAAATCAACAATGTCCAGAATAACCATCGTGGTTAACTTGAAAAAATCCACAAACACCCAAACCGAGCCATGACTTCTATTGGTGATTAGTAGACCTAAAAGTGATCTCATAGAGATAGTGCACATAAAGTGCAAAATGCTTCATAAGCAACAACTTGAGGAATATGCATGCCGTTCCAAATCAGCCTTTGCTAAACACTAGGGCCCATAACACATAGTGTGCATGCATTTAGCAAAAAACAGATCCGAACCTGTATATCCATGATCCTCCTTGCCAATACTTATGGTGAATGTGATGTGCGTAGCACACAGTAAAGAGGAATGTAAAAGTTCCAAAAAGAAACTAAATATACTTTCAGTGGTAATCATTTTCAAATCTTGCTGAAATGTTTGAACCATAATAGAAGGTGAAACATTAATCACTTCTAGGGACAATAATGAAACGTTTTAATTAACCACTCAGAGCCTTGCTCTATGTCTAAACAACCATCTGTAATGTTGTTTAGCAGTACTTGTACCTGAACAAGTCATTCTAAGTATCCGACAATGTTTGGTCACCAAAATTGCTCCTGATATGTCGTGTTGAAAATGGTCTAGAAAACAAATTTGACCAGCAGCTAGGGACTTTGTCGTGACACATATTTGAAATAGTGGGTGCCAGTGTCAGTCCCAGAGACTCATATTTTCCACATGTGGAATATGTCTCTACTAAGGATGTATGAAAAAAGAACATCCTACAAGTACAAGATGTACTTGTGTGTGGAGGTAACTCTGAATACTCTGCGAGACAAGAGTGAGAGGACCCTCATTCATTGCTCCACACAGGCTAAACTGAACTCCTAGAGTCGCTAGACCATGTTGTATCCCATGTGACAACATGTGCCAAATTGAATCCTACAAGTGGATTCATATCAACATAATGTACATTGGACACTACGGCCCAAAATACTTGTTTTGACATGCCCTTGGCATGGCCCTGTTAAGTATGGAGCTTGATTTACCCCTTGTAATTTTTTGGGGTAAAAATGCACATTTGTAAGGCCCTCATTATGAAAAGAAGGCATCGTGCATGAAGGAAAATCACTCGTCGGAAATAAAAATCACTCGCCGAAAACCAAAATTTTCACGACCAACTGGAATATTCCTTTTCGCCGGAATATTATGGCCGGACGGCGGTCGGAAAGTGGTCGAAAAATGACCGGTCGGTTGGTCGGTTGGCCGGTGGCCGATGGGTCGGAAGTCAATGGCTGGTGGCCGGTGGCCGAATTCAAAATCGAACTTGTCTTCTCAAGGGCGGCCACACATGGGCGGATTGGAGGGTCCGATTTGGACTTATCTACACAAGGGCAACTACACATGGTCGCCTTTCATGAGAGAGGGCAGCCCTTTTGGCCTATAAAAGAAGGCCATTCTACACACATTTTATTGTGTGAAGTTGATGCAACAAGGTGAGTGTGAGGTGGTGAGAGTGAAGCAAGGCGGGAGCTCTATTAAGGGTATAATCCCTTTGTAAACTACTTCTTGTTTTGAAGTACTAAAGCCATTGAGAGGTTGCTTTCTCGTGGACTACGTCAAACTGCGTCCAACCACCCAACCACCCAACCTTCCAACTGCGGCTACGACCAGCGACCATGCTACTGCTACATCAAACTACAGCTATAGAAACGGCATTCTTTCTTGGCATCTAACTGCGGCTACAGCAGCAGCAACAGCATTCACCGGGGTTTCTGACATAGCGTGACACCCCGCTCGCTCGATGGACGGTTTGCTGAAAGGCAACGGCCCTACGCGCGGCTCCCTGCTCACTCAGTGAGCGGCTGCTACGAAAGTAACGGCCCTGCACCGACGGCTACAAGCAAACAGCCCTGCAAGCGGCCGCTACAAGCAAAGTATCACTTCATTTAAAGCTTTGCTCTTTCGAAGTAGCGGCTGCAGCCAATCCAGGGCGGCTCCTACAGGTTCGGCAGCATCTTCGGAAAACGGCGCCTGCAAAACAGTCGGAGGCGACTCAAGCGGCTGGGAGTCTTCTGGCGGCGCCTCGCCCTCTTCCGGCTTTTACGACTTTATTGAAGAAAAAAAATTTGGTCTAAATTATTTTTCCTTAAAGGCCTTTCACCCGGAATGGCTACCCCCACCTCCTCCACCTCTTCCTTAGCTCTCGTTCCCACGGCGATGGCCATGGACAATACCCCCGGGGTTCCACCCACCGTTCCACCCTTCGATATCGGGATGGAAACCCCTTCTAACCTTGTTATACCCTCCCCCTTTGCTACTTCCCAATCCCTTAACACCCCACCCGTGAACATGGTGGCCTTTCCCGGCTTCGTTTCGGCGACTAGCCCAAACACTCCAATGCTAACTGCTACCCCTTCCATTACCTCTTCTAAAAAAACTTTGTTTAGCCCGGAAGAAATCTTGGGACTCACCGCAAACTTGCCAATCGAGGATCTCAACCAACTCTCTCTATCCCCTCTACCAACAACCACGGCAAGAAAAACCCCTCCCCTTTTGCCGGTTTGGCTAGCTCTTCCAAGCATGGCTCTACGAGTCTCCCCTATCCAAACCAAGGCGGTATTTTTGTCAATTTATCTCAAAGTGTCATCCTCACTAATCCTCCTCTTACCTTCCCCTCTTCCTTCGGGTCTCTTTCCACTAACTCTTCAAGTCTTTCTCCCTACCTACCAACCCTCCCCATCCTACCCGCCATAGAGAAACCTTTGGAATTTAACAAAATTGTATCCCTTTCTTTGGAAGAATTTAAAGCCCTTAATCTCAAGCTTAACAAAGCCAAATCTCATCTCACACATCTTCAAAACCTTCATGCTAATCAAAAGGCCCCTCATAGTCTTTGTATGAAAACACCTCGTCTTGCCTTGGAGGACATGCATGCACAAGCGCTTTTAAGCGCTAAGCTAGAAGCACTAAACATAAAATTTCAACTTGATTGCACTAAGGCATACATCCAAGCACAAACCTTGCTCATTAAGAATCTTCAAAAAAGCTTTGATGACTACCACGATATTGTGGAAGAGAGGCTTCTAGAGCTCACCAAAAAGCTTGCACCCATCTCCTTCCCTAGAGTGCTACCTTCAGCTTGGCACAACCAACTCCTTGTTTGGAAACAAACTTCCCTCATCGAGTTTGATGCACTCCTACAAAATGAAATTCTTCAAACTCACTTAGCCTCTTCTTTGAGCATGGTGGCTCATGGTGCTAGGAAGAGATCACAAATCTTCCTTCTAGAAGAGGTGGAATCCCTACCTAAAGAGGAAACGGTGGGTGTATTGGTACAACACGAGGTCACCGCCCAAATAAAGAAACTCCTCTCTTCCCCTCTCAAAGCCTCTTTCCCCAAACGCTCTCACCACACTACTCACCACATTACCCACCCAAAGCCTTCCTCCTTCCAAGCCAAACCTTTCAAACCAATCCCTCCCTTGGCTAAAAACTCCCATGAAGAATTCACTCGACAACCATTTAAGAAACCTAAAACCTCCCCTCCTACCTTTTACCCCCACCACTCCTCCCCCCCTTGTAATCTTCCCATTTTAAACACTCCAAATAATCCCCCTCCTACCAACCCTTCTCCTTTACCCTCTCTCCTCCAAACTCCCAACTACCCTCTCATTTCTCCTTCCCCTACACCATCCCCTAAACCCTCCCGCTTACCCCATACCAAGCCTCTACATCCCAAGTTTAGCCTACCCAAAGGCTCAAAAAACTTGCAATGGAGGAGGACAAACTAGGGTTGGAGCACCCTACCTCTTGGGTCCATTTGCTCTTCCCTAAACCCCCCTTTTCCCTCACCTTTGGACCCCTCCTCCATGTACTTTCCCTCTCCTCCCTCATCCCTCCCACTCCGGAAAAAAGAGTCAAAAATTTTGGCTTCCTCTATCTAATCTTCACCTCTTTAAAATTTTGGTTCTTAGCAATCTTTCTACCTTCGCACTTGAAAATAAGGTTACAAACCTCTCTTCACATAACCTCTCTAGTCACCCTCTCTCTTCCTCCGAGCATAAACTCTTAGGGCTTGGGCTCAATTATATCCCTCCTTCTCCCCCCCCCCCCCCCCCCCCCCCCCCCCCCTCCAAACTCCATACTTAAAGCCTACTCTAATTTGCAAAGGAACCTCCATCTTAA
This sequence comes from Adiantum capillus-veneris, assembly GCF_014529385.1. Taxonomy (NCBI): domain Eukaryota; kingdom Viridiplantae; phylum Streptophyta; class Polypodiopsida; order Polypodiales; family Pteridaceae; genus Adiantum; species Adiantum capillus-veneris. The sequence continues at coordinate 27,628,554 of NC_140931.1, read as the reverse complement.
AATGTTCTTTAAAAACTCTTCCCCTCCCTCTAACCTCTCTCTTTCTATTCCCAATCCCACTTGGAATCCACCTGATCTTTCCTCCTCTCTTAACTTTGCCTTCAAACATGTGTTCACTCTCCTCAATTCCCTTCTCTCCTTTATTCCTCCTTTTAGTACCAAACCTTCTTTGATTAAAGCCCTTTCCTCCTTAAAAAATAACCAAAGCATTGTTATCAAACCCGCTGATAAAAACCTTGGACCTGTTGTCCTCTCCAAGGATTGGTATGATAAAGAAGCCCTTCGCCACCTCATGGACCCCGTTACCTACTCCAAGATCTCTTCCCCTCCTCTAGCCTTTGTTGCCTCCCTACTCACCTCCATGATTTTGGGCTACCCCTTTGTCTCTAGCAATGAGAAGGACTTCATCCTCTCCTCTTCTCGAACTAAACGTAAGCCTTGCCCCTTTTTTCTCCTACCCAAAATCCATAACCCTTCCTTGTAGGCCGCCCCATTTGTTCCTACAAGGGATATGTATTAGAAAATGCCTCAAAATGGATCCACGTGCAGCTTTACCCTATCCTCTTATCCAAAAAACAACACTTGAAAGATTCCCACTCCCTTATCTTGGACCTCATCTCCACCCCCTGTCCTCCCCATATTATTCTATTCTCCTTTGATGTAGAGTCCCTCTATCCTAGCATCCCCATTATAGAGGGGCTCTTAGCTCTCAAAAATTTCATCTAGGATGTTTTTTCCTCTCCAAAAGTGCACTTCATTATGTCCATAGCTTCTCTCATCCTCAATCACCACTATCTCTCTTTCAAAGGAAAATTTTGGCATTGGGATCAAATTTTGCAGTAGTATACGCTTGCCTCTTCCTTTGTTCCTTGGAAGAAGGCATGAAGCTCCTCACCTCCCCTTCCCTCCTTTATTTCAAAAGATTCATCGACGATGCCTTTGGCATTTGGGATGATCCTGCTTCCAGCTTAAAAAAGCTTCTTCTAAGCTATGGACATCCCCTCCAAGAACATATAAAAATCTCCTCCTCCATCTCCTCTCATGAAGCTTTTATCTTGGATATCCACTTCTACAAAGGATCCTCATTCGCCACCTACGGTTTGTTGGATTCACATTGTCACCAAAAAAGCCTCAGCGCATACAACTACATACCTTGGCAGTCTTGGCATCCCACGCATCAAAAAGTTGCCTTCATCCTTTCAGACCTTAAAAGGTACATTATCTGGGAAAGCTCTCTTTCGGGCTTTATCACTATTTGCAACCTTTTTTATGCAAGGCTTAGAGCTAAAGGCTATCCCCCCTCCCTTTTGGAAGCTTGTTTCCTCTATGTTTCTTATGAAGTTAGACCATCCCTACTTTGTAAAATGCATAAAGCCAAGCTTTCACCAACTATTGTAAAAATTCCCTTCTGCCCCCTTACCCACACTCTAAACCTCTCCCGCACCATCAACAAACCACTCACAAAGCTTCTCAAAAATGATCCCGAGCTCGCGCACCTTCCTAAACCTATTGTATGTTGGCTCAATGCTCCAAACCTTGGCATCCTCCTCTCCCTCAATCCCAACCATACCAAACCCGACCCTTCCTAACTATGCTACCCTCTCCTCCATAAACTCCTCCACCCCTTATTTTCCCTCCTTTATCCTCTTCCTAATCTTTTCTCATTTTAGGCTCATTTAACTTTGTTGACTAGCCTCTCTTTCAAGGCCATCAATAACTTTAAATAGACCCTTAAACACTTGTACTCCCTTCTTCTGCTTCCCACCTAAAAAGCTTTTTCCACCCTTCTTTTTTTTACCCCCCACATTCAAAGAGGAATTAATCACCTTCCAAACTAGCCTATCCTCCATTACTATGGTACTCTGTACAGTTTTTTGAACCATGCCTCCCTATTTATACCCCTTCCTCCCTCCTTTTTTGTATGCACCACTCATGAGCTAATATAGCGAAATGCGTTTGGTGTATACATATCAGTTATTTCCTCTTACTCTCCTCCCCCCCCCCCCCCCCCCCCCCCCCAAATTTTTCACATGCCCCCTATCCACTTTTTCTTGTCTCACTTGTCTTAAGCAAGTTTTGCTCGCCATGGAGTAGTTTTATAAGAAATTAGAGACTCATTGTGCCAAGAGTCGAGATGGCCCAAATCTACGTGACACAAGAATACTATTTAGTTAGATTAAGTCTCATATCATATTTATGGTTTATGGATGGCGACCGTGTCTCTTAAACGTGGGGAAAAAGGCGTTGTTTATGGATTTCATCTTTATGTTAGGAAACAACTTTATTAGAATCCTAAATTTTTCAACCTGGCTTGTGGCGTATGACCCTTATAACCACGTAAACGATGGATAGAGGACTTCCTCTCTTCTGTTGCTCGTATCTCTACTTTGTGGAAACAGAGTAGGGTATCGTCAATGGAAAAGGAGAATAAACAAAGGCCATCTATCAAAGTCTCCCGAATCTTCTCGGGGTTGGGGACCTCACAACTGATAAACGGGGAATCACAATAGCGTATAACATTGTTGAGGAATCAACAATGTCCGGAATAACCATCGTGGTTAACTTGAAAAAATCCACAAACACCCAAACCGAGCCATGACCTCTATTGATGATTAGTAGACCTAAAAGTAATCTCATAGAGATAGTGCACATAACGTGCAAAATGCTTCATAAGCAACAACTTGAGGAATATGCATGCCGTTCCAAATCAGCCTTTGCTAAACACTAGGGCCCATAACACCTAGTGTGCATGCATTTAGCAAAAAACAGATTCGAGCCTGTATATCCATGATCCTCCTTGTCAATACTTATGGCGAATGTGATGTGCGTAGCACACAGTAAAGAGGAATGTAAAAGTTCCAAAAAGAAACTAAATACTTTTAGTAGTAATCATTTTCAAATCTTGCTGAAATGTTTGAACCATAATAGAAGGTGAAACATTAATCACTTCTAGGGACAACAATGAAACATTTTCATCAACCACTCAGAGCCTTGCTCTATGTATAAAAAACCAACTGTAATGTTATTTAGCAGTACTTGTACCTAAACAAGTCATTCTAAGTATCCGACAATTTTTGGCCACCAAAATTGCTCGTGATACGTCGTGCTAAAAATGGTCTAGAAAACAGATTTGACCAGCAGCTAGGGACTTTGTCGTGACACATATTTGAAATAGTGGGCGCCAATGTCAGTCCCAGAGACTCATATTCGCCACATGTGGAATATGTCTCTACTAAGGATGTATGAAAAAAGAACATCCTACAAGTACAAGATATACTTGTGTGTGGAGGTAACTCTAAATACTCTGCGACAAGAGTGAGAGGTACCCTCATTCATTGCTCCACACTGGCTAAACTGAACTCCTGGAGTCCCTAGACCATGTTGTATCCCATGTGATAACATGTGCCAAATTGAATCCTAGAAGTGGATTCATAATAGCATAATGTACATTGGACACTACGGCCCAAAATACTTGTTTTGACATGCCCTTCGCATGGCCCTGTTAAGTATGGAGCCTGATTTACCCCTTGTAATTTTTTGGGATAAAAATGCACATTTGTAAGGCCCCCATTATGAAAAGAAGCCATCGTGCATGAAGGAAAATCACTCATCGGAAATATAAATCACTCGCCGAAAACCAAAATTTTCACGACCAACTTGAATATTCCTTTTCACCGGAATATTATGGTCGGACGACGGTCGGAAAGTGGTCAAAAACTGACCGGTTGGTTGGTCGGTTGGCCGATGGTAGTCAATGGCCGGTGGCCGGTGGCTGAATTCAAAATCGAACTTGTCTTCTCAAGGGCGGCCACACATGGGCGGATTGGAGGGTCCGAATTTGGACTTATCTTCACAAGGGCGGCTACACATCGTCGCCTCTCATGAGAGAGGGCAGCCCTTTTGGCCGATAAAAGGAGTCCATTTCTACACACATTTTATAGTGTGAAGTTGATGCAACAAGGTGAGTGTGAGGTGGTGAGAGTGAAGCAAGGCGGGAGCTCTATTAAGGGTATAATCCCTTTGTAAACTACTTCTTGTTTTGAAGTACTAAAGCCATTGAGTGGCTACTTTCTCGTGGACGTAGCCCGCATTGGGTGAACCACGTATATCGTGTGTACTCTCTCTCTACTCTATAATCTCTTGTGTGTGAAATCTATCTCTCTCCATTAAGTAATCTACTCAAATATCTATTTAGCTACGTCTTATTTCCTAACAACTGGTATCAGAGCAAGGTTTGCTCGTAGCTAAGTTATCTCAAGCAAAGGATTCCTTGAATTGAGTGGGAGTTATGGCGGAGCAAGGGAAGCTCAAGATTGAGAAGTTCAACGAAAAAAACTACCAAAATTGGAAGATGCACATTGAAGACTATCTCTACCAGAAGGCCCTCTATTTGCCACTAGGCGGTCTTGCAAAGAAGCCCGGAATAATGGCAGATGAAGCATGGATTGTCCTTGATCGAAAGGCACTAGGAACAATCCGGTTAAGTTTGGATTCAACGGTGGCCTTCAATGTTTCGGAGATGAAAACCATGGAGGACTTGATGAAGTTACTTGACGACTTCTACGAGAAACCATCGGCATCCAATAAGGTATTTCTTATGAAGCGCTTGTACAATATAAAGATGGTAGAGAATGGTTCAGTTGTAGAACACCTAAATGACTTTAACACAAACATAAGTCAACTTCGATCGGTGAAATCAATTTCGATGATGAAGTGCGAGCTCTCGTTATACTATCATCTCTACCGGATAGTTGGGATAGCCTTGTGATGGCTGTAAGTAATTCTATTTCTGGCACAAATACTCTTAAGTTTGATGATGTTGTGGGTATTCTCCTAAGCGAGGAAATACGAAGGAGAAGAACAGGAGAATCATCAAGATCTGCACTGTCAGTGGAAACAAGAGGAAGGCCTAAGGAGAGGTTTAAAAACCAAAAGGGCCGTGATCGCTCAAGACGGAGCAAGTCACACGCAAAGTCAGTTCTTGAATGTTGGAACTGCGGCAAGAAGGGCCACGTCGAGAAGGATTGTTGGTCCAAGAAGAAGAAGGAGACTAAGTCTCAAGAAAACAAGCCAACATTGGAGGCCAAGTGGCAGGTAAAGTAGAGCAAGATGCTCTAATTTTCTCATTAGACAATGTGTCTAATTTATGGATAGTAGATTCCGGGGCTTCATTCCATGCGACACCACACAAACAAAATTTCCAAGATTTCACCAAAAGTAATTTTGGGTATTTATACTTGGGAGATGATGAAGCTTGTGAGATTGTCGGCAAAGATACAATTTCTATCAAAAATGCTAACGGAAATGAATGGAAGCTTAAAGATGTTAGGCATGTCCTTCTCTTCAAAAAAATTTGAAATCTACATGACAATTGGACGATGAAGGTCACAACATTGCATTCGGAAACAAACAGTGGAAGATCTCAAAGGGATTTTAGGTGGTTGCCAAGGGAGAAAAGGTTGCTACACTTTACTTGTGTACTATCAACACACAACCTTCAGCTTGTGAAACAACTATAGAAGTTGACAGTGCGGTGTGGCACTACCGACTTGGGCATATGAGTGCCAAAGGAATGCAAATCCTTCAAACAAAGAATCTTCTACCAGGTTTGAAAGAAGTGGATTTAGAGTTCTGTGAAGATTGTGTTTATGGTAAACAAAAGAGGGTAAAATTTCAAAAATCAAGAAATGAAAGAAAAAATAAAAAACTTGAGTTGGTTCATTCTGATGTTTGGGGTCTTGCCAAGTACACCATTTGGTGGCTCATTGTACTATGTAACATTCATAAACGATGCGACTAGAAAAACATGGGTTTATGTCATGAAGAATAAGTCCGATGTATTTTCCATATTTCAAAGGTGGAAAGCCTTTGTGGAGAATGAAACAGGTACCAAGGTTAAATGCCTCAGATCTAACAATGGAGGCGAATATTGCAGCCAAGCTTTTGAAAGCTTTTGTGCTAGCAATTGCATTCGGAGGCAAAGGACAACCCCCATGACACGTCAACAAAATGAGATTTTGGAAAGGATGAACAAGACAATCATGGAGCGAGCACGAAGCATGCGGCTACATGCAAGCCTATCACTTGAGCTTTGGGCGAAAGCTATTAGTACGTCTGTGTACTTAATCAACCGGTCACCCTCAACGGAATTGGATGGGGGAGTTCTAGAAGAGGCATGGACAGGTAAACCGCTGAATTATGCATTTCTCAAAGTGTTTGCGTGTGAGGCTTTGATGCACATAGATAGAAGCCTAAGATCAAAGCTAGATGCAAAGTCCAAAAAGTGTTTCTTCATTGGCTATGGAGAAGGTGACTTTGGGTATCACCTATGGAATCTTGAAGATGGTAAAATCTTAAGGAGTAGGGATGTAATTTTTAACGAAAAAAATATGTACAAAGATTACTTGGAAAGAAAACAAACAAAAGAAACAGGTGATGAGTACATGGAGTTTGAGGATGGTGAAGACTCAAGCACTGCAAACGGTGACAATGTGCAACAACGTCAACCAAATGAGGAGCCTCAACCTATTCCCCGAAGATCTACAAGAGCAAGTAGACCTCAAGAAAGGTTTGTTCCTTCCTTCACCCATCTCTTGATCTCAGATTCTGGAGAGCCGGAATAATACAAAAAAGCTATGCAACATGAATCCAAAGAAGAATGGACGAAGAGCATGCAAGTGGAGATGGACTCACTACATCGTAACCAAACATGGGAGTTGGTTGAGTTGCCTAAAGGTAAGCGGGCACTTCAAAACAAATGGGTGTACAAGCTGAAGGAAGAAGAAGGTGGGAAGAAAAAGTACAAGTCTAGGCTTGTGGTAAAAGGGTTTTCTCAAAAGAGAGGTATTGACTTCAATGAAATATTTTCTCCTGTTGTAAAAATGAACTCAATTAAGCTTGTCTTAAGCCTTGTGGCTATTCATGATCTAAATCTTCAGCAAATGGATGTAAACACGGCATACCCTCACGGTGACTTAGAGGAGGAAATCTACATGCTTCAACCAAAGGGGTATGAAGTAAAAGGTAAGGAGAAAATGGTTTGCAGATTAAAGAAGAGCTTGTATGGCTTAAAGCAAGCAACAAGACAATGGTACTTGAAGTTTGATCGATGGATGTTGGATCATGGATTCACAAGATGCAACTCGGATCACTGCGTGTACACAAACAATTTGGGAGATGGTAAATTCATCATCCTAATGTTGTATGTTGATGACATGTTGATTGCAAGTGCTAACATGCAGGACATCAAATACCTAACATTGCAAGTGCTAACATGCAGGACATCAAAGACCTAAAAGAGGAGTTGTCTAAATCCTTTTCATTGAAAGATTTAGGTGTTGCAAAGAGGATACTTGGTATGAAAATATCAAGGGACACGACGAAGAAGACAATAAAGCTATCTCAAGAGGATTACATCAAGAAGGTACTAGAAAGGTTTGCAATGCAAAATGCAAAACCAGTTTCTACACCTTTGGCTGGTCACTTTAAAGTAACGAAAGATACGTGTCCAAAGACACAAGAGGAGATAACCTATATGTCTACAGTTCCATATGCTGCAGTGGTAGGTTCTCTAATGTATGCTATGGTCTGGACAAGGCCAGATATTGCACATGCAGTGGGAGTTGTGAGTAGATTCATGGACAACCCAGGTAAAGAGAATTGGCAAGTTGTGAAGTGGATACTTAGGTATCTAAAAGGGACAACAAAAAATGCTTTGTATTTTGGAGGAACTGATATTTTTCTTCAAGGGTATGCTGATGCAGATATGGCAGGTGACAAAGATACTCGAAGGAGCACTACGGGCTATGTCTTCACGGTTGGAGGTACAGCAGTAAGTTGAGCCTCAAAGCTGTAGAAAGTGGTCTCACTTTCTACCACAAAGAAATTATGTGGCTTCACAGATTCTTAGAAGAACTTGGATTCAAACAAGACAATTGTGTCTTGTACAGTGATAGCCAAAGCACTATCCATCTTGCAAAGAACTCAGCCTTTCATTTAAGGACAAAGCACATTGAGGTGAGATATCACTTCATACGCACTCTTTTGGAAGAGGGACAGCTAAAGCTAGGAAAGGTGCATACAAGTGAAAATCCTGCAGACATGTTTACAAAGGTGGTCAACAAGGAGAAGTTGAGCTTTTTCTCATCTTCAATCGGCATTCAAGGATAAGAAGCCAGGATGGAAAGCAGTCACAGGTTTGGTTTGGAGATCAGTCTCCAAGTGGGAGATTGTTAAGTATGGAGCCTGATTTACCCCTTGTAATTTTCTGTGGTAAAAAGGCACATTTGTAAGGCCCCCATTATGAGGAGAAGCCATCGTACGTGAAGGAAAATCACTCATTGAAAATAAAAATCACTCGCCGGAAACCAAATTTTTTGCCAAAATATTCCTTTTCGCCAGAATATTATGGTCGGACGATGGCCCGAAAATGGTCGAAAAACGACCCATCGATTGGCCGGTGGCCGATAGTCAATGGCCGGTGGCCGATGGTCGAAATTCAATGGCCTGTGGCCAGTGGCCGAATTCAAAAGCGGACTTTTCTTCTCAAGGGAGGCCACACTTGGGCGGATTCGAGGGTCCGATTTGGACTTATCTACACAATTGCGGCTATACATGGTTGCCTCTCATGAGAGAGGGCATCCCTTTTGTCCTATAAAAGGAGGCCATTTCTACACACATTTTATAGTGTGAATTTGATGCAACAAGGTAAGTGTGAGGTGGTGAGAGTGAAACAAGGTGGGAGCTCTATTAAGGGTATAATCCCTTTGTAAACTACTTCTTGTTTTGAAGTACTAAAGCCAACAAGTGGCTGCTTTCCCATGGACGTAGTCCACATTGGGTGAACCACGTATATCGTGTGTACTCTGTGTGTGTGTGTGTGTGTGTGTGTGTCTACTCTATAATCTCTTGTGTGTGAAATCTATCTCTCTCCATTAAGTAATCTACTCAAATATCTTTTTAGCTACGTCTTATTTCCTAACAGGCCCTGAAATATTCAAGCTTATTTAAACGACTTGAAAAACCCAAGCAATGCATACTAAAAACTGTAAAATACCAAATCAATAGATGCGTACCTGGAGATTGAACCGAATGTTCACTTACCCATATTCAAATACAGAGGAGCACGTCGTCCACCTGTGAAAAACAAGCAACATTGCATTGGAAAACCTGGGTGTTGCCTTTGCAATCCAAACCCTTCAATTAGAATTTATGTCGTCAAACCCTTTGGTAAGACCCTTTGTAGAAATTGCTCGACTAGCAGGTTAACAATAACCAACATAGTCAACCGTGTATAGAATGATTGGAATCAACTTGAGAAGTTGAATTCGTCTGCTACCGCATGGTATATTGCGGACTGCTTTCCTTGAAAGTATATCGAGAATAGATCAAACTGTGATCCTCCATGACTATGGGGTGATTTAGTAAGCACCCGTGGGGTCGTATCCCAAAACAGTATGTCCATAGACACTCCGTAGTGCTATAGAAGGAGCAGGAAAACAATAAAAGTGAAATGCCTAGCTCTTATGGACAGGCAGCTCAATTGATTGTTGCATCGATACGTCCTTGTAGAGATCAGTTGCCGTGAGTGGAAGATTATCAAAAACTCAACTTGCGTGTCGCACTGGAAACATGTATTGCAAAAAATGACACCCTAGACATCCGTATGGACAAGACTTTTGCTTGTCTAGTAACATCGATGTGTACTTCCCTGAGACAGCTGTTCAATCTTGAAAAAAAGCACCCAAAGAATGCCAATAGTTGGGTCCTATCCAAAATCGGACAATGGCTCTTAGCCAGCCTGTGTGTGGCTCTTAGCTCGTACGGCAATTAGTGTTCAATCGATGAAGCGATGAAAACTAGTGTGAATGGCATCTTGGCTAATTTCTAGCCGAGAGTTAGAGCACCTTGGCTCATGTTGACTCCCAAACAAAACATGTATCAAAAGCTTCTTAGAAAGTTTTCATTATTCTTGAGAAAAAGAGAGAGAAGAAGAGCATGTTAAGCTGAGGAACTTTCCTTAAATTTCTAGAGTGTGTGCTCTTATGCATCTTATGCCTGATTTGTAGCTTATCCTTTAAGCATACCCCAATTTTCTGATATGACGCTCTCATCGAGCAAGATAACAGAAAAACACAAATCAAATCTTGACCATCTACCGTGTATGGGGTCATGATTGTACGAAGATGACTTGAATAGGGCACTTTGCCGATGAATCAATTCCAAGTTTTAGGTTCTTTTTAGGCGTGTTGTGCGTGGACAGTAACCAAAAATCATGTCAAACAATCCAGACTTATCTTGTCCATGTCAAAGTGTATGGTGTTGTAGCGGAAGCGTGTTTCAGGAGGCGATAGAATTAGATCCACCTAGCTAGCATGCCATGCATACATAAACTGAAGCCCTGGGCAAAAACAATAGAGCGATAACCATAAGTGCCTTGCACGGTTTAAACTGATAGAGATTCTGTGAACTGAGATTCCCTATTTTTCCAGTCTCCCGAACTTGTGTGCCAATGCCCTTGATGCTAAGTCATTGGGTAGTACCTTAGCACAAGGAAGAAGCCTTGCTTCATGTAGAATTGTCAAAGCACATTTCTTTGCACAAAAGCAATAGTTTCCAATCAAAGATGTAAACATGGAAAAATAAAATGACATAAAATTGACTAACTTGGTCATTGTTGTAACCAGTTTTCCTGATGACTAACCTGGTCGTTGTATATACCTATACATTCCTTGTATCATATACACCTATCTGCCACGTAATGAAATAACCTACGAGCATATTGCCCAATTCCCAAGTTTGTATGCTCATAGCATATGCCGAACGTGGGTAGTCTCAATGCAAGAGGCGTAAATTGAAGCCTTGCTGATAGCCAACTGAGGCGGTTGTTAACATACCAATATGAGGACAAAAGAATTGACCTTGTCAAGTAATTTTAAATGAAATGAGCTAATATTGTGTAGCAAGCATCCTCTAGCTGCTATTAGAAACAGTGACAAGGAGTTGGCCATGCCGACCAACTTGTCCCTTGCCTCAAGTCAAGCAATAGGATGTGTCTATCTTCTTGAGAGACCAAAACTCTGCAAATTTTCTATGCATTTGCATGAAATTGAACCGCCGTCAAACTGTGCTTTAATTCAAGGCGGTATAGACTCAAGCCATGCGTGAGGCTAATTGACATTGTTCGTATGCCAACAATGTATGCCAGTAACACCATAGTAGATGCATACATTCAACAAACTTATCATTTTCAAAGTCAATACAAGCCGTGCTTGTCTGCAATCTTCAAAAGTTTAATGCGGCATGTCATGCATTAAACAAATTGTGCAAATGATAAGAACATCGCGGACGCATAAATTGTATGCATGTGCAAAGCTGTAAAATAATGATCAATCATACTTGACAAACCATGCTGAGAACCGGAATTAGCTAGCTCCAATAACAGCCTTGCTGTAAAAACCTTCAAGCCATGTTTGAAAATTCACTACCACCCCTTGGACGGCAATCACGACACAAATTTGCATTCGCAAACCCAACAAAATGCAGATGATTTCATAACCAAATCAGCAATAAAGTGTAAACAGACAAACGAGTACCTGAAAGTTTGTCAAATTTCCAGTATGCGTCGCAGTATGTCGAAAGACCGTCAGCAAGTATCAATTCCGCCTAATTCTTGATTGTGCTATCCCTTGGATAACTATAACTGTAAATTCCCGTCCATATGCCGACTATTTCTATCTCTTACAACAGCTTGTCGCATGTTGTGCATGCGATACCAAGATCCTTGAGGACAAGTGCCCGATATGCCCTTGATAGGCCGGGCATACCCGTCACTTGCTGTTGTCGATCCTCGAAGTCTGCAGAATCTCTTGTATCTGTAGCTTAGGACTAAACAATTTGGTTTTTCGAGGCTACTAAAACCCAAGGCATCGAATCGATGCCTACCTTCAAATTGCCAAAGAGGTGGCTCTGTCGTGGGCTAAGGCCCTTAAAATAAGGTGCCCCAAGTTTTGGGCACCCGTGTGTGGACCCTAGATAAAACGAAAGGAGAAAAAAACGATGGCAATGGCGTTCAAATCACAGGGGCGCAGCGATTTAAAAACGAAGCGCAGCGTGGTGAACCGGGGTTTTGGCATGTGTCAAAAATCACCAGCTGGGGCCTCGCGACCCTGACGAGCCCAGCCCCGTTCAATTTCATGCACCTCGAGCAGCCCGCCTCTTCGGCACAAGCCCCCTTGCACGCGGGTCTTCGACCTTGGCTCCCTCGGCTTGTCAAGCATGGATGCACACGTCGTGAAATTCGACCCAGCCCTCTTGCTTAGCCGCTTGCACACCATGGCTTGCACTCTTAGGCAAGACCATGCACGTTTTTTGCTGCTGAAATGAGGGAGAGAGGGATGCCTTCGATCGATAGAGAGAGAGAGAGAGAGAGAGAGAGAGAGAGAGAGAGAGAGAGAGAGAGAGAGAGAGAGAGAGAGAGAGAGAGAGAGAGAGAGAGAGAGAGAGAGAGAGAGAGAGAGAGAGAGAGATGCACAAGCCATGCAAGGCCCCCTTCCTCCATAGCTCTCCCTCCTCAGCTCTGATACTAATGTAAGACAAGGGGAACTAGAACCTAGGAGTCCACCACCCAACCACCCACTATATAGCATTGGCCCCTAGCCCTTTGCCCTAGTTGGACTCCCTTTCCACACTGCCTAGCCCGTCCTTGCCCTTGTCTAGTAAGGACATGGGGACTGGAACCGTGCTCATCACCACCCAGCCATGCCCTATATAGGCCCATGGCTTTCTAAATATAGGGAACCCCTTGACTGCACGTCCGTCCTCGCCCTTGGTCGTGCCTGGTCCTACCATTGTCCTGACATTACTCCCCACTTGGAGAAGCGTTTTCATCCGCGAAAACACAAGTGATGGTATCTTCATAAGAACACTAATGTTTTCTACCGTAACATCCCTCATGGATCCAACCGTTCATTTGAGCGAAACTCGGTTCAGTAGGAGGTTCAATGAAACCAAGAAAGACCATATTAGGTAAAGTGGGAAAATCCCAATTCCCAGGTTGGACAACTTTCAATATATCATGTATAAAATATAGAGATTTTGTCAAAAATTTGAGTTTTCTTAAGGTCTCATTCCACTTTATGCACATACAATACACAATGAAAACAACTAAAATATCATGGTTTCAATCAATTGGATTATTAGGAGAGGAGTATATTGCATCCATTATCGTTGTTTATGTTCTACTATCCTACCTACAACTTATCTCAACGTGGAGAGCTTGGTTTCTAGGTCCACCACTTGTCCAAGTTAATGTAAAAGTGACTCAAGGTTCACAACTTGTGAAAGCAAGGATCCATTGAGGAATACAATCCACTTGGCTATTTTTCCTTAATTTATTGCATGTGACATTTAAGCAAGGTCCACTTCTAATCTATAACTTCTTAATTTGAGGCATGGGGCATACATAAAATATGTAGCATATGCTCTATTGCCTCATAGGAAGGTTGGTTTCAAGGTGCACTTATCCATGCTAGCCTATCTTGGAGAAATGATGGAGCTTGCTTCTCTCCTTGTTTCAATGGAGACTAGCTTGGACAAGTGGTGGACCTTTGCTTCTCTCTATGTTTCAATAGAGTTAGCTTGGACAAGTGGTGATCTTGGAACAAAACGCCCATGTAAAACATATCATGGGTATTCCAAGTGATTAGAAAGATTACCATTTAAGATATAACCTTATAGGTTGGACAACTAGATCTTGGCTTGGAGAAATGGTGGACCTTTGATTCTCTCCATGTTTCAATGGAGTCTATCTTGGAGAAATGGTGGAGCTTGCTTCTGTCCATGTTTCAATGGAGCCTAGCTTGAACAGTGGGTGGACCTTTGCTTCTCTCTATGTTTCAATAGAGTTAGCTTAGACACATGGTGGATCTTCAAAATAAACCAACTACTATCAATGTTGCCTAGCTTGGACAAGTGGTGGAGTGTTTCTCTACTCCATGTTTCAATGGATCTTAGCTTGGACAAGTGTTGGACCTTAAAACAAAAACCCCATGTACAACATAGAATGGATTTTCTAGATTTCAATGGAGTCTAGCTTTAACAAATGGTGGAGCTTGTCTTCATCCATGTTTCAATGAAACTAGCTTGGACAAGTGGTGGACCTTGTAACAAACCCCCCCATGTACAACATATCATTGGTTTTCTAAGTGATGGGAAGGAATACCATTCAAGATATAAACTTATAGCCTGGATACGTAGTTGACTTTAAAACCAAATTCATCATAATACAATGAAATACAGGTCAGCCAATTCCTAAATCTCGAGACCAAACCTCCCATGCTATTAGAGATAATATATTGGATAAGTGGTGGACATTCTATTATTTTCCCATGCCTAGTTTAGACAACCGGTACACTTCGCAGCTATAAAGGTTGGACGAGTTGTGGAGCCTTGTTTCTATCCATGTTTTAATGGATCCTAGCTTGGACAAGTGGTGGACCTTGGAAAAAAGCTTCCATGTACAACATATATGAGGTTTTCCATGTTTTAATGGAACCTATCTTGGACAAATGGTGAAGCTTGCTTCTCTCCATGTTGATTTTGGAACTACCTTAGACAAGTGGTGGAGCTTTTCTTTTCTACTCTTCATAATACAATGAAGTATATGTTGGTTACATGGTGAATCTTAAGGCCAAACCTCCCATTTTACTAGAGATGATAGGTTGGACAAGTGGATCAACCTTCTATCATTTCTCCATGACTATATTGGACAATTAGTAGACATAACATCTCTCTATGTTGTCTAGAGATGAGCTTGGACAAGTGATGGACCTTGCTTCTCTCTTCCCTTGGTTTACTAGTTTGAAGACTCAGTATATATACTTTCTTAGATCTAGCTTGAACAAGTGGTGGACCTTGCATCCACAATCTTAATTCAGTACAAAAAAGTATATGAAAAAATAACATAGGAATCTTGGTTTGAAGGTCAAGCAATTAGGTTCCAAATGCACATAATAATATATTTTCCACCCATATTAAAAGAAAGTTAAATATGTTATTACCAAATTGACAAAGGTAACGTCCAAGAATTATATCTTTCCATCTTGTCAGATCTAAATCTTCATCAAGGCGACATGCATGTATACATCAACTTTCAAGCCATTCAAGAATACATGCACTTAGATTCCATAGTTTTGTTTTCAAAGTCTTTTAGGTTCTAAAACTCTTTCACATAAAGTATGTAATGACAAAATTCTTGAAGCAAACATTTGTGCCCAAGAAAAAGATCCCTCTCACATATTTAAAGTCCATGAATTCTCTGATCCACACTTACAAGTTTTATTTTGACATCAAACATCAATTCTTTCATAGTTCCAAATAAATGCAACCTCGATATGAATTGACAAAAAATGAATTTCTTTTACTATATGACCCAACATAGGCCCCAATCAAATAAAAAATGAGTCCCCAAAAATTTGGGTGCACTCTAGCAATACATCAGAGTCCCCTTACAATAGGATGCACTCCAATAGTACATTGAAGTCCCCTTAGAGTAGGGTGCACTCCATTCAAGTGTTCATAAAATTGACACACCTTTAAAAAAAAAAAAAAAGACTATATCAAATTATACAAATGTTGAAAGATACACACTAGAATAAAAAAGCATCTTATAGCCATATTTATTCAATGCTTTCGTGTTGACAAGTACACACCAAGGACATAATTTGTCTCAGAATCACTATACTGATTTACAATTGTGTTGTATGTATAGACTCTCTTATCTCTTGCATACAACCATCCTACCAACCATGGAATTATGGTTCTCTGCAAGAAGTTTTGAAGTTGCTCGGAAGTTTGCCTCCACATCTTTGGAAATATAAGATATGTCCCTGGCATGTTCCACATCACCCTATATGGAGTGTCATCAAAAATTAAGGTATTGTTTGCATCCAAATCCTCAAATATCTTCCAAATATCACTCAAATTTTTGTGATAAACCCTTGTAAATCCTAACATGATATTTGGATTTTGGCAATTTTTGTTACTCATAAACACCTTGAACTTGGTATACTGCTCAGGAAAACATTTTTGTGTGATGCGTTGCACCCTTGTTAAGTTATAGCAACTCCATATCCATAGCTCAAAGTATTCAGCACAAAAATCCAAAAAACTTTGTGCGTCTGGTCGCACCACATGATAAACTTCATCTTTGTCCTCCACAAGTCGCATGTGTTGAGCCCAAGATGGCATAGAATCTCCATGTTTCATTTCAACTGTCTTGAGAAGTAACCCCTCTAGATCCAAGATAAGTACTCTTTTGATGTCCTTGAAAGCAAGTGGTAGGTGATAAGGAGGTGATTCATTCCTTGGACAAGGTCTTGGAGGAGGTTGGATGGGTAATTCAATAGTTTTCTTCAATTTATGCCAGCATATAGCCAATCCATTTTTCTGTAATGGTTCTGAAATTAAAGAACAAGAACACTTAATGCAAACACAACAATAGACATGAGTTTTACATTGTCTACCCTAAGGTTTTATTAGATACCAAAATCCATCTATGATCTACTCATTAATAGAAAGAAAGTCAAATTAAAATCCTGACTCTTTTTATGCTACACTCTCTCTTAGTCTCAATACCATGGAGTTCAACTAGACTTAAGTCAACTAATAACTACTACTTGTTGTTAAAGGTATGCTTGAAGTGTATAAGGCTTAACCAATGCTCTAGTGTAGAATGGGTATTTAGGTCTCAAGGTCTACCACTTATCCAAGCAAAGATCCATTTAGATATGGAAACCCAATTTTTCTTAATATAATGATATAGAGTGGACAAGTGGTGAATCCTGAGACCAAGCCACTCATGCTACTAGGGATAATAGGTTGGACAAGTGGTGGACCTTGAATGTAAACCCCCCATGTACAAAGTATCAGGGGTTTTGGGTATTTCAATGGACTCTAGCATCTTGGAAACATGGTGGAGCTTACTTCTCTCCATGTTTCAATGGAGTCTATCTTGGATAAATGGTGGAGCATCATTCTCTCCATGTTTCAATGGAGCCTAGCTTGGACAAGTGGTGCACGTTTGTTTCTCTCTATGTTTGAACAGATTTAGCTTGGACAAGTGGTGGACCTTGGAACAAAATCCCCATGTAAAACATATCATGGACATTACAAGTGGTGAGAAAAAATACCATTCAATATATAACCTTATAGGTTGGAAAAGTGGTGGACCTTAACACCCAATTATTATTAATATAATGACATAGAGTGGACAAGTGGTGAATCTTGCGACCAAACCTACTAGGAAAAGTACGTTGGACAAGTGGTGGACCTTGAATGCAAACCCCCCATGTACAAAATATTACTCATGCTACTAGGAATAATTTGGTATTAAGGTCCATGTTTCAATGGAGCCTAGCTTGGAAAAGTGGTGGACCTTTGTTTCTCTCTATGTTTCAATAGAATTTGCTTGGACAAGTGGTGAACCTTGGAACAAACCCCCATGTAAAGCATGTCATGGGCATTACAAGTGGTGAGAAAAAATACCATTCAAGGTATAACCTTATAGGCTGGACAAGTGGTGGACCTTAGCACCAATTCCTCTTATTATAATGACATATAGTGGAAAAGTGGTGAATTGTGAGACCAAACCTACTAGGGATAATAGGTTGGAGAAATGGTTGACCTTGAATGTAAATCACCCATGTACAAAATATCATGGGTTTTGCGTATTTCAATGGAGCCTAGCATCTTGGAGACATGGTGGAACTTACTTCTCTCCATGTTTTAATGGAGCCTATCTAGGAGAAATGGTGGAGGTTCCTTCTCTCCATGTTTCAATGGAGCCTAGCTTGGACAAGTCGTGGACCTTTGTTTCTCTCTATGTTTGAATATGGTTAGCTTGGACAAGTGGTGGATCTTGGAATGAAACTCCCATGTAAAACATATCATGGGCATTTCAAGTGGCGAGAAAGGATACCATTTAAGATATAACCTTATAGGTTGGACAAGTGGTGGACCTTAACACAATATAATGACATAGAGTGTACAAGTGGTGAATCTTGAAACCAAACCACTCATGCTACTAGGGATAATAGGTTAAACAAGTGGTGGGCCTTGAAATAAAACCCCCTAGAGTGTTTCAATGGAGCCTAGCTTGGAAACATGGTAAAGCTTGCTTCTCTCCATGTTTCAATGCAGCCTATCTTGGATAAATGGTGCAGCATCATTCTCTCCATGTTTCAATGGAGCCTAGCTTGGACAAGTGGTGGACCTTTGTTTCTCTCTATGTTTGAATAGAGTTATCTTGGAAAAGTGGTGGACCTTGGAACAAAAACCCCATGTAAAACATATCATGGGCATTACAAGTGGTGAGAAAAAATACCATTCAATATATAACCTTATAGGTTGGACAAGTGGTGGACCTTAACACCCAATTATTCTTAATATAATGACATAGAGTGGATAAGTGGTGAAATTGGGACCAAACCTACTAGGGAAATAGGTTGGACAAGTGGTGGACCTTGAATGTAAACGCCCCATGTACAAAATATCACTCATGCTACTAGAAATAATTTGGTATTAAGGTCCATGTTTCAATGCAGCCTAGCTTGGAAAAGTGGTGGACCTTTGTTTCTCTATGTTTCAATAGATTTATCTTGGACAAGTGGTGTACCTTGGAACAAAACCCCCATGTAAATCATGTCATGGGCATTACAAGTGGTGAGAAAAAATACCATTCAAGCTATAACATTATAGGTTGGACAAGTGGTGGACCTTAACACCTAATTCCTCTTAATATAATGACATAGAGTGGACAAGTGGTGAATCATGAGACCAAACCTACTAGGGATAATAGGTTGGACAAGTGGTGAACCTTGAATGTAAACCCCCCATGTACAAAAAATTATGGGTATTGGGTATTTCAATGGAGCCTAGCAACTTGGAGACATGGTGGAGCTTATTTCTCTCCATGTTTCAATGGAGCCTATCTAGGAGAAACAGTGGAGGTTCCTTCTCTCCATGTTTCAATGAGCCTAGCTTGGACAAGTGGTGGACCTTTCTTTCTCTATATGTTTTAATAGAGTTAGCTTGGACAAGTGGTGGACCTTGGAATGAAACCCCCATGTAAAACATATCATGGGCATTTCAAGTGGTGAGAAAGGATACTATTTAAAATATAACCTTATAGGCTGGACAAGTGGTGGACCTTAACACATATTTCTTCTTAATATAATGACATAGAGTGTACAAGTGGTGAATCTTGAGACCAAACCACTCTTGCTACTAGGGATAATAGGTTGGACAAGTGGTGGACCTTGAATGTAAACCCCTCATGTACAAAATTATGGGTTTAGGGTATTTCAATGGAGCCTAGCTTGGAGACATGGTGGAGATTGCTTCTCTCAATGTTTCAATGGAACCTATCTTGGAGAAATGGTGGATCATCCTTCTCTCCATGTTTCAATGGAGCCTATCTTGGACAAGTGGTGGACCTTTGCTTCTCTCTATGTTTTAATGGAGTTAGCTTGGACAAGTGGTGGGTCTTGGAACAAAACCCCTTTGTAAAACATAGCATGGACATTACAAGTGATGAGGAAAAATATCATTCAAGATATAACCTTATAGGTTGGAAAAGTGGTGATGGACCTTGACAAGTGGTGAAGGATACCATTTAAGATATACCCTTATAGGTTGGACAAGTGGTGGACCTTAACACCCAGTTATTCTTAATATAATGACATAGAGTGGATAAGTGGTGAATCTTAAGACCAAATCACTCATGCTACTAGGTATAATACGTTAGAGAAGTGGTAGACCTTGAATGTAAACACCCCATGTACAAAATATCATGGTTTTAGGGTGTTTCAATGGAGCCTAGAATCTCGGAGACATGGTAGATCTTGATTCTTTCCATGTTTGAATGGCACCTATCTTGGAAAAATGATGGAGGTTACTTCTCTCCATACTTCAACGGAGCCTAGCTTTGACAAGTGGTGAACCTTTGCTTCTCTCTATGTTTGAATAGAGTTAGCTTGGACAAGTGGTGGACCTTTGCTTCTCTCTATGTTTGAATAGAGTTAGCTTGGACAAGTGGTGGACCTTGGAATGAAACCCCCGTGTAAAACATATCATGGGCATTTCAAGTGGTGAGAAAGGATACCATTTAAGATATAACCTTATAGGTTGGACAAGTGGTGGACCTTAATACATAGTTCTTCTTAATATAATGACATAGAGTGTACAAGTGGTGTATCTTGAGACCAAACCACTCGTGCTACTAGGGATCCTAGCTTGGACAAGTGGTGGACCTTGGAAAAAAGTCCCCCTGTACAACATAGCTGAGTTTTTTCATGTTTTAATGGAAGAGAGATTCGACAAATGGTGGAGCTTGCTTATCTCCATGTGGATTTTAGAACTAGCTTGGACAAGTGGTGGAGCTTTGCTTTTTTACTCTTCATAATACAATGATGTATAGGTTGGTTACATGGTGAATCTTAAGGCCAAACCTCCCATCTTACTAGAGATGATAGGTTGGACAAGTGGTCAACCTTCTATCATTTCTCCATGCCTATAATTAGACAATTAGTAGAACTAGCATCTTTCTATGTTGTCTAGAGCTGAGCTTGGACAAGTAGTGGACCTTGCTACTCTCTTCCCTTGGATTATTAGTTTGAAGACTCATTATATATACTTGCTTAGATCTATATAATTACTCATTAGTTAGGTTACAAGTGGGTATGTAATTTGTTAGCCTCAAGGGACTTTGAATATTGAATAGTAAGAAAGTCAAGTGCTGGTTTGAAGATCTTTTGCTTATCTAAACTAGACTCTAACTCAATAATAAGTTTCATAAGTTCCACGAATTGTCCTATCTAGGCTCCAAAAGAGTCTTAATTGGTTTGTGCTAGATTCTAACTTCCTTGATGGGGTAGGATCCTAGAAAAATGAGGCACTATAAGTTTTACCTTAGCTCAAATGGATTTTTCACTTAAACTCGACTGCAATTTGGCTATCTAGTCTTTGTCTCGATGGAGTTTAACACTAGATACATAGTAGTGATATTTAAGCTTCATGTCTCTTCACTTGATCGAGATATGAGACCATACTTTCAAGGTCACCACTTGTCTTACCTAAAGAGCAATGTGAGACATGGGAGCAAGAAAGCCATCCGATATTGTTTTAAGGACTATTACATAGGCAATCAATAACTTAAGTAAAGCAAAAAGACTTGGATCTTTCACAATTAATAACTTAAGTAAAGCCAAAAAGACTTGGATCTTTGACAGTTTTTTTCAAACTAAAAAAGCACAATCTCATGCTAACAAAACTATAAATCACAATTGAAAGGTTTGAACAAGAAAAAGATCAACAATCTTAATAAGAAGGATACTTTTCATTTCATTTGATGATTACAAACTAAAATAAAGTCTCTCAAGAAATTGATAAACAAAAAATGTAGGTGACTGCTTCATTATTTTGAGCAAAAATATCAAAATCTCTATTGATTGAGCTCCATCTAGTAGTATCCTTTGTAAGATCCTGCAAGAAGGAATAAAAAGAAAGATTTGTTAGATACCATGCACATGAGTGTTCAAGCATGTGTATCAAGAATATATGACATGTCACTAGTACCTTAGGGTTGCTTTCTATCCAGCCTTAGAAGATTGTTCTCAGCTTTCACCTTATTTATATAAGCCTTTGCTGTGGTTGCCTTCAAAACTCCTTTTGTGTTACAACCCAATTGCCTAGCTAAAGTGGTCAATTGTGACGCCTTCATGCTTTCAATGGGTGTACGCTCCTTTGCCAAGATCTCTTGTATTTGGCTCTTCTCATTTCATTGCGGTGGCTTGTGTCACTTGCATCTTCAATGATAGTTTCATCTCTGTCACCTTTTGCAGGTGGTATTCTTCTTGTAAAGAACACCTTAGCTGACCAAACATCATTTTTCTGCTTCCAATACTCCATGATTTGTTTGTATTCACTATCATTTGTCACTATAGGTTGTCCATAACGATTAGAAGCAATTAAATCACGCACATCCCTTCTCTCATCAAGCTGAATCAAGTATGGCAGTAGCTCCTCCAAGAGCATATTGTCAACCATCTTCTCAGCATCAAATTGTGGTGGAAAAATGCAATTTTTGCTGGTGAAATACATCCCTTGTAAGGAGAGTCATCAATAAGCACTGTTCTTTGTGGATCACATTCAAACCCCATGGCAATTTTGGCTAGAGGCTTGAACATTGCCTCAACGTTTGGATTGTCGGGTCTAAACAATTTTTGAGTTTGAGCGGTGTAGCAAACATCTTGCGACCAAATTGCAAAGAAAGGCAATGTATCCTCAGCTAAGTTGTTTAGTGCTGCAAGGATTTGATACACATTATTCCTAGTAGCTGTCGACCAAATTGCAACATTAAACCTTTGTAAAATAGTCTTCAAGAATTGGATGCAACCTGGCCTGAGTATAATATATCTTTTTGAATCCATTTGCACTGAGTTGTGGTGTGAGGATGGTTGAGGGGAACGTTTCAACAATAGACCATTTAAATCCAATATAATTGTAAGCATGGATTTCTCAACATCTACGCTACATGACGTAGTACCAATTGGCAATAGCTCGTGAGTGGACTTTTCAGTCTCTTTTGATGTATGTTGCATTTTTGAAGCATCGATTTCTTGGTTCTCATTATTGGAAGCTTGCTCAAGTTGCACAACACTAGACTCTAGTATAGAAATATCATCCATCTTGGGCACTTTAGAAACCATAGAATCTATGGATTCTATAGTTGTTGACTGAACCATAGGAGCATTATCCATCCCAGTTTGTGAATCTAAGAAAACACACACACAAATGGTATCTCAAAACCACTAGAATTTTATTCACCATATTTATATGTAGAACTCCTAGTAAGAAATTTATTTAAGGTAAAGTCGTTGTTAGAATCCTTGCAACCATTTTCAGCATTCGTACACCAAACACCACTTGTCTAAAATACAATCTACTAACTCAACATTTTCCATCCTACACTTTATTAAATATGAGTACTTAAAGTGAAAACTAAAAGACACCCTTGTTGAGGAAACATGGATACAAGGTCCACCAAATGTCCAACCTAGACTACAAGAAAATAATTAGAGATTTGGCTTAGATTTGGATTCAAAGTCCACCACTTATTCAAGTAAGATAACTCCACTTGTTTAAGACAGTAATGTTTGAAGCCCCACCACTTGTCCAACCTAGACATTGATTAAATTTTGGTAAGATTTATCACAAATCTAGAGTAGAATCAAGATTCTATGGCCAAGGTAGTCAAATATGTTAGACAACACAAAAAGCATAAGAGCACTCTAGATTCTCGTTGAGCATAAACTAAACAATAATCAAATGTTATATTCACTTGAGATTTCATCCATGAAAAATGAAAATGATGCATGTACTTGAGATTTCCATCCATGTACAATACTTTACAATGTCAAGTAAAGTTATAGTCAACAAACAACTCTTCTCCTGCTTCAACTTGACAAATAGTCTCAATGCATACATGGCCATATTCTTCTGACTTGATGTGTGAAGAGGTGCATTTATGCCAAGGTGGCAAATTTGGATCAAATGTATAGCGTACGTTGGGACAGACATTTGTACTGTGAGAACTATTTATATAGCCCGACACGTTTCCTTCTTCTACACAACCAATAATGTATGATTGATCTTCTTCTTCTTCTATGTTTGGATCCTCTAGAAGAGAATATTTATAAGCTCTTGGAAATATTTTGCATATCTTTTTCCAGTCTTGAAATCTATACTTATGCCCTCCATAGTTTAGAATAGTCAAACCACTTTCCAGGGTAGTATGCACAAATAGCCCATAACCAGCTCCTTCAATACATGAAAGTCGCACTTCAAAATCCACACCGTTAATATGGAAAATTACATCTTTGGGAATAGGAAAAGTTGGTGTCCCAAAAGGATCTTCATGCCAATCATAGTGTGAAATACATCTAGTTTTTATATCACTTAACTCCTTTGTGTCTGCAAAAAGAAAAAAATATTATGCATAAAATAATGACAATATCAAAGAAAGATATCATTATTTTATAGTCCAATAGGTCCATTGTATGGAAGACTTAGAGTGCCTCTTACATGGTGCCTCCAAGGTTTCCAAAAAATAAAATCATTGGAAAAAAAAGTCCACTGTGTCTCCAATCTATTGCCCATTTGAAGCATAGAGAGAACCAAGGTCCACCACTTGTCCAAGCTAGACATGAAGCATTGACACAAGATCCAACACTTATCCAAGAACCCTATAGTATATGTGGTAACATGGGATGCATTGATGCAACAAAAGTAGTCTAGCCTCCTCATCCATCTCTTTTTTCTTGTAGCCTAGAGGGATTAGTTTCAAGGTCTATCACTAGTCAAAAACTACACATAGAACATTGATACAAGGTTCCATCACATGTGAAACCTATCATCTCTAGTAGCATGGATGGTTTGATATCAAGGTTCATCGCGTGTCCTACCTATACTCTATTGTAGCATATAGATTCTGGTTTGGTGGTACTACACTTGTCCAAACTTGGCTTGTTGTTGATATCTGGAGGTAATCAAGGGTCCTCCACTTGTCCAAGTTAGGCATATAAAACAATTGCAAGGTCCACCATGTGTACAACATATGATTGATTATAGCATGCATGGTCTTATTTCATGGGCAACCATCTTCTCTCCAACATGTGTCCAACCTCGGCTCCATTGAAGCATGGAGAGAAGCAAGGTCCACCACTTATCAAAGCTATTATTTTCTCCCAGTGCTTTCAAAACCCATAATACGTTGTACATGGGGGGGGGGGATTCTTGTTTCAAGGTCCACCCCTTGGCTAAGATTGGATCCATTGAAACATAAAGAGAAGCAAGCTCTACCATTTGTCCAAGCTAGGAGCCATTGAAACATGAAAACCCCATAATATGTTGTATACGGGGGGTGTTTTTCAAGGTCTACCACTTGTCTAAGCTATGGTCCATTGGAACATGGAGAGAAGCAAAGCTCCACCACTTTTCTAAGCTAGGATCCATTGAAACATGGAGAGAAGCAAGCTCCATTGTTTGTCTAAGCTAGGCTCCATTGGAACATGGAGAAAACAAGCTCCACCACTTGCCTATTATTGCATAGAGATTCTGGTTTGAAGGTCCACCACTTGTCCAACCTTGCCTTCATGTATGGAGATAATCAAGAGTGCAATGCTTCTCTAAGCTAGGGACATAAAAGAGTTTCAAGGTCCACTACATATACGATCTATGATGGGTTGTAGCATGGGAGGTTTCATTTTAAGGTTGACCACTTCTCCAGCTCCGCTTGTCCAACCTCAGATCCATTGAAGAATGGAGAATAAAGGTGTACCAACTCTCCAAAATAGGCAAGACAATCTCTATAAAACCCATGAATTGTTAATATATGCTATGCTGTGGAGTTTTGTTTGAAGTTCCACTCCTTATCCAAGCTACAATCCATTGAAGCATGGAGCTAAGTAAGATATATCTTTAGTCCAAGATAGGATCCATTGAAACATAGAGAGAATCAAGGTCCACCACTTGTCCAAGCTATGCATGGGTAATTGATATAAGGACCACTACGTTTTCACCTATACTATGATCTATCATGGATGGTTTCATATCCCACCAATTTTCCAACCTATTTAGTAGGTTGTATTATGGGGGTTTGGTTTCAAGGTACTTCACTTGTCTAAGGTGGGTTCCATTGAACCATGGAGAGAAACAATGTCTACCACTTGTCCGAAATATGCTCCTTTAAAACATAAAAACAAGGTCCACCACTTGTCCAAGCTAAAGTTTCTCTCCATTGAAGCATGGAGAGAAACAAGGTCTACCACCTGTCCAAAATATGCTCCATTGAAACATAAAAGCAAGGTCCATTACTTGTCCAAGCTAATATAACAAATGGGTGTTGGTTACAAGGTGTACCACACTTGTCTAAACTAGTCTTCATGCAAGGTCTACCACACGTCCAAGCTATATGAGCTTGTTTTGAAGGTCTACCACATGTCCAAGCTATATGAGCTTGTTTTGAAGGTCTACCACACCTCTTGAAATTAGGATCCATGTAAGGTCCACCTTTTGTCAAGCTATGCATTTAATGAGTACTAAAACTAAGTAAATTGCAGTACTTAAATACCTTTCCAAGCTCATTAAGATTTTGGTCTCTAAGGCCGGCCACCACCACATGTCTAATCTATGCTCTAATTGATTACTTATGCTAGTTCTCAAAGTCCAAACATAAGCTCCCTTCTAGCAAGGTTAGTTTAAATTTAGGCTCCAACACCTGTCTAAGCTAGGTTCAATTTATGAAGCATCACCATTTAACCATGCTACGATCTAATGTATCATATCAAGGGGGTATTGATAAAAGGTCCAAAACTTATTGAGTTCAAGCTCTTAAGTAATTAAGTCTTTGTGAGTATTAAATGTTATAGTTTTAGTCTACAGATCCACCATTCAAAAACTCAAGTAATTTACTATTTACATTCAAACCTTGAATGCTTGAGATAAAAAATACAAACTCAATCAATACTATATAAAGCAAAATCTAACATTAAGAGTATCAAATCAGTAACAAGAAACACTAACATGCACAAGAAACTCAAAACATACGTGTCTCCATTTCCAAAAAGTCCTCCATTGACAGAGGATGGTGTTGTTGTTCTTCTTCTTCTCTTTGTGGAGAGCACTCCTCTGTAACAGGCACAATGTCGCCTGATTGCGAAGTGGATTGTTGAAGTCCAGCCCATTTTTCTATATCTTCATGAGACTTAACAAAGTCTAGCAGCATGGTCTCCATGCTTTTTGCCTCCTCCACACTATCAATTAAGCAGATAACTTCTTTTTTCTGTTGTATTCCTTCTTGTGCAACCAAGGAGCCATCACCAAAAACATCAACAAGCTTGCGGTCTTCAAAACAATATGTACGAATGTAGTGCTTGACCAAAGCTCTTTTTTTGGCCTCCAAATATTGCAAATCTGACATATCGTTATCTGCTACTTGAAGAAGAGAACAATCAATTGGCATGGGATGTTCCTCTGATCTTCTTCTCAGGTCTTCAAATGCATTGCCTTGTCCCAAGAAGGCAATAACTGTTAGGAATTGAATTGCTCCTTTGCAAGGAGCTGATGGAAAGTGATGCAATGCACCACAACAATGGTAGCTCAGATTATCTCCCATGGCGTGAAAGGCACATTGCAATTTTGTGAAGTTAGTGAAATCCACAAATGCAAGAAAGACAAATCCAAGATCTGTTGACCCTCCAGCAATAGCCAAGATCCCATCCAAAGCATTGTTAAATGTCTCCTCACTCCACTTCAAATTGCCTCCAACGTTTTTTGTCATATCTAAAACACATAAGCCAATAGGCACTTTATTATTGAAGTGGCGCATCAAGTAGAGATTGCCTTCCATTTGTAGGCTCACCACATAGATTGACCATGGCAAATCTCTAGGCTCAGTTTTCTCCTTTTGAAGGTGAATTTCCCATTGCATGTATTTTATTGCTCCATCTGGAAAAGCCATTTTCTTTGTTCCACGCGTCAAACTAGATCTGATCCATTCCTCGCATAGCATTAAAATTGTTTTATAAACAACATCATTGATGTTATACATTTTGACCACCTCCTCCCAGTCTTTACATGGTGAAGACTCATTCAAATTGTTGAAGCCTTCAAGAAGTGCATCTTGAATCAATTTGTCTTGCTTCAACTGCTTGATTCGATCATACATGTCAGTTGCATCACCATCCTTTGCACTCTTTGACAGTAAAATCTTCTCATCTCTAATCTCTTCTTGAATAGTCTTTACCT
This sequence comes from Adiantum capillus-veneris, assembly GCF_014529385.1. Lineage (NCBI taxonomy): Eukaryota > Viridiplantae > Streptophyta > Polypodiopsida > Polypodiales > Pteridaceae > Adiantum > Adiantum capillus-veneris. The sequence continues at coordinate 27,600,690 of NC_140931.1, read as the reverse complement.
CTAATTCCTCAAGGCCACAAAGGTATCTAAATACAGTTGTTGGGGGTTTCTTATTCTCCTCTTCTAGCTTTTCAATGATTTTTATCCAGCAATCATAAACTAAATCAGAGTACGTGACCATGTGTGCCTGTTTAGCAATCCAACTTGCTGCTGCACTCATTCTTGCCAATCAAAGAAAAGCCTAAAAAGAAATAGAGAAATAATTAAACTATTGAGCAAGATTTTTAATTAAACACTATCAAAAAGACAAAGAAAATAACTTACATCCCATCCGGCACGAGATGCATGTCCCTCTGCAATTCCACTTGCTGCCTTTGGTGGTCTTCCTGAGAAGATCCATTGACTCCGTAAATGTCTCAATATTTGGCTGTAAGGTTGCTTGACATACAATGCCTGAGCCTCCTCATTTGCAATGGCAGATATAGCAGTTGCAACAAATGGAGGAGCATTCACAACAATGCGAGCCTTTCTAAATTTATACACGCTAATCAGTCTTTCAAAGATCTCTTTGTTGTTTTGTTCATTGTGAAGCAAAACTTTTGCAGCATAGATTGAATGCTGCCCATCAAGAATCCAATAATGATAATCTTTAATTTTTTGCTCCTCTACCTCTTCTACTGCCAAAGGAGTCCCCTTCTTTGATTTTGCATTTCGAACAGGCATCAAATATGCACATGCTGCAGGCTTGGTCGTACTCCGTGAAAATCCAAATAACACACTTTCAGCGTGTTTTTTAATCCATAATACGTGCATTATAGTGATCAGGAGCAAGCCAACAATTTTGAATAGGGATATCAAATTCCCTATATTGGAAAGGAAAATAATTTATGTACTTATTCATTCCACCTGTATCTTTTTCTTGTCCTTTCATGGCCTCAGCTTCTAAAACATCTGGATCCACAATTCTCATCTTTGACATTGAACCCTCTGTTGATGAGGATGCCAAAGATGCCTTGTCTACATCCAAAATGGAACTAGTTCGCTTAGCTTCTACTTTCTGCACTTTTGCTTGCTTCTTTGTGGATGGTGGTCGTGAAGCTTTCACCTTTTTTCGTTGTAGTGTGGCAATGATGGAGCTTTGAAGTTGATCTGCTGTGATATTTGGATTTGATTCTGCAAACTTCCATCCTCGAGAAAACATTGTCTCTTCTTTGTTTCTAGACATGCGCTCCAATGCATATGCTCCTGGAGATAGTTGAAATTCTAGATTCATTGGAACTAGAATGTCAATGCATTCCACCTCTGGATGACTATCAACTACAGAGACAGATGCTTCCACAACTTGTCCAACATCTTCAAACAAGCTGTCATTCTCCTTTTTGGCAATAAATAGATGCACCTTATGAAATTGTGCACCCTCTATACCATGTATGTCCAAATACCATTTCCTAAGATCATTGCAAGTATAGTCAACTGAGACAGCAACCCTTGCAACCTGTTTTTTTGGAGCCATCTTTCCTGAAACAAAAAAAACCAAATGTTATTTTAACATATACTTTTTTGTAATGGATTAATTTTGTGTGAATACAAGTTCCACCACTTGTTCAAGCTAGATCTAAGCAAGTATACATAGTGATCATTTAAGCTAGTAAACTAAGGGAAGGGAGAAGTAAGGTCCACCACTTGTCCAAGCTCAGCTCTAGACAACATGGAGAGATTCGAGGTCTACTAATTGTCTAATATAGGCTAACTATATTGAAACATAGAGAGAAGCAAAGGTCCACCACTTGTCCAATCTAGGGTCCATTGAAACATGGAGAGAAGGATGCTCCACCATTTGTCCAAAATAGGCTCCATTGAAACATGAAGAGAAGCAAGATGCACCATGTCTTTGAGATGCTAGGCTCCATTGAAATACCTTAAACCCATGATATTTTGTATATGTGGGGTTTAAATTCAAGGTCCACCACTTGTCCAACCTATTATCCCTAGTAGCATGAGTGGTTTGGTCTCAAGATTCACCACTTTTCCACTCTATGTCATTATATTAAGAAGATCTGGGTGTTAAGGTCCACCACTTGTCCAACCTATAAGGCTATATCTTAAATGGTATTATTTACCACCACTTGGAATGCACATGATGGGTTTTACATAGGGGTATGGTTCCAAGGTCCACCACTTGTCCAAGCTAACTCTATTGAAACATAGAGAGAATCAAAGGTCCACCACTTGTCCAAGCTAGGCTCCATTGAAACATGGAGAGAAGGATGCTCCACCATTTGTCCAAGCCAGGTTTGATTGAAACATGAAGAGAAGCAAGCTGCACCATGTCTCCAAAATGCTAGGCTCCATTGAAATATCTTAAACCCATGATATTTCGTACATGGGGGGTTTACATTCAAGGTCCACCACTTGTCCAACCTATTATCACTAGTAGCATGAGTGGTTTGATGTCAAGATTCACCACTTTTCCACTCTATGTCATTATATTAAGAAGATCTGGGTGTTAAGGTCCACCACTTGTCCAACCTATAAGGCTATATCTTAAAGGGTATTCTTTCTCACCACTTGGAATGACCATGATAGGTTTTACATGGGGGTTTGGTTCCAAGTTCCACCACTTGTCCAAGCTAACTCTATTGAAACATAGAGAGAAGCAAAGGTCCACCACTTGTCTAAGCTAGGGTCCATTGAAACATGGAGAGAAGGATGCTCCACCATTTGTCCAAGATAGGCTCCATTGAAACATGAAGAGAAGCAAGCTGCACCATGTCTCCAAGATGCTAAGATCCATTGAAATACCTTAAACCCACGATATTTTGTACATGGGGAGTTTACATTCAAGGTCCACCACTTGTCCAACCTATTATCTCTAGTAGCATGAGTGGTTTGGTCTCAAGATTCACCACTTTTCCACTCTATGTCATTACGTTAAGAAGATCTGGGTGTTAAGGTCGACCACTTGTCCAACCTATAAGGGTATATCTTAAAGGGTATTCTTTCTCACCACTTGAAATGTCCATGATATGTTTTACATGGGGGTTTGGCTCCAAGGTCCACCACTTGTCCAAGCTAACTCTATTGAAACATAGAGAGAAACAAAGGTCCACCACTTGTCCAAGCTAGGCTCCATTGAAACATGGAGAGAAGGATCCTCTACCATTTGTCGAAGCTAACTCTATTGAAACATGGGGGGTTTACATTCAAGGTCCACCACTTGTCCAACCTATTAACGCTAGTAGCATGAGTGGTTTGGTCTCAAGATTCACCACTTTTTCACTCTATGTCATTATATTAAGAATATTTGGGTGTTAAGGTCCACCACTTGTCCAACCTATAAGGCTATATCTTAAGGGTTATTCTTTCTCACCACTTGGAGTGACCAGCATAGGTTTTACATGGGGGTTTTGTTTCAAGGTCCACCACTTGTCCAAGCTAACTCTATTGAAACATAGAGAGAATCAAAGGTCCACCACTTGTCCAAGCTAGGGTCCATTGAAACATGGAGAGAAGGATGCTCCACCATTTGTCCAAGATACGCTCCATTGAAACATGAAGAGAAGCAAGCTACACCATGTCTCCAAGATGCTAGGCTCCATTGAAATACCTCAAACCCATGATATTTTGTACATGGGGGGTTTACATTCAAGGTCCACCACTTGTCCAACCTATTATCTCTAGTAGCATGAGTGGTTTGGTCTCAAGATTCACCATTTTTCCACTCTATGTCATTCTATTAAGAATATCTGGGTGCTAAGGTCCACCACTTGTCCAACCTATAAGGCTATATCTTAAACTTTATTCTTTCTCACCACTTGGAGTTACCAAGATAGGTTTTACATGGGAGTTTGGTTCCAAGGCCCACCACTTGTCCAAGCTAACTCTATTGAAACATAGAGAGAAGCAAAGGTCCACCACTTGTCCAAGCTAGGCTCCATTGAAACATGGAGAGAAGGATGCTCCACCATTTGTCCAAGATAGGCTCCATTGAAACATGAGAGAAGCAATCTGCACCATGTCTCCAAGATGCTAGGCTCCATTGAAATACCTTAAACCCATGATATTTTCGTACATGGGGGGTTTACATTCAAGGTCCACCACTTGTCCAACCTATTATTCTTAGTAGCATGAGTGATTTGGTCTCAAGATTTACCACTTTTCCACTCTATGTCGTTATATTATGAAGATCTAGGTTTTAAGGTCGACCACTTGTCCAACCTTAAGGCTAGATCTTAAAGGGTATTATTTCTCACACTTGGAATGACCATGATATGTTTTACATGGGGGTTTGGTTTCAAGGTCCACCACTTGTCCAAGCTAACTCTATGGAAACATAGAGAGAAGCAAAGGTCCACCACTTGTCCAAGCTAGGCTCCACTGAGACATTTAGAGAAGGATGATCCCCCATTGGTGGAAGATAGGCTTCATTGAAACATGAAAAGAAGCAAGTTGACCATGTCTCCAAGATTCTAGGACCAAGTATTAATCCCTCGTAGCATGATTTGGTTTCTGTCTCAAGATTCCCACTTTTTATCTATGTCATTTAAAGAAGGATCACGGATGGTTAAGGTCGACCATTGTCAACCTATAAGGTCTCAAGATTCACCACTTTTTCACTCTATGTCATTATATAAAGAAGATCTAGGTGTTAAGGTCGACCACTTGTCCAACCTATAAGGTATATCTTAAAGGGTATTCTTTCTCACCACTTGAAAGTCCATGATATGTTTTACATAGGGGTTTGGTTCCAAGGTCCACCACTTATCCAAGCTAACTTTATTCTTCTCATAGAGAGAAGCAAAGGTCCACCACTTGTCCAAGCTAGGCTCCATTGATAACATGGAGAGAAGAAGCCCACCATTTGTCGAAGCTAACTCTATTGAAAACATGGAAGGTGTACATTCAAGGTCCACCAGTTGTCCAACCTATTAACGCTAGTAGCATGAGGGGTTTGGTCTCAAGATTCACCACTTTTTCACTCTGTGTCATTATATTAAGAATATTTGGGTATTAAGGTCCACCACTTTGTCAACCTAAAAGACTATATCTTAATGGTTATTCTTTCTGACCACTTGGAGTGACCATGAAAGGTTTTTACATGGGGGTTTGTTCCAAGGTCCACCACTTGTCCAAGCTAACTCTATTGAAACATAGAGAGAAGCAAAGGTCCACCACTTGTCTAAGCTAGGTCCTATTGAAACATATGGAGAGAAGGATGCTCCACCATTTGTCAAGATAGACTCCATTGAAAATGAAGAGAAGCAAGCTGCCACAACCATTACTCCAGAGATCTATCCTTCCATCGAAAATACCTTAAACAACCCTTGTTATTTTATACATGTGGGAGTTACATTCAGATCACAATTTTTCCAACCTATTATGCTCTATTAAGGGTGGTTTATTGGCTCTCCCATCTCAAGAGTTCAATCACTCACTTTTCCCTTTCCACTCTCTGTCCATTTATATTATAAGAATATTTGGGTGCTAAGGTCCACCACTTGTCCAACCTATAAGACTAATAATCTTAAATGGTTTATTCTTTCTCATTACCTCCTTGAAAGACTATAATCTTAATGGTTATCCCTAGCTATTATTGCTAGTAGCCATGAGTGTTTGGTCTCAAGATTCACCACCACTTTATTAAGAAGTATGTGGGTGTTAATGTCCACCACCTTGTCGCAACAACCTATAACGCTAATGGTCTATTTACATCTTAAAGGTTATTCTTTTCATACAGCTACTTTGGAGTTACCGCACGATAGTTTTATACATGGGGGTTAGGTTCCAAGGGTCCACCACCTTGTCCAAGCTAACTCTATTGAAACATAGAGAGAAGCAAAAGTCCACCCCTTGTCTAAGCTAGGGTCCATTGAAACATGGAGAGAAGGATGCTCCACCATTTGTCCAAGGTAGGCTCCATTGAAACATGAGGAGAATCAAGGTGCACCATGTCTCCAAGATGCTAGGCTCCATCAAAAAACATTAAACCCACGATATGTCGTAGATGAGGGGTTTACATTCAAGGTCCAACACTTGTCCAAGCTATTATTGGTAGTAGCCTGAGTGGTTTGGTCTCAAGATTCACCACTTTTCCACTCTATGTCATTATATTAAGAATATGCGTGTGTTAAGGTCCACCACTTGTCCAACCTATAAGGCTACATCTTAAAGGTTATTCTTTATTACCACTTGGAGTGACCATGATAGGTTTTACATGGGGGTTTGGTTCCAAGGTCCACCACTTGTCCAAGCTAACTCTATTGAAACATAGAGAGAAACAAAGGTCCACCACTTGTCCAAGCTAGGGTCCATTGAAACATGGAGAGAAGGATGCTCCACCATTTGTCCAAGATAGGCTCCATTGAAACATGACGAGAAGCAAGCTGCACCATGTCTCCAAGATGCTAGGCTTCATCGAAATACATTAAACCCACGATATTTCGTAGATGAGGGGTTTACATTCAAGGTCCACCACTTGTCCAAGCTATTATTGCTAGTAGCCTGAGTGGTTTGGTCTCAAGATTCACCACTTTTATTAAGAATATGTGGGTGTTAAGGTCCACCACTTGTCCAACCTATAAGGCTACATCTTAAAGGTTATTCTGTCTTACTACTTGGAGTGACCATGATAGGTTTTACATGGGGGTTTGGTTCCAAGGTCCACCACTTGTCCAAGCTAACTCTATTGAAACATAGAGAGAAACAAAGGTCCACCACTTGTCTAAGCTAGGGTCCATTGAAACATGGAGAGAAGGATGCTCCACCATTTGTCCAAGATAGGCTCCATTGAAACATGAAGAGAAGCAAGCTGCACCATGTCTCCAAGATGCTAAGATCCATTGAAATACCTTAAACCCACGATATTTTGTACATGGGGAGTTTACATTCAAGGTCCACCACTTGTCCAACCTATTATCTCTAGTAGCATGAGTGGTTTGGTCTCAAGATTCACCACTTTTCCACTCTATGTCATTACGTTAAGAAGATCTGGGTGTTAAGGTCGACCACTTGTCCAACCTATAAGGGTATATCTTAAAGGGTATTCTTTCTCACCACTTGAAATGTCCATGATATGTTTTACATGGGGGTTTGGCTCCAAGGTCCACCACTTGTCCAAGCTAACTCTATTGAAACATAGAGAGAAACAAAGGTCCACCACTTGTCCAAGCTAGGCTCCATTGAAACATGGAGAGAAGGATCCTCTACCATTTGTCGAAGCTAACTCTATTGAAACATGGGCGGTTTACATTCAAGGTCCACCACTTGTCCAACCTATTAACGCTAGTAGCATGAGTGGTTTGGTCTCAAGATTCACCACTTTTTCACTCTATGTCATTATATTAAGAATATTTGGGTGTTAAGGTCCACCACTTGTCCAACCTATAAGGCTATATCTTAAGGGTTATTCTTTCTCACCACTTGGAGTGACCAGCATAGGTTTTACATGGGGGTTTTGTTTCAAGGTCCACCACTTGTCCAAGCTAACTCTATTGAAACATAGAGAGAATCAAAGGTCCACCACTTGTCCAAGCTAGGGTCCATTGAAACATGGAGAGAAGGATGCTCCACCATTTGTCCAAGATAGGCTCCATTGAAACATGAAGAGAAGCAAGATGCACGATGTCTCCAAGATGCTAGTCTCCATCGAAATACCTTAAACCCACGATATTTCGTAGATGGGGGGTTTACTTTCAAGGTCCACCACTTGTCCAAGCTATTATCGCTAGTAGCATGGTTTGGTCTCAAGATTCACCAGTTTTCCACTCTATGTCATTGTATGAAGAATATCTGGGTGTTAAGGTCCACCACTTGTCCAACCTATAAGGCTATATCTTAAATGATATTTTTTTTGACCACTAGGAATGTGCATGATATGTTTTACATGGGGTTTTGTTCCAAGGTCCACCACTTGTCCAAGCTAGATCTATTACATATATATTATACATACAATATTCAACTAGATTCCCTACCTATCATGTCAAGTAGCATGGATGCTCTAGCTTGAAGGTCCACCACTTGTCCAACCTATACTCTCTTATGTAAGGGAGATCTCGCTATAAATTCAAAACCTTCCCGCCTAAATTTAAAATATCCTTCCCAAATCTTAAATATCCCGCCTAAATTTTAAAATATCCCGCCCAAATTTTAAAATTCAAACTTTTTTATAAAAATTTAAATTTTACTACTTAAATTTAAAATATTCCACGCGAAATTGATTTTAAATTCAAGTTTACCACAAAAAGATATCATTATACCACCTAAATTCAAATATGCAAACCTCAAATCATTATATTGTACATAAATTCAAACAAATTCAAATTAACAAGCCTAAACTGATATTAGTTTGCATAGATATGAATTTATCACACCTAAATTATGTCACCATGTTAGAGAGAGTGGTTAGAGAATTTGAACAAGGTCCACCACTTGTCCAACCTAGATACCAAGAAGGATTGAGTGTACAAGGTATTGTTTGGAGGTCCTTATAGTCCACTGGTCTCAAGGTCCACCACTTGTGGTAAGGGTCACCAAAAAGTGTATATATTCATCCAAAGAAATACACGTATTTTTGGTCTACATGTCCTAGTTTAAACCATTTATGTCCATTAGGTGTATCACTAAACAACACTACTATTTTTGAGAAACAGAAGTTACAATCATATCTACAAATGGATTAGAGGAAAATCAGCTCAGCATACATCCAGAACTCGCTACAAGAATCGACTTTAACAGATCACGCAAGTAAGTCTTCCATTCAATTTTACTAGTATTACAACGTGTTAGTTATTTGTGATATTTATGTATGTATATATACTATGTGTGCATATCGTAATTAAGTGTAATTGTGTATCTACATTATGTATGAGTATTACAATGAAATAACACAAATATACATACATACACATAGATAACACAGACGCACACATACATGAGCATGTATTTTCAAGAGAGAGATAGCAAGATACAGAGATAGATAGATAGAGAGAGAGAGAGAGAGATAAATACCTGTTTTTTAGAGAGAGGAGAGAGAAAGATAACAGATTTCACTGTGTTTATGTATGTGGAAGAGAGGAAGACGATGTATGGGAATATGTGCACGTATTTTCAAGAGAGAGACAACAAGATAACAGATTTCATTGTGGTTATGTATGTGGAAGTGAGGAAGACGATGTGTGGGAATATGTGCATGTATTTTCAAGAGAGAGACAGCAAGATAACAGATTTCACTGTGGTTATGTATGTGGAAGAGAGGAAGACGATGTGTGGGAATATGTGTATGTGTGCGGGGATACTTTTAAACTATGTATCTCTGTCTTTTGAAGAGAGAGTGTGTGTGCAAGAAGAGTTACAGAGAACCATCTTCTCTATATGGAGAAAGACAGAGAGTGTGAGAGAGAGAAATACCTGTTTTTTCTCTATTCGTGAGGTGTGCAATGTCTCCTGAGAAGACTGCCCGATCCTGCCCTTCTGGAAAGCGTTGTGTACGCTGCTATTTCTTTATCTTGTGCGCGAACTTTCAATCCTGTGCACTCCACCTGTGTGTTGTGTACGATGCCAAGCTTGCTCCTCTACGCGCACGTATACTCCAACTGTGTGCGATCAGTGTGCGCTTTCTGTGTGTTTGCTGCTCGCCTGCTTTCTCTGTGTGCGTTGCTCGTGCACTCTCTGTGTGCCTAATCTTGATAGGGTTTATTAGAATGCCACGTATGCTACAAGTCCATGTTTTATCATAGGATTAAAAAAAACAAAAGCAATATAAAAAATTAACCAATTCACACGGCCAAAATTAAAGAAATCATGGTTGAAAATATGAAAAACATACGTAACTCTATACTAGGAATTCACTTTAAAAAAAAATAATCTTTGGGCGCTGCCCCAGGACCCCGCCCAGAACAATATCCCAAAATCAACCTCCCAAGCCCCGCCATCGAGAGCGCTATATTCCACATCCCCATCAAGAGCGCTACCCCCAAACCTCACGTGGAAGCGTTGCCTTGTCACCCCATTGTGGCATTGCCCTAAGACCCCGCATCTGGAGTGCTAAATGGGAACATTCTTCATTAGTGAAATTTTGAACATAAATTATATTAGCATATACTTAAATATAATACAAATATTAACATATTAGCTATACTACTAATTTACTATAGCAGTCATGTCCCATACTATATTTAAGGTGCCAAAGGTTTGGCCTTATGGTCCTAGATTTAGCCAAGTGGTCAACACATATAGGACCAAGTGCACACTGTGCCACAAAACTTGGCCACCACTTCACTTGCCAAAGTTTAGGCCACATGGTCAATCCTAAGTTTCCAATGTTCTTATTATGTCACCTTTTGCCTCGTGGAAAACCTAGGCTTGTTTTCACATACTCAGGCACTTCAAGCCACAATAAATTGTCATTACTCTTCGGCAACCCTTTTGTTCAAGTCTTTGAAAAAACATTGTTTAAGGCCACCCTAAACCATTTTCATTTAGGGGTGTCTAAAACTAGCTTTTTGGCAATTCGAGAAGAAAATGGTCAAAGTTTTATACTTAGTTTTAACCACTTGACCAATTCAAATATTGGAAAGCAAGGTCTTGTAATACTTTTCTTTGGACATCACACATTAAAACTAGGTCCCTCACTTGTCCAAGCTATGCTCTAATACAATAAAGGGCTTTTGGTTTCAAGATGCACCACTTTCCCAACCTTGATTCCATTAAAGAAGCTAGCTCTACTTAGACATTTAATAGCAAGGTCCTGCAGCAGTTCAGATTGAACATTTTCCATGGAAGCTAGGTCCACCACTTATCTAAGCTATGCTCTAATAGAGTAAGGGGGTTTTGGTTTCAAGATCCACCACTTGTCCAAACTTGATTTGGGAAGCAAGGCCCTATAATAGTTTGCTTTGGACATTCACCATTACAACTAAGTCCACCACTTCTCCAAGCTATGTTCTAATACACTAAGGAGGTTTTGGTTTCAAGGAGAACCACTTGTACGACTTTGTTTTTGGAAGTAAGGTATTTACATAGTTCACCTTGGACCTTGGACATTGGATACTACAACTAAGCCCACCACTTGTCCAAGATATCCTCTATATATAGCCAAAGGGTTTGGGTTTCAAGATTCACCACTTTTCCAACCTTTCTTCCATTAAAGAAAGGAGGGGCATTATAACTAGGTCCACCACTTGTCCAAGCTATGCTCTGATATAGAAAGGGGATTTTGGTTTCAAGGTCCACCACGTGTTCAACCTTGCAAGACTCAAGGGATACTTGGACATTGGAAAGCATAGTCCTATAGTAGTTGATAGGTGGCAGTGGGTATTACAACTAGGTCCAACCTATGCTCTCATATAGCAAAGAGGCTTTGCTTTCAAGGTCCACCACTTGTCCAACCTTGCTTCCATTAAAGAAATGAGGGGCTACGTAAACATTGGCAAGCAAGGTAGCAAGGTCCTAAGGTGTTTCACCTTGGATATTGGGCATTATAACTAGGTCCACCACTTGTCCAAGCTATGCTCTGATAAAGAAAGGGGATTTTTGTTTCAAGGTCCACCATGTGTTCAACCTTTCTAATATAGAAAGGGGATTTTCGTTTCAAGGTCCACCACGTGTTCAACCTTGAAAGACTCAAGGGATACTTGGACATTGGAAAGCATAGTCCTATAGTAGTTGATAGGTGGCAGTGGGTATTACAACTAGGTCCAACCTATGCTCTCATATAGCAAAGAGGCTTTGCTTTCAAGGTCCACCACTTGTCCAACCTTACTTCCATTAAAGAAATGAGGGGCTACGTAAACATTTGCAAGCAAGGTAGCAAAGTCCTAAGGTATTTCACCTTGGATATTGGGCATTATAACTAGGTCCACCACTTGTCCAAGCTATGCTCTGATATAGAAAGGGGATTTTTGTTTCAAGGTCCACCACGTGTTCAACCTTGAAAGACTCAAGGGATACTTGGACATTGGAAAGCATAGTCCTATAGTAGTTGATAGGTGGCAGTGGGTATTACAACTAGGTCCACCACTTGTCCAACCTATGCTCTCATATAGCAAAGAGGCTTTGGTTTCAAGGTCCACCACTTGTCCAACCTTGCTTCCATTAATATAGCAAGGAGGATTTGGTCTCAAGGTTCACCACGTGTCCAACCTATGCAAACCTTTTTCATGTTGTAGCATGATTTTTTGTTTGAAGAGTATTTTTCTATAACTATGGATTTAACAATGTAATCTTTTTACTTACAGGATGGACTTCGAATCTGGGGAGAAAGTACATATGATACTTGACAATGAAATCGTTGGTATTGGTTGTGTGTGTAGAACAGATCCAGATTCCACTTGTGGTGGTACAAAGATAGGGCTGGGAAATGTCTCCATACTAGTGGAGGAATGCTTGAAGGATGTGGTCCTACCTTTTCCTACAATGGATACTTCATCTCTCCAAGGCTCATTATGGAGTGTTGTTCGATGGTCAAAGCTTCTTTTGCAATCTTTTGTATTAAATGGGAACTTAATTGATCCACACGAAAGCTACAATGGTGATGAAGAACATGATCATTCTGATCCTCTAGTTACAGATGCAATACCTATGACAAGCCCAAAATTTGAAGCAATGATTCAAGAGTCTTGGAGAAATCAGAGGGTCCTTTTAAAAGATGACACAATGATGCAAACCATGAATGAAGGGACCATCTTATATGTATTTCCACATGATTATGTCAACTTTCAGGAACTTGGTCCTGATTGTGTGGGTGTGGGTATTGAAAGAGAAAATGCAAGCATTGATGATGTGGTTGAAGTGGGTAGCATCACTTTGCTAAAGTGGCCCATCAAGCAGACAACAATGTTGAATGGGAGCCCATTACAACGCTTTGTTCCTGTTGATGGCATGCATGCTACATATGAGGATGTATCCAACGATGGCAATGTTGGAAAAAAACTTGATGGGAGTAATGTTGTCCAGTTGTCAAGGAAGAGACGATACACTTTCATGAACAGGACTCAAAAATCAAAAGCAGCACCAGCTTCGACTTTTTACCTTTCAAACAAATCAATTCAAAGGGTATCATGCATTGATTGTTGTGCACAAAAATGCTGCCAATTTGCAGATCGTGATATGGTGACAAGGTTACAACAACAATTTTGGGGAGAGTCTCAAAAATCACGCACTAATTATGTTTATGATGTTCTTTCTATATGTTATCAGAAAGATGAGAAGTCACGATACCAATTCAGGCTAAATGGCTCTATTGTTTGTTGTAGAGCATGGTATGAGCTACATGGAATACCAAAGACATCATTTTATCGATACAAGGAGAACTTTGAAAATGGTGTGCGCCAATATGTACATGGGAACACATGTACATTGAGAAGGGGACTTCAACATACTAGTTTAGCAAGAGCACTACTAAATGAGTTTGTGGAAAACAACTCTGAGAAGATGCCACATAGAAGTAGAACACTGCTAGATGGCTCAAGAGAGACTCAATTGGTGATTCCATCAACATACAAACAAGTGGATATTTTATGTGAAATCAACATGACACTTGACCAAATGGGCTATGAGAAGAAGCTATCCCAATCTTCTTTTGGTAGAATTTGGAACAAAGAGTACCCACATGTCACTTTAACAAAGACGAGTGAGTTCTCTAAGTGCAATATTTGTAGCTCAATCAAGGCAAGGTTAGAAGCTAAACCTTCTCTTGAAGAGAGAGCTCTTCTCTTGAGGGAGAGAGAAGTTCACATGGCACAACAAAAGAGTTGCAGAAGCCTATATTATGCATGGCGCACGTATTCAGAAACTCAACCACAAAAATATGTATGCATAATCCATGATAAGATGGATCAAAAGAAGACTGCCATTCCTAGATTACGCATTGTTCCCAAGGGTGTGGATTCAGGATATAATCTGCAGGTGGCATTGATTGGCATGATCACTCATGGACATGGAGAAGGTCATTACGAACACTTTGTCTTGAATGGTTTGTGGCCAGCTGATCCAAATCTTACAATTGGCTCAATTGCTAATTGTTTACATAACCTCGAGAGGATAGATAAGCATCCTCTTGGTGATCTAGTAACAAATGGACTTCCAAGGAGCAATATTTCACTACTACATGCTTTGAACTCAAGGGATGCTTTGGACTACCATAACTTGAGTGATGGAAAAGAGCCCATTGTGCAGTCGTCAGAAATTGCAGAAGAGGAATTGGGGTCAACATTTCGCAGATTGCCAGAGAACTTGTTGCTACAATTGGATAATTGTGCAGGGGAAAACAAAAATCGATACTTATTTGCCTATTTGTCAATGCTTGTTGCAAGGGGTGTTTTCAAAACCATCCAGCTGGGATTTTTAATGGTTGGGCATACACATGAGGACATAGACGCCATGTTTAGTAGGTTTTCAGAGAAGTTGAGAGTTACACAAACCTATACTTTGCCACATTTGATGGATACATTACGAAACAGCTCATCTTCATCTCCAGCTCCATTTTTTCTCACAAAGATCCCCGATTTCAAGCAATATTGTGATGGCTATCTTTGTGATGGACAAGACATGCTTGTTGGACATTCCAAACCGCTTCAGTTCAGGTTCTTTATGCAGGATGAGACACCAATGATGCAATATAAGGCACATGTAGGTGTATCAAGTTGGAGTGGAAGTATTCGCCTTTGGAAAACAGACACAGAAGGCAAGCCAATGTTACCACATGGAGATCCACCTCTAGTACAAATGGCGGAGTATGTCAAGGCCCACGAAGAAGTCATTTTGGGGCTAAAGAACTATATAAAATTTTGGAAAAATTTAGGGAATGGTTCAAGTATTCCGCGATATTATAGACCCGTGATAGATTATTGGAGTAAGGTAATTGAAGAGATTGGAAAAGCAATCATATCAGAGGGAGTCTTGTATGAAATGTTTTGGCCAAAAACTCAAGAATATTCTCACCTACAAAGCACTACAATGAATTTGCAACAAGGAGCAGAAAGATTCCTAGGCCTTGAAGAGTTGAACGATCATTTTTGTGGGCCTCAACGAGATAGGCCAAGGGAAGAGTTTGACCCTATGTCTGATGTGCACCAAGGTGACTTTCTTATGCTTGTTCCGAGTGACACAGAAATCTATCCAGTGTGGCTTGCAATGGCTTTATCTGACATTGATAATGAGCCTACATCACCAAACTACAGAAAACTCTTGATTCAATATTGGGCACCTTGCGCGAGAAAAAGTGGGATGACAGATACTCAAGCTTACAGTAATTGTTGGAAGGGTTATTGGGCTGTCAACTATAAGGACCCACAAGTGTGGGAAACTATAGATGCAATTGTTTGGTCCTGGAGACCCAACAAAGAAGGACCATTTTCTAGAATAAAGATTCCAGAAAGACATGCTCTAAAAGCCAAAGAAGGCCTCACTCGTGCACATCAGCCACACTTGGATCAAAGTTCAGATATGGTATCAAATGTGGAGTAGAATTATGTGGAGCTTCTATTGTGACTATACTAGTCAATTTGTAAACAAAATCTTTTTTGTATCTTCCTTTGTTTTATGTAATTTATAGTTATTATTCAAATCCATGTGTTGTACATCCTCTTGACTTTTGGTGTTTATCAACACCACAATCCTATGAGATTTTCACTTTGTTTACCAGCCACACACCTCAATTTTTCCCACTTTAAGTGGAAAATTCCCAAATTACATGAATTCGGTCGATTTGGAGATTCCCATAATGTGAGATTTTTACCAAAATACCTAATATGGTCTTAAGAGTAACATCTTGATTTTCTACATTGTCGTCCATTTGTAACCATCTGATGGTACCGGTTCCTCTCCAAACATAGTGTGTAGACTCCATTTAGAACGTTAATGAGCATGGTAAACGAGTTTATCACAACAAAGATGTACCAAAAAGAGTACCTCTTGTCACTTTCCATGAAAGTAGCTTGTTAACATAACTCATCATCCAAGTTTAAGTCCTTGACTTGTTCCCAATTTTCATCATCAGTAAACAACCCCACCCTAACTAGTGTTCAAGGTTGAGAACCTGAGTTATACATGAAGAGACTACACCTAGTCGCAAACATGCTTTAACTTATAGTAAGCAAACTCTAAGTGGAGCAATAAATGCTTGGATCACTTGGTGCTAACGTACCCACTTTGCATATCCTTCAGCACCAGATTACACTTTGTAATCTGTCTATCCCCTTGGATAACTGATAGTATTGAGGTGTGTTCCCTCATGGTTTACAGACAGTCCTCCCAAATGACTGGTAAATGGGAATCACAATATCATGTAACATTGTTGAGAAATCAACAATGTTTGGAATAACCATCGTGGTTAACTTGAGAAATCCACAAACACCCAAACCGAGCCATGACCTTTATTGGGGATTAGTAGACCCAAGAGTAATCTCATAGAGATACTGCACATAGAGTGCAAAATGCTTCATATGCAACAACTTGAGGAATATGCATGCCGTTCCAAATCAGCCTTTGCTAAACACTAGGGCCCATAACACCTAGTGTGCATGCATTTATCAAAAAACAATCCGAACATGTATATCCATGGTGATCCTTGCCAATACTTATGGCAAATGTGATGCGCCTAGCACACATTAAAAGGGAATGTAAATAGTTTTGAAAAGAAACTAAATACTTTCAGTTGCAATCTTTTGCAAGCCTTGCTGAAACATCTGAATCACAATAGAAGGTGAAACATTGATCACTTCTAGGTACAGACAATGAAACTTTTTCATTAACAACTTAGAGCCTTGCTATATGTATAAACAACCATCTGTAATGTTGTTTAGCAGTACTTGTACATGAACAAGTCATTCTAAGTATCCGAAAATTTTTGGCCACCGAAATTGCTCTGATACGTCGTGCTAAAAATGATCTAGAACACAAATTTGACCAGCAGCTAGGGACTTCGTCGTGACACATATTTGAAATAATGGGCGCCAGTGTCAGTCCAGAGACTCATATTCTCCACATGTGGAATATGTCTCATGTAAGGATGTTTAAAAAATAACATCTTGCAAGTGCAAGATGTACTTGTGTGTGGAGGTAACTCTAAACACTCCGCGACAAGAGTGAGAGGCACCCTCATTCATTGCTCCACATTGGCTAAACCGAACTCCTTGAGTCCCTAGACCATGTTGTATCCCATATGACAACATGTGCCAAATCGAATCCTACAAGTGGATTCATAACAGCATAATGTACTTTGGAGACTACGGCCCAAAATACTTGTTTCGACATTCCCTTGGCATGGCCCTGGGGATTGAACCAAAAGTTCAGTTACCTATATTCAAATGCACAGGAGTACGTCTCCCACGTGTGAAAAAACCAAGCAACCTTGTACTGGAAACCCTCGGTGTTGCCTTCGCAATCCAAACCCATTGGGTAGAATCTACGTAGTCAAACCACTTGGTAAGACCCTTTGTCGAAACTGTTCAACTAGCAGGTAACGGTAACCAACATAGTTAACCATGTACAGAATGATGAGAATCAACTTGAAAAGTTGAAGTTGTCCATTACCCCCTGGTAGATTGTGAATTGCTTTCCTTGAAAGTACAATGGGAATAGATCAAACTGTGATCCTCAATGCCTATGGGGTGATTTAGTAAGCACCCACGGGGTTTTATCCCAGAACAGTGCGTCCATAGACACTTGTAGTGCTATAGAAAGAGCAAGAAATCCACGCAAGTGAGATGCCTAGCATGTATCAACAGCCATGCTGTCTCAACTGTTTTTTGCCTCTAGACTCCATGGTATAGATCAGCTGATGTAAGTGGAAGAGTATCAAAAACTCAACTTGAGCGTCGCACTAGAAACATATAGTGCAAAAATGACACCCTAATCCCCCGAATGACAAGACTCTTGCTCGTCCATTAACGTCGATGTATTCGATGTGTACTCCACTGGGCAGATTTGTTCGATCATAAGAACAATCACCCAAGGAATGCCAATAGTTCGGTCCTACCCAAAATTTGACAATGGCTCTTATCCAGCCTGTGTGTGGCTCCTAGCTCTTACGGCAATTAGTGTTCAATCGATAAACCGATGAAAACTAATGTGAATGGCATCTTGGCCAATTTCTAGCTGAGAGTTAGAGCACCTTGGCTCATGCTGACTCCCAAACAAAACATGTGTCAAAAGCTTCTTAGAAAGTTTTCATTATTCTTGAGAGAAATAAGAAAAAGAGAGAGAAGAAGAGCATGCTGGGTTGATGAACTTTCCTTAAATTTCTAGAGTGTGTGCCCCGAATGTGTGCTCTTAGGCATCTTATGCCTGATTTGCAGCTTATCCTATAAGCATACAACAATCTGTCTGTATGACGCTCTCATTGAGAGAGGTAACAGAAAACACAAGTCAAATCTTGACCATCTACCGTCCATGGGTCGTGACGGTATGAGGATGACTTGAATAGGGCACTTTGTCGATGAATATAGTCAAAATTTTAGGTTCTTTTTAGTGGTGTTGTGCGTTGACAATAACCAAAAATTTAAACAATCCAAAACTTAGTTTGTCCGTGACAGAGTGGCTGGTGTGATAGCGGATGCATAATTTCGAAAGGGGTGGAATTCATGCCACCTGGTTAGTATGCCTTGCATATAGTTTTTTAAGCCCTTGGCAAGAGTGATGGCCTCAAACGTGAGAACCAAAACTATAAGTGTCGTGCACCGTTTAGACTGATAGGAATTCTGTGAGCTGATATTCCCTATTTTGCCACTTTTCCAAAGCCGTGCTTCATATAAAATTACCAAAGCACTTTGCTTTGCACAATGATAGTAATTGCCAAGTAAAGTGTAAATAGGGAAAAACAAGAAAAACTTAAACTTGGCTAACCTGGTCGTTGTTGCTGCACCAGTTGTCAAGAAATTTGGGAGGAAAAACTCATTCCAAAACGGCTCATAGCCATATCTGCATAGACGCCCTCGTATATCCTATACACCCATCTGGTACGCAATGAAATAACCTGCATTAGGAAATAACCTGCAAACATATTGCCTATTCCTTCCCAATTGTGTATGCTCATAGCATATGCCAAACGGGGCCAGCGTCAATGCAAGATGTATAAATTGAAGCTTTGCTTCATAGAACTATGTCTGGCCTTATCGCCAACAAATGCTATTGACGACAGATGTCATAGCAAAGAGACTCGACTTTGTCGATCATGCACAAAAAATCGACCTTGTGTACTTGTAGGTCTGCTGGAAAAACAGAATTATATGTACAAAGTATGTGCATCTCGTACATACTTGAGTCAATGAATGATATTCACGATCCA